>NC_060128.1:6112941-7312941 GCF_021461395.2 Schistocerca americana | reverse complement strand
AGGAGTGACACTCTAACTTTCTATGATTTGAACCTCTCCTGTGAGTCCAGTTTTAGATTCCGATGCTTTACTTCAGATTTACTGTATCCCTTGGACCTTCTTATTGACGATGAAACACAGAAATTGCATCCGAATTTAATACAAATGCCACAATGCCGACTTAAGTACAAGAGGAGTGACACTCTCACTTTCTATGATTTGAACATTTCCTGTGAGTCCAGTTTTTGCTTCCGATGCTTCACTTCAGGTGTACTGTATCCCTTGGACCTTCGTATTGACGATGAAACAGTGACATTGCACCTGAATTTAATACAAATGGCACAATGACGACTTAAGTACAAGAGGACTGACACTTTCACTTTCTATGATTGGAACCACTCCTGTGAGTCCAGTTTTAGATTCCGATGCTTCACTTCAGGTTTACTGTATCCCTTGGACCTTCTTATTGACGATGAAACACTGAAATTGCATCGGAATTAAATTCGAAGCTCACAATGCCGACTTATGTAAAAGAGGACTGACACTCTCACTTTCTATGTTTTGGACCTCTCCTGTGAGTCCAGTTTTAGATTCCGATGCTTCACTTCAGGTTTTCTGTATCCCTTAGACCTTCTTATTGACGATGAAACACAGAAATTGCATCGGAATTAAATTCAAAAATCACAATGCCGACTTTAGTACAAGAGGACTGACACTATAATTTTCTATGATTTGGACCTCGCCTGTGACTCCAGTTTTAGATTCCGATGCTTCACTTCAGGTTTACTGTATTCCTTGGACCTTCTTATTGGCGATGAAACACAGGAATTGCATCGCAATTAAATTCAAAAAGCACAATGCCGACTTAAGTACAAGAGGACTGACACTCTCACTTTCTATGATTTGAACCTGTCCTGTAAGTCCAGTTTTAGATTCCGATGCTTCACTTCAGGTTTACTGTATCCCTTGGACCTTCTTATTGACGATGAAACACAGAGTTTGCATCCGAATTTAATACAAAAGGTACAATGCCGACTTAAGTACAAGAGGACTGTCACTCTAAATTTCTATGATTTCAACCTCTCCTGTGAGTCCAGTTTAAGAATCCGATGCTTCACTTCAGGTTTACTGTATCCCTTGGACTTCTTATTGACGATGAAACACAGAAATTGCTTCCGAATTTAATACAAAAATCACAATGGCGACTTAAGTACAAGAGGACTGACACTCTCACTTTCTATGATTTGAACCTCTCCTGTAAGTCCAGTTTTAGATTCCGATGCTTCACTTCAGGTTTACTGTATCCCTTGGAACTTCTTATTGACGATGAAACACAGAAATTGCATCCGAATTTAATACAAGAGGCACAATGGCGACTTAAGTACAAGAGGACTGACACTCTCCCTTTCTATGATTTGAACCTCTCCTGTGAGTCCAGTTTCAGATTCCGATGCTTCACTTTAGATTTACTGTATACCTTGCACCTTCTGATTGACGATGAAACACAGAAATTGCATCGGAATTTAATACAAAAGGCACAATGCCGACTTAAGTAAAAGAGGACTGACACTCTAACTTTCTATGATTTGAACCTCTCCTGTGAGTCCGGTTTTAGATTCCGATGCTTCACTTCAGGTTTACTGTATACCTTGCACCTTCTTATTGACGATGAAACACAGAAATTGCATCGGGATTAAATTCAAAAGGCACAATGCCGACTTAAGTAAAGAGGACTGACACTCTCACTTTCTCTGATTTGATCCTCTCCTGTGAGTCCAGTTTTAGATTCCGATGATTCACTTCAGGTTTGCTGTATCCCTTGGACCTTCTTATTGACGATGAAACACAGAGTTTGCAACCGAATTTAATACAAAAGGTACAATGCCGACTTAAGTACAAGAGGACAGACACTCTAACTTTCTATGATTTAAACATCTCCTGTGAGTCCAGTTTAAGATTCCGATGCTTCACTTCAGTTTTACTGTATCCCTTGGAACTTCTTATTGACGATGAAACACAGAAATTGCATCCGAATTGAATACAATAATCACAATGGCGGCTTAAGTACAAGAGGACTGACACTCTCACTTTCTATGATTTGAACCTCTCCTGTGAGTCCAGATTTAGATTCCGATGCTTCACTTCAGGTTTACTGTATCCTTCGGACCTTCTTATTGACGATGAAACACAGAAATTGCACCCGAACTTAATACAAATGCCACAATGCCGACTTAAGTACAAGAGGACTGACACTCTCACTTTCTATGATTTGAACCTCTCCTGTCAGTCCAGTTTTAGATTCCGATGCTTAACTTCAGGTTAACTGTATCCCTTGGACCTTCTTATTGACGATGAAACACAGAAATTGCATCGGAATTAAATTCAAAAATCACAATGCCGACTTAAGTACAAGAGGACTGACACTCTAACTTTCTATGATTTGAACCTCTCCCGTGAGTCCAGTTTTAGGTTCCGATGCTTCACTTCAGGTTTACTGCATCCCTTGGACCTTCTTATTGACGATGAAACACAAATATTACATCCGAATTTAATACAAAGGCACAATGGTGACTTAAGTACAAGAGGACTGACACTCTCACTTTCTATGATTTGAACCTCTCCAGTGAGTCCAGTTTCAGATTCCGATGCTTTACTTCAGGTTTACTGTATACCTTCTTATTGACGATGAAACACAGAGATTGCATCGGAATTAAGTTCAAAATGCACAATGCCGACTTAAGTACAAGAGGACAGACACTCTAACTTTCTAAGATTTGAACCTCTGCTGTGAGTCCAGTTTTAGATTCCGATGCTTCACTTCATGTTTACTGTATCCCTTGGACCTTCTTATTGACGATGAAACACATAAATTGCATCCGAATATAATAAAAAATGCACAATACCGACATAAGTACAAGAGGAGTGACACTCTAACTATCTATGATTTCAATCTCTCCTGTGAGTCCAGTTTTAGGTTCCGATGCTTCAATTCAGGTTTACTGTATCCCTTGTACGTTCTTATTGACGATGAAACACAGAAATTGCATCCGAATTTAATACAAACGGCACAATGCCGACTTAAGTACAAGAGGACCGGCACTCTCACTTTCTATGATTTGAACCTCTCCTGTGAGTCCAGTTTTAGATTCCGATGCTTCACTTCAGGTTTACTGTATCCCTTGGACCCTCTTAGTGACGATGAATCACAGAAATTGCATCGGAATTAAATTGAAAAGGCACAATGCCGACTTAAGTACAACAGGACTGACACTCAAACTTTTAATGATTTGAACTTCTCCTGTGAGTCCGGTTTTAGATTCCGATGCTTCACTTCAGGTTTACTGTATCCCTTCGACCTTCTTATTGACGATGAAACACAGAGTTTGCATCCGAATTTACTACAAAAGGCACAATGCCGACTTAAGTACAAGAGGACTGACACTCTAACTTTCTATGATTTGAACTTATCCTGTGAGTCCAGTATTAGATTCCGATGCTTCACTTCAGGTTTACTGTATCCCTTGGACCTTCATATCGACGATGAAACACAGAAATTGCATCCGAATTTAATACAAAAAGCACAATGGCGGCTTAAGTACAAGAGGACTGACACTCTCACTTTCTATGATTTGAACGTCTCCTGTGAGTCCAGTTTTAGATTCCGATGCTTAACTTCAGGTTTACTGTATACCTTGCACCTTCTTATTGACGATGAAACACAGAAGTTGCATCGGAATTAAATTCAAAAGGCACCACGCCGACTTAAGTACAAGAGGACTGACACTCTAACTTCCTATGATTTGAACCTCTCCTGCGAGTCCAGTTTCAGATTCCGATGCTTCACTTCAGGTTTACTGTATCCCTTCGACCTTCTTATTGACGATGAAACATAGAGTTTGCATCAGAATTTAATACAAAAGGCACAATGCCGACTTAAGTACAAGAGGACTGACACTCTCACTCCCTATGATTTGAACCTCTCCTGTGAGTCCAGTTTTAGATTCCGATGCTTCACTTCAGGTTCACTGTATCCCTTCGACCTTCTTATTGACGATGAAACACAGAAATTGCATCCGAATTTAATACAAATGGCACAATGCCGACTTAAGTACAAGAGGACCGACACTCTCACCTTTTTTGATTTTAACCTCTCCTGCGAGTCCAGTTTTAGATTCCGATGCTTCACTTCAGGTTCGCTGTATCCCTTGGACCATCTTATTGACGATGAAACACAGAAATTGCATCGGAATTAAATTCAAAAGGCTCAATGCCGACTTAAGTAAAGGAGGACTCTCACTTTCTATGATTTAGATAAATCCTGTGAGTCCAGATTTAGATTCCGATGATTCACTTCAGGTTTACCGTATCCCTTGGACCTTCTTATTGACGATGAAACACAGAAATTGCATCGGAATTAAATTCAAAACGCACAATGCTGCCTAAGTAAAAGTGGACTGACACTCTCACTTTCTATGATTTGAACTTCTCCTGTGAGTCCAGTTTTTGATTCCGATGCTTAACTTCAGGTTTACTCTATCCCTTGGACCTTCTTATTGACGATGAAACACAGAAATTGCATTGTAATTAAATTCAAAAATCACAATGCCGACTTAAGTACAAGAGGACTGACACTCTAACTTTCTATGATTTGAACCTCTCTCGTGAGTCCAGTTTTAGGTTCCGATGCTTCACTTCAGGTTTACTGTATCCCTTGGACCTTCTTATTGACGATGAAACACAGATATTACATCCGAATTTAATACAAAGGCACAATGGCGACTTAAGTACAAGAGGACTGACACTCTCACTTTCTATGATTTGAACCTCCCCTGTGAGTCCAGTTTCAGATTCCGATGCTTCACTTCAGGTTTCCTGTATACCTTCTTATTGACGATGAAACACAGAGATTGCATCGGAATTAAGTTCAAAATGCACAATGCCGACTTAAGTAAAAGAGGACCGGCACTCTAACTTTCTATGTTTTGAACCTCTCCTGTGAGTCCAGTTTTAGATTCCGATGCTTCTCTTCAGGTTTACTGTATCCCTTGGACCTTCTAACTGACGATGAAACACAGAAATTGCATCCGATTTTAATACAAAAGGCACAATACCGACTTAAGTACATGAGGAGTGACACTCTAACTATCTATGATTAGAACCTCTCCTGTGAGTCCAGTTTTAGATTCCGATGCTTCACTTCAGGTTTTCTGTATCCCTTGGACCTTCTTATTAACAATGAAACACAGAAAAAAGCATCGGGAATTAAATTCAAAAGGCACAATGCCGACTTAAGAACAAGAGGACTGACATTCTAACTTTCTATGATTTGAACCTCTTCTAAGAGTCCAGTTTTAGATTCCAATGCTTCACTTAAGGTTTATTGTATCCCTTGGACCTTCTTATTGACGATGAAACACAGAGTTTGCATTCGAATTTAATACAAAGGGCACAATGCCGACTTAAGTACAAGAGGACTGACACTCTAACTTTCTATGATTTGAACCTCTCCTGTGAGTCCAGTTTTAGATTCCGATGCTTCAGTTCAGGTTTACTGGATCCCTTGGACCTTCTTATTGACGATGAAACACAGAAATTGCATCCGAATATAATACAAAAGGCACAATGGCGGCTTAAGTACAAGAGGACTGACACTTTCACTTTCTATGGTTTGAACCTTTCCTGTGAGTCCAGTTTTAGATTCCGATGCTTCATTTCAGGTTTACTGTATCCCTTGGACCTTCTTATTGACGATGAAACACAGAAATTCCACCCGAATTTAATACAAATGGCACAATGCCGACTTAAGTACAAGAGGACTGACACTCTCACTTTCTATGATTTGAACCTCTCCTGTTAGTCCAGTTTTAGATTCCGATGCTTCACTTCAGGTTTACTGTATCCCTTGGACCTTCTTATTGAAGATGAAACACAGATATTGCATCGGAATTAAATTCAAAACGCACAATGCCAACTTAAGTAAAAGAGGACTAACACTCTCACTCTCTATGATTTTAACCTCTCCTGTGAGTCCAGTTTTAACTTCTGATGCTTCACTTCAGGTTTACTGTATCCCTTTTACCTTCTTATTGTCGAAGAATCACAGAAATTGCTTCCTATTTTAATACAAAAATCACAATGCCGACTTAAGTACAAGAGGACTGACACTCTCACTCCCTATGATTTGAACCTCTCCTGTGAGTCCAGTTTTAGATTCCGATGCTTCACTTCAGGTTCACTGTATCCCTTCGACCTTCTTATTGACGATGAAACATAGAAATTGCATCTGAACTTAATACAAATGGCACAATGCCGACTTAAGTACAAGAGGACCGACACTCTCGCCTTTTTCGATTTGAACCTCTCCTGCGAGTCCAGTTTTAGATTCCGATGCTTCACTTCAGGTTTGCTGTATCCCTTGGACCTTCTTATTGACGATGAAACACAGAAATTGCATCGGAATTAAATTGAAAAGGCTCAATGCCGACTTAAGTGAAAGAGGACTCTAACTTTTTATGATTTAGATATCTCGTGTGAGTCCAGTTTTAGATTCTGATGCTTCACTTCAGGTTTACTGTATCCCTTGGACCTTCTTATTGACGATGAAACACAGATATTGCATCCGAATTTAATACAAATGGCACAATGCCGACTTAAGTACAAGAGGACTGACACTCTCACATTCTCTGATTTGAACCTCTCCTGCGAGTCCAGTTTGAGATTCCGATGCTTCACTTCAGGTTTGCTGTATGCCATGGACCTTCTTGTTGACGATGAAACACAGAAATTGCGTCGGAATTAAATTCAAAATGCACAATGCCGACTTAAGTAAAAGAGGACTGACACTCTCACTTTCTATGATTTAAATCTCTCCTGTGAGTCCAGTTTTAGGTTCCGATGCTTCACTTCGGGTTTACTGTATCCCTTGGACCTTCTTATTGACGATGAAACATAGAAATTGCATCCGAATTTAATACAAATGCCACAATGCAGACTTAAGTACAAGAGGACTGACACTCTCGCTTTCTATGATTTGAACCTATAATGTGAGTCCAGTTTTAGATTCCGATGCTTCAATTCAGGTTTACTGTATCCCATGGACCTTCTTATTGACGATGAAACACAGAAATTGCACCCGAACTTAATACAAATGGCACAATGCCGACTTAAGTACAAGAGGACTGACACTCTCACTTTCTATGATTTGAACCTCTCCTGTCAGTCCAGTTTTAGATTCCGATGCTTAACTTCAGGTTAACTGTATCCCTTGGACCTTCTTATTGACGATGAAACACAAATATTACATCCCAATTTAATACAAAGGCACAATGGCGACTTAAGTACAAGAGGACTGACACTCTCACTTTCTATGATTTGAACCTCTCCTCTGAGTCCAGTTTCAGATTCCGATGCTTCACTTCAGGTTTACTGTATACCTTCTTATTGACGATGAAACACAGAGATTGCATCGGAATTAAGTTCAAAATGCACAATGCCGACTTAAGTACAAAAGGACTGACACTCTAACTTTCTAAGATTTGAACCTCTGCTGTGAGTCCAGTTTTAGATACCGATGCTTCACTTAGTGTTTACTGTATCCCTTGGACCTTCTTATTGACGATGAAACACAGAAATTGCATCGGAATTAAATTCAAAAATCACAATGCCGACTTAAGTACAAGAGGACTGACACTCTAACTTTCTATGATTTGAACCTCTCCCGTGAGTCCAGTTTTAGGTTCCGATGCTTCACTTCAGGTTTACTGCATCCCTTGGACCTTCTTATTGACGATGAAACACAAATATTACATCCGAATTTAATACAAAGGCACAATGGTGACTTAAGTACAAGAGGACTGACACTCTCACTTTCTATGATTTGAACCTCTCCAGTGAGTCCAGTTTCAGATTCCGATGCTTTTCTTCAGGTTTACTGTATACCTTCTTATTGACGATGAAACACAGAGATTGCATCGGAATTAAGTTCAAAATGCACAATGCCGACTTAAGTACAAGAGGACAGACACTCTAACTTTCTAAGATTTGAACCTCTGCTGTGAGTCCAGTTTTAGATTCCGATGCTTCACTTCATGTTTACTGTATCCCTTGGACCTTCTTATTGACGATGAAACACATAAATTGCATCCGAATATAATAAAAAAGGCACAATACCGACATAAGTACAAGAGGAGTGACACTCTAACTATCTATGATTTCAATCTCTCCTGTGAGTCCAGTTTTAGGTTCCGATGCTTCAATTCAGGTTTACTGTATCCCTTGTACGTTCTTATTGACGATGAAACACAGAAATTGAATCCGAATTTAATACAAATGGCACAATGCCGACTTAAGTACAAGAGGACCGGCACTCTCACTTTCTATGATTTGAACCTCTCCTGTGAGTCCAGTTTTAGATTCCGATGCTTCACTTCAGGTTTACTGTATCCCTTGGACCCTCTTAGTGACGATGAATCACAGAAATTGCATCGGAATTAAATTGAAAAGGCACAATGCCGACTTAAGTACAACAGGACTGACACTCAAACTTTTAATGATTTGAACTTCTCCTGTGAGTCCGGTTTTAGATTCCGATGCTTCACTTCAGGTTTACTGTATCCCTTCGACCTTCTTATTGACGATGAAACACAGAGTTTGCATCCGAATTTACTACAAAAGGCACAATGCCGACTTAAGTACAAGAGGACTGACACTCTAACTTTCTATGATTTGAACTTATCCTGTGAGTCCAGTATTAGATTCCGATGCTTCACTTCAGGTTTACTGTATCCCTTGGACCTTCATATCGACGATGAAACACAGAAATTGCATCCGAATTTAATACAAAAAGCACAATGGCGGCTTAAGTACAAGAGGACTGACACTCTCACTTTCTATGATTTGAACGTCTCCTGTGAGTCCAGTTTTAGATTCCGATGCTTAACTTCAGGTTTACTGTATACCTTGCACCTTCTTATTGACGATGAAACACAGAAGTTGCATCGGAATTAAATTCAAAAGGCACCACGCCGACTTAAGTACAAGAGGACTGACACTCTAACTTCCTATGATTTGAACCTCTCCTGCGAGTCCAGTTTCAGATTCCGATGCTTCACTTCAGGTTTACTGTATCCCTTCGACCTTCTTATTGACGATGAAACATAGAGTTTGCATCAGAATTTAATACAAAAGGCACAATGCCGACTTAAGTACAAGAGGACTGACACTCTCACTCCCTATGATTTGAACCTCTCCTGTGAGTCCAGTTTTAGATTCCGATGCTTCACTTCAGGTTCACTGTATCCCTTCGACCTTCTTATTGACGATGAAACACAGAAATTGCATCCGAATTTAATACAAATGGCACAATGCCGACTTAAGTACAAGAGGACCGACACTCTCACCTTTTTTGATTTTAACCTCTCCTGCGAGTCCAGTTTTAGATTCCGATGCTTCACTTCAGGTTCGCTGTATCCCTTGGACCATCTTATTGACGATGAAACACAGAAATTGCATCGGAATTAAATTCAAAAGGCTCAATGCCGACTTAAGTAAAGGAGGACTCTCACTTTCTATGATTTAGATAAATCCTGTGAGTCCAGATTTAGATTCCGATGATTCACTTCAGGTTTACCGTATCCCTTGGACCTTCTTATTGACGATGAAACACAGAAATTGCATCGGAATTAAATTCAAAACGCACAATGCTGCCTAAGTAAAAGTGGACTGACACTCTCACTTTCTATGATTTGAACTTCTCCTGTGAGTCCAGTTTTTGATTCCGATGCTTAACTTCAGGTTTACTGTATCCCTTGGACCTTCTTATTGACGATGAAACACAGAAATTGCATTGTAATTAAATTCAAAAATCACAATGCCGACTTAAGTACAAGAGGACTGACACTCTAACTTTCTATGATTTGAACCTCTCTCGTGAGTCCAGTTTTAGGTTCCGATGCTTCACTTCAGGTTTACTGTATCCCTTGGACCTTCTTATTGACGATGAAACACAGATATTACATCCGAATTTAATACAAAGGCACAATGGCGACTTAAGTACAAGAGGACTGACACTCTCACTTTCTATGATTTGAACCTCCCCTGTGAGTCCAGTTTCAGATTCCGATGCTTCACTTCAGGTTTCCTGTATACCTTCTTATTGACGATGAAACACAGAGATTGCATCGGAATTAAGTTCAAAATGCACAATGCCGACTTAAGTAAAAGAGGACCGGCACTCTAACTTTCTATGTTTTGAACCTCTCCTGTGAGTCCAGTTTTAGATTCCGATGCTTCTCTTCAGGTTTACTGTATCCCTTGGACCTTCTAACTGACGATGAAACACAGAAATTGCATCCGATTTTAATACAAAAGGCACAATACCGACTTAAGTACATGAGGAGTGACACTCTAACTATCTATGATTAGAACCTCTCCTGTGAGTCCAGTTTTAGATTCCGATGCTTCACTTCAGGTTTTCTGTATCCCTTGGACCTTCTTATTAACAATGAAACACAGAAAAAAGCATCGGGAATTAAATTCAAAAGGCACAATGCCGACTTAAGAACAAGAGGACTGACATTCTAACTTTCTATGATTTGAACCTCTTCTAAGAGTCCAGTTTTAGATTCCAATGCTTCACTTAAGGTTTACTGTATCCCTTGGACCTTCTTATTGACGATGAAACACAGAGTTTGCATTCGAATTTAATACAAAGGGCACAATGCCGACTTAAGTACAAGAGGACTGACACTCTAACTTTCTATGATTTGAACCTCTCCTGTGAGTCCAGTTTTAGATTCCGATGCTTCAGTTCAGGTTTACTGGATCCCTTGGACCTTCTTATTGACGATGAAACACAGAAATTGCATCCGAATATAATACAAAAGGCACAATGGCGGCTTAAGTACAAGAGGACTGACACTTTCACTTTCTATGGTTTGAACCTTTCCTGTGAGTCCAGTTTTAGATTCCGATGCTTCATTTCAGGTTTACTGTATCCCTTGGACCTTCTTATTGACGATGAAACACAGAAATTCCACCCGAATTTAATACAAATGGCACAATGCCGACTTAAGTACAAGAGGACTGACACTCTCACTTTCTATGATTTGAACCTCTCCTGTTAGTCCAGTTTTAGATTCCGATGCTTCACTTCAGGTTTACTGTATCCCTTGGACCTTCTTATTGAAGATGAAACACAGATATTGCATCGGAATTAAATTCGAAACGCACAATGCCAACTTAAGTAAAAGAGGACTAACACTCTCACTCTCTATGATTTTAACCTCTCCTGTGAGTCCAGTTTTAACTTCTGATGCTTCACTTCAGGTTTACTGTATCCCTTTTACCTTCTTATTGTCGAAGAATCACAGAAATTGCTTCCTATTTTAATACAAAAATCACAATGCCGACTTAAGTACAAGAGGACTGAGACTCTAACTTTCTATGATTTGAACCTCTCCTGTGAGTCCAGTTATAGATTCCGATGCTTCACTTCAGGTTTACTGTATCCCTCGGACCTTCTTACTAAGGAGGAAACACAGAAATAGCATCTGAATGTAATACAAAAGGCACAATACCGACTTAAGTACAAGAGGAGAGACACTCTAACTCTCTATGATTTGAACCTCCCCTGTGAGTCCAGTTTTACATTCTGATGCTTCACTTCAGGTTTACTGTATCCCTTGGACCTTCTTATTGTCGAAGAATCACAGAAATTGCTTCCTATTTTAATACAAAAATCACAATGCCGACTTAAGTACAAGAGGACTGACACTCTCACTCCCTATGATTTGAACCTCTCCTGTGAGTCCAGTTTTAGATTCCGATGCTTCACTTCAGGTTCACTGTATCCCTTCGACCTTCTTATTGACGATGAAACATAGAAATTGCATCTGAACTTAATACAAATGGCACAATGCCGACTTAAGTACAAGAGGACCGACACTCTCGCCTTTTTCGATTTGAACCTCTCCTGCGAGTCCAGTTTTAGATTCCGATGCTTCAATTCAGGTTTGCTGTATGCCTTGGACCTTCTTATTGACGATGAAACACAGAAATTGCATCGGAATTAAATTGAAAAGGCTCAATGCCGACTTAAGTGAAAGAGGACTCTAACTTTTTATGATTTAGATATCTCGTGTGAGTCCAGTTTTAGATTCTGATGCTTCACTTCAGGTTTACTGTATCCCTTGGACCTTCTTATTGACGATGAAACACAGATATTGCATCCGAATTTAATACAAATGGCACAATGCCGACTTAAGTACAAGAGGACTGACACTCTCACATTCTCTGATTTGAACCTCTCCTGCGAGTCCAGTTTGAGATTCCGATGCTTCACTTCAGGTTTGCTGTATGCCATGGACCTTCTTGTTGACGATGAAACACAGAAATTGCGTCGGAATTAAATTCAAAATGCACAATGCCGACTTAAGTAAAAGAGGACTGACACTCTCCCTTTCTATGATTTAAATCTCTCCTGTGAGTCCAGTTTTAGGTTCCGATGCTTCACTTCGGGTTTACTGTATCCCTTGGACCTTCTTATTGACGATGAAACATAGAAATTGCATCCGAATTTAATACAAATGCCACAATGCAGACTTAAGTACAAGAGGACTGACACTCTCGCTTTCTATGATTTGAACCTATAATGTGAGTCCAGTTTTAGATTCCGATGCTTCAATTCAGGTTTACTGTATCCCATGGACCTTCTTATTGACGATGAAACACAGAAATTGCACCCGAACTTAATACAAATGGCACAATGCCGACTTAAGTACAAGAGGACTGACACTCTCACTTTCTATGATTTGAACCTCTCCTGTCAGTCCAGTTTTAGATTCCGATGCTTAACTTCAGGTTAACTGTATCCCTTGGACCTTCTTATTGACGATGAAACACAAATATTACATCCCAATTTAATACAAAGGCACAATGGCGACTTAAGTACAAGAGGACTGACACTCTCACTTTCTATGATTTGAACCTCTCCTCTGAGTCCAGTTTCAGATTCCGATGCTTCACTTCAGGTTTACTGTATACCTTCTTATTGACGATGAAACACAGAGATTGCATCGGAATTAAGTTCAAAATGCACAATGCCGACTTAAGTACAAGAGGACTGACACTCTAACTTTCTAAGATTTGAACCTCTGCTGTGAGTCCAGTTTTAGATACCGATGCTTCACTTAGTGTTTACTGTATCCCTTGGACCTTCTTATTGACGATGAAACACATTAATTGCATCCGAATTTAATAAAAAAGGCACAATACCGACTTAAGTACAAGAAGAGTGACACTCTAACTATCTAAGATTTGAATCTCTCCTGTGAGTCCAGTTTTAGATTCCGATGCTTCACTTCAGGTTTACTGTATCCCTTGTACGTTCTTATTGACGATGAAACACAGAAATTGCATCCGAATTTAATACAAATGGCACAATGCCGACTTAAGTA
The DNA here is from genome assembly GCF_021461395.2 of Schistocerca americana. Classification (NCBI taxonomy): domain Eukaryota; kingdom Metazoa; phylum Arthropoda; class Insecta; order Orthoptera; family Acrididae; genus Schistocerca; species Schistocerca americana. The sequence goes on along the minus strand of NC_060128.1, from coordinate 7,299,508 downwards.
CAAGAGGACCGACACTCTCACTTTCTATGATTTGAACCTCTCCTGTGAGTCCAGTTTTAGATTCCGATGCTTCACTTCAGGTTTACTGTATCCCTTGGACCTTCTTAGTGACGATGAATCACAGAGATTGCATCGGAATTAAATTGAAAAGCCACAATGCCGACTTAAATACAACAGGACTGACACTCAAACTTTTAATGATTTGAACTTCTCCTGCGAGTCCAGTTTTAGATTCCGATGCTTCACTTCAGGTTCACTGTATCCCTTCGACCTTCTTATTGACGATGAAACATAGAGTTTGCATCAGAATTTAATACAAAAGTCACAATGAAGACTTAAGTACAAGAGGACTGACACTCTCACTCCCTATGATTTGAACCTCTCCTGTGAGTCCAGTTTTAGATTCCGATGCTTCACTTCAGGTTCACTGTATCCCTTCGACCTTCTTATTGACGATGAAACACAGAAATTGCATCCGAATTTAATACAAATGGCACAATGCCGACTTAAGTACAAGAGGACCCACACTCTCACCTTTTTTGATTTGAACCTCTCCTGCGAGTCCAGTTTTAGATTCCGATGCTTCACTTCAGGTTTGCTGTATCCCTTGGACCTTCTTATTGACGATGAAACACAGAAATTGCATCGGAATTAAATTCAAAAGGCTCAATGCCGACTTAAGTAAAAGAGGACTCTCACTTTCTATGATTTAGATAAATCCTGTGAGTCCAGTTTTAGATTACGATGATTCACTTCAGGTTTACTGTATCCCTTGGACCTTCTTATTGACGATGAAATATAGAAATTGCATCCGAATTTAATACAAATGCCACAATGCAGACTTAAGTACAAGAGGACTGACACTCTCGCTTTCTATGATTTGAACCTTTCCTGTGAGTCCAGTTTTAGATTCCGATGCTTCAATTCAGGTTTACTGTATCCCTTGGACCTTCTCATTGACGATGAAACACAGAAATTGCACCCGAACTTAATACAAATGGCACAACGCCGACTTAAGTACCAGAGGACTGACACTCTCACTTTCTATGATTTGAACCTCTCCTGTCAGTCCAGTTTTAGATTCCGATGCATCACTTCAGGTTAACTGTATCCCTTGGACCTTCTTATTGACGATGAAACACAGAAATTGCATCGGAATTAAATTCAAAACGCACAATGCTGCTTAAGTAAAAGTGGACTGACACTCTCGCTTTCTATGATTTGAACTTCTCCTGTGAGTCCAGTTTTTGATTCCGATGCTTAACTTCAGGTTTACTGTATCCCTTGGACCTTCTTATTGACGATGAAACACAGAAATTGCATTGTAATTAAATTCAAAAATCCCAATGCCGACTTAAGTACAAGAGGACTGACACTCTAACTTTCTATGATTTGAACCTCTCTCGTGAGTCCAGTTTTAGGTTCCGATGCTTCACTTCAGGTTTACTGTATCCCTTGGACCTTCTTACTGACGATGAAACACAGATATTACATCCGAATTTAATACAAAGGCACAATGGCGACTTAAGTACAAGAGGACTGACACTGTCACTTTCTATGATTTGAACCTCTCCTCTGAGTCCAGTTTCAGATTCCGATGGTTCACTTCAGGTTTCCTATATACCTTCTTATTGACGATGAAACACAGAGATTGCATCGGAATTAAGTTCAAAATGCACAATGCCGACTTAAGTACAAGAGGACTGACACTCTAACTTTCTATGATTTGAACCTCTGCTGTGAGTCCAGTTTTAGATTCCGATGCTTCACTTCGTGTTTACTGTATCCCTTGGACCTTCTTATTGACGATGAAACATAGAAATTGCATCCGAATTTAATACAAACGGCACAATGCCGACATAAGTAAAAGAGGACTGACACTAACTTTCTATGATTTGAACCTCTCCTGTGAGTCCAGTTTTAGATTCGGATGTTTCACTTCAGGTTTACTGTATCATTTGGACCTTCTTATTGACTTTGAATCACAGGAATTGCATCCGAATTTAATACAAATGGCACAATGCCGACTTAAGTACAAGAGGACTGACACTCTAACTTTCTATGATTTGAACCTCTCTCGTGAGTCCAGTTTTAGGTTCCGATGCTTCACTTCAGGTTTACTGTATCCCTTGGACCTTCTTACTGACGATGAAACACAGATATTACATCCGAATTTAATACAAAGGCACAATGGCGACTTAAGTTCAAGAGGACTGACACTGTCACTTTCTATGATTTGAACCTCTCCTCTGAGTCCAGTTTCAGATTCCGATGGTTCACTTCAGGTTTCCTATATACCTTCTTATTGACGATGAAACACAGAGATTGCATCGGAATTAAGTTCAAAATGCACAATGCCGACTTAAGTACAAGAGGACTGACACTCTAACTTTCTATGAATTGAACCTCTCCTGTGAGTCCGGTTTTAGATTCCGATGCTTCACTTCAGGTTTACTGTATACCTTGCACCTTCTTATAGACGATGAAACATAGAAATTGCATCGGAATTTAATACAAAAGGCACAATTCTGACTTAAGTAAAAGAGGACCGGCACTCTAACTTTCTATGTTTTGAACCTCTCCTGTGAGTCCAGTTTTAGATTCCGATGCTTCTCTTCAGGTTTACTGTATCCCTTGGACCTTCTAACTGACGGTGAAACACAGAAATTGCATCCGATTTTAATACAAAAGGCACAATACCGACTTAGGTACAAGAGCAGTGACACTCTAACTATCTATGATAAGAACCTCTCCTGTAAGTCCAGCTTTAGATTCCGATGCTTCACTTCAGGTTTTCTGTATCCATTGGACCTTCTTATTAACAATGAAACACAGAAAAAGCATCGGGAATTAAATTCAAAAGGCACAATGCCGACTTAAGTACAAGAGGACTGACATTCTAACTTTCTATGATTTGAACCTCTTCTAAGAGTCCAGTTTTAGGTTCCGATGCTTCACTTAAGGTTTACTGTATCCCTTGGACCTTCTTATTGACGATGAAACACAGAGTTTGCATTCGAATTTAATACAAAGGGCACAATGCCGACTTAAGTACAAGAGGACTGACACTCTAACTTTCTATGATTTGAACCTCTCCTGTGAGTCCAGTTTTAGATTCCGATGCTTCACTTCAGGTTTACTGTATCCCTTGGACCTTCTTATTGACGATGAGACACAGAAATTGCATCCGAAATTAATATAAAAGGCACAATGGCGGCTTAAGTACAAGAGGACTGACACTTTCACTTTCTATGGTTTGAACCTTTCCTGTGAGTCCAGTTTTAGATTCCGATGCTTCACTTCAGGTTTACTGTATCCCTTGGACCTTCTTATTGACGATGAAACACAGAAATTGCACCCGAATTTAATACAAATGGCACAATGCCGACTTAAGTACAAGAGGACTGACACTCTCACTTTCTATGATTTGAACCTCTCCTGTTAGTCCAGTTTTAGATTCCGATGCTTCACTTCAGGTTTACTGTATCCCTTCGACCTTCTTATTGAAGATGAAACACAGATATTGCATCGGAATTAAATTCAAAACGCACAATGCCGACTTAAATAAAAGAGGACTAACACTCTCACTCTCTATGATTTTAACCTCTCCTGTGAGTCCAGTTTTAACTTCTGATGCTTCACTTCAGGTTTACTGTATCCCTTGGACCTTCTTATTGACGAAGAATCACAGAAATTGCATCCTATTTTAATACAAAAATCACATGCCGACTTAAGTACAAGAGGACTGATACTCTAACTTTCTATGATTTGAACCTCTCCTGTGAGTCCAGTTTTAGATTCCGATGCTTCACTTCAAGTTTACTGTATCCCTTGGACCTTCTTATTAAGGAGGAAACACAGAAATAGCATCTGAATGTAATACAAAAGGCACAATACCGACTTAAGTACAAGAGGAGAGACACTCTAACTCTCTATGATTTGAACCTCCCCTGTGAGTCCAGTTTTACATTCTGATGATTCACTTCAGGTTTACTGTATCCCTTGGACCTTCTTATTGACGAAGAATCACAGAAATTGCATCCGATTTTAATACAAAAGTCACAATGCCGACTTAAGTACAAGAGGACTGACACTCTCACATTCTATGATTGGAACCTCTCCTGTGAGTCTAGTTTTAGATTCCGATGCTTCACTTCAGGTTTACTGTACCCCTTGGACATTCTTATTGAAGATGAAACACAGAAAGTGCATCAGAATTTAATAAAAATGGCACAATGCCGACTTAAGTACAAGAGGACTGACACTCGCACTTTCTATGATTTGAACCTCTCCTGTGAGTCCGGTTTTAGATTCCGATGCTTCACTTCAGGTTTACTGTATACCTTGCACCTTCTTATTGACGATGAAACATAGAAATTGCATCGGAATTTAATACAAAAGGCACAATGATGACATAAGTAAAAGAGGACTGACACTCTAACTATCTATGATTAGAACCTCTCCTGTGAGTCCAGTTTTAGATTCCGATGCTTCACTTCAGGTTTACTGTATCCCTTGGACCTTCTTATTAACGATGAAACACAGAAATTGCATCCGAATTTAATACAAATGATTCAATAACGACTTAAGTACAAGAGGACTGACACTCTAACTTTCTATGATTTCAACCTCACCTGTAAGTCCAGTTTTGGATTCCAATGCTTCACTTCAGGTTTACTGTATCCCTTGGACCTTCTTATTGACGATGAAACACAGAAATTGCATCCGAATTTAATACAAATGGTTCAATGCCGACTTAAGTACAAGAGGACTGACACTCTAACTTTCTATGATTTGAACCTCACCTGTAAGTCCAGTTTTGGATTCCGATGCTTCACTTCAGGTTCACTGTATCCCTTGGACCTTCTTATTGACGATGAAACACAGAAATTGCATCCGAATTTAATACAAAAGGCACAATGGCGGCTTAAGTACAAGAGGACTGACACTTTCACTTTCTATGGTTTGAACCTTTCCTGTGAGTCCAGTTTTAGATTCCGATGCTTCACTTCAGGTTTACTGTATCCCTTGGACATTCTTATTGACGATGAAACACAGAAATTGCACCCGAATTTAATACAAATGGCACAATGCCGACTTAAATACAAGAGGACTGACACTCTCACTTTCTATGATTTGAACCTCTCCTGTTAGTCCAGTTTTAGATTCCGATGCTTCACTACAGGTTTACTGTATCCCTTGGACCTTCTTATTAAGGAGGAAACACAGAAATAGCATCTGAATGTAATACAATAGGCACAATACCGACATAAGTACAAGAGGAGAGACACTCTAACTCTCTATGATTTGAACCTCCCCTGTGAGTCCAGTTTTACATTCTGATGCTTCACTTCAGGTTTACTGTATCCCTTGGACCTTCTTATTGACGAACAATCACAGAAATTGCATCCGATATTAATACAAAAGTCACAATGCCGACTTAAGTACAAGAGGACTGACACTCTCACATTCTATGATTGGAACCTCTTCTGTGAGTCCAGTTTTAGATTCCGATGCTTCACTTCAGGTTTACTGTACCCCTTGGACCTTCTTATTGACGATGAAACACAGAAATTGAATCCGAACTTAATACAATAGGCACAATGGCGGCTTAAGTACAAGAGGACTGACACTTTCACTTTCTATGGTTTGAACCTCTCCTGTGAGTCCAGTTTTAGATTCCGATGCTTCACTTCAGGTTTAATGTATCCCTTGGACCTTCTTATTGACGATGAAACACAGAAATTGCATCCGAATTTAATACAAATGGTTCAATGCCGACTTAAGTACAAGAGGACTGACACTCTAACTTTCTATGATTTGAACCTCACCTGTAAGTCCAGTTTTGGATTCCGATGCTTCACTTCAGGTTTACTGTATCCCTTGGACCTTCTTATTGACGATGAAACACAGAAATTGCTTCCGAATTTAGTACAAAAGGCACAATGGCAACTTAAGTACAAGAGGACTGACACTCTCGCATTCTATGATTTGAACCTCTCCTGTGAGTCCAGTTTTAGATTCCGATGCTTCACTTCAGGTTTACTGTATCCCTTGGACCTTCTTATTGACGATGAAACACAGAAATTGCATCCGAATTTAATACAAAAGGCACAATGACGGCTTAAGTACAAGAGAACTGACACTTTCACTTTCTATGGTTTGAACCTTTCCTGTGAGTCCAGTTTTAGATTCCGATGCTTCACTTCAGGTTTACTGTATCCCTTGGACCTTCTTATTGACGATGAAACACAGAAATTGCACCCGAATTTAATACAAATGGCACAATGCCGACTTAAGTACAAGAGGACTGACACTCTCACTTTCTATGATTTGAACCTCTCCTGTAAGTCCAGTTTTAGATTCCGATGCTTCACTTCAGGTTTACTGTATCCCTTGGACCTTCTTATTAAGGAGGAAACACAGAAATAGCATCTGAATGTAATTCAAAAGGCACAATACCGACTTAAGTACAAGAGGAGAGACACTCTAACTCTCTATGATTTGAACTCCCCTGTGAGTCCAGTTTTACATTCTGATGCTTCACTTCAGGTTTACTGTATCCCTTGGACCTTCTTATTGACGAAGAATCACAGATATTGCATCCGATTTTAATACAAAAGTCACAATGCCGACTTAAGTACAAGAGGACTGACACTCTCACATTCTATGATTGGAACCTCTCCTGTGAGTCCAGTTTTAGATTCCGATGCCTCACTTCAGATTTACTGTACCCCTTGGACCTTCTTATTGAAGATGAATCACAGAAAGTGCATCCGAATTTAATAAAAATGGCACAATGCCGACTTAAGTACAAGAGGACTGACACTCGCACTTTCTACGATTTGAACCTCTCCTGTGAGTCCGGTTTTAGATTCCGATGCTTCACTTCAGGTTTACTGTATACCTTGCACCTTCTTATTGACGATGAAACATAGAAATTGCATCGGAATTTAATACAAAAGGCACAATGATGACATAAGTAAAAGAGGACTGACACTCTAACTTTCTATGATTTGAACCTCTCCTGTGAGTCCAGTTTTAGATCCCGATGCTTCACTTCAATTTTACTGTATCCCTTGGACCTTCTTATTGACGATGAAACACAGAAATTGCATCCGAATTTAATACAAAAGGCACAATACCGACTTAAGTACAAGAGGAGTGACACTATATCTATGATTTGAATCTTTCCTGTGAGTCCAGTTTTAGATTCCGATGCTTCACTTCAGGTTTACTGTATCCCTTGGACCTTCTTATTGACGATAAACACAGAAATTGCATCCGAATTTAATACAAACGGCACAATGGCGACTAAAGTACAAGAGGACTCACACTCTCACTTTCTTTGATTTGGACCTCTCCTGTGAGCCCAGTTTTAGATTCCGGTGCTTCACTTCAGGTTTACTCTATACCTTGCACCTTCTTATTGACGATGAAACAAAGAGTTTGCATCCGAATTTAATACAAAAGGCACGTTGCCGACTTACGTGCAAGAGGACTGACACTCCAACTCTCTATGATTTGAACCTCTCCTGTGAGGTCAGTTTTAGATTCGGATGCTTCACTTCAGGTTAACTGTATCCCTTGGACCTTCTTATTGACGAAAAAACACAGGAATTGAATCCGTATTTAATACAAATGGCACAATACCGACTTAAGTAGAAGAGGAGTGACACTCTAACTTTCTATGATTTGAACCTCTCCTGTGAGTCCAGTTTTAGTTCCGATGTTTCACTTCAGGTTTACTGTATCCCTTGGACCTTCTTATTGACTATGAATCACAGAAATTGCATCCGAATTTAATACAAAAGGCACAATGGCGACTTAAGTACAAGAGGACTGAGACTCTCACTTTCTATGATTTGAACCTCTCCTGTGAGTCCAGTTTCAGATTCCGATGCTTCACTTCAGGTTTACTGTATACCTTGCACCTTCTTATTGACAATGAAACACAGAAGTTGCATCGGAATAAAATTCAAAAGGCACCACGCCGACATAAGTACAAGAGGACTGACACTCTAACTTTCTATGATTTGAAACTCTCCCGTGAGTCCAGTTTTAGATTCCGATGCTTCACTTCAGGTTTACTGTATCCCTTGGACCTTCTTATTGACGATGAAACACAGAAATTGCATCCGAATTTAATACAGATGGCACAATACCGACTTAAGTACAAGAGGACCGACACTCTCACTTTCTATGATTTGAACCTCTCCTATGAGTACAGTTTTTGATTCCGATACTTCACTTCAGGTTTACTGTATCCCTTGGACCTTCTTATTGACGATGAAATACAGAAATTGCATCAGAATTAAATTCAAAAGGCACAATGCCGACTTAAGTGAAAGTGGACTGACCCACTTACTCTCTAAGATTTGATCCTCTCCTGTGAGTCCAGTTTTAGATTCCGATGCTTCGCTTAAGGTTTACTGTATCCCTTGGACCATCTTATTGACGATGAAACACAGAAATTGCATCGGAATTAAATTCAAAAGGCACAATGCCGACTTAAGTACAAGAGGACTGACACTCAAACTTTCTATGATTTGAACCTTTCCTCTGATTCCAGTTTTAGATTCCGATGCTTCACTTCAGGTTTACTGTATCCCTTGGACCTTCTTATTGACGATGAAACACAGAGTTTGCATCCGAATTTAATACCAAAGGAACAATTCCGACTTAAGTACAAGAGGACTGACACTCTAACTTTCTATGATTTGAACCTCTCCTGTGAGTCCAGTTTTAGATTCCGATGCTATACTTCAGGTTTACTGTATCCCTTGGACCATCTTATTGACGATAAACACAGATATTGCATCCGAATTTAATACAAACGGCACAATGGCGACTAAAGTACAAGAGGACTGACACTCTCACTTTCTATGATTTTGACCTCTCCTGTGAGCCCAGTTTTAGATTCCGGTGCTTCACTTCAGGTTTACTCTATACCTTCCACCTTCTTATTGACGATGAAACACAGAGTTTGCATCCGAAGTTAATACAAAAGGCACGTTGCCGACTTACGTGCAAGAGGACTGACACTCTAACTTTCTATGATTTGAACCTCTCCTGTGAGTCTAGTTTTAGATTCCGATGCTACACTTCAGGTTTACTGTATACCTTGGACTTTCTTATTGAAGATGAAACACAGAAATTGGATCCGAATATAATACAAATGGGACAATGCCGACTTAAGCACAAGAGGACTGACACTCTCACTTTCTATGAATTAAACCTCTCCTGTGAGTTCAGTTTCAGATTCCGATGCTTCACTTCAGGATCACTGTATCCCTTGGACCTTCTTATTGACGATGAAACACAGAAATTGCATCCGAATTTAATACAAATGGCACAATGCCGACTTAAGTACAAGACGACTGACACTCTTACTCTCTATGATTCGAACCTCTCCTGTGAGGTCAGTTTTAGATTCGGATGCTTCACTTCAGGTTAACTGTATCCCTTGGACCTTCTTATTGACGAAAAAACACAGGAATTGTATCCGTATTTAATACAAAAGGCACAATACCGACTTAAGTACAAGAGGAGTGACTCTATATCTATGATTTGAATCCCTCGTGTGAGTCCAGTTTTAATTTCCGATGCTTCACTTCAGGTTTACTGTATCCCTTGGACCTTCTTATTGACGATGAGACACAGAAATTGCATCCCAATTTAATATAGATGGCACAATGCCGACTTAAGTACAAGAAGACCGACACTCTCACTTTCTATGATTTGAACCTCTCCTGTGAGTACAGTTTTAGATTCCGATATTTCACTTCAGGTTTACTGTATCCCTTGGACCTTCTTATTGACGATGAAACACAGAAATTGCATCGGAATTAAATTCAAAAGGCACAATGCCGACTTAAGTAAAAGAGGACTGACACTCTCACTCTCTATGATTTGAACCTCTCCTGTGAGTCCAGTTTTAGATTCCGATGCTTCGCTTAATGTTTACTGTATCCCTTGGACCATCTTATTGACGATAATACACAGAAATTGCATCAGAATTAAATTCAAAAGGCACAATGCCGACTTAAGTTTAAGAGGACTAACACTCAATCTTTCTATGATTTGAACCTCTCCTGTGAATCCAGTTTTTGATTCCGATGCTTTACTTCAGGTTTACTGTATCCCTTGGACCTTCTTATTGACGATGAAACACAGAGTTTGCATCCGAATTTAATACAAAAGGCACAATTCCGACTTAAGTACAAGAGGACTGGCACTCTAACTTTCTATGATTTGAACCTCTCCTGTGAGTCCAGTTTTAGATTCCGATGCTATACTTCAGGTTTACCGTATCCCTTGGACCTTCTTATTGACGATGAAACACAGAAATTGCATCCGAATTTAATACAAACGGCACAATGGCGACTAAAGTACAAGAGGACAGACATTCTCACTTTCTATGATTTGAAACTCTCCTGTGAGCCCAGTTTTAGGTTCCGGTGCTTCACTTCAGGTTTTACTGTATACCTTGCACCTTATTATTGACGATGAAACACAGAAGTTACATCGAAATTAAATTCAAAAGGCACCACGCCGACTTAAGTACAAGAGGACTGACATTCTAACTTTCTATGTTTTGAACCTCTCCTGTGAATCCATTTTTAGATTCCCATGCTTCACTTCAGGTTTACTGTATCCCTTGGACCTTCTTATTGACGATGAAACACAGATTTTGCATCTGAATTTAATACAAATGGAACAATGCCGACTTACGTGCAAAAGGACTGACACTCTAACTTTCTATGATTTGAACCTCTCCTGAGAGTCTAGTTTTAGATTCAGATGCTTCACTTCAGGTTTATTGTATCCTTTGGACCTTCTTAATGAAGATGAAACACAGAAATTGCGTCCGAATTTAATAAAAATGGCACAATGCCAACTTAAGTACAAGAGGACTGACACTCTCACTTTCTATGATTTGAACCTCTCCTGTGAGTCCAGATTTAGATTCCGATGCTTCACTTCAGGTTTACTGTATCCCTTGGACCTTCGTATTGACGATGAAACACAGAAATTGCACTCGAATTTAATACAAAAGGCACAATACCGACTCAAGTATAAGAGGAGTGACACTCTAACATTCTATGATTTGTATCTCTCCTGTGAGTACAGTTTTTGATTCCGATGCTGCACTTCAGGTTTACTGCATCCCTTGGACCTTCTTATTGATGATGAAACACAGAAATCGCACCCGAATTTAATACAAATGGCACAATGCCGACTTAAGTACAAGAGGACTGACACTCTCACTTTCTATGATTTGAACCTCTCCTGTGAGTCCAGTTTTAGATTCCGATGCTTCACTTCAGGTTTACTGTATCCCTTGGACCTTCTTATTGACGATGAAACACAGAAATTGCATCGGAATTAAATTCAAAACGCACAATGCCGACTTAAGTAAAAGAGGACTGACACTCTAACTTTCTATGATTTGAACCTCTCCTGTGAGTTCAGTTTTAGATTCCGATGCTTAACTTCAGGTTTACTGTATCCCTTGGACCTTCTTATTGACGATGAAACACAGAAATTGCATCTGAATTAAATTCATAACTCACAATGCCGACTTAAGTACAAGAGGCCTGACACTCTAACATTCTATGATTTGATCCTCTCCTGTGAGTCCAGATTTAGATTCCGATGCTTCACTTCAAGTTTACTGTATGCCTTGGACCTTCTTATTGAAGATGAAACACAGAGTTTGCATCCGAATTTAATACCAAAGGCACAGTGCTGACTTAAGTAAAAGAGGACTGACACTCTAACATTCTATGATTTGAACCTCTCCTGTGAGTCCAGTTTTAGATTCCGATGCTTCACATCAGGTTTACTGTATCCCTTGGACCTTCTTATTGACGATGAAACACACAAATTGCTTCCGAATTTAATAAAAAAGGCACAATACCGACTTAAGTACAAGAGGAGTGACACTCTAACTATCTATGATTTGAATCTCTCCTGTGAGTCCAGTTTTAGATTCCGAAGCTTCACTTCAGGTTTACTGTATCCCTTGTACGTTCTTATTGACGATGAAACACAGTAATTGCATCCGAATTTAATACAAATGGCACAACGCCGACTTAAGTACAAGAGGACCAACACTCTCACTTTCAATGTTTTGAACCTCTCCTGTGAGCCCAGTTTTAGATTCCGATGCTTCACTTCAGGTTTACTGTATCCCTTAGACCTTCTTAGTGACTATGAATCACAGAAATTGCATCGGAATTAAATTGAAAAGGCACAATGCCGACTTAAGTACAACAGGACTGACACTCAAACGTTTAATGATTTGAACTTCTCCTGTGAGTCCGGTTTTAGATTCCGATGCTTCACTTCAGGTTTACTGTATCCCTTCGACCCTCTTATTGACGATGAAACACAGAGTTTGCATCCGAATTTAATACAAAAGGCACAATGCCGACTTAAGTGCAAGAGGACTGACACTCTAACTATCTATGATTTGAACTTATCCTGTGAGTCCCGTTTTAGATTCCGATGCTTCACTTCAGGTTTACTGTATCCCTTGGACCTTCATATCGACGATGAAACACAAAAATTGCATCCGAATTTAATACAAAATGCACAATGGCGGCTTAAGTACAAGAGGACTGACACTCTCACTTTCTATGATTTGAACGTCTCCTGTGAGTCCAGTTTTAGATTCCGATGCTTAACTTCAGGTTTACTGTATACCTTGCACATTCTTATTGACCATGAAACACAGAAGTTGCATCGGAATTAAATTCAAATGGCACCACGCCGACTTAAGTACAAGAGGACTGATACTCTCACTTCCTATGATGTGAACCTCTCCTGCGAGTCCAGTTTTAGATTCCGATGCTTCACTTCAGGTTTACTGTATCCATTCGACCTTCTTATTGACGATGAAACATAGAGTTTGCATCAGAATTTAATACAAAAGGCACAATGCCGACTTAAGTACAAGAGGACTGACACTCTCACTCCCTATAATTTGAACCTCTCCTGTGAGTCCAGTTTTAGATTCCGATGCTTCACTTCAGGTTCACTCTATTCCTTCGACCTTCTTATTGACGATGAAACACAGAAATTGCATCCGAACTTAATACAAATGGCACAATGCCGACTTAAGTACAAGAGGACCGACACTCTCACCTTTTTTGATTTGAACCTCTCCTGCGAGTCCAGTTTTAGATTCCGATGCTTCACTTCAGGTTTGCTGTATCCCTTGGACCTTCTTATTGACGATGAAACACAGAAATTGCATCGGAATTAAATTCAAAAGGCTCAATGCCGACTTAAGTGAAAGAGGACTCTCACTTTCTTTGATTTAGATATCTCCTGTGAGTCCAGATGTAGATTCCGATGCTTCACTTCAGGTTTACTGTATCCCTTGGACCTTCTTATTGACGATGAAACACAGAAATTGCATCCGAATTTAATACAAATGGCACAATGCCGACTTAAGTACAAGAGGACTGACACTCTCACTTTCTCTTATTTGAACCTCTCCTGCGAGTCCAGTTTTAGATTCCGTTGCTTCACTTCAGGTTTGCTGTATGCCATGGATCTTCTTGTTGACGATGAAACACAGAAATTGCGTCGGAATTAAATTCAAAATGCACAATGCCGACTTAAGTAAAAGAGGACTGACGCTCTCACTTTCTATGATTTAAATCTCTCCTGTGAGTCCAGTTTTAGGTTCCAATGCATCACTTTGGGTTCACTGTATCCCTTGGACCTTCTTATTGACGATGAAACATAGAAATTGCATCCGAATTTAATACAAATGCCACAATGCAGACTTAAGTACAAGAGGACTGACACTCTCGCTTTCTATGATTTGAACCTATCCTGTGAGTCCAGTTTTAGATTCCGATGCTTCAATTCAGGTTTACTGTATCCCTTGGACCTTCTTATTGACGATGAAACACAGAAATTGCACCCGAACTTAATACAAATGGCACAATGCCGACTTAAGTACAAGAGGACTGACACTCTCACTTTCTATGATTTAAACCTCTCCTGTCAGTCCAGTTTTAGATTCCGATGCTTAACTTCAGGTTAACTGTATCCCTTGGACCTTCTTATTGACGATGAAACACAGAAATTGCATCGGAATTAAATTCAAAGCTCACAATGCCGACTTAAGTACAAGAGGACTGACACTCTAACTTTCTATGATTTGAACCCCTCCCGTGAGTCCAGTTTTAGGTTCCGATGCTTCACTTCAGGTTTACTGTATCCCTTGGACCTTCTTATTGACGATGAAACACAGATATTACATCCGAATTTAATACAAAGGCACAATGGCGACTTAAGTACAAGAGGACTGACACTCTAACTTTCTATGATTTGAACCTTTCCTGTGAGTCCAGTTTCAGATTCCGATGCTTCACTTCAGGTTTACTGTATACCTTCTTATTGACGATGAAACACAGAGATTGCATCGGAATTAAGTTCAAAATGCACAATGCCGACTTAAGTACAAGAGGACTGACACTCTAACTTTCTATGATTTGAACCTCTGCTGTGAGTCCAGTTTTGGATTCCGATGCTTCACTTCATGTTTACTGTATCCCTTGGACCTTCTTATTGACGATGAAACACATAAATTGCATCCGAATTTAATAAAAAAGGCACAATACCGTCTTAAGTACAAGAGGAGTGACACTCTAACTATCTATGATTTGAATCTCTCCTGTGAGTCCAGTTTTAGATTCCGATGCTTCACTTCAGGTTTACTGTATCCCTTGTATGTTCTTATTGACGATGAAACACAGGAATTGCATCCGAACTTAATACAAATGGCACAATGCCGACTTAAGTACAAGAGGACTGACACTCTCACTTTCTATGTTTTGAACCTCTCCTGTGAGTCCAGTTTTAGATTCCGATGCTTCACTTCAGGTTTACTGTATCCCTTGGACCTTCTTAGTGACGATGAATCACAGAAATTGCATCGGAATTAAATTGAAAAGGCACAACGCCGACTTAAGTACAACAGGACTGACACTCAAACTTTTAATGATTTGAACTTCTCCTGTGAGTCCGGTTTTAGATTCCGATGCTTCACTTCAGGTTTACTGTATCCCTTCGACCTTCGTATTGACGATGAAACACAGAAATTGCACCCGAACTTAATACAAATGGCACAATGCCGACTTAAGTACAAGAGGACTGACACTCTCACTTTCTATGATCTGAACCTCTCCTGTCAGTCCAGTTTTAGATTCCGATGCATCAATTCAGGTTAACTGTATCCCTTGGACCTTCTTATTGACGATGAAACACAGAAATTGCATCGGAATTAAATTCAAAACGCACAATGCTGCTTAAGTAAAAGTGGACTGACACTCTCACTTTCTATGATTTGAACTTCTCCTGTGAGTCCAGTTTTTGATTCCGATGCTTAACTTCAGGTTTACTGTATCCCTTGGACCTTCTTATTGACGATGAAACACAGAAATTGCATTGGAATTAAATTCAAAAATCACAATGCCGACTTAAGTACAAGAGGACTGACACTCTAACTTTCTATGATTTGAACCTCTCTCGTGAGTCCAGTTTTAGGTTCCGATGCTTCACTTCAGGTTTACTGTATCCCTTGGACCTTCTTATTGACGATGAAACACAGATATTACATCCGAATTTAATACAAAGGCACAATGGCGACATAAGTACAAGAGGACTGACACTCTCACTTTCTATGATCTGAACCTCTCCTGTGAGTCCAGTTTCAGATTCCGATGCTTCACTTCAGGTTTACTGTATACCTTCTTATTGACGATGAAACACAGAGATTGCATCGGAATTAAGTTCAAAATGCACAATGCCGACTTAAGTACAAGAGGACTGACACTCAAACTTTCTATGATTTGAACCTCTGCTGTGAGTCCAGTTTTAGATTCCGATGCTTCACTTCATGTTTACTGTATCCCTTGGACCTTCTTATTGACGATGAAACATAGAAATTGCATCCGAATTTAATACAAATGGCACAATGCCGACATAAGTAAAAGAGGACTGACACTCTAAATTTCTATGATTTGAACCTCTATTGTGAGTCCAGTTTTAGATTCCGATGCTTCACTTCAGGTTTACTGTATCCCTTGGACCTTCTAACTGACGATGAAACACAGAAATTGCATCCGATTTTAATACAAAGGGCACAATACCGACTTAAGTACAAGAGGAGTGACACTCTAACTATCTATGATTAGAACCTCTCCTGTGAGTCCGGTTTTAGATTCCGATGCTTCACTTCAGGTTTACTGTATCCCTTGGACTTTCTTATTAACAATGAAACACAGAAAAAGCATCGGGAATTAAATTCAAAAGGCACAATGCCGACTTAAGTACAAGAGGACTGACATTCTAACTTTCTATGATTTGAACCACTTCTAAGAGTCCAGTTTTAGATTCCGATGCTTCACTTAAGGTTTACTGTATCCCTTGGACCTTCTCATTGACGATTGAACACAGAGTTTGCATTCGAATTTAATACAAAGGGCACAATGCCGACTTAAGTACAAGAGGACTGACACTCTAACTTTCTATGATTTGAACATCTCCTGTGAGTCCAGTTTTAGATCCCGATGCTTCACTTCAGGTTTACTGTATCCCTTGTACCTTCTTATTGACGATGAAACACAGAAATTGCATCCGAATTTAATACAAAAGGCACAATGGCGGCTTAAGTACAAGAGGACTGACATTTTCACTTTCTATGGTTTGAACCTTTCCTGTGAGTCCAGTTTTAGATTCCGATGCTTCACTTCAGGTTTACTGTATCCCTTGGACCTTCGTATTGACGATGAAACACAGAAATTGCACCCGAATTTAATACAAAAGGCACAATACCGACTCAAGTACAAGAGGACTGACACTCTCACTTTCTATGATTTGAACCTCTCCTGTGAGTCCAGTTTTAGATTCCGATGCTTCACTTCAGGTTTACTGTGACCCTTGGACCTTCTTATTGACGATGAAACACAGAAATTGCATCGGAATTAAATTCAAAACGCACAATGCCGACTTAAGTAAAAGAGGATTGACACTCTAACTTTCTATGATTTGAACCTCTCCTGTGAGTCCAGTTTTAGATTCCGATGCTTAACTTCAGGTTTACTGTATCCCTTGGACCTTCTTATTGACGATGAAACACAGAAATCGCACCCGAATTTAATACAAATGGCACAATGCCGACTTAAGTACAAGAGGACTGACACTCTCACTTTCTATGATTTGAACCTCTCCTGTGAGTCCAGTTTTAGATTCCGATGCTTCACTTCAGGTTTACTGTGACCCTTGGACCTTCTTATTGACGATGAAACACAGAAATTGCATCGGAATTAAATTCAAAACGCACAATGCCGACTTAAGTAAAAGAGGATTGACACTCTAACTTTCTATGATTTGAACCTCTCCTGTGAGTCCAGTTTTAGATTCCGATGCTTAACTTCAGGTTTACTGTATCCCTTGGACCTTCTTATTGACGATGAAACACAGAAATTGTATCTGAATTAAATTCATAACTCACAATGCCGACTTAAGTACAAGAGGCCTGACACTCTAACATTCTATGATTTGATCCTCTCCTGTGAGTCCAGTTTTAGATTCCGATGCTTCACTTCAAGTTTACTGTATCCCTTGGACCTTCTTATTGAAGATGAAACACAGAGTTTGCATCCGAATTTAATACCAAAGGCACAGTGCTGACTTAAGTAAAAGAGGACTGACACTCAAACATTCTATGATTTGAACCTCTCCTGTGAGTCCAGTTTTAGATTCCGATGCTTCACTTCAGGTTTACTGTATCCCTTGGACCTTCTTATTGACGATGAAACACACAAATTGCTTCCGAATTTAATAAAAAAGGCACAATACCGACTTAAGTACAAGAGGAGTGACACTCTAACTATCTATGATTTGAATCTCTCCTGTGAGTCCAGTTTTAGATTCCGAAGCTTCACTTCAGGTTTACTGTATCCCTTGTACGTTCTTATTGACGATGAAACACAGAAATTGCTTCCGAATTTAATACAAATGGCACAATGCCGACTTAAGTACAAGAGGACCAACACTCTCACTTTCTATGTTTTGAACCTCTCCTGTGAGC
Organism: Schistocerca americana; assembly: GCF_021461395.2. Taxonomy (NCBI): domain Eukaryota; kingdom Metazoa; phylum Arthropoda; class Insecta; order Orthoptera; family Acrididae; genus Schistocerca; species Schistocerca americana. The sequence continues at coordinate 7,281,390 of NC_060128.1, read as the reverse complement.
CCAGTTTTAGATTCCGATGCTTCACTTCAGGTTTACTGTATCCCTTGGACCTTCTTAATGACTATGAATCACAGAAATTGCATCGGAATTAAATTGAAAAGGCACAATGCCGACTTAAGTACAACAGGACTGACACTCAAACGTTTAATGATTTGAACTTCTCCTGTGAGTCCGGTTTTAGATTCCGATGCTTCACTTCAGGTTTACTGTATCCCTTCGACCCTCTTATTGACGATGAAACACAGAGTTTGCATCCGAATTTAATACAAAAGGCACAATGCCGACTTAAGTGCAAGAGGACTGACACTCTAACTTTCTATGATTTGAACTTATCCTGTGAGTCCAGTTTTAGATTCCGATGCTTCACTTCAGGTTTGCTGTATCCCTTCGACCTTCTTATTGACGATGAAACACAGAAATTGCATCGGAATTAAATTCAAAAGGCTCAATGCCGACTTAAGTGAAAGAGGACTCTCACTTTCTTTGATTTAGATATCTCCTGTGAGTCCAGTTTTAGATTCCGATGCTTCTCTTCAGGTTTACTGTATCCCTTGTACGTTCTTATTGACGATGAAACACAGGAATTGCATCCGAACTTAATACAAATGGCACAATACCGACTTAAGTACAAGAGGACTGACACTCTCACTTTCTATGTTTTGAACCTCTCCTGTGAGTCCAGTTTTAGATTCCGATGCTTCACTTCAGGTTTACTGTATCCCTTGGACCTTCTTAGTGTCGATGAATCACAGAAATTGCATCGGAATTAAATTGAAAAGGCACAATGCAGCTTTAAGTACAACAGGACTGACACTCAAACTTTTAATGATTTGAACTTCTCCTGTGAGTCCGGTTTTAGATTCCGATGCTTCACTTCAGGTTTACTGTATCCCTTCGACCTTCGTATTAACGATGAAACACAGAAATTGCACCCGAACTTAATACAAATGGCACTATGCCGACTTAAGTACAAGAGGACTGACACTCTCACTTTCTATGATCTGAACCTCTCCTGTCAGTCCAGTTTTAGATTCCGATGCATCACTTCAGGTTAACTGTATCCCTTGGACCTTCTTATTGACGATGAAACACAGAAATTGCATCGGAATTAAATTCAAAACGCACAATGCTGCTTAAGTGAAAGTGGACTGACACTCTCACTTTCTATGATTTGAACTTCTCCTGTGAGTCCAGTTTTTGATTCCGATGCTTAACTTCAGGTTTACTGTATCCCTTGGACCTTCTTATTGACGATGAAACACAGAAATTGCATTGGAATTAAATTCAAAAATCACAATGCCGACTTAAATACAAGAGGACTGACACACTAACTTTCTATGATTTGAACCTCTCTCGTGAGTCCAGTTTTAGGTTCCGATGCTTCACTTCATGTTTACTGTATCCCTTGGACCTTCTTATTGACGATGAAACACAGATATTACATCCGAATTTAATACAAAGGCACAATGGCGACTTAAGTACAAGAGGACTGACACACTCACTTTCTATGATTTGAACCTCTCCTGTGAGTCCAGTTTCAGATTCCGATGCTTCACTTCAGGTTTACTGTATACCTTCTTATTGACGATGAAACACAGAGATTGCATCGGAATTAAGTTCAAAATGCACAATGCCGTTTTAAGTACAAGAGGACTGACACTCAAACTTTCTATGATTTGAACCTCTGCTGTGAGTCCAGTTTTAGATTCCGATGCTTCACTTCATGTTTACTGTATCCCTTGGACCTTCTTATTGACGATGAAACATAGAAATTGCATTCGAATTTAATACAAATGGCACAATGCCGACATAAGTAAAAGAGGACTGACACTCTAAATTTCTATGATTTGAACCTCAATTGTGAGTCCAGTTTTAGATTCCGATGCTTCACTTCAGGTTTACTGTATCCCTTGGACCTTCTAACTGACGATGAAACACAGAAATTGCATCCGATTTTAATACAAAAGGCACAATACCGACTTAAGTACAAGAGGAGTGACACCCTAACTATCTATGATTAGAACCTCTCCTGTGAGTCCGGTTTCAGATTCCGATGCTTCACTTCAGGTTTACTGTATCCCTTGGACTTTCTTATTAACAATGAAACACAGAAAAAGCATCGGGAATTAAATTCAAAAGGCACAATGCCGACTTAAGTACAAGAGGACTGACATTCTAACTTTCTATGATTTGAACCTCTTCTAAGAGTCCAGTTTTAGATTCCGATGCTTCACTTAAGGTTTACTGTTTTCCTTGGACCTTCTTATTGACGATTGAACACAGAGTTTGCATTCGAATTTAATACAAAGGGCACAATGCCGACTTAAGTACAAGAGGACTGACACTCTAACTTTCTATGATTTGAACATCTCCTGTTAGTCCAGTTTTATATTCCGATGCTTCACTTCAGGTTTACTGTATCCCTTGGACCTTCTTATTGACGATGAAACACAGAAATTGCATCCGAATTTAATACAAAAGGCACAATGGCGGCTTAAGTACAAGAGGACTGACATTTTCACTTTCTATGGTTTGAACCTTTCCTGTGAGTCCAGTTTTAGATTCCGATGCTTCACTTCAGGTTTACTGTATCCCTTGGACCTTCTTATTGACGATGAAACACAGGAATTGCACCCGAATTTAATACAAATGGCACAATGCCGACTTAAGTACAAGAGGACTGACACTCTCACTTTCTATGATTTGAACCTCTCCTGTTAGTCCAGTTTTAGATTCCGATGCTTCACTTCAGGTTTACTGTATCCCTTGGACCTTCTTATTGACGATGAAACACAGATATTGCATCTGAATTAAATTCAAAACGCACAATGCCGACTTATGTAAAAGAGGACTAACACTCTCACTCTCTATGATTTTAACCTCTCCTGTGAGTCCAGTTTTAACTTCTGATGCTTCACTTCAGGTTTACTGTATCCCTTGGACCTTCTTATTGACTAAGAATCACAGAAATTGCATCCTATTTTAATACAAAAATCACAATGCCGACTTAAGTACAAGAGGACTGATACTCTAACTTTCTATGATTTGAACCTCTCCTGTTAGTCCAGTTTTGGATTCCGATGCTTCACTTCAGGTTTACTGTATCCCTTGGACCTTCTTATTAAGAAGGAAACACAGAAATAGCATCTGAATGTAATACAAAAGGCACAATACCGACTTAAGTACAAGAGGAGAGACACTCTAACTCTCTATGATTTGAACCTCCCCTGTGAGTCCAGTTTTACATTCTGATGCTTCACTTCAGGTTTACTGTATCCCTTGGACCTTCTTATTGACGAAGAATCACAGAAATTGCATCCGAATTTAATACAATAGGCACAATACCGATTTAAGTACAAGAGGAGTGACACTATATCTATGATTTGAATCTTTTCTGTGAGTCCAGTTTTAGATTCCGATGCTTCGCTTAAGGTTTACTGTATCCCTTGGACCATCTTATTGACGATGAAACACAGAAATTGCATCGGAATTGAATTCAAAAGGCACAATGCCGACTTAAGTACAAGAGGACTGACACTCAAACTTTCTATGATTTGAACCTTTCCTGTGATTCCAGTTTTAGATTCCGATGCTTCACTTCAGGTTTACTGTATCCCTTGGACCTTCTTATTGACGATGAAACACAGAGTTTGCATCCGAATTTAATACCAAAGGAACAATTCCGACTTAAGTACAAGAGGACTGACACTCTAACTTTCTATGATTTGAACCTCTCCTCTGAGTCCAGTTTTAGATTCCGATGCTATACTTCAGGTTTACTGTATCCCTTGGACCTTCTTATTGACGATGAAACACAGAAATTGCATCGGAATTTAATACAAACGGCACAATGGCGACTAAAGTACAAGAGGACTGACACTCTCACTTTCTATGATTTGCACCTCTCCTGTGAGCCCAATTTTAGATTCCGGTGCTTCACTTCAGGTTTCCTCTATACCTTGCACCTTCTTATTGATGATGAAACACAGAGTTTGCATCCGAATTTAATACAAAAGGCACATTGCCGACTTACGTGCAAGAGGACTGACACTCTATCTTTCTATGATTTGAACCTCTCCTGTGAGTCTAGTTTTAGATTCCGATGCTACACTTCAGGTTTACTGTATACCTTGGACCTTCTTATTGAAGATGAAACACAGAAATTGGATCCGAATATAATACAAATGGGACAATGCCGACTTAAGTACAAGAGGACTGACACTGTCACTTTCTGTGATTTAAACCTCTCCTGTGAGTTCAGTTTTAGTTTCCGATGCTTCACTTCAGGTTTTCTGTATCCCTTGGACCTTCTTATTGACGATGAAACACAGAAATTGCATCCGAATTTAATACAAATGGCACAATGCCGACTTAAGTACAAGAGGACTGACACTCTTACTCTCTATGATTCGAACCTCTCCTGTGAGGTCAGTTTTAGATTCGGATGCTTCACTTCAGGTTAACTGTATCCCTTGGACCTTCTTATTGACGAAAAAACACAGAAATTGTATTCGTATTTAATACAAATGGCACAATACCGACTTAAGTACAAGAGGAGTGACACTCTAACTTTCTATGATTTGAACCTCTCCTGTGAGTCCAGTTTTAGTTCCGATGTTTCACTTCAGGTTTACTGTATCCCTTGGACCTTCTTATTGACTATGAATCACAGAAATTGCATCCGAATTTAATACAAAAGACACAATGGCGACTTAAGTACAAGAGCACTGACACTCTCACTTTCTATGATTTGAACCTCTCCTGTGAGTCCAGTTTTAGATTCCGATGCTTCACTTCAGGTTTACTGTATACCTTGCACCTTCTTATTGACGATGAAACACAGAAGTTGCATGGGAATTAAATTGAAAAGGCACCACGCCGACTTAAGTACAGGAGGACTGACACTCTAACTTTCTATGATTTGAACCTCCCTGTGAGTCCAGTTTTAGACTCCGATGCTTCACTTCAGGTTTACTGTATCCCTTGGACCTTTTTATTGACGATGAAGCACAGGGTTTGCATCCGAATCTAATACAAAAGGCACAATGCCGACTTAAGTGCAAGAGGACTGACACTCTCACTTTCTATGATTTGAATCTCTCCTGTCAGTCCAGTTTTAGATTCCGATGCTTCACCTCAGGTTTACTGTATCCTTGGACCTTCTTATTGACGTTGAAACACAGAAATTGCATCGGAATTAAATTCAAAACGCACAATGCTGCTTAAGTAAAAGTGGACTGACACTCTCACTTTCTATGATTTGAACCTCTCCTGTGAGTCCAGTTTTAGATTCCGATGCTTAACTTCAGGTTTACTGTATCCCTTGGACCTTATTATTGACGACGAAACACAGAAATTGCATCGGAATTAATTTCAAAAATCACAATGCCGTCTTAAGTACAAGAGGACTGACACTCTAACTTTCTATGATTTGAACCTCTCCCGTGAGTGCAGTTTTAGATTCCGATGCTTCACTTCAGGGTTACTGTATCCCTTGGACCTTCTTATTGACGATGAAACACAGAAATTGCATCCGAATTTAATACAAAAGGCACAATACCGACTTAAGTACAAGAGGAGTGACCCTATATCTATGATTTGAATCCCTCGTGTGAGTCCAGTTTTAGATTCCGATGCTTCACTTCAGGTTTACTGTATCCCTTGGACCTTCTTATTGACGATGAGACACAGAAATTGCATCCCAATTTAATATAGATGGCACAATGCCGACTGAAGTACAAGAAGACCGACACTCTCACTTTCTATGATTTGAACCTCTCCTGTGAGTACAATTTTAGATTCCGATATTTCACTTTAGGTTCACTGTATCCCTTGGACCTTCTTATTGACGATGAAACACAGAAATTGCATCGGAATTAAATTCAAAAGGCACAATGCCGACTTAAGTAAAAGAGGACTGACACTCTCACTCTCTATGACTTGAACCTCTCCTGTGAGTCCAGTTTTAGATTCCGATGCTTCGCTTAAGGTTTACTGTATCCCTTAGACCAACTTATTGACGATGATACACAGAAATTGCATCAGAATTAAATTCAAAAGGCACAATGCCGACTTAAGTTTAAGAGGACAAACACTCAATCTTTCTATGATTTGAACCTCTCCTGTGATTCCTGTTTTTGATTCCGATGCTTCACTTCAGGTTCACTGTATCCCTTGGACCTTCTTATTGACGATGAAACACAGAGTTTGCATCCGCATTTAATACAAAAGGCACAATTCCGACTTAAGTACAAGAGGACTGACACTCTAACTTACTATGATTTGAACCTCTCCTGTGAGTCCAGTTTTAGATTCCGATGCTATACTTCAGGTTTACTGTATCCCTTGGACCTTCTAATTGACGATGAAACACAGAAATTGCATCCGAATTTAATACAAACGGCACAATAGCGACTAAAGTACAAGAGGACTGACACTCTCACTTTCTATGATTTGAAACTCTCCTATGAGCCCAGTTTTAGATTCCGGTGCTTCACTTCAGGTTTTACTGTATACCTTGCACCTTCTTATTGACGATGAAACACAGAAGTTACATCGAAATTAAATTCAAAAGGCACCACGCCGACTTAAGTACAAGAGGACTGACATTCTAACTTTCTATGTTTTGAACCTCTCCTGTGAATCCATTTTTAGATTCCGATGCTTCACTTCAGGTTTACTGTATCCCTTGGACCATCTTATTGACGATGAAACACAGATTTTGCATCTGTATTTAATACAAATGGCACAATGCCGACTTACGTGCAAAAGGACTGACACTCTAACTTTCTATGATTTGAACCTCTCCTGTGAGTCTAGTTTTAGATTCAGATGATTCACTTCAGGTTTATTGTATCCTTTGGACCTTCTTATTGAAGATGAAACACAGAAATTGCATCCGAATTTAATAAAAATGGCACAATGCCAACTTAAGTACAAGAGGACTGACACTCTCACTTTCTATGATTTGAACCTCTCCTGTGAGTCTAGTTTTAGATTCCGATGCTTCACTTCAGGTTTACTGTATCCCTTGGACCTTCTTATTGACGATGAAACACAGAAATTGCATCCGAATTAAATACAAATGGCCCACGGGCGTCTTAAGTACAAGAGGACCGACACTCTCACTTTCTATGATTTGAACATCTCCTGCGAGTCCAGTGTTAGATACCGATGCTTCACTTCAGGTTTGCTGTATTCCTTGGACCTTCTTATTGACGATGAAACACAGAAATTGCATCGGAATTAAATTCAAAAGGCACAATGCCGACTTAAGTACAAGATGACTGACACTCAAACTTTCTATGATTAGAACCTCTCCTGTGGGTCCAGTTTTCGAGTCCGATGCTTCACTTCAGGTTTACTGTACCCCTTGGACCTTCTTATTGACGATGAAACAGAGAGTTTGCATCCGAATTTAATACAAAAGGCACAATGCCGACTTAAGTACAAGAGGACTACCACTCTATCTTTCTATGATTTGAACCTCTCCTGTGAGTCCAGTTTCAGATTCCGATGCTTCACTTCAGGTTTACTGTATACCTTGCACCTTCTTATTGACGATGAAACACAGAAGTTGCATCGGAATTAAATTCAAAAGGCACCACGCCGACATAAGTATAAGAGGACTGACACTCTAACTTTCTATGATGTGAACCTCTCCTGTGAGTCCAGTTTTAGATTCCGATGCTTCACTTCAGGTTTACTATATGCCTTGGACCTTTTTATTGACGATGAAACACAGAAAATGCATCCGAATGTAATCCAAAAGGCACAATACCGACTTAAGTACAAGAGGAGTGGCACTCTAACTTTCTATGATTGGAACCTCTCCTGTGGGTCCAGTTTTCGATTCCGATGCTTCACTTCAGGATTACTGTACCCATTGGACCTTCTTATTGACGATGAAACACAGAAATTGAATCCGAATTTAATACAAAAGGCACAAAGCCGACTTAAGTACAAGAGGACTGACACTCTCACTTTCTATGATTGGAACCTCTCCTGTGAGTCCAGTTTTTGATTCCGATGCTTCAATTCTGGTTTACTGGATCCCTTGGACCTTCTTATTGACGATGAAACACAGAAATTGCATCCGAATTTAATACAGATGGCACAATGCCGACATAAGTACAAGAGGACCGACACTCTCACTTTCTATGATTTGAACCTCTCCTGTGAGTACAGTTTTATATTCCGATACTTCACTTCAGGTTTACTGTATCCCTTGGACCTTCTTATTGACGATGAAACACAGAAATTGCACCCGAATTTAATACAAACGGCACAATGGCGACTAAAGTACAAGAGGACTGACACTCTCACTTTCTAAGATTTAAAACTCTCCTTTGAGCCCAGTTTTAGATTCCGGTTCTTCACTTCAGGTTTACTGTATACCTTGCACCTTCGTATTGACGATGAAACACAGAAGTGGCATCGGAATTAAATTCAAAAGGCACCACGCCGACTTAAGTAAAAGAGGACTGATACTCTAACTTTCTATGTTTTGAACCTCTCCTGTGAGTCCATTTTTAGATTCCGATGATTCACTTCAGGTTTACTGTATCCCTTGGACCTTCTTATTGACGATGAAACACAGAGTTTGCATCCGAATTTAATACAAAAGGCACAATGCCGGCTTACGTGCAAGAGGACTGACACTCTAACTTTCTATGATGTGAACCTCTCCTGTGAGTCCAGTTTTAGATTCCGATGCTTCACTTCAGGTTTACTATATGCCGTGGACCTTTTTATTGACGATGAAACACAGTAATTGCATCCGAATTTAATACAAAAGGCACTATACCGACATAAGTACAAGAGGAGTGACACTCTAAATTTCTATGATTTGAACCTCTCCTGTGAGTCCAGTTTTAGATTCCGATTTTTCACTTCAGGTTACTGTATCCCTTGGACCTTCTTATTGACTTTGAATCACAGGAATTGCATGCGAATTTAATAAAAATGGCACAATGCCGACTTAAGTACAAGAGGACAGGCACTCTCACTTTCTATGATTTGAACCTTTCCTGTGAGTCCAGTTTCAGATTCCGATGCTTCACTTCAGGTTTACTGTATCCCTTGGACCTTCTTATTGACGATGAAACACAGAATTTGAACCCGAATTTAATACAAATGGCACAATGCCGACTTAAGTACAAGAGGACTGACACTCTCACTTTCTATGATTTGAACCTCTCCTGTTAGTCCAGTTTTAGATTCCGATGCTTCACTTCAGGTTCACTGTATCCCTTGGACCTTCTTATTGACGATGAAACACAGAAATTGCATCGGAATTATTTTCAAAACGCACAATGCCGACTTAAGTAAAAGAGGACTGACACTCTCACTTTCTATGACTTTAACCTCTCCTGTGAGTCCAGATTTAACTTCTGATGCTTCACTTCAGGTGTACTGTATCCCTTGGACCTTCATATTGACGAAGAATCACAGAAATTGCATTCGATTTTAATACAAAAGTCACAATGCCGACTTAAGTACAAGAGGACTGATACTCTAACTTTCTATCATTTGAACCTCTCCTGTGAGTCCAGTTTTAGATTCCGATGCTTCACTTCAGGTTTACTGTATCCCTTCGACCTTCTTATTGACGAGGAAACACCGAAATAGCATCCGAATGTAATACAAAAGGCACAAAACCAACTTAAGTGCAAGAGGAGTGACACTATATCTATGATTTGAATCTCTCCTGTGAGTCCAGTTTTAGATTCCGATGCTTCACTTCAAGTTTACTGTATCCCTTGGACCTTCTTATTGACGATGAAACACAGAAATTGCATTTGAATTTAATACAGATGGCACAATGCCGACTTAAGTACAAGAGGACCGACACTCTCAATTTCTATGATTTGAACCTCTCCTGTGTGTACAGTTTTAGATTCCGATGCTTCACTTCAGGTTTACTGTATCCCTTGGACCTTCTTATTGACGATGAAACACAGAATTTGAACCCGAATTTAATACAAATGGCACAATGCCGACTGAAGTACAAGAGGACTGACACTCTCACTTTCTATGATTTGAACCTCTCCTGTTAGTCCAGTTTTAGATTCCGATGCTTCACTTCAGGTTTACTGTATCCCTTGGACCTTCTTAATGACGATGAAACACAGAAATTGCATCGGAATTAAATTCAAAAGGCACAATGCCGGCTTAAGTACAAGAGAACTGACACTCAAACTTCCTATGATTTGAACCTTTCCTGTGATTCCAGTTTTAGATTCCGATGCTTCACTTCAGGTTTACTGTATCCCTTGGACCTTCTTATTGACGATGAAACACAGAGTTTGCATCCGAATTTAATACAAAAGGCACAATTCCGACTTCAGTAGAAGAGGACTGACACTCTAAGTTTCTTTGATTTGAACCTCTCCTGTGAGTCCAGTTTTATATTCCGATGCTATACTTCAGGTTTAGTGTATCCCTTGGACCTTCTTATCGACGATGAAACACAGAAATTGCATCCGAATTTAATACAAATGGCTCAATGGCGACTAAAGTACAAGGGGACTGACACTCTAACTTTCTACTATTTGAACCTCTCCTGTGAGTCTAGTTTTAGATTCCGATGCTTCACTTCAGGTTTACTGTATCCCTTGGACCTTCTTATTGAAGATGAAACACAGAAATTGCATCCGAATTTAATACAAATGGCACAATGCCGACTGAAGTACAAGAGGACTGACACTCTCACTTTCTATGATTTGAACCTCACCTGTGAGTCCAGTTTTAGATTCCGATGCTTCACTTCAGGTTTACTGAATCCCTTGGACCTTCTTATTGACGATGAAACACCGAAATTGCATCAGAATTTAATACAAATGGCACAATGCCGACTTAAGTACAAGAGGACTGACACTCTTACTTTCTATGATTCGAACCTCTCCTGTGAGGTCTGTTTTAGATTCCGATGCTTCACTTCAGGTTTACTGTATACGTCGCACCTTCTTATTGACGGTGAAACACAGAAATTGCATCGGAACTAAATTCGAAAGGTACAATGCCGACTTAAGTACAAGAGGACTGACACTCCAACTTTCTATGATTTGAACCTCTCCTGTGGGTCCTGTTTTCGATTCCGATGCTTCACTTCAGGTTTACTGTATACCTTGGACCTTCTTATTGACGATGAAACACAGAGTTTGCATCCGAATTTAATACAAAAGACACAATGCCGACTTAACTACAAGAGGACTACCACTCTAACTTTCTATGATTTGAACCTCTCCTGTGAGTCCACTTTTAGATTCCGATGCTTCACTTCAGGTTTACTGTATCCCTTGGACCTTCGTATTGACGATGAAACACAGAAATTGCATCCGAATTTAATACAAAAGGCACAATGGCGACTTAAGTACAAGAGTACTGAATCTCTCACTTTCTATGATTTGAACCCCTCCTGTGAGTCCAGTTTCAGATTCCGATGCTTCACTTCAGGTTTACTGTGTACCTTGTACCTTCTTATTGACGATGAAACACAGAAGTTGCATCGGAATTAAATTCAAAAGGCACCACGCCGACATAAGTACAAAAGGACTGACACTCTAACTTTCTATGATTTGAACCTCTAATGTGAGTCCAGTTTTGGATTCCGATGCTTCACTTCAGGTTTACTGTATGCCTTGGACCTTTTTAAAGAACGATGAAACACAGAAAGTGCATCCGAATTTAATCCAAAAGGCACAATACCGACTTAGGTACAAGAGGAGTGATACTCTAACTTTCTATGATTTGAACCTCTCCTGTGAGGCCAGTTTTAGATTTAGATGCTTTACCTCACGTTTACTGTGTCCCTTGGACCTTCTTATTGACGATGAAACACAGAAATTGCAACCGAATTTAATACAACAGGCACAATGGCGACTTAAGTAAAAGAGGACTGACACTCTCACTTTCTATGATTTGAACCTCTCCTGTGAGTCCAGTTTTAGATTCCGATGCTTCACTTCAGGTTTACTGTATACCTTGCACCTTCTTATTGACGATGTAACACAGAAGTTGCATGGGAATTAAATTCAAAAGGCACCACGCCGACTTAAGTACAAGAGGACTGACACTCAAACTTTCAATGATTTGAACCTCTCCTGTGGGTCCAGTTTTCGATTCCGATGCTTCACTTCAGGTTTACTGTATCCCTTGGACCTTCTTATTGACGATGTAACACAGAGTTTGCATCCAAACTTAACACAAAAGGCACAATGCCGACTTAAGTACAAGTGGACTACAACTCTAACTTTCTATGATTTGAACCTCTCCTGTGAGTCCACTTTTAGATTCCGATGCTTCACTTCAGGTTTACTGTATCCCTTGGACCTTCTTATTGACGATGAAACACAGAAATTGCATCCGAATTTAATACAATAGGCACAATGGCGATTTAAGTACAAGAGTACTGAGACTCTCACTTTCTATGATTTGAACCTCTCCTGTAGTCCAGTTTCAGATCCCGATGCTTCACTTCAGGTTTACTGTATACCTTGCACCTTCTTATTGACGATGAAACACAGAAGTTGCATCGGAATTAAATTCAAAAGGCACCTCGCCGACATAAGTACAAGAGGACTGACACTCGAACTTTCTATGATTTGAACCTCTCCTGTGAGTCCAGTTTTAGATTCCGATGCTTCACTTCAGGTTTACTGTATGCCTTGGACCTTTTTATTGACGATGAAACACAGGAATTGCATCCGAATTTAATACAAAAGGCACATTGGCGACTTAAATACAAGAGGACTGACACTCTCACTTTCTATGATTTGAACCTCTCCTGTGAGTCCAAATTCAGATTCCGATGCTTCACTTCAGGTTTACTGTATACCTTGCACCTTCTTATTGACGATGAAACACAGAAATTGCATCCGAATTTTATACAAATGCCACAATGCCGACTTAAGTACTAGAGGACTGGCACTCTCACTTTCTATGATTTGAACCTTTCCTGTGAGTCCAGTTTTAGATTCCGATGCTTCACTTCAGGTTTACTGTATCCCTTGGACCTTCTTGTTGACGATGAAACACAGAAATTGCACCCGAATTTAATACAAATGGCACAATGCCGACTTAAGTACAAGAGGACTGACACTCTCAGTTTCTATGATTTGAACCTCTCCTGTTAGTCCAGTTTTAGATTCCGATGCTTCACTTCAGGTTTACTGTATCCCTTGGACCTCCTTATTGAAGATGAAACACAGAAATTGCATCGGAATTAATTTCAAAACGCACAATGCCGACTTAAGTAAAAGAGGACTGACACTCTCACTTTCTATGACTTTAACCTCTCCTGTGAGTCCAGTTTTAACTTCTGATGCTTCACTTCAGGGTTACTGTATCCCTTGGACCTTCTTATTGACGAAGAATCACAGAAATTGCATCCGATTTTAATACAAAAGTCACAATGCCGACTTAAGTACAAGAGGACTGATACTCTAACATTCTATCATTTGAACCTCTCCTGTGAGTCCAGTTTTAGATTCCGATGCTTCACTTCAGGTTTACTATATCCCTTCGACCTTCTTATTGACGAGGAAACACAGAAATAGCATCCGAATTTAATACAAAAGGCACTATGCCGGTTTACGTGCAAGAGGACTGACACTCTAACTTTCTATGTTTTGAACCTCTCCTGTGAGTCCAGTTTTAGATTCCGATGCTTCACTTCAGGTTTACTGTATCCCTTGGACCTTCTTATTGACGATGAATCACAGAGTTTGCATCCGAATTTAATACAAAAGGCACAATGCCGGCTTACGTGCAAGAGGACTGACACTCTAACTTTCTATGATTTGAACCTCTCCTGTGAGTCTAGTTTTAGAGTCCGATGCTTCACTTCATGTTTACTGTATCCCTTGGACCATCTTATTGAAGATGAAACACAGAAATTGCATCCGAATTTAATACAAATGGCACAATGCCGACTGAAGTACAAGAGGACTGACACTCTCACTTTCTATGATTTGAACCTCTCCTGTGAGTCCAGTTTTAGATTCCGATGCTTCACTTCAGGTTTACTGAATCCCTTGGACCTTCTTATTGACGATGAAACACAGAAATTGCATCCGTATTTAATACAAATGGCACAATAGCGACTTAAGTACAAGAGGAGTGACTCTCTAACTTTCTATGATTTGAACCTCTCCTGTGATTCCAGTTTCAGGTTCCGATGCTTCACTTCAGGTTTACTGTATCCCTTGGACCTTCTTATTGACAATGAAACACAGAAATAGCATCCGAATTTAATACAAATGGCACAATGGCGACTTTAGTACAAGTGGACTGACACTCTAACAATCTATGATTTGAATCTCTCCTGTGAGTCCACTTTTAGGTTCCGATGCTTCACTTCAGGTTTAGTGTATCCCTTGGACCTTCTTATTGACGATGAAACACAGAAATTGCATACGAATATAATACAAAAGGCACAATACCGACTTAAGTACAAGAGGACTGCCACTCTAACTATCTATGATATGAATCTCTCCTGCGAGTCCAGTTTTAGGTTCCGATGCTACACTTCAGGTTTACTGTATCCCTTGGACCTTCTTATTGACGATGAAACACAGAAATTGCATCCGAATTTAATACAAATGGCACAATGGCGACTTAAGTACAAGAAGACTGAGACTCTCACTTTCTATGATTTGAACCTCTCCTGTGAGTCCAGTTTCAGATTCCGATGCTTCACTTCAGGTTTACTGTATACCTTGCACCTTCTTATTGACGATGAAACACAGAAGTTGCATCGGAATTAAATTCAAAACGCACCATGCCGACATAAGTACAAGAGGACTTACACTCTAATTTTCTATGACTTGAACTTCTCCTGTGAGTCCAGTTTTGGATTGCGATTCTTCACTTCAGGTTTACTGTATCCCTTGGACCTTTTTATTGACGATGAAACACAGAAATTGCATCCGAATTTAATCCAAAAGGCACAATACCGACTTAAGTACAAGAGGAGTGACACTCTAAGTTTCTATGATTTGAACCTCTCCTGTGAGTCCAGTTTTAGATTCCGATGCTTTACTTCAGGTTTTCAGTATCCCTTGGACCTTCTGATTGACGATGAAACACAGAAATTGCATCCGAATTTAATACAAAAGGCACAACGGCGACTTAAGTACAAGAGGACTGACACTCTCACTTTCCCTGATTTGAACCTCTCCTGTGAGTCCAGTTTTAGATTCCGATGCTCTCTTCAGGTTTACTGTATACGTTGCACCTTCTTATTGACGATGAAACACAGAAGTTGCATGGGAATTAAATTCAAAAGGCACCACGCCGACTTAAGTACAAGAGGACTGACACTCAAACTTTCTATGATTTGAACCTCTCCTGTGGGTCCAGTTTTCGATTCCGATGCTTCACTTCAGGTTTACTGTATCCCTTGGACCTTCTTATTGACGATGAAACACAGAGTTTGCATCCAAATTTAATACAAAAGACACAATGCCGACTTAACTACAAGAGGAGTACCACTCTAACTTTCTATGATTTGAACCTCTCCTGTGAGTCCACTTTTAGATTCCGATGCTTCAATTCAGGTTTACTGTATCCCTTGGACCTTCTTATTGACGATGAAACACAGAAATTGCATCCGAATTTAATACAAAAGGCACAATGGCGACTTAAGTACAAGAGTACTGAATCTCTCACTTTCTATGATTTGAACCTCTCCTGTGAGTCCAGTTTCAGATTCCGATGCTTCACTTCAGGTTTACTGTGTACCTTGCACCTTCTTATTCACGATGAAACACAGTGGTTGCATCGGAATTAAATTCAAAAGGCACCACGCCGACATAAGTACAAAAGGACTGACACTCTAACTTTCTATGATTTGAACCTCTAATGTGAGTCCAGTTTTGGATTCCGATGCTTCACTTCAGGTTTACTGTATGCCTTGGACCTTTTTAAAGAACGATGAAACACAGAAAGTGCATCCGAATTTAATCCAAAAGGCACAATACCGACTTAAGTACAAGAGGAATGACACTCTAACTTTCTATGATTTGAACCTCTCCTGTGAGGCCAGTTTTAGATTTAGATGCTTTACTTCAGGTTTACTGTGTCCCTTGGACCTTCTTATTGACGATGAAACACAGAAATTGCAACCGAATTTAATACAAAAGGCACAATGGCGACTTAAGTAAAAGAGGACTGACACTCTCACTTTCTATGATTTGAACCTCTCCTGTGAGTCCAGTTTTAGTTTCCGATGCTTCACTTCAGGTTTACTGTATACCTTGCACCATCTTACTGACGATGTAACACAGAAGTTGCATGGGAATTAAATTCAAAAGGCACCACGCCGACTTAAGTACAAGAGGACAGACACTCAAACTTTCTATGATTTGAACCTCTCCTGTGGGTCCAGTTTTCGATTCCGATGCTTCACTTCATGTTTACTGTATCCCTTGGACCTTCTTATTGACGATGTAGCACAGAGTTTGCATCCGAATTTAACACAAAAGGCACAATGCCGACTTAAGTACAAGTGGACTACCACTCTAACTTTCTATGATTTGAACCTCTCCTGTGAGTCCACTTTTAGATTCCGATGCTTCACTTCAGGTTTGCTGTATCCCTTGGTCATTCTTATTGACGATGAAACACAGAAATTGCATCCGAATTTAATACAATAGGCACAATGGCGACTTAAGTACAAGAGTACTGAGACTCTCACTTTCTATGATTTGAACCTCTCCTGTAGTCCAGTTTCAGATCCCGATGCTTCACTTCAGGTGTACTGTATACCTTGCACCTTCTTATTGACGATGAAACACAGAAGTTGCATCGGAATTAAATTCAAAAGGCACCTCGCCGACATAAGTACAAGAGGACTGACACTCGAACTTTCTATGATTTGAACCTCTCCTGTGAGTCCAGTTTTAGATTCCGATGCTTCACTTCAGGTTTACTGTATGCCTTGGACCTTTTTATTGACGATGAAACACACAAAGTACATCCGAATTTAATCCAAAAGGCACAATACCGACTTAAGTACAAGAGGAGTGACACTCTAAATTTCTATGATTTGAACCTCTCCTGTGAGTAAAGTTTTAGATTCCGATTTTTCACTTCAGGTTACTGTATCCCTTGGACCTTCTTATTGACTCTGAATCACAGGAATTGCATCCGAAGTTAATAAAAATGGCACAATGCCGACTTAAGTACAAGAGGAGCGACGCTCTCACTTTCTATGATTTGAACCTCTCCTGCGAGTCCAGTTTAAGATTCCGATGCTTCACTTCAGGTTTGCTGTATCCCTTGGACCTTCTTATTGACGATGAAACACAGAAATTGCATCGGAATTAAATTCAAAAGGCACAATGCCGACTTAAGTAAAAGAGGACTGACACTCTCACTTTCTATGCTTAAAATCTCTCCTGTGAGTCCAGTTTTAGATTCCGATGCTTCACTTCAGGTTGACTGTATCCCTTGGACCTTCTTATTGACGATGAAACACAGAAATTGCATCCGAATTTTATACAAATGCCACAATGCCGACTTAAGTACAAGAGGACTGGCACTCTCACTTTCTATGATTTGAACCTTTCCTGTGAGTCCAGTTTTAGATTCCGATGCTTCACTTCAGGTTTACTGTATCCCTTGGACCTTCTTATTGACGATGAAACACAGAAATTGCACCCGAATTTCATACAAATGGCACAATGCCGACTTAAGTACAAGAGGACTGACACTCTCAGTTTCTATGATTTGAACCTCTCCTGTTAGTCCAGTTTTAGATTCCGATGCTTCACTTCAGGTTTACTGTATCCCTTGGACCTTCTTATTGACGATGAAACACAGAAATTGCATCGGAATTAATTTCAAAACGCACAATGCCGACTTAAGTAAAAGAGGACTGACACTCTCACTTTCTATGACTTTAACCTCTCCTGTGAGTCCAGTTTTAACTTCTGATGCTTCACTTCAGGGTTACTGTATCCCTTGGACCTTCTTATTGACGAAGAATCACAGAAATTGCATCCGATTTTAATACAAAAGTCAGAATGCCGACTTAAGTACAAGAGGACTGATACTCTAACTTTCTATCATTTGAACCTCTCCTGTGAGTCCAGTTTTAGATTCCGATGCTTCACTTCTGGTTTACTGTATCCCTTCGACCTTCTTATTGACGAGGAAACACAGAAATAGCATCCCAATGTAATACAAAAGGCATAATACCGACTTAAGTACAAGAGGAGTGACACTATATCTATGATTTGAATCTCTCCTGTGAGTCCAGTTTTAGATTCCGATGCTTCACTTCAGGTTTACTGTATCCCTTGGACCTTCTTATTGACGATGAAACACAGAAATTGCATCCGAATTTAATACAGATGGCACAATGCCGACTTAAGTAGAAGAGGACCGACACTCTCAATTTCTATGTTTTGAACCTCTCCTGTCTGTGCAGTTTTAGATTCCGATGCTTCACTTCAGGTTTACTGTATCCCTTGGACCTTCTTATTGACGATGAAACACAGAAATTGCATCAGAATTAAATTCAAAAGCACTATGCTGACTTAAGTAAAAGAGGACTGACACTCTCACTATCTATGATTTGAACCTCTCCTGTGAGTCCAGTTTAGATTCCGATGTTTCGCTTAAGATTTACTGTATCCCTTGGACCATCTTATTGACAATGAAACGCAGAAATTGCATCGGAATTAAATTCAAAAGGCACAATGCCGACTTAAGTACAAGAGGACTGACACTCAAACTTCATATGATTTGAACCTCTCCTGTGATACCTGTTTTAGATTCCGATGCTTCACTTTAGGTTTACTGTATCCCTTGGACCTTCTTATTGACGATGAAACACAGATTTTACATCCGAATTTAATACAAAAGGCACAATTCCGACTTAAGTACAAGAGGACTGACACTCTAAGTTTCTATGATTTGAACCTCTCCTGTGAGTCCAGTTTTAGTTTCCGATGCTTCACTTCAGGTTTACTGTATCCCTTGGACCTTCTTATTGACGATGAAACACAGAAATTGCATCAGAATTAAATTCAAAAGCACTATGCTGACTTAAGTAAAAGAGGACTGACACTCTCACTATCTATGATTTGAACCTCTCCTGTGAGCCCAGTTTTAGATTCCGGTGCTTCACTTCAGGTTTACTGTATACCTTGCACCTTCTTATTGACGATGAAACACAGAAGTTGTATCGGAATTAAATTCAAAATGCACCACGCCGACTTAAGTTGAAGAGGACTGACACTCTAACTTTCTATGTTTTGAACCTCTCCTGTGAGTCCAGTTTTAGATTCCGATGCTTCACTTCAGGTTTACTGTATCCCTTGGACCTTCTTATTGACGATGAAACACAGAGTTTGCATCCGAATTTAATACAAAAGGCACAATGCCGGCTTACGTGCAAGAGGACTGGCACTCTAACTATCTATGATTTGAACCTCTCCTGTGAGTCTAGTTTTAGTTTCCATTGCTTCACATCAGGTTTACTGTATCCCTTGGACCTTCTTATTGAAGATGAAACACAGAAATTGCATCCGAATTTAATACAAATGGCACAATGCCGACTGAAGTACAAGATGACTGACACTCTCACTTTCTATGATTTGAACCTCTCCTGTGAGTCCAGTTTTAGATTTCGATGCTTCACTTCAGGTTTACTGAATCCCTTGGACCTTCTTATTGACGATGAAACACAGAAATTGCATCCGAATTTAATCCAAAAGGCACAATACCGACTTAAGTACAATAGGAGTGACACTCTAAGTTTCTATGATTTGAACCTCTCCTGTGAGTCCAGTTTTAGATTCAGATGCTTTACTTCAGGTTTTCAGTATCAATTGGACCTTCTTATTGACGATGAAACACAGAAATTGCATCCGAATTTAATACAAAAGGCACAATGGCGACTTACGTACAAGAGGACTGACACTCTCACTTTCCATGATTTGAACCTCTCCTGTGAGTCCAGTTTTAGATTCCGATGCTTCACTTCAGGTTTACTGTATACGTTGCACCTTCTTATTGACGATGAAACACAGAAGTTGCATGGGAATTAAATTCAATAGGCACAACGCCGACTTAAGTACAAGAGGACTGACACTCTAACTTTCTATGATTTGAACCTCTCCTGTGAGTCCAGTTTTAGATTCCGATGCTTCACTTCAGGTTTACTGTATCCCTTGGACCGTGTTATTGACGATGAAACACAGGGTTTGCATCCGAATTTAATACAAAAGGCACAATGCCGACTTAAGTGCAAGAGGACTGACACTCTAACTTTCTATGATTTGAACCTCTCCTGTGAGTCTAGTTTTAGATTCCGATGCTTCACTTCAGGTTTACTGTATCCCCTGGATTTTCTTATTGAAGAAGAAACACAGAAATTGCATCCGAATTTAATACAAATGGCACAATGCAGACTTAAGTACAAGAGGACTGACACTCTAAGTTTCATTGATTTGAACCTCTCCAGTGAGTCCAGTTTTAGGTTCCGATGCTTCACTTCAGGTTTACTGTATCCCTTGGACCTTCTTATTGACGATGAAACACAGAAATTGCATCCGAATTTAATACAAATGACACAATGCCGACTTAAGTACAAAAGGAGTGACACTCTCACTTTCTATGATTCGAACCTCTCCTGTGAGGTCAGTATTAGATTCGGATGCTTCACTTCAGGTTTACTGTATCCCTTGGACCTTCTTATTGACGATGAAACACAGAGTTTGCATCCGAATTTAACACTTAAGGCACAATTCCGACTTAAGTACAAGAGGACTGACACTCTAAGTTTCTTTGATTTGAACCTCTCCTGTGAGCCCAGTTTTAGGTTCCGATGCTTCACTTCAGGTTTACTGTATCGCTTGGACCTTCTTATTGAGGATGAAACAGAGAAATTCCATCCGAATTTTTATGCAAATGGCACAATGCAGACTTAAGTACAAGAGGACCGACACTCTCACTTTCTATGATGTGAACCTCTCCTGCGAGTCCAGTTTTAGATTCCGATGCTTCACTTCAGGTTTGCTTTATTCCTTGGACCTTCTTATTGACGATGAAACAGATATATTGCATCGGAATTAAATTCAAAAGGCACAATGCCGACTTAAGTACAAGAGGACTGACTCTCAAATTTTCTATGATTTGAAGCTCTCCTGTGAGTCCAGTTTTCGATTCCGTTGCTTCACTTCAGGTTTACTGTATCCCTTGGACCTTCTTATTGACGATGAAACACAGAGTTTGCATCCGAATTTATTACAAAAGGCACAATGCCGACTGAAGTACATGAGGACTACCACTCTAAATTTCTATGATTTGAACCTCTCCTGTGAGTCCACTTTTAGATTCCGATACTTCACTTCAGGTTTTCTGTATCCCTTGGACCTTCTTATTGACGAAGAAACACAGAAATTGCATCCTAATTTAATACAAAATGCACAATGGCGACTTAAGTACAAGAGGAATGACACTCTAACTTTCTATGATTTGAACCTCTCCTGTGAGGCCAGTTTTAGATTTAGATGCTTTACTTCAGGTTTACTGTGTCCCTTGGACCTTCTTATTGACGATGAAACACAGAAATTGCAACCGAATTTAATACAAAAGGCACAATGGCGACTTAAGTAAAAGAGGACTGACACTCTCACTTTCTATGATTTGAACCTCTCCTGTGAGTCCAGTTTTAGTTTCCGATGCTTCACTTCAGGTTTACTGTATACCTTGCACCATCTTACTGACGATGTAACACAGAAGTTGCATGGGAATTAAATTCAAAAGGCACCACGCCGACTTAAGTACAAGAGGACAGACACTCAAACTTTCTATGATTTGAACCTCTCCTGTGGGTCCAGTTTTCGATTCCGATGCTTCACTTCATGTTTACTGTATCCCTTGGACCTTCTTATTGACGATGTAGCACAGAGTTTGCATCCGAATTTAACACAAAAGGCACAATGCCGACTTAAGTACAAGTGGACTACCACTCTAACTTTCTATGATTTGAACCTCTCCTGTGAGTCCACTTTTAGATTCCGATGCTTCACTTCAGGTTTGCTGTATCCCTTGGTCATTCTTATTGACGATGAAACACAGAAATTGCATCCGAATTTAATACAATAGGCACAATGGCGACTTAAGTACAAGAGTACTGAGACTCTCACTTTCTATGATTTGAACCTCTCCTGTAGTCCAGTTTCAGATCCCGATGCTTCACTTCAGGTGTACTGTATACCTTGCACCTTCTTATTGACGATGAAACACAGAAGTTGCATCGGAATTAAATTCAAAAGGCACCTCGCCGACATAAGTACAAGAGGACTGACACTCGAACTTTCTATGATTTGAACCTCTCCTGTGAGTCCAGTTTTAGATTCCGATGCTTCACTTCAGGTTTACTGTATGCCTTGGACCTTTTTATTGACGATGAAACACACAAAGTACATCCGAATTTAATCCAAAAGGCACAATACCGACTTAAGTACAAGAGGAGTGACACTCTAACTTTCTATGATTTGAACCTCTCCTGTTAGTCCAAATTCAGATTCCGATGCTTCACTTCAGTTTTACTGTATACCTTGCACCTTCTTATTGACGATGAAACACAGAAATTGCATCCGAATTTAATTCAAAAGGCACAATACCGACTTAAGTACAAGAGGAGTGACACTCTAAATTTCTATGATTTGAACCTCTCCTGTGAGTAAAGTTTTAGATTCCGATTTTTCACTTCAGGTTACTGTATCCCTTGGACCTTCTTATTGACTCTGAATCACAGGAATTGCATCCGAAGTTAATAAAAATGGCACAATGCCGACTTAAGTACAAGAGGAGCGACGCTCTCACTTTCTATGATTTGAACCTCTCCTGCGAGTCCAGTTTAAGATTCCGATGCTTCACTTCAGGTTTGCTGTATCCCTTGGACCTTCTTATTGACGATGAAACACAGAAATTGCATCGGAATTAAATTCAAAAGGCACAATGCCGACTTAAGTAAAAGAGGACTGACACTCTCACTTTCTATGCTTAAAATCTCTCCTGTGAGTCCAGTTTTAGATTCCGATGCTTCACTTCAGGTTGACTGTATCCCTTGGACCTTCTTATTGACGATGAAACACAGAAATTGCATCCGAATTTTATACAAATGCCACAATGCCGACTTAAGTACAAGAGGACTGGCACTCTCACTTTCTATGATTTGAACCTTTCCTGTGAGTCCAGTTTTAGATTCCGATGCTTCACTTCAGGTTTACTGTATCCCTTGGACCTTCTTATTGACGATGAAACACAGAAATTGCACCCGAATTTCATACAAATGGCACAATGCCGACTTAAGTACAAGAGGACTGACACTCTCAGTTTCTATGATTTGAACCTCTCCTGTTAGTCCAGTTTTAGATTCCGATGCTTCACTTCAGGTTTACTGTATCCCTTGGACCTTCTTATTGACGATGAAACACAGAAATTGCATCGGAATTAATTTCAAAACGCACAATGCCGACTTAAGTAAAAGAGGACTGACACTCTCACTTTCTATGACTTTAACCTCTCCTGTGAGTCCAGTTTTAACTTCTGATGCTTCACTTCAGGGTTACTGTATCCCTTGGACCTTCTTATTGACGAAGAATCACAGAAATTGCATCCGATTTTAATACAAAAGTCAGAATGCCGACTTAAGTACAAGAGGACTGATACTCTAACTTTCTATCATTTGAACCTCTCCTGTGAGTCCAGTTTTAGATTCCGATGCTTCACTTCTGGTTTACTGTATCCCTTCGACCTTCTTATTGACGAGGAAACACAGAAATAGCATCCCAATGTAATACAAAAGGCATAATACCGACTTAAGTACAAGAGGAGTGACACTATATCTATGATTTGAATCTCTCCTGTGAGTCCAGTTTTAGATTCCGATGCTTCACTTCAGGTTTACTGTATCCCTTGGACCTTCTTATTGACGATGAAACACAGAAATTGCATCCGAATTTAATACAGATGGCACAATGCCGACTTAAGTAGAAGAGGACCGACACTCTCAATTTCTATGTTTTGAACCTCTCCTGTCTGTGCAGTTTTAGATTCCGATGCTTCACTTCAGGTTTAGTGTATCCCTTGGACCTTCTTATTGACGATGAAACACAGAAATTGCATCAGAATTAAATTCAAAAGCACTATGCTGACTTAAGTAAAAGAGGACTGACACTCTCACTATCTATGATTTGAACCTCTCCTGTGAGTCCAGTTTAGATTCCGATGTTTCGCTTAAGATTTACTGTATCCCTTGGACCATCTTATTGACAATGAAACGCAGAAATTGCATCGGAATTAAATTCAAAAGGCACAATGCCGACTTAAGTACAAGAGGACTGACACTCAAACTTCATATGATTTGAACCTCTCCTGTGATACCTGTTTTAGATTCCGATGCTTCACTTTAGGTTTACTGTATCCCTTGGACCTTCTTATTGACGATGAAACACAGATTTTACATCCGAATTTAATACAAAAGGCACAATCCCGACTTAAGTACAAGAGGACTGACACTCTAAGTTTCTATGATTTGAACCTCTCCTGTGAGTCCAGTTTTAGTTTCCGATGCTTCACTTCAGGTTTACTGTATCCCTTGGACCTTCTTATTGACGATGAAACACAGAAATTGCATCAGAATTAAATTCAAAAGCACTATGCTGACTTAAGTAAAAGAGGACTGACACTCTCACTATCTATGATTTGAACCTCTCCTGTGAGCCCAGTTTTAGATTCCGGTGCTTCACTTCAGGTTTACTGTATACCTTGCACCTTCTTATTGACGATGAAACACAGAAGTTGCATGGGAATTAAATTGAAAAGGCACCACGCCGACTTAAGTACAGGAGGACTGACACTCTAAGTTTCTATGATTTGAACCTCTCCTGTGAGTCCAGTTTTAGATTCAGATGCTTTACTTCAGGTTTTCAGTATCAATTGGACCTTCTTATTGACGATGAAACACAGAAATTGCATCCGAATTTAATACAAAAGGCACAATGGCGACTTACGTACAAGAGGACTGACACTCTCACTTTCCATGATTTGAACCTCTCCTGTGAGTCCAGTTTTAGATTCCGATGCTTCACTTCAGGTTTACTGTATACGTTGCACCTTCTTATTGACGATGAAACACAGAAGTTGCATGGGAATTAAATTCAATAGGCACAACGCCGACTTAAGTACAAGAGGACTGACACTCTAACTTTCTATGATTTGAACCTCTCCTGTGAGTCCAGTTTTAGATTCCGATGCTTCACTTCAGGTTTACTGTATCCCTTGGACCGTGTTATTGACGATGAAACACAGGGTTTGCATCCGAATTTAATACAAAAGGCACAATGCCGACTTAAGTGCAAGAGGACTGACACTCTAACTTTCTATGATTTGAACCTCTCCTGTGAGTCTAGTTTTAGATTCCGATGCTTCACTTCAGGTTTACTGTATCCCCTGGATTTTCTTATTGAAGAAGAAACACAGAAATTGCATCCGAATTTAATACAAATGGCACAATGCAGACTTAAGTACAAGAGGACTGACACTCTAAGTTTCATTGATTTGAACCTCTCCAGTGAGTCCAGTTTTAGGTTCCGATGCTTCACTTCAGGTTTACTGTATCCCTTGGACCTTCTTATTGACGATGAAACACAGAAATTGCATCCGAATTTAATACAAATGACACAATGCCGACTTAAGTACAAAAGGAGTGACACTCTCACTTTCTATGATTCGAACCTCTCCTGTGAGGTCAGTATTAGATTCGGATGCTTCACTTCAGGTTTACTGTATCCCTTGGACCTTCTTATTGACGATGAAACACAGAGTTTGCATCCGAATTTAACACTTAAGGCACAATTCCGACTTAAGTACAAGAGGACTGACACTCTAAGTTTCTTTGATTTGAACCTCTCCTGTGAGCCCAGTTTTAGGTTCCGATGCTTCACTTCAGGTTTACTGTATCGCTTGGACCTTCTTATTGAGGATGAAACAGAGAAATTCCATCCGAATTTTTATGCAAATGGCACAATGCAGACTTAAGTACAAGAGGACCGACACTCTCACTTTCTATGATGTGAACCTCTCCTGCGAGTCCAGTTTTAGATTCCGATGCTTCACTTCAGGTTTGCTTTATTCCTTGGACCTTCTTATTGACGATGAAACAGATATATTGCATCGGAATTAAATTCAAAAGGCACAATGCCGACTTAAGTACAAGAGGACTGACTCTCAAATTTTCTATGATTTGAAGCTCTCCTGTGAGTCCAGTTTTCGATTCCGTTGCTTCACTTCAGGTTTACTGTATCCCTTGGACCTTCTTATTAACGATGAAACACAGAGTTTGCATCCGAATTTATTACAAAAGGCACAATGCCGACTGAAGTACATGAGGACTACCACTCTAAATTTCTATGATTTGAACCTCTCCTGTGAGTCCACTTTTAGATTCCGATACTTCACTTCAGGTTTTCTGTATCCCTTGGACCTTCTTATTGACGAAGAAACACAGAAATTGCATCCTAATTTAATACAAAATGCACAATGGCGACTTAAGTACAAGAGGACTGACACTCTCACTTTCTATGATTTGAATCTCTCCTGTGAGTCCAGTTTTAGATTCCGATGCTTCACTTCAGGTTTACTGTATTCCTTTGACCTTCTTATTGACGATGAAACACAGAGGTTGCATAGGAATGAAATTCAAAAAGCACCACGCCGACTTAAGTACAAGAGGACTGACACTCTAACTTTCAATGATTTTAACCTCTCCTGTGAGTTCAGTTTTAGAGTCCGATGCATCACTTCAGGTTTACTGTATCCCTTGGACGTTTTTATTGACGATGAAACACAGAAATGGCATCCGAATTTAATACAAAGGGCACAATACCGACTTAAGTACAAGCGGAGTGACACTCTAACTTTCTATGATTTGAATCTCTCCTGTGAGTCCAGTTTTAGATTCCGATGTTTTACTTCAGGTTTACTGTATCCCTTGGACCTTCTTATTGACTATGAATCACAGGAATTGCATCCAAAATTAATACAAATGGCACAATGCCGGCTTAAGTACAAGAGGACTGACACTCTCACTTTCTATGATTAGAACCTCTCCTGTGAGTCCGGTTTTAGATTCCGATGCTTCACGTCAGGTTTACTGTGTACCTTGCACCTTCGTATTGACGATGAAACATAGAAATTGCATCGGAATTTAATACAAAAGGCACAATGCTGACTTAAGTAAAACAGGACTGACACTCTAACTATCTATGATTTGAACCTCTCCTGTGAGTCCAGTTTAAGCTTCCGATTCTTCGCTTCGGGTTTACTGTATCCCTTGGACCTTCTTATTGACGATGAAACACAGAAATTGCATCCGAATTTAATACAAAAGGCACAAAACCGACTTAAGTATAAGAGGACTGACACTCTAACTATCTACGATTTGAATCTCTCCTGTGAGTCCAGTTTTAGGTTCCGATGCTTCACTTCAGGTTTACTGTATCCCTTGGACCTTCTTATTGACGATGAAACACAGAAATTGCATCCGATTTTAATACAAATGGCACAATGGCGACTTAAGTACAAGAGGACCGACACTCTCACTTTCTATGATTTGAACCTCTCCTGTGAGTCCAGTTTTAGATTCCGATGCTTCACTTCAGGATTACTGTATCCCTTGGACCTTCTTATTGTCGATGAAACACTGAAGTTGCATAGGAATTAAATTCAAAAAGCACCACGCCGACTTAAATACAAGAGGACTGACACTCTAACTTTCAATGATTTGAACCTCTCCTGTGAGTTCAGTTTTAGATTCCGATGCTTCACTTCAGGTTTACTGTATCCTTTGGACCTTCTTATTGACGATGAAACACAGAGTTTGCATCCGAATTTATTACAAAAGGCACAATGCCGACTGAAGTACATGAGGACTACCACTCTAAATTTCTATGATTTGAACCTCTCCTATGAGTCCACTTTTAGATTCCGATGCTTCACTTCAGGTTTTCTGTATCCGTCGGACCTTCTTATTGACGATGAAACACAGAAATTGCATCCGAATTTAATACAAAATGCACAATGGCGACTTAAGTACAAGAGGACTGACAATCTCACTTTCTATGATTTGAACCTCTCCTGTGAGTCCACTTTTAGGTTCCGATGCTTCACTTCAGGTTTAGTGTATCCCTTGGAACTTCTTATTGACGTTGAAACACAGAAATTGCATACGAATTTAATACAAAAGGCACAATACCGACTTAAGTACAAGAGGACTGACACTCTAACTATCTATGATTTGAATCTCTCCTGCGAGTCCAGTTTTAGGTTCCGATGCTTCACTTCAGGTTTACTGTATCCCTTGGACCTTCTTATTGACGATGAAACACAGAAATTGCATCCGAATTTAATACAAATGGCACAATGGCGACTTAAGTACAAGAGGACTGAGACTCTCTCTTTCTATGATTTGAACCTCTCCTGTGAGTCCAGTTTCAGATTCCGATGCTTCACTTCAGGTTTACTGTATACCATGCACCTACTTATTGACGATGAAACACAGAAGTTGCATCGGAATTAAATTCAAAACGCACCATGCCGACATAAGTACAAGAGGACTGACACTCTAATTTTCTATGACTTGAACATCTCCTGTGAGTCCAGTTTTGGATTCCGATGCTTCACTTCAGGTTTACTGTATCCCTTGGACCTTTTTATTGACGATGAAACACAGAAATTGCATCCGAATTTAATCCAAAAGGCACAATACCGACTTAAGTACAAGAGGAGTGACACTCTAAGTTTCTATGATTTGAACCTCTCCTGTGAGTCCAGTTTTAGATTCCGATGCTTTACTTCAGGTTTTCAGTATCCCTTGGACCTACTTATTGACGATGAAACACAGAAATTGCATCCGAATTTAATACAAAAGGCACAATGGCGACTTAAGTACAAGAGGACTGACACTCTCACTTTCCATGATTTGAACCTCTCCTGTGAGTCCAGTTTTAGATTCCGATGCTTCACTTCAGGTTTACTGTATCGCTTGGACCTTCTTATTGAGGATGAAACAGAGAAATTGCATCCGAATTTAATACAAATGGCACAATGCAGACTTAAGTACAAGAGGACCGACACTCTCAATTTCTATGATGTGAACCTCTCCTGCGAGTCCAGTTTTAGATTCCGATGCTTCACTTCAGGTTTGCTGTATTCCTTGGACCTTCTTATTGGCGATGAAACAGAGATATTGCATCGGAATTAAATTCAAAAGGCACAATGCCGACTTAAGTACAAGAGGACTGACACTCTAAGTTTCTTTGATTTGAACCTCTCCTGTGAGTCCAGTTTTAGGTTCCGATGCTTCACTTCAGGTTTACTGTATCCCTTGGACCTTCTTATTGACGAAAAAACACAGAAATTGCATCTGTATTTAATACAAATTGTACAATAACGACTAAAGTACAACAGGAGTGACACTCTAACTTTCTATGATTTGAACCTCTCCTGTGAGTCCAGTTTTAGATTCCGATGCTTCACTTCAGGTTTACTGTATCGCTTGGACCTTCTTATTGAGCATGAAACAGAGAAATTGCATCCGAATTTAATACAAATGGCACAATGCAGACTTAAGTACAAGAGGACCGACACTCTCACTTTCTATGATGTGAACCTCTCCTGCGAGTAAAGTTTTAGATTCCGATGCTTCACTTCAGGTTTGCTGTATTCCTTGGACGTTCTTATTGACGATGAAACAGAGATATTGCATCGGAATTAAATTCAAAAGGCACAATGCCGACTTAAGTACAAGAGGACTGACTCTCAAACTTTCTATGATTTGAAGCTCTCCTGTGAGTCCAGTTTTCGATTCCGATGCTTCACTTCAGGTTTACTGTATCCCTTGGACCTTCTTATTGACGATGAAACACAGAGTTTGCATCCGAATTTATTACAAAAGGCACAACGCCGACTGAAGTACATGAGGACTACCACTCTAAATTCCTATGATTTGAACCTCTCTGTGAGTCCACTTTTAGATTCCGATGCTTCACTTCAGGTTTTCTGTATCCCTTGGACCTTCTTATTGACGATGAAACACAGAAATTGCATCCGAATTTAATACAAAATGCACAATGGCGACTTAAGTACAAGAGGACTGACACTCTCACTTTCTATGAATTGAACCTCTCCTGTGAGTCCAGTTTTAGATTCCGATGCTTCACTTCAGGTTTACTGTATCCCTTGGACCTTCTTATTGACTATGAATCACAGGAATTGCATCCGAAATTAATACAAATGGCACAATGCCGGCTTAAGTACAAGAGGACTGACACTCTCACTTTCTATGATTTGAACCTCTCCTGTGAGTCCGGTTTTAGATTCCGATGCTTCACTCCAGGTTTACTGTGTACCTTGCACCTTCTTATTGACGATGAAACATAGAAATTGCATCGGAATTTAATACAAAAGGCACAATGCTGACTTAAGTAAAACAGGACCGACACTCTAACTTTCTATGATTTGAACCTCTCCTGTGAGTCCGGTTTAAGCTTCCGATTCTTCACTTCAGGTTTACTGTATCCCTTGGACCTTCTTATTGACGATGAAACACAGAAATTGCATCCGAATTTAATACAAAATGCACAATGGCGACTTAAGTACAAGAGGACTGACAATCTCACTTTCTATGATTTGAACCTCTCCTGTGAGTCCGGTTTTAGATTCCGATGCTTCAGTCCAGGTTTACTGTGTACCTTGCACCTTCTTATTGACGATGAAACACAGAAATTGCATCCGAATTTAATACAAAAGGCACAATACCGACTTAAGTATAAGAGGACTGACACTCTAACTATCTATGATTTGAATCTCTCCTGTGAGTCCAGTTTTAGGTTCCGATGCTTCACTTCAGGTTTACTGTATCCCTTGGACCTTCTTATTGACGATGAAACACAGAAATTGCATCCGAATTTAATACAAAATGCACAATGGCGACTTAAGTACAAGAGGACTGACAATCTCACTTTCTATGATTTGAACCTCTCCTGTGAGTCCAGTTTTAGATTCCGATGCTTCACTTCAGGATTACTGTATCCCTTGGACCTTCTTATTGACGATGAAACACTGAAGTTGCATAGGAATTAAATTCAAAAAGCACCACGCCGACTTAAATACAAGAGGACTGACACTCTAACTTTCAATGATTTGAACCTCTCCTGTGAGTTCAGTTTTAGATTCCGATGCTTAACTTCAGGTTTTCTGTATCCCTTGGACCTTCTTATTGACGATGAAACACAGAAATTGCATCCGAAATTAATACATAATGCACAATGGCGACTTAAGTACAAGAGGACTGACAATCTCACTTTCTACGATTTGAACCTCTCCTGTGAGTCCAGTTTTAGATTCCGATGCTTCACTTCAGGTTTACTGTATACCTTGGACCTTCTTATTGACGATGAAACACAGAAGTTGCATAGGAATTAAATTCAAAAAGCACCACGCTGACTTAAGTACAAGAGGACTGACACTCTAACTTTCAATGATTTGAACCTCTCCTGTGAGTTCAGTTTTAGATTCCGATGCTTCACTTCAGCTTTACTGTATCCCTTGGACCTTTTTATTGACGATGAAACACAGAAATTGGATCCGAAATTAATACAAAAGGCACAATACCGACTTAAGTACATGAGGAGTGACACTCTAACTTTCTATAATTTGAATCTCTCCTGTGAGTCCAGTTTTAGATTCCGATGTTTCACTTCAGGTTTACTGTATCCCTTGGACCTTCTTATTGACTATGAATCACGGGAATTGCATCCGAATTTAATACAAATGGCACAATGCCGACTTAAGTACAAGAGGACTGACACTCTCACTTTCTATGATTTGAACCTCTCCTGTGAGACCGGTTTTAGATTCCGATGCTTCACTTCAGGTTTACTGTGTACCTTGCACCTTCTTATTGACGATGAAACATAGAAATTGCATCGGAATTTAATACAAAAGGCACAATGCTGACTTAAGTAAAACAGGACCGACACTCTAATTTTCTATGATTTGAACCTCTCCTGTGAGTCCAGTTTTAGATTCCGATTCTTCACTTAAGGTTTACAGTATCCCTTGGACCTTCTTATTGACGATGAAACACAGAAATTGCATCCGAATTTAATACAAAAGGCACAATACCGACTTAAGTACAAGAGGACTGACACTCTAGCTATCTATGATTTGAATCTCTCCTGCGAGTCCAGTTTTAGGTTCCGATGCTTCACTTCAGGTTTACTGTATCCCTTGGACCTTCTTATTTACGATGAAACACAGAAATTGCATCCGAATTTGATACAAATTGCACAATGGCGACTTAAGTACAAGGGGACTGAGACTCTCTCTTTCTATGATTTGAACCTCTCCTGTGAGTCCAGTTTCAGATTCCGATGCTTCACTTCAGGTTTACTGTATACCATGCACCTTCTTATTGACGATGAAACACAGAAGTTGCATCGGAATTAAATTCAAAACGCACCATGCCGACATAAGTACAAGAGGACTGACACTCTAACTTTCTATGACTTGAACATCTCCTGTGAGTCCAGTTTTGGATTCCGATGCTTCACTTCGGGTTTACTGTATCCCTTGGACTTTTTATTGACGATGAAACACATAAATTGCATCCGAATTTAATCCAAAAGGCACAATACCGACTTAAGTACAAGAGGAGTGACACTCTAAGTTTCTATGATTTGAACCTCTCCTGTGAGTCCAGTTTTAGATTCCGATGCTTTACTTCAGGTTTACAGTACCCATTGGACCTTCTTATTGACGATGAAACACAGAAATTGCATCCGAATTTAATACAAAAGGCACAATGGCGACTTAAGTAAAAGAGGACAGACACTCTCACTTTCTATGATTTGAACCTCTCCTGTGAGTCCAGTTTTAGATTCCGATGCTTCACTTCAGGTTTACTGTATACCTTGCACCATTTTATTGACGATGAAACACAGAAGTTGCATGGGAATTAAATTCAAAAGGCACCACCCCGACTTAAGTACAAGAGGACTGACACTCTAACTTTCTATGATTTGAACCTCTCCTGTGAGTCCAGTTTTAGATTCCGATGCTTCACTTCAGGTTTACTGTATCCCTAGGACCTTCTTATTGACGATGAAACACAGGGTTTGCATCCGAATTTAATACAAAAGGCACAATGCCGACTTAAGTGCAGGAGGACTGACACTCTAACTTTCAATGATTTGAACCTCTCCTGTGAGTCTAGTTTTAGATTCCGATGCTTCACTTCAGGTTCACTGTATCCCTTGGACATTCTTATTGAAGAAGAAACACAGAAATTGCATCCGAATTTAATACAAATGGCACAATGCCGACTTAAGTACAAGAGGACTGACACTCTCACTTTCTATGATTTGACCCTCTCCTGTGAGTCCAGATTTAGATTCCGATGCTTCACTTCAGGTTTACTGTATCCCTTGGACCTTCTTATTGAGGATGAAACAGAGAAATTGCATCTGTATTTAATACAAATGGTAAAATAACGACTAAAGTACAAGAGGTGTGACACTCTAACTTTCTATGATTTGAACCCCTCCTGTGAGTCCAGTTTTAGATTCCGATGCTTCACTTCAGGTTTACTGTATCGCTTGGACCTTCTTATTGAGGATGAAACAGAGAAATTGCATCCGAATTTAATACAAATGGCACAATGCAGACTTAAGTACAAGAGGACCGACACTCTCACTTTCTATGATGTGAACCTCTCCTGCCAGTCCAGTTTTAGATTCCGATGCTTCACTTCAGGTTTGCTGTATCCCTTGGACCTTCTTATTGACGATGAAACACAGATATAGCTTCGGAATTAAATTCAAAAAGCACAATGCCGACTTAAGTACAAGAGGACTGATTCTCAAACTTTCCATGATTTGAAGCTCTCCTGTGAGTCCAGTTTTCGATTCCGATGCTTCACTTCAGGTTTAATGTATCCCTTGGACCTTCTTATTTACGATGAAACACAGAGTTTGCATCCGAATTTATTACAAAAGGAACAATGCAGACTGAAGTACATGAGGACTACCACTCTAAATTTCTATGATTTGAACCTCTCCTGTGAGTCCACTTTTAGATTCCGATGCTTCACTTCAGGTTTTCTGTATACCTTGGACCTTCTTATTGACGATGAAACACAGAAATTGCATCCGAATTTAATACAAAATGCACAATGGCGACTTAAGTACAAGAGGACTGACAATCTCACTTTCTATGATTTGAACCTCTCCTGTGAGTCCGGTTTTAGATTGCGATGCTTCAGTCCAGGTTTACTGTATCCCTTGGACCTTCTTATTGACTATGAATCACAGGAATTGCATCCGAAATTAATACAAATGGCACAATGCCGGCTTAAGTACAAGAGGACTGACACTCTCACTTTCTATGATTTGAACCTCTCCTGTGAGTCCGGTTTTAGATTCCGATGCTTCACTCCAGGTTTACTGTGTACCTTGCACCTTCTTATTGACGATGAAACATAGAAATTGCATCGGAATTTAATACAAAAGGCACAATGCTGACTTAAGTAAAACAGGACCGACACTCTAACTTTCTATGATTTGAACCTCTCCTGTGAGTCCGGTTTAAGCTTCCGATTCTTCACTCCAGGTTTACTGTATCCCTTGGACTTTCTTATTGACGATGAAACACAGAAATTGCATCCGAATTTAATACAAAATGCACAATGGCGACTTAAGTACAAGAGGACTGACAATCTCACTTTCTATGATTTGAACCTCTCCTGTGAGTCCGGTTTTAGATTCCGATGCTTCAGTCCAGGTTTACTGTGTACCTTGCACCTTCTTATTGACGATGAAACACAGAAATTGCATCCGAATTTAATACAAAAGGCACAATACCGACTTAAGTATAAGAGGACTGACACTCTAACTATCTATGATTTGAATCTCTCCTGTGAGTCCAGTTTTAGGTTCCGATGCTTCACTTCAGGTTTACTGTATCCCTTGGACCTTCTTATTGACGATGAAACACAGAGTTTGCATCCGAATTTATTACAAAAGGCACAACGCCGACTGAAGTACATGAGGACTACCACTCTAAATTCCTATGATTTGAACCTCTCTGTGAGTCCACTTTTAGATTCCGATGCTTCACTTCAGGTTTTCTGTATCCCTTGGACCTTCTTATTGACGATGAAACACAGAAATTGCATCCGAATTTAATACAAAATGCACAATGGCGACTTAAGTACAAGAGGACTGACACTCTCACTTTCTATGATTTGAACCTCTCCTGTGAGTCCAGTTTTAGATTCCGATGCTTCACTTCAGGTTTACTGTATCCCTTGGACCTTCTTATTGACTATGAATCACAGGAATTGCATCCGAAATTAATACAAATGGCACAATGCCGGCTTAAGTACAAGAGGACTGACACTCTCACTTTCTATGATTTGAACCTCTCCTGTGAGTCCGGTTTTAGATTCCGATGCTTCACTCCAGGTTTACTGTGTACCTTGCACCTTCTTATTGACGATGAAACATAGAAATTGCATCGGAATTTAATACAAAAGGCACAATGCTGACTTAAGTAAAACAGGACCGACACTCTAACTTTCTATGATTTGAACCTCTCCTGTGAGTCCGGTTTAAGCTTCCGATTCTTCACTTCAGGTTTACTGTATCCCTTGGACCTTCTTATTGACGATGAAACACAGAAATTGCATCCGAATTTAATACAAAATGCACAATGGCGACTTAAGTACAAGAGGACTGACAATCTCACTTTCTATGATTTGAACCTCTCCTGTGAGTCCGGTTTTAGATTCCGATGCTTCAGTCCAGGTTTACTGTGTACCTTGCACCTTCTTATTGACGATGAACTACAGAAATTGCATCCGAATTTAATACAAAAGGCACAATACCGACTTAAGTATAAGAGGACTGACACTCTAACTATCTATGATTTGAATCTCTCCTGTGAGTCCAGTTTTAGGTTCCGATGCTTCACTTCAGGTTTACTGTATCCCTTGGACCTTCTTATTGACGATGAAACACAGAAATTGCATCCGAATTTAATACAAAATGCACAATGGCGACTTAAGTACAAGAGGACTGACAATCTCACTTTCTATGATTTGAACCTCTCCTGTGAGTCCAGTTTTAGATTCCGATGCTTCACTTAAGGATTACTGTATCCCTTGGACCTTCTTATTGACGATGAAACACTGAAGTTGCATAGGAATTAAATTCAAAAAGCACCACGCCGACTTAAATACAAGAGGACTGACACTCTAACTTTCAATGATTTGAACCTCTCCTGTGAGTTCAGTTTTAGATTCCGATGCTTCACTTCAGGTTTTCTGTATCCCTTGGACCTTCTTATTGACGATGAAACACAGAAATTGCATCCGAAATTAATACATAATGCACAATGGCGACTTAAGTACAAGAGGACTGACAATCTCACTTTCTATGATTTGAACCTCTCCTGTGAGTCCAGTTTTAGATTCCGATGCTTCACTTCAGGTTTACTGTATACCTTGGACCTTCTTATTGACGATGAAACACAGAAGTTGCATAGGAATTAAATTCAAAAAGCACCACGCTGACTTAAGTACAAGAGGACTGACACTCTAACTTTCAATGATTTGAACCTCTCCTGTGAGTTCAGTTTTAGATTCCGATGCTTCACTTCAGCTTTACTGTATCCCTTGGACCTTTTTATTGACGATGAAACACAGAAATTGGATCCGAAATTAATACAAAAGGCACAATACCGACTTAAGTACAAGAGGAGTGACACTCTAACTTTCTATAATTTGAATCTCTCCTGTGAGTCCAGTTTTAGATTCCGATGTTTCACTTCAGGTTTACTGTATCCCTTGGACCTTCTTATTGACTATGAATCACGGGAATTGCATCCGAATTTAATACAAATGGCACAATGCCGACTTAAGTACAAGAGGACTGACACTCTCACTTTCTATGATTTGAACCTCTCCTGTGAGACCGGTTTTAGATTCCGATGCTTCACTTCAGGTTTACTGTGTACCTTGCACCTTCTTATTGACGATGAAACATAGAAATTGCATCGGAATTTAATACAAAAGGCACAATGCTGACTTAAGTAAAACAGGACCGACACTCTAACTTTCTATGATTTGAACCTCTCCTGTGAGTCCAATTTTAGATTCCGATTCTTCACTTAAGGTTTACTGTATCTCTTGGACCTTCTTATTGACGATGAAACACAGAAATTGCATCCGAATTTAATACAAAAGGCACAATACCGACTTAAGTACAAGAGGACTGACACTCTAGCTATCTATGATTTGAATCTCTCCTGCGAGTCCAGTTTTAGGTTCCGATGCTTCACTTCAGGTTTACTGTATCCCTTGGACCTTCTTATTTACGATGAAACACAGAAATTGCATCCGAATTTGATACAAATGGCACAATGGCGACTTAAGTACAAGGGGACTGAGACTCTCTCTTTCTATGATTTGAACCTCTCCTGTGAGTCCAGTTTCAGATTCCGATGCTTCACTTCAGGTTTACTGTATACCATGCACCTTCTTATTGACGATGAAACACAGAAGTTGCATCGGAATTAAATTCAAAACGCACCATGCCGACATAAGTACAAGAGGACTGACACTCTAACTTT
Organism: Schistocerca americana; assembly: GCF_021461395.2. Lineage (NCBI taxonomy): Eukaryota > Metazoa > Arthropoda > Insecta > Orthoptera > Acrididae > Schistocerca > Schistocerca americana. The sequence goes on along the minus strand of NC_060128.1, from coordinate 7,243,674 downwards.
CTATGACTTGAACATCTCCTGTGAGTCCAGTTTTGGATTCCGATGCTTCACTTCGGGTTTACTGTATCCCTTGGACTTTTTATTGACGATGAAACACATAAATTGCATCCGAATTTAATCCAAAAGGCACAATACCGACTTAAGTACAAGAGGAGTGACACTCTAAGTTTCTATGATTTGAACCTCTCCTGTGAGTCCAGTTTTAGATTCCGATGCTTTACTTCAGGTTTACAGTACCCATTGGACCTTCTTATTGACGATGAAACACAGAAATTGCATCCGAATTTAATACAAAAGGCACAATGGCGACTTAAGTAAAAGAGGACTGACACTCTCACTTTCTATGATTTGAACCTCTCCTGTGAGTCCAGTTTTAGATTCCGATGCTTCACTTCAGGTTTACTGTATACCTTGCACCATTTTATTGACGATGAAACACAGAAGTTGCATGGGAATTAAATTCAAAAGGCACCACCCCGACTTAAGTACAAGAGGACTGACACTCTAACTTTCTATGATTTGAACCTCTCCTGTGAGTCCAGTTTTAGATTCCGATGCTTCACTTCAGGTTTACTGTATCCCTAGGACCTTCTTATTGACGATGAAACACAGGGTTTGCATCCGAATTTAATACAAAAGGCACAATGCCGACTTAAGTGCAGGAGGACTGACACTCGAACTTTCAATGATTTGAACCTCTCCTGTGAGTCTAGTTTTAGATTCCGATGCTTCACTTCAGGTTCACTGTATCCCTTGGACATTCTTATTGAAGAAGAAACACAGAAATTGCATCCGAATTTAATACAAATGGCACAATGCCGACTTAAGTACAAGAGGACTGACACTCTCACTTTCTATGATTTGACCCTCTCCTGTGAGTCCAGATTTAGATTCCGATGCTTCACTTCAGGTTTACTGTATCCCTTGGACCTTCTTATTGAGGATGAAACAGAGAAATTGCATCTGTATTTAATACAAATGGTAAAAAAACGACTAAAGTACAAGAGGTGTGACACTCTAACTTTCTATGATTTGAACCCCTCCTGTGAGTCCAGTTTTAGATTCCGATGCTTCACTTCAGGTTTACTGTATCGCTTGGACCTTCTTATTGAGGATGAAACAGAGAAATTGCATCCGAATTTAATACAAATGGCACAATGCAGACTTAAGTACAAGAGGACCGACACTCTCACTTTCTATGATGTGAACCTCTCCTGCCAGTCCAGTTTTAGATTCCGATGCTTCACTTCAGGTTTGCTGTATCCCTTGGACCTTCTTATTGACGATGAAACACCGATATTGCTTCGGAATTAAATTCAAAAAGCACAATGCCGACTTAAGTACAAGAGGACTGATTCTCAAACTTTCCATGATTTGAAGCTCTCCTGTGAGTCCAGTTTTCGATTCCGATGCTTCACTTCAGGTTTAATGTATCCCTTGGACCTTCTTATTTACGATGAAACACAGAGTTTGCATCCGAATTTATTACAAAAGATACAATGCAGACTGAAGTACATGAGGACTACCACTCTAAATTTCTATGATTTGAACCTCTCCTGTGAGTCCACTTTTAGATTCCGATGCTTCACTTCAGGTTTTCTGTATACCTTGGACCTTCTTATTGACGATGAAACACAGAAATTGCATCCGAATTTAATACAAATTGCACAATGGCGACTTAAGTACAAGAGGACTGACACTCTCACTTTCTATGATTCGAACCTCTCCTGTGAGGTCAGTATTAGATTCGGATGCTTCACTTCAGGTTTACTGTATCCCTTGGACCTTCTTATTGACGATGAAACACAGAGTTTGCATCCGAATTTAATACTAAAGGCACAATTCCGACTTAAGTACAAGAGGACTGACACTCTAAATTTCTTTGATTTGAACCTCTCCTGTGAGTCCAGTTTTAGGTTCCGATGCTTCACTTCAGTTTTACTGTATCCCTTGGACCTTCTTATTGACGATGAAACACAGAAACTGCATCCGAATTTAATACAAATGACACAATGCCGCCTTAAGTACAAAAGGAGTGACACTCTCACTTTCTATGATTCGAACCTCTCCTGTGAGGTCAGTATTAGATTCGGATGCTTCACTTCAGGTTTACTGTATCCCTTGGACCTTCTTATTGACGAAAAAACACAGAAATTGCATCCGTATTTAATACAAATTGTACAATAACGACTAAAGTACAACAGGAGTGACACTCTAACTTTCTATGATTTGAACCTCTCCAGTGAGTCCAGTTTTAGATTCCGATGCTTCACTTCAGGTTTACTGTATCGCTTGGACCTTCTTATTGAGCATGAAACAGAGAAATTGCATCCGAATTTAAAACAAATGGCACAATGCAGACTTAAGTACAAGAGGACCGACACTCTCACTTTCTATGATGTGAACCTCTCCTGTGAGTAAAGTTTTAGATTCCGATGCTTCACTTCAGGTTTGCTGTATTCCTTGGACGTTCTTATTGACGATGAAACAGAGATATTGCATCGGAATTAAAATCAAAAGGCACAATGCCGACTTAAGTACAAGAGGACTGACTCTCACACTTTCTATGATTTGAAGCTCTCCTGTGAGTCCAGTTTTCGATTCCGATGCTTCACTTCAGGTTTACTGTATCCCTTGGACCTTCCTATTGACGATGAAACACAGAGTTTGCATCCGAATTTATTACAAAAGGCACAACGCCGACTGAAGTACATGAGTACTACCATTCTAAATTTCTATGATTTGAACCTCTCTGTGATTCCACTTTTAGATTCCGATGCTTCACTTCAGGTTTTCTGTATCCCTTGGACCTTCTTATTGACGATGAAACACAGAAATTGCATCCGAATTTAATACAAAATGCACAATGGCGACTTAAGTACAAGAGGACTGACACTCTCACTTTCTATGATTTGAACCTCTCCTGTGAGTCCAGTTTTAGATTCCGATGCTTCACTTCAGGTTTACTGTATCCCTTGGACCTTCTTATTGACTATGAATCACAGGAATTGCATCCGAAATTAATACAAATGGCACAATGCCGGCTTAAGTACAAGAGGACTGACACTCTCACTTTCTATGATTTGAACCTCTCCTGTGAGTCCGGTTTTAGATTCCGATGCTTCACTTCAGGTTTACTGTATACCTTTGACCTTCTTATTGACGATGAAACACAGAAGTTGCATAGGAATGAAATTCAAAAAGCACCACGCCGACTTAAGTACAAGAGGACTGACACTCTAACTTTCAATGATTTGAACCTCTCCTGTGAGTTCAGTTTTGGAGTCCGATGCATCACTTCAGGTTTCCTGTATCCCTTGGACGTTTTTATTGACGATGAAACACAGAAATTGCATCCGAATTTAATACAAAAGGCACAATACCGACTTAAGTACAAGAGGAGTGACACTCTAACTCTCTATGATTTGAACCTCTCCTGTGAGTCCAGTTTTTGATTCCGATGCTTCACTTCTGGTTTACTGCATTCCTTGGACCTTCTTATTGACGATGAATCAAAGAAATTGCATCCAAATTTAATACAAAATGCTCAATGCCGTCTTAAGAAAAAGAGGACTGACACTCTATTATTCTAATGTTTTGAACCACTCCAGTGAGTCAAGTTTTAGATTCTGATGCTTCACATCAGGTTTACTGTATCCCTTCGATCTTCTTATTGACGATGAAACACAGAAATTGCATCCGAATTTAATACAAAAGGCACAATACCGACTTAAGTACAAGCGGAGTGACACTCTAACTTTCTGTGATTTGAATCTCTCCTGTGAGTCCAGTTTTAGATTCCGATGTTTTACTTCACGTTTACTGTATCCCTTGGACCTTCTTATTGACTATGAATCACAGGAATTGCATCCGAAATTAATACAAATGGCACAATGCTGGCTTAAGTACAAGAGGACTGACACTCTCACTTTCTATGATTTGAACCTCTCCTGTGAGTCCGGTTTTAGATTCCGATGCTTCACTCCAGGTTTACTGTGTACCTTGCACCTTCTTATTGACGATGAAACATAGAAATTGCATCGGAATTTAATACAAAAGGCACAATGCTGACTTAAGTAAAACAGGACCGACACTCTAACTTTCTATGATTTGAACCTCTCCTGTGAGTCCGGTTTAAGCTTCCGATTCTTCACTTCAGGTTTACTGTATCCCTTGGACCTTCTTATTGACGATGAAACACAGAAATTGCATCCGAATTTAATACAAAAGGCACAAAACCGACTTAAGTATAAGAGGACTGACACTCTAACTATCTATGATTTGAATCTCTCCTGTGAGTCCAGTTTTAGGTTCCGATGCTTCACTTCAGGTTTACTGTATCCCTTGGACCTTCTTATTGACGATGAAACACAGAAATTGCATCCGAATTTAATACAAAATGCACAATGGCGACTTAAGTACAAGAGGACTGACAATCTCACTTTCTATGATTTGAACCTCTCCTGTGAGTCCAGTTTTAGATTCCGATGCTTCACTTCAGGATTACTGTATCCCTTGGACCTTCTTATTGACGATGAAACACTGAAGTTGCATAGGAATTAAATACAAAAAGCACCACGCCGACTTAAATACAAGAGGACTGACACTCTAACTTTCAATGATTTGAACCTCTCCTGTGAGTTCAGTTTTAGATTCCGATGCTTCACTTCAGGTTTTCTGTATCCCTTGGACCTTCTTATTGACGATGAAACACAGAAATTGCATCCGAATTTAATACATAATGCACAATGGCGACCTAAGTACAAGAGGACTGACAATCTCACTTTCTATGATTTGAACCTCTCCTGTGAGTCCAGTTTTAGATTCCGATGCTTCACTTCAGGTTTACTGTATACCTTGGACCTTCTTATTGACGATGAAACACAGAAGTTGCATAGGAATTAAATTCAAAAAGCACCACGCCGACTTAAGTACAAGAGGACTGACACTCTAACTTTCAATGATTTGAACCTCTCCTGTGAGTTCAGTTTTAGATTCCGATGCTTCACTTCAGCTTTACTGTATCCCTTGGACCTTTTTATTGACGATGAAACAAAGAAATTGGATCCGAAATTAATACAAAAGGCACAATACCACTTAAGTACAAGAGGAGTGACACTCTAACTCTCTATGATTTGAACCTCTCCTGTGAGTCCAGTTTTAGATTCCGATGCTTCACTTCAGGTTTACTGCATTCCTTGGACCTTCTTATTGACGATGAATCACAGAAATTGCATCCGAATTTAATACAAAATGCACAATGCCGTCTTAAGTAAAAGAGGACTGACACTCTAATATTCTATGTTTTGAACCACTCCTGTGAGTCAAGTTTTAGATTCCGATGCTTCACATAAGGTTTACTGTATCCCTTGGACCTTCTTATTGACGATGAAACACAGAAATTGCATCCGAATTTAATACAAAAGCACAATACCGACTTATGTACAAGCGGAGTGACACTCTAACTTTCTATAATTTGAATCTCTCCTGTGAGTCCAGTTTTAGATTCCGATGTTTCACTTCAGGTTTACTGTATCCCTTGGACCTTCTTATTGACTATGAATCACGGGAATTGCATCCGAATTTAATACAAATGGCACAATGCCGACTTAAGTACAAGAGGACTGACACTCTCACTTTCTATGATTTGAACCTCTCCTGTGAGACCGGTTTTAGATTCCGATGCTTCACTTAAGGTTTACTGTGTAACTTGCACCTTCTTATTGACGATGAAACATAGAAATTGCATCGGAATTTAATACAAAAGGCACAATGCTGACTTAAGTAAAACAGGACCGACACTCTAACTTTCTATGATTTGAACCTCTCCTGTGAGTCCAGTTTTAGATTCCGATTCTTCACTTCAGGTTTACTGTATCCCTTGGACCTTCTTATTGACGATGAAACACAGAAATTGCATCCGAATTTAATACAAAAGGCACAATACCGACTTAAGTATAAGAGGACTGACACTCTAACTATCTATGATTTGAATCTCTCCTCTGAGTCCAGTTTTAGGTTCCGGTGCTTCACTTCAGGTTTACTGTATCCCTTGGACCTTCTTATTGACGATGAAACACAGAAATTGCATCCGAATTTAATACAAATGGCACAATGGCGACTAAAGTACAAGAAGACTGACACTCTAACAATCTATGATTTGAATCTCTCCTGTGAGTCCACTTTTAGGTTCCGATGCTTCACTTCAGGTATAGTGTATCCCTTGGAACTTCTTATTGACGATGAAACCCAAAAATTGCATACGAATTTAATACAAAAGGCACAATACCGACTTAAGTACAAGAGGACTGACACTCTAACTATCTATGATTTGAATCTCTCCTGCGAGTCCAGTTTTAGGTTCCGATGCTTCACTTCAGGTTTACTGTATCCCTTGGACCTTCTTATTTACGATGAAACACAGAAATTGCATCCGAATTTGTTACAAATGGCACAATGGCGACTTAAGTACAAGGGGACTGAGACTCTCACTTTCTATGATTTGAACCTCTCCTGTGAGTCCAGTTTCAGATTCCGATGCTTCACTTCAGGTTTACTGTGTACCATGCACCTACTTATTGACGATGAAACACAGAAGTTGCATCGGAATTAAATTCAAAACGCACCATGCCGACATAAGTACAAGAGGACTGATACTCTAACTTTCTATGACTTGAACATCTCCTGTAAGTCCAGTTTTGGATTCCGATGCTTCACTTCAGGTTTACTGTATCCCTTGGACCTTTTTATTGACGAAGAAACACAGAAATTGCATCCGAATTTAATCCAAAAGGCACAATACCGACTTAAGTACAAGAGGAGTGACACTCTAAGTTTCTATGATTTGAACCTCTCCTGTGAGTCCAGTTTTAGATTCCGATGCTTTACTTCAGGTTTACAGTACCCCTTGGACCTTCTTATTGACGATGAAACACAGAAATTGCATCCGAATTTAATACAAAAGGCACAATGGCGACTTAAGTAAAAGAGGACTGACACTCTCACTTTCTATGATTTGAACCTCTCCTGTGAGTCCAGTTTTAGATTCCGATGCTTCACTTCAGGTTTACTGTATACCTTGCACCATCTTATTGACGATGAAACACAGAAGTTGCATGGGAATTAAATTCAAAAGGCACCACCCCGACTTAAGTACAAGAGGACTGACACTCTAACTTTCTATGATTTGAACCTCTCCTGTGAGTCCAGTTTTAGATTCCGATGCTTCACTTCAGGTTTACTGTATCCCTAGGACCTTCTTATTGACGATGAAACACAGGGTTTGCATCCGAATTTAATACAAAAGGCACAATGCCGACTTAAGTGCAAGAGGACTGACACTCTAACTTTCAATGATTTGAACCTCTCCTGTGTGTCTAGTTTTAGATTCCGTTGCTTCACTTCAGGTTTACTGTATCCCTTGGACATTCTTATTGAAGAAGAAACACAGAAATTGCATCCGAATTTAATACAAATGGCACAATGCCGACTTAAGTACAAGAGGACTGACACTCTCACTTTCTATGATTTGACCCTCTCCTGTGAGTCCAGTTTTAGATTCCGATGCTTCACTTCAGGTTTACTGTATCCCTTGGACCGTCTTATTGAGGATGAAACAGAGAAATTGCATCTGTATTTAATACAAATGGTAAAATAACGACTAAAGTACAAGAGGTGTGACACTCTAACTTTCTATGATTTGAACCCCTCCTGTGAGTCCAGTTTTAGATTCCGATGCTTCACTTCAGGTTTACTGTATCGCTTGGACCTTCTTATTGAGGATGAAACAGAGAAATTGCATCCGAATTTAATACAAATGGCACAATGCAGACTTAAGTACAAGAGGACCGACACTCTCACTTTCTATGATGTGAACCTCTCCTGCCAGTCCAGTTTTAGATTCCGATGCTTCACTTCAGGTTTGCTGTATCCCTTGGACCTTCTTATTGACGATGAAACACAGATATTGCATCGGAATTAAATTCAAAAGGCACAATGCCGACTTAAGTACAAGAGGACTGATTCTCAAACTTTCTATGATTTGAAGCTCTCCTGTGAGTCCAGTTTTCGATTCCGATGCTTCACTTCAGGTTTACTGTATCCCTTGGACCTTCTTATTTACGATGAAACACAGAGTTTGTATCCGAATTTATTACAAAAGGTACAATGCCGACTGAAGTACATGAGGACTACCACTCTAAATTTCTATGATTTGAACCTCTCCTGTGAGTCCACTTTTAGATTCCGATGCTTCACTTCAGGTTTTCTGTATCCCTTGGACCTTCTTATTGACGATGAAACACAGAAATTGCATCCGAATTTAATACAAATTGCACAATGGCGACTTAAGTACAAGAGGACTGACACTCTCACTTTCTATGATTTGAACCTCTCCTGTGAGTCCAGTTTTAGATTCCGATGCTTCACATAAGGTTTACTGTATCTCTTGGACCTTCTTATTGACGATGAAACACAGAAATTGCACCCGAATTTAATACAAAAGGCACAATACCGAATTAAGTACAAGCGTAGAGACACTCTAACTTTCTATGATTTGAATCTCTCCTGTGGGTCCAGTTGTAGATTCCGATGCTTCACTTCAGGTTTACTGTATCCCTTGGACCTTCGTATTGACGACGAAACACAGAAATTTCATCCGAATTTAATACAAAAGGCACAATGCCGACTTAAGTACAAGAGGACTGACACTCTAAGTGTCTATGATTTGAACTTCTCCTGTGAGTCCAGTTTTAGATTCCGATGCACACTTCAGGTTTACTGTATACCTTGCACCTACTTATTGACGATGAAACACAGAAATTGCAACCGAATTTAATACAAAAGGCACAATGCCGACTTAAGTACAAGAGGACTGACACTCTCACTTTCTATGATTTGAACCTCTACTGTGAGTTCAGTTTAGAATCCGATGCTTCACTTCAGGTTTACTGTATCCCTTGGACCTTCTTATTGACGATGAAACACAGTGTTTGCTTCCGACTTTAATACAAAAGGCACAATGCCGACTTAAGTCCAAGAGGACTGACACTGTAAATTTGTATGATTTGAACCTCTCCTGTGAGTCTAGGTTTGGATTCCGATGCTTCACTTCAGGTTTACTGTATCCCTTGGAGCTTGTTATAGACTATGAACCACAGGAATTGCATCCGAATTTAATACAAATGGCACAATGCCGACTTAGGTACAATAGGACTGAGACTCTCACTTTCTATGATTTGAACCTCTCCTGTGAGTCCGGTATTAGATTCCGATGCTTTACTTCAGGTTTACTGTATACCTTGCACTTTCTTATTGACGATGAAACATAGAAATTGCATCCGAATTTAATACAAATGGGCACAATGCTTACTTAAGTAAAAGAGGACCGACACTCTAACTTTCTATGGTTTGAACCTCTCTTGTGAGTCCAGTTTTAGATTCCGATGCTTTACTTCAGGTGTACTGTATACCTTGCACCTTCTTATTGACGATGAAACACAGAAATTGCATACGAATTCAATACAAAAGGCACAATGCCGACTTAAGTACAAGAGGACTGACACTCTCACTTTCTATGCTTTGAACCTCTACTGTGAGTTCACTTTAGATTCCGCTGCTTCAATTCAGGTTTACTGTATCCCTTGGACCTTCTTATTGACGAAGAAACACAGAGTTTGCATCCGAATTTAATACAAAAGGGACAATGCCGACTTAAGTGTAAGAGGACTGACACTCTAATTTTCCATGATTTGAACCTCTCCTGTGAGTCTACTTTTAGATTCCGATGCTTCACTTGAGGTTTACTGTATCCCTTGGACCTTCTTAGTGACGATGAAACACAGATATTCCATCCGAATTTAATACAAATGGCACAATGCCGACTTAAGTACAAGAGTACTGACATTCTCACTCTCTATGATTTGAACCTCTCCAGTGAGTCCAGTTTTAGATTCCAATGATTCACTTCATTTTTAATATATCCCTTGACCCTTCGTATTGACGATGAAACACAGATTTAGCATCCGAATAAAACAAAAAAGGCGCAATGTCGACTTAAGGACAAGCGTACTGACACTCTTACTTTCTAAGAATGGAACCTCTCCTGTGAGTCCAGTTTAAGACTCCCATGCTTCACTTCAGGTTTACTATATCCCTTGGACTATCTTATTGACGATGAAACACAGAAATTGCATCCAAATTTAATACAAAAGACACAATGCCGACTTAAGTACAAGAGGACTGACACACTAACTTTCTATGATTTGAACGTCTCCTGTGAGTTTAGTTTTAGATTCCGATGCTTCACTTCAGGTTTACTGTATACCTTGCACCTTCTTATTGACGATGAAACACAGAAATTGCATCCGAATTGAATACAAAAGGCACAATTCCGAATTAAGTACAAGAGGACTGAGACTCTCACTTTCTATGATTTGAACTTCTCCTGTGAGTCCAGTTTCAGATTCCGATGCTTCACTTCAGGTTTACTGTATACCTTGCACTTTCTTATTGACGATGAAACACAGAAGTTGCATGGGAATTAAATTCAAAAGGCACCACGCCGACTTAAGTACAAGAGGACTGACACTCTAACTTTCTATGATTTGAACCTCTCCTGTGAGTCCAGTTCTAGATTCCGATGCTTCACTTCAGGTTTACTGTATCCCTTGGACCTTCTTATTGACGATGAAACACAGGGTTTGCATCCGAATTTAATACAAAAGGCACAATGCCGACTTAAGTGCAAGAGGACTGACACTCTAACTTTCAATGATGTGAACCTCTCCTGTGAGTCTAGTTTTAGATTCGGATGCTTCACTTCAGGTTTACTGTATCCCTTGGATTTTCTTATTCAAGAAGAAACACAGAAATTGCATCCGAATTTAATACAAATGGCACAATGCCGACTTAAGTACAAGAGGACAGACACTCTCACTTTCTATGATGTGACCCTCTCCTGTGAGTCCAGTTTTAGATTCCGATGCTTCAGGTTTACTGTAACCCTTGGACCTTCTTATTGACGATGAAACACAGAAATTGCATCCGAATTTAATACAAATGACACAATGCCGACTTAAGTACAAGAGGAGTGACACTCTCACTTTCTATCATTCGAACCTCTCCTGTGAGGACAGTATTAGATTCGGATGCTTCACTTCAGGTTTACTGTATCCCTTGGACCTTCTTATTGACGAAAAAACACAGAAATTGCATCTGTATTTAATACAAATGGTACAATAACGACTAAAGTACAAGAGGAGTGACACTCTAACTTTCTATGATTTGAACCTCTCCTGTGAGTCCAGTTTTAGATTCCGATGCTTCACTTCAGGTTTACTGTATCGCTTGGACCTTCTTATTGAGAATGAAATAGAGAAATTGCATCCGAATTTAATACAAATGGCACAATGCCGACTTAAGTACAAGAGGACCGACACTCTCACTTTCTATGATGTGAACCTCTCCTGCGAGTCCAGTTTTAGATTCCGATGCTTCACTTCAGGTTTGCTGTATCGCTTGGACCTTCTTATTGACGATGAAACACAGATATTGCATCGGAATTTAATACAAATGGCACAATGCCGACTTAGGTACAAGAGGACTGACACTCTCACTTTCTATGATTTGAACCTCTCCTGTGAGTCTACTTTTAGATTCCGATGCTTCACTTGAGCTTTACTGTATCCCTTGGACCTTCTTATTGACGATGAAACACAGATATTGCATCCGAATTTAATACAAATGGCACAATGCCGACTTAAGTACAAGAGGACTGACACTCTCACTCTCTATGTTTTGAACCTCTCCAGTGAGTCCAGTTTCAAATTCCAATGATTCACTTCAGGTTTAATATATCCCTTGACCCTTCGTATTGACCATGAAACACAGATTTTGCATCCGAATGTAACAAAAAAGGCGCAATGCCGACTTAAGGACAAGCGGACTGACACTCTAACTTTCTAAGAATGGAACCTCTCCTGTGAGTCCAGTTTTAGACTCCCATGCTTCACTTCAGGTTTACTATATCCCTTGGACTATCTTATTGACGATGAAACACAGAAATTGCATCCAAATTTAATACAAAAGACACAATGCCGACTTAATTACAAGAGGACTGACACACTAACTTTCTATGATTTGAACGTCTCCTGTGAGTTTAGTTTTAGATTCCGATGCTTCACTTCAGGTTTACTGTATACCTTGCACCTTCTTATTGACGATGAAACACAGAAATTGCATCCGAATTGAATACAAAAGGCACAATGCCGACTTAAGTACAAGAGGACTGACACTCTCACTTTCTATGATTTGAACCTCTACTGTGAGTTCAGTTTAGATTCCGCTGCTTCAATTCAGGTTTACTGTATCCCTTGGACCTTCTTATTGACGAAGAAACACAGAGTTTGCATCCGAATTTAATACTAAAGGGACAATGCCGACTTAAGTGCAACAGGACTGACACTCTAATTTTCCATGATTTGAACCTCTCCTGTGAGTCTACTTTTAGATTCCGATGCTTCACTTGAGGTTTACTGTATCCCTTGGACCTTCTTATTGACGATGAAACACAGATATTGCATCCGAATTTAATACAAATGGCACAATGCCGACTTAAGTACAAGAGGACTGACACTCTCACTCTCTATGATTTGAACCTCTCCAGTGAGTCCAGTTTTAAATTTCAATGATTCACTTCAGGTTTAATATATCCCTTGACCCTTCGTATTGACGATGAAACACAGATTTTGCATCCGAATGTAACAAAAAAGGCGCAATGCCGACTTAAGGACAAGCGGACTGACACTCTAACTTTCTAAGAATGGAACCTCTCCAGTGAGTCCAGTTTTAGACTCCCATGCTTCACTTTAGGTTTACAATATCCCTTGGACTATCTTATTGACGATGAAACACAGAAATTGCATCCAAATTTAATACAAAAGACACAATGCCGACTTAATTACAAGAGGACTGACACAATAACTTTCTATGATTTGAACGTCTCCTGTGAGTTTAGTTTTAGATTCCGATGCTTCACTTCAGGTTTACTGTATACCTTGCACCTTCTTATTGACGATGAAACACAGAAATTGCATCCGAATTGAATACAAAAGGCACAATGCCGAATTAAGTACAAGAGGACTGAGACTCTCACTTTCTATGATTTGAACCTCTCCTGTGAGTCCAGTTTCAGATTCCGATGCTTCACTTCAGGTTTACTGTATACCATGCACCTTCTTATTGGCGATGAAACACAGAAGTTGCATCGGAATTAAATTCAAAACGCACCATGCCGACATAAGTACAAGGGGACTGACACTTTAACTTTCTATGACTTGAACATCTCCTGTGAGTCCAGTTTTGGATTTCGATGCTTTACTTCAGGTTTACTGTAACCCTTGGACCTTTTTATTGACGATGAAACACAGAAATTGCATCCGAATTTAATCCAAAAGTCACAATACCGACTTAAATACAAGAGGAGTGACACTCTAAGTTTCTATGATTTGAACCTCTCCTGTGAGTCCAGTTTTGGATTCTGATGCTTTACTTCAGGTTTACAGTATCCCTTGGACCTTCTTATTGACGATGAAACACAGAAATTGCATCCGAATTTAATACAAAAGGCACAATGGCGACTTAAGTACAAGAGGACTGACACTCTCTCTTTCTATGATTTGAACCTCTCCTGTGAGTCCAGTTTTAGATTCCGATGCTTCACTTCAGGTTTACTGTATTCCTTGCACCTTCTTATTGACGATGAAATACAGAAGTTGCATGGGAATTAAATTCAAAAGGCACCACGCCGACTTAAGTACAAGAGGACTGACACTCTAACTTTCTATGATTTGAACCTCTCCTGTGAGTCCAGTTTTAGATTCCAATGCTTCACTTCAGGTTTACTGTATCCCTTGGACCTTCTTATTGACGATGAAACACAGGGTTTGCATCCGAATTTAATACAAATGGCACAATGCCGACTTAAGTACAAGGGGACTGACACTCTCACTTTCTATGATTTGAACCTCTCCTGTGAGTCCAGTTTTAGATTCCGATGCTTCACTTCAGGTTTACTGTATCCCTTGGACATTCTTATTGACGACGAAACACAGAAATTGCATCCGAATTTAATACAAATGACACAATGCCGACTTAAGTACAAGAGGAGTGACACTTTCACTTTCTATGATTCGAACCTCTCCTGTGAGGTCTGTATTAGATTCGGATGCTTCACTTCAGGTTTACTGTATCCCTTGGACCTTCTTATTGACGAAAAAACACAGAAATTGCATCCGTATTTAATACAAATGGTACAATAACGACTAAAGTACAAGAGGAGTGACACTCTAACTTTCTGTGGTTTGAACCTCTCCTGTGAGTCCAGTTTTAGATTCCGATACTTCACTTCAGGTTTACTGTATCCATTGGACCTTCTTATTGACGATGAAACACAGATATTGCATCGGAATTAAATTCAAAAGGCACAATGCCGACTTAAGTACAAGAGGACTGACTCTCAAACTTTCTATGATTTGATGCTCTCCCGTGAGTCCAGTTTTCGATTCCGATGCTTCACTTCAGGTTTACTGTATCCCTTGGACGTTCTTATTGACGATGAAACACAGAGTTTGCATTCGAATTTATTACAAAATGTACAATGCCGACTGAAGTACATGAGGACTACCACTCTAAATTTCTATGATTTGAACCTCTCCTGTGAGTCCACTTTTAGATTCCGATGCTTCACTTCAGGTTTTCTGTATCCCTTGGACCTTCTTATTGACGAAGAAACACAGAAATTGCATCCGAATTTAATACAAAATGCACAATGGCGACTTAAGTACAAGAGGACTGACGCTCTCACTTTCTATGATTTGAACCTCTCCTGTGAGTCCAGTTTTAGATTCCGATGCTTCACTTCAGGTTTACTGTATACCTTGGACCTTCTTATTGACGATGAAACACAGAAGTTGCATAGGAATTAAAATTCAAAAAGCACCACGCCGTCTTAAGTACAACAGGACTGACACTCTAACTTTCAATGATTTGAACCTCTCCTGTGAGTTCCGTTTTAGATTCCGATGCTTCACTTCAGCTTTACTGTATCCCTTGGACCTTGTTATTGACGATGAAACACAGAAATTGCATCCGAATTTAATACAAAAGGCACAATACCGACTTAAGTACAAGAGGAGTGACACTCTAACTCTTTATGATTTGAACCTCTCCTGTGAGTCCAGTTTTAGATTCCGATGCCTCACTTCAGGTTTACTGCATTCCTTGGACCTTCTTATTGACGATGAATCACAGAAATTGCATCGGAATTTAATACAAAATGCACAATGCCGTCTTAAGTAAAAGAGGACTGACACTCTAATATTCTATGTTTTGAACCACTCCTGTGAGTCAAGTTTTAGATTCTGATGCTTTACATAAGGTTTACTGTATCCCTTGGACCTTCTTATTGACGATGAAACACAGAAATTGCATCCGAATTTAATACAAAAGGCACAATACCGAATTAAGTACAAGCGGAGTGACACTCTAACTTTCTATGATTTGAATCTCTCCTGTGGGTCCAGTTGTAGATTCCGATGCTTCACTTCAGGTTTACTGTATCCCTTGGACCTTCTTATTGACGACGAAACACAGAAATTGCATCCGAATTTAATACAAAAGGCACAATGCCGACTTAAGTACAAGAGGACTAACACTCTAAGTTTCTATGATTTGAACCTCTCCTGTGAGTCCAGTTTTAGATTCCGATGCTTCACTTCAGGTTTACTGTATACCTTGCACCTTCTTATTGACGATGAAACACAGAAATTGCAACCGAATTTAATACAAAAGGCACAATGCCGACTTAAGTACAAGAGGACTGACACTCTCACTTTCTATGATTTGAACCTCTACAGTGAGTTCAGTTTAGAATCCGATGCTTCACTTCAGGTTTACTGTATCCCTTGGACCTTCTTATTGACGATGAAACACAGAGTTTGCATCCGACTTTAATACAAAAGGCACAATGCCGACTTAAGTGCAAGAGGACTGACACTGTAAATTTCTATGATTTGAACCTCTCCTGTGGGTCTAGTTTTAGATTCCGATTCTTCACTTCAGGTTTACTGTATCCCTTGGAGCTTGTTATTGACTATGAACCACAGGATTTGCATCCGAATTTAATACAAATGGCACAATGCCGACTTAGGTACAAGAGGACTGACACTCTCACTTTCTATGATTTGAACCTCTCCTGTGAGTCCGGTATTAGATTCCGATGCTTTACTTCAGGTTTACTGTATACCTTGCACCTTCTTATTGACGATGAAACATAGAAATTGCATCGGAATTTAATACAAATGGGCACAATGCTTACTTAAGTAAAAGAGGACCGACACTCTAACTTTCTATGGTTTGAACCTCTCTAGTGAGTCCAGTTTTAGATTCCGATGCTTCACTTCAGGTTTACTGTATACCTTGCACCTTCATATTGACGATGAAACACAGAAATTGCATACGAATTCAATACAAGAGGCACAACGCCGACTTAAGTACAAGAGGACTGACACTCTCACTTTCTATGATTTGAACCTCTACTGTGAGTTCAGTTTAGACTCCGCTGCTTCAATTCAGGTTTACTGTATCACTTGGACCTTCTTATTGACGAAGAAACACAGAGTTTGCATCCGAATTTAATACAAAAGGGACAATGCCGACTTAAGTGCAAGAGGACTGACACTCTCACTTTCTACGATTTGAACCTCTGCAGTGAGTCCAGTTTTAGATTCCAATGCTTCACTTCAGGTTTACTATATCCCTTGACCCTTCGTATTGACGATGAAACACAGATTTTGCATCCGAATGTAACAAAAAAAGGGGCAATGCCGACTTAAGTACAAGAGGACTGAAACTCTTACTTACTAAGAATGGAACCTCTCCTGTGAGTCCAGTTTTAGACTCCCATGCTTCACTTCGGGTTTAATATATCCCTTGGACTATCTTATTGACGATGAAACACAGAAATTGCATCCAAATTTAATACAAAAGACACAATGCCGACTTAAGTACAAGAGGACTGACACACTAACTTTCTATGATTTGAGCGTCTCCTGTGAGTTTAGTTTTAGCTTCCGATCCTTCACTTCAGGTTTACTGTATACCTTGCACCTTCTTATTGACGATGAAACACAGAAATTGCATTCGAATTGAATACAAAAGGCACAATGCCGACTTAATTACAAGAGGACTGACACTCTCACTTTCTATGATTTCAACCTGTCCTGTGAGTCCAGTTTTAGATAGCGATGCTTCACTTCAGGTTTACTGTATCCCTTGGAACTTCTTATTGACGATGAAGCACCGAAATTGCATCCGAAATTAATACAAATATCACAATGCCGACTTAAGTACAAGAGGACTGACACTCTCAATTTCTATGATTTGAACCTCTCTTGTGAGTCCAGTTTCAGATTCCGATGCTTCACTTCAGGTTTAATGTATCCCTTGGGCCTTCTAATTGACGATGAAACACAGAATTTGAATTGCAATTAAATTGGAAAGGCACAATGCCGACTGAAGTGAAACAGGACTGACACTCTCACTTTCTATATTTTGCACATCGCCTTTGAGTCCACTTTTAGATTCCGATGCTTCACTTCAGGTTTACTGTATATCATGAACCTCCTTATTGACGATGAAACACAGAAATTGCATCGGAAATAAATTTAAACGCCACAATGCCGACTTAAGTACAAGAGGACTGACACTCTAACTTTCTATGATTGGAACCTCTCCTGTGAGACCAGTTTTAGATTCCGATGCCTCACTTCAGGTTTAGTGAATCCCTAGGACCTTGTTATTGACGATGAAACACAGAAATTGCACCGGAATTAAATTCAAAAGGCACAATGCCGACTTAAGTACAAGACGACTGACACTCTAACTTTCTATGATTTGACCTCTCCTGTGAGTCCAGTTTTAGATTCCGATGCTTCACTTCAGCTTTACTGTATCCCTTGGACCGTCTTATTGACGATGAAACACAGAAATTGCTTCCGAATTTAATACAAAAATCACAATGGCGACTTAAGTGCATGAGGACTGACACTCTCACTCCCTATGATTTGAACCTCTCCTGTGAGTCCAGTTTTAGATTCCGATGCTTCACTTCAGGTTTAGTGTAAACCTTGCACCTTCTTATTGACGATGAAACACAGAAATTGCACCGGAATTAAATTCAAAAGGCACAATGCCGACATAAGTACAAGACGACTGAGACTCTAACTTTCTATGATTTGAACCTCTCCTGTGAGGCCAGTTTTAGATTCCGATGCTTCACTACATGTTTACTGTATCTCTTGGACCTTCTTATTGACGATGAAACGCAGAAATTGCATCCGAATTTAATACAAAAGGCACAGTACCGACTTAAGTACAAAAGGAGTGACACTCTAAGTTTCTATGATTTGACCTCTCCAGTGAGTCCAGTTTTAGATTCCGATGCTTCACTTCAGGTTTACTGTATCCCTTGGACCTTCTTATTGACGATGAAACACAGAAATTGCATCCGAATTTAATACAAATGGCAAAATGCCGACTTAAGTACAAGAGGACTGACACTCACACTTTTTATGGTTTGAACCTTTCCTGTGAGTCCAGTTTTAGATTCAGATGCTTCACTTCAGGTTTACTGTATCTCTTGGACCTTCGTATTGACGATGAAACACAAAAATTGCATCGAAATTTAATACAAATGGCATAATGCCGACTTAATTACAAGATGACTGACACTCTCACTGTCTATGATTTGAACCTATCCTGTGAGTCCAGTTTTAGATTCCGATGCTTCACGTCAGGTTTACTGTATCCCTTGGACCTTCTTATTGACGATGAAACACAGAAATTGCATCCGAATTTAATACAAAAGGCACAATACCGACTTAAGTACAAGCGGAGTGACACTCTAACTTTCTATGATATGAACCTCTCCTGTGAGTGCAGTTTTAGATTCCGATGCTTCACTTCAGGTTTACTGTATACCTTGCACCTCCTTATTGACGATGAAACAAAGAAATTGCATCGGAATGAAATTCAAAAGGCACAATGCCGACTTAAGTACAAGAGGACTGACACTCTAACTCTCTATGATTGGAACCTCTCCTGTGAGTCCACATTTATATTCCGATGCTTCACCTCAGGTTTACTGTATCCCTTTGACCTTTTTATTGATGATGAAACACAGGAATTGCATCCGAATTTAATACAAAAGGCACAATGCCAACTTAAGTACAAGAGGACTGACACTCACACTTTCTATGGTTTGAACCTTTCCTGTGAGTCCATTTTTAGATTCAGATGCTTCACTTCAGGTTTACTGTATCCCTTGAGACCTTCTTATCGGCGATGAAACACAGAAATTGCATCCGCATTTTATACAAATTCCACATTGCCGACTTAAGTACAAGAGCACTGATACTTTCACTTTCTGTAATTTGAATCTCTCCTGTGAGTTCAGTTTTAGATTCCGATGCTTCACTTCAGGTTTACTGTATACCTTGCACCTTCGTATTGACGATGAAACACAGAGTTTGCATCTGAATTTAATACAAAAGGCACAATGCCGACTTAAGTACAAGAGGACTGACACTCTACCTTTCTATGATTTGAACCACTCCAGTGAGTCCAGTTTTAGATTCCGATGCTTCACTTCAGGTTTACTGTATCCCTTGGACCGTCTTATTGACGATGAAACACAGAAATTGCATCCGAATTTAATACAAAAATCACAATGGCGACTTAAGTGCAAGAGGACTGACACTCTCACTCCCTATGATTTGAACCTCTCCTGTGAGTCCAGTTTTAGATTCCGATGCTTCACTTCAGGTTTAGTGTATACCTTGCACCTTCTTATTGACGATGAAACACAGAAATTGCACCGGAATTAAATTCAAAAGGCACAATGCCGACTTAAGTACAAGACGACTGACACTCTAACTTTCTATCATTTGAACCTCTCCTGTGAGGCCAGTTTTAGATTCCGATGCTTCACTTCATGTTTACTGTATCTCTTGGACCTTCTTATTGACGATGAAACGCAGAAATTGCATCCGAATTTAATACAAAAGGCACAATACCGACAAGTACAAAAGGAGTGACACTCTAACTTTCTATGATTTGACCTCTCCTGTGAGTCCAGTTTTAGATTCCGATGCTTCACTTAAGGTTTACTGTATCCCATGGACCTTCTTATTGACGATGAAACACAGAAATTGCATCCGAATTTAATACAAATGGCACAATGCCGACATAAGATCAAGAGGACTGACACTCACACCTTCCATGATTTGAACCTCTCCTGTTGGTCCAGTTTTAGATTCCGATTCTTCAGGTTTACTGTATACCTTGCACCTTCTTATTGACGATGAAACACAGAAATTGCAGCCGAATGTAATACAAAAGGCACAATGCCGACTTAAGTACAAGACGACTGACATTCTAACTTTCTATGATTTGAACCTCTCCTGTGAGCCCAGTTTTAGATTCCGATGCTTCACTTCAGGTTTACTGTATCCCTTGGACCTTCTTATTTACGATGAAACACAGAGTTTGCATCCGAAATTAATACAAAAGTCACAATGGCAACTTAAGGACAAGAGGAGAGACACTCTAACTTTCTATGATTTGACCTCTCCTGTGAGTCCAGTTTTAGATTCCGATGCTTCACTTCAGGTTTACTGTATCCCTTGGACCTTCTTATTGACGATGAAACACAGGAATTGCATCCGAATTTAATACAAATGGCACAATGCCGACTTAACTACAAGAGGACTGACACTCACACTTTCTATGGTTTGAACCTTTCCTGTGAGTCCAGTTTTAGATTCAGATGCTTCACTTCAGGTTTACTGTATCTCTTGGACCTTCTTATTGACGATGAAACACAG
The DNA here is from genome assembly GCF_021461395.2 of Schistocerca americana. Lineage (NCBI taxonomy): Eukaryota > Metazoa > Arthropoda > Insecta > Orthoptera > Acrididae > Schistocerca > Schistocerca americana. Next base: position 7,222,732 of record NC_060128.1, on the reverse strand, counting down.
AAATTGCATTGGAATTTAATACAAATGGCATAATGCCGACTTAATTACAAGATGACTGACACTCTCACTTTCTATGATTTGAACCTCTCCCGTGAGTCCAGTTTTAGATTCCGATGTTTCACTTAAGGTTTACTGTATCCCTTGGACCTTCTTATTGACGATGAAACACAGAAATTGCATCCGAATTTAATACAAAAGGCACAATACCGACTTAAGTACAAGCGGAGTGACACTCTAACTTTCTATGATATGAACCTCTCTTGTGAGTCCAGTTTTAGATTCCGATGCTTCACTTCAGGTTTACTGTATACCTTGCACCTTCTTATTGACGATGAAACAAAGAAATTGCATCGGAATGAAATTCAAAAGGCACAATGCCGACTTAAGTACAAGAGGACTGACACTCTAACTCTCTATGATTGGAACCTCTCCTGTGAGTCCACATTCATATTCCGATGCTTCACTACAGGTTTACTGTATCCCTTTGACCTTTTAATTGACGATGAAACACAGGAATTGCATCCGAATTTAATACAAAAGGCACAATGCCAACTTAAGTACAAGAGGACTGACACTCACACTTTCCATGGTTTGAACCTTTCCTGTGAGTCCATTTTTAGATTCAGATGCTTCACTTCAGGTTTACTGTATCCCTTGAGACCTTCTTATCGGCGATGAAACACAGAATTTGCATCCGCATTTTATACAAATTCCACATTGCCGACTTAAGTACAAGAGCACTGAGACTTTCACTTTCTGTAATTTGAATCTCTCCCGTGAGTTCAGTTTTAGATTCCGATGCTTCACTTCAGGTTTACTGTATACCTTGCACCTTCTTATTGACGATGAAACACAGAGTTTGCATCTGAATTTAATACAAAAGGCACAATGCCGACTTAAGTACAAGAGGACTGACACTCTACCTCTCTATGATTTGAACCACTCCTGTGATTCCAGTTTTAGATTCCGATGCTTCACTTCAGGTTTACTGTATCCCTTGGACCGTCTTATTGACGAAGAAACACAGAAATTGCATCCGAATTTAATACAAAAATCACAATGGCGACTTAAGTGCAAGAGGACTGACACTCTCACTCTCTATGATTTGAACCTCTCCTGTGAGTCCAGTTTTAGATTCCGATGCTTCACTTCAGGTTTAGTGTATACCTTGCACCTTCTTATTGACGATGAAACACAGAAATTGCACCGGAATTAAATTCAAAAGGCACAATGCCGACTTAAGTACAAGACGACTGACACTCTAACTGTCTATCATTTGAACCTCTCCTGTGAGGCCAGTTTTAGATTCCGATGCTTCACTTCATGTTTACTGTATCTCTTGGACCTTCTTATTGACGATGAAACGCAGATATTGCATCCGAATTTAATACAAAAGGCACAATACCGACAAGTACAAAAGGAGTGACACTCTAACTTTCTATGATTTGACCTCTCCTGTGAGTCCAGTTTTAGATTCCGATGCTTCACTTCAGGTTTACTGTATCCCATGGACCTTCTTATTGACGATGAAACACAGAAATTGCATCCGAATTTAATACAAATGGCACAATGCCGACATAAGTACAAGAGGACTGACACTCTCACCTTCTATGACTTGAACCTCTCCTGTCGGTCCAGTTTTAGATTCCGATTCTTCAGGTTTACTGTATACCTTGCACCTTCTTATTGACGATGAAACACAGAAATTGCAGCCGAATTTAATACAAAAGGCACAATGCCGACTTAAGTACAAGACGACTGACATTCTAACTTTCATTGATTTGAACCTCTCCTGTGAGCCCAGTTTTAGATTCCGATGCTTCACTTCAGGTTTACTGTATCCCTTGGACCTTCTTATTGACAATGAAACACAGAGTTTGCATCCGAAATTAATACAAAAGTCACAATGGCGACTTAAGGACAAGAGGAGTGACACTCTAACTTTCTATGATTTGACCTCTCCTGTGAGTCCAATTTTAGATTCCGATGCTTCACTTCAGGTTTACTGTATCCCTTGGACCTTCTTATTGACGATGAAACACAGGAATTGCATCCGAATTTAATACAAAAGGCACAATGCCGACTTAAGTACAAGAGGACTGACACTCACACTTTCTATGGTTTGAACCTTTCCTGTGAGTCCAGTTTTCGATTCAGATGCTTCACTTCAGGTTTGCTGTATCTCTTGGACCTTCTTATTGACGATGAAACACAGAAATTGCATCGGAATTTAATACAAATGGCATAATGCCGACTTAATTACAAGATGACTGACACTCTCACCTTCTATGATTTGAACCTATCCTGTAAGTCCAGTTTTAGATTCCGATGTTTCACTTAAGGTTTACTGTATCCCTTGGACCTTCTTATTGACGATGAAACACAGAAATTGCATCCGAATTTAATACAAAAGGCACAATACCGACTTAAGTACAAGCGGAGTGACACTCTAACTTTCTATGATATGAACCTCTCCTGTGAGTCCAGTTTTAGATTCCGATGCTTCACTTCAGGTTTACTGTATTCCTTGCACCTTCTTATTGACGATGAAACAAAGAAATTGCATCGGAATGAAATTCAAAAGGCACAATGCCGACTTAAGTACTAGAGGACTGACACTCTAACTCTCTATGATTGGAACCTCTCCTGTGAGTCCACATTTATATTCCGATGCTTCACTACAGGTTTACTGTATCCCTTGGACCTTTTTATTGACGATGAAACACAGGAATTGCATCCGAATTTAATACAAAAGGCACAATGCCGACTGAAGTACAAGAGGACTCACACTCACACTTTCTATGGTTTGAACCTTTCCTGTGAGTCCATTTTTAGATTCAGATGCTTCACTTCAATTTTACTGTATCCCTTGAGACCTTCTTATCGGCGATGAAACACAGAAATTGCATCCGCATTTTATATAATTTCCACATTGCCGACTTAAGGACAAGAGCACTGACACTTTCACTTTCTATAATTTGAACCTCTCCTGTGAGTTCAGTTTTAGATTCCGATGCTTCACTTCAGGTTTACTGTATACCTTGCACCTTCTAATTGACGATGAAACACATAGTTTGCATCTGAATTTAATACAAAAGGCACAATGCAGACTTAAGTACAAGAGGACTGACACTCTACCTTTCTATGATTTGAACCTCTCCTGTGAGTCCAGTTTTAGATTCCGATGCTTCACTTCAGGTTTACTGTATCCCTTGGACCGTCTTATTGACGATGAAACACAGAAATTGCATCCGAATTTAATACAAAAATCACAATGGCGACTTAAGTGCAAGAGGACTGACACTCTCACTCCCTATGATTTGAACCTCTCCTGTGAGTCCAGTTTTAGATTCCGATGCTTCACTTCAGGTTTAGTGTATACCTTGCACCTACTTATTGACGATGAAACACAGAAATTGCACCGGAATTAAATTCAAAAGGCACAATGTCGACTTAAGTACAAGACGACTGACACTCTAACTTTCTATCATTTGAACCTCTCCTGTGAGGCCAGTTTTAGATTCCGATGCTTCACTTCATGCTTACTGTACCTCTTGGACCTTCTTATTGACGATGAAACGCAGAAATTGCTTCCGAATTTAATACAAAAGGCACAATACCGACTTAAGTTCAAAAGGAGTGACACTCTAACTTTCTATGATTTGACCTCTCCAGTGAGTCCAGTTTAAGATTCCGATGCTTCACTTCAGGTTTACTGTATCCCTTGGTCCTTCTTATTGACGATGAAACACAGAAATTGCATCCGAATTTAATACAAATGGCACAATGCCGACTTAAGTACAAGAGGACTGACACTCACACTTTCTAAGGTTTGAACCTTTTCTGTGAGTCCTGTTTTAGATTCAGATGCTACACTTCAGGTTTACTGTATCTCTTGGACCTTCTTATTGACGATGAAACGCAGAAATTGCATCCGAATTTAATACAAATGGCATAATGCCGACTTAATTACAAGATGACTGACACTCTCACTGTCTATGATTTGACCCTATCCTGTGAGTCCAGTTTTATATTCCGATGCTTCACGTCAGGTTTACTGTATCCCTTGGACCTTCTTATTGACGATGAAACACAGAGTTTGCTTCCGAATTTAATACAAAAGGCACAATACCGACTCAGGTACAAGAGGAGTGACACTCTAACTTTCTATGATTTGACCTCTCCTGTGAGTCCAGTTTAAGATTCCGATGCTTCACTTCAGGTTTACTGTATCCCTTGGACCTTCTTATTGACGATGAAACACAGGAATTGCATCCGAATTTAATACAAATGGCACAATGCCGACTTAAGTACAAGAGGACTGACACTTACACTTTCTATGGTTTGAACCTTCCCTGTGAGTCCAGTTTTAAGATTCAGATGCTTCACTTCACGTTTACTGTATCTCTTGGACCTTCTTATTGACGATGAAACACAGAGTTTGCAACTGAATTTAATACAAAAGGCACAATGCCGACTTAAGTACAAGAGGACTGACACTCTAGCTTTCTATGATTTGAACGTCTCCTGTGAGTCCAGTTTAAGATTCCGATGCTTCACTTCAGGTTTACTGTATGCCTTGGACCGTCTTATTGACGATGAAACACAGAAATTGCATCCGAATTTAATACAAAAATCACAATGGCGACTTAAGTACAAGTGGACTGACACTCTCACATTCTATGATTTGAACCTCTCCTGTGAGTCCAGTTTTAGATTCCGATGCTTCACTTCAGGTTTACTGTATACCTTGCACCTTCTTATTGACGATGGAATACAGAAATTGCATCGGAATTAAATTCAAAAGGCACAATGCCGACATAAGTACAAGCGGACTGACACTCTAACTCTCTATGATTGGAACCTCTGCTGTGATTCCACATTTATATTCCGATGCTTCACTACAGGTTTACTGTATCCCTTGGACCTTTTTATTGACGATGAAACACAGAAATTGCATCCGAATTTAATACAAAAGGCACAATGCCGACTTAAGTACAAGAGGACTGACACTCTCACTTTCTATAATTTGAACATCTCCTGTGAGTCCAGTTTTAGATTCCGATGCTTCACTTCATGTTTACTGTATCCCTTGAGACCTTCTTATCGGCGATGAAAATCAGAAATTGCAGCCGCATTTAATACAAATGGCACATTGCCGACTTAAGTACAAGAGCACTGACACTTACACTTTCTATGCTTTGAACCTCTCGTGTGAGTTCAGTTTTAGATTCCGATGCTTCACTTCAGGTTTACTGTATACCTTGCACCTTCTTATTGACGATGAAACCTAGAAATTGCACCGGAAATAAATTCAAAAGGCACAATGCCGGCTTAAGTACAAGACGACTGATACTCTAACTTTCTATGATTTGAAACTCTCCTGTTAGGCCAGTTTTAGATTCCGATGCTTCACTTCATGTTTAGTGTATCTCTTGGACCTTCTTATTGACGATGAAACGCAGAAATTGCATCCGAATTTAATACAAAAGGCACAATACCGACAAGTACAAGAGGACTGACACTCTCACTTTCTTTGATTTGAACCTCTCCTGTTGGTCCAGTTTTAGATTCCGATTCTTCAGGTTTACTGTATACCTTGCACCTTCTTGTTGACGATGAAACACAGAAATTGCATCCGAATTTAATACAAAAGGCACAATGCCGACTTAAATACAAGAGGACTGACATTCTAACTTTCTATGATTTGAACCTCTCCTGTGAGCCCAGTTTTAGATTCCGATGCTTCACTTCAGGTTTACTGTATCCCTTGGACCTTCTTATTGACGATGAAACACAGAGTTTGCATCCGAAATTAATACAAAAGTCACAATGGCGACTTAAGGGCAAGAGGAGTGACACTATAACTTTCTATGATTTGACCTCTCCTGTGAGTCCAGTTTTAGATTCCGATGCTTCACTTCCGGTTTACTGTATCCCTTGGACCTTCTTATTGACGATGAAACACAGGAATTGCATCCGAATTTAATACAAATGGCACAATGCCGACTTAAGTACAAGAGGACTGACACTCACACTTTCTATGGTTTGAACCTTTCCTGTGAGTCCAGTTTTAGATTCAGATGCTTCACTTCAGGTTTACTGTATCTCTTGGACTATCTTATTGTCGATGAAACACAGACATTGCATCGGAATTTGATACAAACGGCATAATGCCGACTAAATTACAAGATGACTGACACTCTCACTTTCTATGATTTGAACCTATCCTGTGAGTCCAGTTTTAGATTCCGATGTTTCACTTAAGGTTCACTGTATCCCTTGGACCTTCTTATTGACGATGAAACACAGAAATTGCATCCGAATTTAATACAAAAGGCACAATACCGACTTAAGTACAAGCGGAGTGACACTCTAACTTTCTATGATATGAACCTCTCCTGTGAGTCCAGTTTTAGATTCCGATGCTTCACTTCAGGTTTACTGTATCGCTGCTCCTTCTTGTTGACGATGAAAGACAGAAATTGCATCCGAATTTAATACAAAAGGCACAATGGCGACTTAAGTACAAGTGGACTGACACTCTCACATTCTATGATTTGAACCTCTCCTGTGAGTCCAGTTTTAGATTCCGATGCTTCACTTCAGGTTTACTGTATACCTTGCACCTTCGTATTGACGATGAAATACAGAAATTGCATCGGAATTAAATTCAAAAGGCACAATGCCGACTTAAGTACAAGAGGACTGACACTCTAACTCTCTATGATTGGAACCTTTCCTGTGAGTCCACATTTATATTCCGATGCTTCACTACAGGTTTACTGTATCCCTTAGACCTTTTTATTGACGATGAAACACAGAAATTGCATCCGAATTTAATACAAAAGGCACAATACCGACTTAAGTACAAGAGGACTGACACTCTCACTTTCTATAATTTGAACATCTCCTGTGAGTCCAGTTTTAGATTCATGTGCTTCACTTCATGTTTACTGTATCCCTTGAGACCTTCTTATCGGCGATGAAACACAGACATTGCATCCGCATTTAATACAAATGGAACATTGCCGACTTAAGTACAAGAGCACTGACACTTACACTTTCTATGCTTTGAACCTCTCCTGTGAGTACAGTTTTAGTATCCGATGCTTCACTTCAGGTTTACTGTATACCTTGCACCTTCTTATTGACGATGAAACACAGAGTTTGCATCTGAATTTTATACAAAAGGCACAATGCCGACTTAAGTACAAGAGGACTGACAATCTACCTTTCTATGATTTGACCCTCTCCTGTGAGTCCAGTTTTAGATTCCGATGCTTCACTTCAGGTTTACTGTATCCCTAGGACCTTCTTATTGACGATGAAACACAGAAATTGCATCCGAATTGAAGACAAATGGCACAGTGCCGACTTAAGTACAAGAGGACTGACACTCACATTTTCTATGATTTGAACCTATCCTGTGAGTCCAGTTTTAGATTCCGATGTTTCACTTAAGGTTTACTGTATCCCTTGGACCTTCTTATTGACGATGAAACACAGAAATTGCATCCGAATTTAATACAAATGGCATAATGCCGACTTAATTACAAGATGACTGACACTCTCACTTTCTACGATTTGAACCTATCCTGTGAGTCCAGTTTTAGATTCCGATGTTTCACTTAAGGTTTACTGTATCCTTTGGACCTTCTTATTGACGATGAAACACAGAAATTGCTTCCGAATTTAATACAAAAGGCACAATACCAACTTAAGTACAAGCGGAGTGACACTCTAACTTTCTATGATTTGAACCTCTCCTGTGAGTCCAGTTTCGATTCCGATGCTTCACTTCAGCTTTACTGTATCCCTTGGACCATCTTATTGACGATGAAACACAGAAATTGCATCCGAATTTAATACAAAATGCACAATGCCGTCTTAAGTAAAAGAGGACTGACTCTCTAATATTCTATGATTTGAACCTCTCCTGTGAGTCCAGTTTTAGATTCCGATGCTTCACATAAGGTTTACTGTATCCCTTGGACGTTCTTATTGAGGATGGAGCACAGAAATTGCATCCGAATTTAATACAAATGGCACAATGCCGACTTCAGTACAAGAAGACTGACACTCTCACTTTCGATGATTTGAATCTCTCCTGTGAGTCCAGTTTTAGATTCCGATGCTTCACTTCAGGTACCCTGTATACCTTGCACCTGCTTATTGACGATGAAACACAGATATTGCATCGGAATTTAATTCAAAAGGCACAATTCCCACTTAAGTACAAGAGGACTGACACTCTAACTTTCTATGATTGGAACCTCTCCTGTGAGTCCAGTTTTAGATTCCGATGCTTCACTTCACGTTTACTAAATCCCTTGGACCTTCTTATTGGCGATGAAACACAAAAATTGCATCCGCATTTAATACAAATGGCACAATGCCGACTTAAGTACAAGAGGACTGACACTCTAAATTTCTATGATTGGAACCTCTCCTGTGAGTCCAGTTTTAGATTCCGATGCCTCACTTCAGGTTTACTGTATCCCTTGGACCATCTTATTGGCGATGAAACACAGAAATTGCAACCGAATTTAATACAAATGGCACAATGCCGACATAAGTACAAGAGGACTGACACTCTCACTTTCTATGATTTGAACCTCTCCTGTGAGTCCAGTTTTAGATTCCGATGCTTCACTTCACGTTTACCGTATCCTTTGAGACCTTTTTATCGGCGATGAAACAAACAAATTGCATCCGCATTTAATACAAATGGCACATTGCCGACTTAAGTACAAGAGCACTGACACTCTCACTTTCTATGATTTGAACCTCTCCTGTGAGTTCAGTTTTAGATTCCGATGCTTCACATAAGGCTTACTGTATCCCTTGGACCTTCTTATTGACGATGAAACACTGAAATTGCATCCGAATTTAATACAAAAGACAGAATACCGACTTAAGTACAAGCGGAGTGACACTCTAACTTTCTATGATTTGAATCTCTCCTGTGGGTCCAGTTTTAGATTCCGATGCTTCACTTCAGGTTTACTGTATCCCTTAGACCTTCTTATTGACGATGAGACAACGAAATTGCATCCGAATTTAATACAAATGGCACAATGCCGACTTAAGTACAAGAGGACTGACACTCACACTTTCTATGGTTTGAACCTTTCCTGTGAGTCCAGTTTTAGATTCCGATGCTTCACTTCAGGTTTACTGTATCCCTTGGACCTTCTTATTGCCAATGAAACACAGAAATTGCATCCGAATTTAATACAAATGGCACAATGCCGACTTAAGTACAAGAGGAGTGACACTCACACCTTCTATGATTTGAACCTTTCCTGTGAGTCCAGTTTTAGATTCAGATGCTTCACTTCAGGTTTACTGTATCTCTTGGACCTTCTTATTGACGATAAAACACAGAAATTGCATCCGAATTTGATACAAATGGCATAATGCCGTTTTAATTACAAGTTGACTGACACTCTCACTTTCTATGATTTGAACCTATCCCGTGAGTCCAGTTTTAGATTCAGAAGTTTCACTTAAGGTTTACTGTATCCCTTGGACCTTCTTGTTGACGATGAAACACAGAAATTGCATCCGAATTTAATACAAAAGGCACAATACCGACTTAAGTACAAGCGGAGTGACACTCTAACTTTCTATGATTTGTACCTCCCTGTGAGTCCAGTTTTAGATTCCGATGCTTCACTTCAGGTTTACTGTATCCCTTGGTCCTTCTTATTGACGATTAAACACAGACATTGAATCGGAATTAAATTCAAAAGGCACAATGCCGACTTAAGTACACGACGACTGACACTCTAACTTTCTATGATTGGAACCTCTCCTGTGAGTCCAGATTTATATTCCGATGCTTCACTACAGGTTTACTGTATCCCTTGGACCTTTTTATTGACGATGAAACACAGAAATTGCATCCAAATTTAATACAAAATGCACAATGCCGACTTAAGTACAAGAGGACTGACACTCTCACTTTCTATAATTTGAACACCACCTGTGAGTAAAGTTTTAGATTCCGATGCTTCATTTCAGGTTTACTGTATACCTTGCTCCCTCTTATTGACGATGAAACACAGAAATTGCATCGGAATTAAATTCAAAAGGCACAATGCCGACTTATTTACAAGATGACTGACACTATCACTTTCTATGATTTGAACCTCTCCTGTGAGTCCAGTTTTAGATTCCGATGCTTCACTTCAGGTTTACTGTATCCCTTGGACCTTCTTATTGACGATGAAAAACAGAAATTGCATCCGAATTTAATACAAAATGCACAATGCCGTCTTAAGTAAAAGAGGACTGACACTCTAATATTCTATGATCTGAACCTCTCCTGTGAGTCCAGTTTTAGATTCCGATGCTTCACATAAGGTTTACTGTATCCCTTGGACGTTCTTATTGAGGATGGAGCACAGAAATTGCATCCGAATTTAATACAAATGGCACAATGCCGACTTAAGTACAAGAAGACTGACACTCTAACTTTCGATGATTTGAATCTCTCCTGTGAGTCCAGTTTTAGATTCCGATGCTTCACTTCAGGTACACTGTATACCTTGCACCTTCTTATTGACGATGAAACACAGATATTGCATCGGAATTTAATTCAAAAGGCACAATTGTCACTTAAGTACAAGAGGACTGACACTCTAACTTTCTATGATTGGAACCTCTCCTGTGAGTCCAGTTTTAGATTCCGATGCTTCACTTCACGTTTACTAAATCCCTTGGACCTTCTTATTGGCGATGAAACACAAAAATTGCATCCGCATTTAATACAAATGGCACAATGCCGACTTAAGTACAAGAGGAGTGACACTCTAAATTTCTATGATTGGAACCTCTCCTGTGAGTCCAGTTTTAGATTCCGATGCCTCACTTCAGGTTTACTGTATCCCTTGGACCATCTTATTGGCGATGAAACACAGAAATTGCAACCGAATTTAATACAAATGGCACAATGCCGACATAAGTACAAGAGGACTGACACTCTCACTTTCTATGATTTGAACCTCTCCTGTGAGTCCAGTTTTAGATTCCGATGCTTCACTTCATGTTTACCGTATCCTTTGAGACCTTTTTATCGGCGATGAAACACACAAATTGCATCCGCATTTAATACAAATGGCACATTGCCGACTTAAGTACAAGAGCACTGACACTCTCACTTTCTATGATTTGAACCTCTCCTGTGAGTTCAGTTTTAGATTCCGATGCTTCACTTCAGGTTTACTGTATACCTTGCACCTTCTTATTGACGATGGAACACAGAAATTGCACCGGAATTAAATTCAAAAGGCACAATGCAGACTTAAGTACAAGACGACTGAGACTCTAACTTTCTATGAATTGAACCTCTCCTGTGAGGCCAGTTTTAGATTCCGATTCTTCAGGTTTACTGTATACCTTACACCTTCTTATAGACGATGAAACACAGAAATTGCATCCGAATTTAATACAAAAGGCACAATGCCGACTTAATTACAAGATGACTGACACTCTCACTTTCTATTCTTTGAACCTCTCCTGTGAGTCCAGTTTTAGATTCCGATGCTTCACTTCAGATTTACTCTATCCCTTGGACCTTCTTACTGACGATGAAACACAGAAATTGCATCCGAATTTAATACAAATGGCACAATGCCGACTTAAGTACAAGAGGAGTGACACTCACACTTTCTATGATATGAACCTTTCCTGTGAGTCCAGTTTTAGATTCAGATGCTTCACTTCAGGTTTACTGTATCTCTTGGACCTTCTTATTGACGATGAAACACAAAAATTGCATCCGAATTTAATACAAATGGCATAATGCCGACTTAATTACAAGATGACTGACACTCTCACTTTCTATGATCTGAACCTCTCCTGTGAGTCCAGTTTTAGATGCCGATGCTTCACATAAGGTTTACTGTATCCCTAGGACGTTCTTATTGACGATGGAACACAGAAATTGCATCCGAATTTAATACAAATGGCACAATGCGGACTTAAGTACAAGAAGACTGACACTCTCACTTTCGATGATTTGAATCTCTCCTGTGAGTCCAGTTTTAGATTCCGATGCTTCACTTCAGGTATACTGTATACCTTGCACCTTCTTATTGACGATGAAACACAGATATTGCATCGGAATTTAATTCAAAAGGCACAATTCCCACTTAAGTACAAGAGGACTGACACTCTAACTTTCTATCATTTGAACCTCTCCTGTGAGTCCAGTTTTAGATTCCGATGCTTCACTACACGTTTACTGTATCCCTTGGACCTTCTTATTTTCGATGAAACACAAAAATTGCATCCGCATTCAATACAAATGGCACAATGCCGAATTAAGTACAAGAGGACTGACACTCTCACTTTCTATGATTTGAACCTCTCCTGTGAGTTCAGTTTTAGATTCCCATGCTTCACTTCAGGTTTACTGTATACCTTGCACCTTCTTATTGACGATGAAACACAGAGTATGCATCCGAATGTAATACAATAGGCACAATGCCGACTTAAGTACAAGAGGACTGACACTCTAACTTTCTGTGATTTTATCCTCTCCTGTGAGTCCAGTTTAAGTTTCCGATGGTTCACTTTAGGTTTACTGCATTCCTTGGACCTTCTTATTGACGATGAAACACAGAAATTGCATCCGAATTTAATACAAACGGCACAATGCCGACTTAAGTACAAGAGGACTGACACTCTAACTTTCTATGATTGGAACCTCTCCTGTGAGTCCAGATTTATATTCCGATGCTTCACTACAGGTTTACTGTATCCCTTGGACCTTTTTATTGACGATGAAACACAGAAATTGTATCCGAATTTAATACTAAAGGCACAATGCCGACTTAAGTACAAGAGGACTGACACTCTCACTTTCTATAAAAATAGAAAATCTCCTGTGAGTCCAGTTTTAGATTCCGATGCTTCATTTCATGTTTGCTGTATACCTTGCTCCCTTTTATTGACGATGAAACACAGAAATTGCATCGGAATTAAATTCAAAAGACACAATGCCGACTTAATTACAAGATGACTGACACTCTCACTTTCAATGATTTGAACCTCTCCTGTGAGTCCAGTTTTAGTTTCCGAGGCATCACTTCAGGTTTACTGTATCCCTTGGACCTTCTTATTGACGATGAAACACAGAAATTGCATCCGAATTTAATACAAAATGCACAATGCCGTCTTAAGTAAAAGAGGACTGACACTCTAATATTCTATGATTTGAACCTCTCCTGTGAGTCCAGTTTTAGATTCCGATGCTTCACATAAGGTTTACTGTATCCCTTGGACCTTCTTATTGACGATGAAATACAGAAATTGCATCCGAATTTAATACAAATGGCACAATGCCGACTTAAGTACAAGAAGACTGACACTCTCACTTTCTATGATTTGATTCTCTCCTGTGAGTCCAGTTGTGGATTCCGTTGCTTCACTTCAGGTATACTGTATACCTTGCACCTTCGTATTGACGATGAAACACAGATATTGCATCGAAATTAAATTCAAAAGGCACAATGCCCACCTAAGTACAAGAGGACTGACACTCTAACTTTCTATGATTGGAACCTCTCCTGTGAGTCCAGTTTTAGGTTCCGATACTTCACTTCACGTTTACTGTATCCCTTGGACCTTCTTGTTGGCGATGAAACACAGAAATTGCATCCGCAATTAATACAAATGGCACAATGCCGACTTAAGTACAAGAGGACACTCACTCTCACTTACTATGATTTGAACCTCTCCTGTGAGTTCAGTTTTAAATTCCCATGCTTCACTTCTAGTTTACTGTATACCTTCCACCTTCTTATTGACGATGAAACACAGAGTTTGCATCCGAATGCAATACAAAAGGCACAATGCCGACTTAAGTACAAGTGGACTGACACTCTAACTTTCTATGATTTGAACATCTCCTGTGAGTCCAGTTTTAGATTCCGATGCTTCACTTCAGATTTAATTTATCCCTTGGACCATCTTAATGACGATGAAACACAGAAATTGCATCCGAATTTAATACAAATGGCACAATGAACGACTTAAGTACAATAGGACTGACACTCTCACTTTCTATGATTTGAACCTCTCCTGTGAGTCCAGTTTTAGATTCCCATGCTTCACTTTAGGTTTACTGTATCCCCTGGACCTTCTTATTGACGATGAAACACAGAAATTGCATCCGAATTTAATACGAAAGGCACATTGCCGACTTAAGTACAAGAGGACTGACACTCTCACTTTCTATGATTTGAACCTCTACTGTGAGTTCAGTTTATAATCCAATGCTTCACTTCAGGTTTACTGTATCCCTTGGACCTTCTAATTGACAAAGAAACACAGACTTTGCATCCGAATTTAATACAAAAGGCACAATGCCGACTTACGTGCAAGAGGCCTGACATTATTAATTTCTATGATTTGTACCTCTCCTGTGAGTCTAGTTGTAGATTCCGATGCTTCACTTCTGGTTTTCTGTATCCCTTGGACCTTGTTATTGACTATTAACCACAGGAATTGCATCCGAATTTAATACAAATGGCACAATGCCGACTTAGGTACAAGTGGACTGACACTCTCACTTTCTATGATTTGAACCTCTCCTGTGAGTCCGGTTTTAGATTCCGATGCTTTACTTCAGGTTTACTGTATAACTTGCACCTTCTTATTGACGAGGAAACACAGAAGTTGCATCGGAATTAAATTCAATAGGCACCACGCCGACTTAAGTACAAGAGGACTGACACTCTAACTTTCTATGATTTGAACCTCTCCTGTGAGTCCAGTTTAGATTCCGATGCTTCACTTCAGGTTTACTGTATCCCTTGGAGCTTCTTATTAACGATGAAACACAGAAATGGCATCCGAATTTAATACAAAATGCACAATACCGTCTTAAGTACAAGTGGAGTGACACTCTAACTCTCTATGATCTGAACCTCTCCTGTCAGTCCAGTTTTTGATTCTGATGCTTCACTTCAGGTTTACTGTATCCCTTGGACCTTCTTATTGATGATGAAACACAGAAATTGCATCCGAATTTAATACAAAACGCACAATGCCGACTTAAGTACAAGAGGACTGACACTCTCACTTTCTATGGTTTGAACCTGTCTTGTGAGTCAAGTTTTAGATTCTGATGCTTCACTTCAGGTTTACTGTCTCCCACGGACCTTCTTATTGACGATGAAACACAGAAATTGCATATGAATTCAATACAAAAGGCACAATGCCGACCTTTAGTACAAGAGGACTGACACTCTCACTTTCAATGACTTGAACCTCTACTGTGAGTTCAGTTTAGATTCTGCTGCTTCAATTCAGGTTTACTGTATCCCTTGGACCTTCTTATTGACGATGAAACACAGAAATTGCATCCGAATTTAATACATAACGCACCATGCCGACTTTAGTACAAGAGGACTGACACTCTCACTTTCTATGATTTGAACCTCTCCAGTGAGTCCAGTTTTAGATTCCAATGCTTCACTTCAGGTTTACTATATCCCTTGAACCTTCGTATTGACGATGAAACAAAGATTTGGCATCCGAATGTAACAAAAAAGGCGCAATGCCGACTTAAGTACAAGACGACTGACACTCTAACTTCCTAAGAATTGAACCTCTCCTGTGAGTCCAGTTTTAGACTCCCATGCTTCACTTCAGGTTTACTATATCCCTTGGACTATCTTATTGACGATGAAACACAGATATTGCATCCGAATTTAATACAAAAGGCACAATGCCGACTTAAGTACAGGAGGACCGACACTCAAACTTTCTATGATTTGAACCTCTTCTGTGAGTTCAGTTTAGAATCCGATGCTTCACTTCAGGTTTACTGTATCCCTTGGACCTTCTTATTGACGATGAAACACAGAGTTTGCATCCGAATTTAATACAAAAGGCACAATGCCGACTTAAGTGCAAGAGGACTGACACTGTAAGTTTCTATGATTTGAACCTCTCCTGTGAGTCTAGTTGTAGATTCCGATGCTTCACTTCAGGTTAACTGTATCCCTTGGACCTTGTTATTGACTACTAACCACAGGAATTGCATCCGAATTTAATACAAATGGCACAATGCCGACTTAGGTACAAGAGGACTGACACTCTCACTTTCCATGATTTGAACCTCTCATGTGAGTTCGGTTTTAGATTCCGATGCTTTACTTCAGGTTTACAGTATACCTTCCACCCTCTTATTGACGATGAAACACAGAAATTGCATCGGAATTAAATTCAAAAGGCACAATGACGACTTAATTACAAGATGACTGACACTCTCACTTTCTATGATTTGAACCTCTCCTGTGAGGCCAGTTTTTGATTCCGATGCTTCACTTCAGGTTTACTGTATCCCTTGGACCTTCTTATTGACGATGAAACTCAGAAATTACATCCGAACTTAATATAAAATGCACAATGCCGTCTTAAGTAAAAGAGGACTGACACTCTAATATTCTATGTTTTGAACCTCTCCTGTGATTCCAGTTTTAGATTCCGAGGCTTCACATAAGGTTTACTGTATCCCTTGGACCTTCTTATTGACGATGAAACACAGAAATTGCAACCGAATTTAATACAAAAGGCACAATACCGACTTAAGTTCTACCGGAGTGACACTCTAACTTTCTATGATTTGAATCTCTCCTGTGGGTCTAGTTTTAGTTTCCGATGCTTTACTTCAGGTTTACTGTAGACCTTGCACCTTCTTATTGACGATGAAACGTAGAAATTGCATCGGAATTATAACAAATGGGCACAATGCTGACTTAAGTAAAAGAGGACCGACGCTCCAACTTTCTATTATTTGAACCTCTCCTGTGAGTCCAGTTTTAGATTCCGATGCTTCACTTCAGGTTTACTGTATCCCTTGGACCTTCTTATTGACGATGAAACACAGAAATTGCATATGAATTCAATTCAAAAGGCACAATGCCGACTTAAGTACAAGAGGACTGACACTCTCACTTTCTATGATTTGAACCTCTACTGTGAGTTCAGTTTAGATTCCGCTGCTTCAATTCAGGTTTACTGTATCCCTTGGACCTTCTTATTGACAAAGAAACACAGAGTTTGCATCCGAATTTAATACAAAAGGGACAATGCCGACTTAAGTGCAAGAGGACTGACACTCTAATTTTCTATGATTTGAACCTCTCCTGTGAGTCCAGTTTTAGATTCCGATGCTTCACTTCAGGTTTACTATATACCTTGCACCTTCTTATTGACGATGAAACACAGAAATTGCATCCGAATTTAATACAAAACGCACCATGCCGACTTTAGTACAAGAGGACTGACACTCTCACTTTCTATGATTTGAACCTCTCCAGTGAGGCCAGTTTTACATTCCAATGCCTCACTTCAGGTTTACTATATCCCTTCAACCTTCGTATTGACGATGAAACACAGATTTGGCATCCGAATGTAACAAAAAAGGCGCAATGCCGACTTAAGTACAAGACGACTGACACTCTAACTTTCTAAGAATTGAACCTAACCTGTGAGTGCAGTTTTAGACTCCCATGCTTCACTTCAGGTTTACTATATCCCTTGGACTATCTTATTGACGATGAAACACAGAAATTGCATCCGAATTTAATACAAAAGGCACAATGCCGACTTAAGTACATGAGGACTGACACTCAAACTTTCTATGATTTGATCCTCTACTGTGAGTTCAGTTTAGAATCCGATGCTTCACTTCAGGTTTACTGTATCCCTTGGACCTTCTTATTGACGATGAAACACAGAGTTTGCATCCGAATTTAATACAAAAGGCACAATGCCGACTTAAGTGCAAGAGGACTGACACTGTAAATTTCTATGATTTGAACCTCTCCTGTGAGTCTAGTTGTAGATTCCGATGCTTCACTTCAGGTTAACTGTATCCCTTGGACCTTGTTATTGAATATTAACCACAGGAATTGCATTCGAATTTAATACAAATGGCACAATGCCGACTTAGGTACGAGAGGACTGACACTCTCACTTTCTATGATTTGAACCCCTCCTGTGAGTCCGGTTTTAGGTTCCGATGCTTTACTTCGGGTTTACAGTATACCTTCCACCCTCTTATTGACGATGAAACACAGAAATTGCATCAGAATTAAATTCAAAAGGCATAATGACGACTTAATTACAAGATGACTGACACTCTCACTTTCTATGATTTGAACCTCTCCTGTGAGGCCAGGTTTTGATTCCGATGCTTCACTTCAGGTTTACTGTATCCCTTGGACATTCTTATTGACGATGAAACACAGAAATTGCATCCGAATTAAATACAAAATGCACAATGCCGTCTTAAGTAAAAGAGGACTGACACTCTAATATTCTATGTTTTGAACCTCTCCTGTGATTCCAGTTTTAGATTCCGAGGCTTCACATAAGGTTTACTGTATCCCTTGGACCTCCTTATTGACGATGAAACACAGAAATTGCATCCGAATTTAATACAAAAGGCACAATACCGACTTAAGTACAAGCGGAGTGACACTCTAACTTTCTATGATTTGAATCTCTCCTGTGGGTCCAGTTGTAGATTCCGATGCTTCACTTCAGGTTTACTGTATCCCTTGGACCTTCTTATTGACGATGAAACACAGAAATTGCATCCGATTTTAATACAAATGGCACAATGCCGACTTAAGTACAAGAGGACTGACACTCTCACTTTCTATGATTTGAACCTCTCCTGTGAGTCCTGTTTTAGATTCCGATGCTTCACTTCATGTTTACTGTATACCTTGCACCTTCGTATTGACGATGAAACACAGAAATTGCATCGGAATTAAATTCAAAAGGCACAATGCCGACTTAAGTACAAGAGGACTGACACTCTAACTTTCTATGTTTGGAACCTCTCCTGTGAGTCCAGTTTTAGATTCCGATGCCTCACTTCAGGTTTACTGTATCCCTTGGACCTTCTTATTGACGATGAAACACAGAAATTGCAACCGAATTTAATACAAATGGCACAATGCCGACTTAAGCACATGAGGACTGACACTCAATCTTTCTATGATTTGAACCTCTCCTGTGAGTCCTGTTTTAGATTCCGATGTTTCACTTCAGGTCTACTGTATACCTTGCACCTTCTTATTGACGATGAATCACAGAAATTGCATCGGAATTAAATTCAAAAGGCACAATGCCGACTTAAGTACAAGAGGACTGACACTCTAATTTTCTATGATTGGAACCTCTCCTGTGAGTCCAGTTTTAGATTCCGATGCCTCACTTCAGGTTTACTGTATCCCTTGGACCTTCTTATTGACGATGAAACACAGAAATTGCATCCGAATTTAATACAAAACGCACAATACCGACTTAAGTACAAGCGGAGTGACACTCTAACTTTCTATGATTTGAACCTCTCCTGTGAGTCCAGTTTTAGATTCCGATGCTTCACTTCAGGTTTACTGTATCGCTTGGTCCTTCTTGTTGACGATGAAAGACAGAAATTGCATCCGAATTTAATACAAAAGGCACAATGGCGACTTAAGTACAAGTGGACTGACACTCTCACATTCTATGATTTGAACCTCTCCTGTGAGTCCAGTTTTAGATTCCGATGCTTCACTTCAGGTTTACTGTATACCTTGCACCTTCTTATTGACGATGAAACACACAAATTGCATCGGAATTAAATTCAAAAGGCACAATGCCGACTTAAGTACAAGAGGACTGACACTCTAACTTTCTATGATTGGAAGCTCTCCTGTGAGTCCAGATTTAGATTCCGATGCTTCACTACATGTTTACTGTATCCCTTGGACTTTCTTATTGAGGATGAAACACAGAAATTGCATACGAATTTAATACAAAAGGCACAATGACGACTTCAGTACAAGAGGACTGCCACTCACACTTTCTATGATTTGAACCTTTCCTGTGAGTCCAGTTTTAGATTCCGATGCCTCACTTCAGGTTTACTGTATCCCTTGGACCTTCTTAATGACGATGAGACACAGAAATTGCAACCGAATTTAATACAAATGGCACAATGCCGACTTAAGTACAAGAGGATTGACACTCTAACTTTCTATGATTTGAACCTCTCCTGTGAGTCCAGTTTTAGATTCCAATGCTACACTTCAGGTTTACTGTATCCCTTGGACCTTCTTATTGACGATGAAACACAGAAATTGCATCCGAATTTAATACAAATGGCACAATGCTGACTTAAGTACAAGAGGACTGACACTCTCACTTTCTATGATTGGAACCTCTCCTGTGAGTCCAGTTTTAGATTCCGATTCTTCAGGTTTACTGTATACCTAGCACCTTCTTATTGACGATGAAACACAGAAATTGCATCCGAATTTAATACAAAAGGCACAATGCCGACTTAAGTACTAGAGGAATGACATTCTAACTTTCTATGATTTGAACCTCTCCTGTGAGCCCAGTTTTAGATTCCGATGCTTCACTTCAGGTTTACTGTATCCCTTGGACCTTCTTACTGACGATGAAACACAGAGTTTGCATAAGAAGTTAATACAAAAGGCACAATACCGACTCTAGTACAAGAGGAGTGACACTCTAACTTTCTTTGATTTGACCTCTCCTGTGAGTCCAGTTTTAGATTCCGATGCTTCACTTCAGGTTTACTGTATCCCTTGGACCTTCTTATTGACGATGAATCACAGAAATTGCATCCGAATTTAATACAAATGGCACAATGCTGACTTAAGTAAAAGATGACTGACACTCTCACTTTCTATGATTTGAACCTCTCCTGTGAGTCCAGTTTTAGATTCCGATGCTTCACTTTAGGTTTACTGTATCGCTTGGTCCTTCTTGTTGACGATGAAAGACAGAAATTGCATCCGAATTTAATACAAAAAGCACAATGGCGACTTAAGTACAAGTGGACTGACACTCTCACATTCTATGATTGGAACCTCTCCTGTGAGTCCAGATATGGATTCCGATGCTTCACTACATATTTACTGTATCCCTTGGACCCTCTTATTGACTATTAACCACAGGAATTGCATTCGAATTTAATACAAATGGCACAATGCCGACTTAGGTACGAGAGGACTGACACTCTCACTTTCTATGATTTGAACCCCTCCTGTGAGTCCGGTTTTAGGTTCCGATGCTTTACTTCGGGTTTACAGTATACCTTCCACCCTCTTATTGACGATGAAACACAGAAATTGCATCAGAATTAAATTCAAAAGGCATAATGACGACTTAATTACAAGATGACTGACACTCTCACTTTCTATGATTTGAACCTCTCCTGTGAGGCCAGGTTTTGATTCCGATGCTTCACTTCAGGTTTACTGTATCCCTTGGACATTCTTATTGACGATGAAACACAGAAATTGCATCCGAATTTAATACAAAATGCACAATGCCGTCTTAAGTAAAAGAGGACTGACACTCTAATATTCTATGTTTTGAACCTCTCCTGTGATTCCAGTTTTAGATTCCGAGGCTTCACATAAGGTTTACTGTATCCCTTGGACCTCCTTATTGACGATGAAACACAGAAATTGCATCCGAATTTAATACAAAAGGCACAATACCGACTTAAGTACAAGCGGAGTGACACTCTAACTTTCTATGATTTGAATCTCTCCTGTGGGTCAAGTTGTAGATTCCGATGCTTCACTTCAGGTTTACTGTATCCCTTGGACCTTCTTATTGACGATGAAACACAGAAATTGCATCCGATTTTAATACAAGTGGCACAATGCCGACTTAAGTACAAGAGGACTGACACTCTCACTTTCTATGATTTGAACCTCTCCTGTGAGTCCTGTTTTAGATTCCGATGCTTCACTTCATGTTTACTGTATACCTTGCACCTTCGTATTGACGATGAAACACAGAAATTGCATCGGAATTAATTTCAAAAGGCACAATGCCGACTTAAGTACAAGAGGACTGACACTCTAACTTTCTATGTTTGGAACCTCTCCTGTGAGTCCAGTTTTAGATTCCGATGCCTCACTTCAGGTTTACTGTATCCCTTGGACCTTCTTATTGACGATGAAACACAGAAATTGCAACCGAATTTAATACAAATGGCACAATGCCGACTTAAGCACAAGAGGACTGACACTCAATCTTTCTATGATTTGAACCTCTCCTGTGAGTCCTGTTTTAGATTCCGATGTTTCACTTCAGGTCTACTGTATACCTTGCACCTTCTTATTGACGATGAATCACAGAAATTGCATCGGAATTAAATTCAAAAGGCACAATGCCGACTTAAGTACAAGAGGACTGACACTCTAACTTTCTATGATTGGAAGCTCTCCTGTGAGTCCAGATTTAGATTCCGATGCTTCACTACATGTTTACTGTATCCCTTGGACCTTCTTGTTGAGGATGAAACACAGAAATTGCATACGAATTTAATACAAAAGGCACAATGACGACTTCAGTACAAGAGGACTGCCACTCACACTTTCTATGATTTGAACCTTTCCTGTGAGTCCAGTTTTAGATTCCGATGCCTCACTTCAGGTTTACTGTATCCCTTGGACCTTCTTAATGACGATGAGACACAGAAATTGCAACCGAATTTAATACAAATGGCACAATGCCGACTTAAGTACAAGAGGATTGACACTCTAACTTTCTATGATTTGAACCTCTCCTGTGAGTCCAGTTTTAGATTCCAATGCTACACTTCAGGTTTACTGTATCCCTTGGACCTTCTTATTGACGATGAAACACAGAAATGGCATCCGAATTTAATACAAATGGCACAATGCTGACTTAAGTACAAGAGGACTGACACTCTCACTTTCTATGATTGGAACCTCTCCTGTGAGTCCAGTTTTAGATTCCGATTCTTCAGGTTTACTGTATACCTAGCACCTTCTTATTGACGATGAAACACAGAAATTGCATCCGAATTTAATACAAAAGGCACAATGCCGACTTAAGTACTAGAGGACTGACATTCTAACTTTCTATGATTTGAACCTCTCCTGTGAGCCCAGTTTTAGATTCCGATGCTTCACTTCAGGTTTACTGTATCCCTTGGACCTTCTTACTGACGATGAAACACAGAGTTTGCATAAGAAGTTAATACAAAAGGCACAATACCGACTCTAGTACAAGAGGAGTGACACTCTAACTTTCTTTGATTTGACCTCTCCTGTGAGTCCAGTTTTAGATTCCGATGCTTCACTTCAGGTTTACTGTATCCCTTGGACCTTCTTATTGACGATGAATCACAGAAATTGCATCCGAATTTAATACAAATGGCACAATGCTGACTTAAGTAAAAGATGACTGACACTCTCACTTTCTATGATTTGAACCTCTCCTGTGAGTCCAGTTTTAGATTCCGATGCTTCACTTTAGGTTTACTGTATCGCTTGGTCCTTCTTGTTGACGATGAAAGACAGAAATTGCATCCGAATTTAATACAAAAAGCACAATGGCGACATAAGTTCAAGTGGACTGACACTCTCACATTCTATGATTGGAACCTCTCCTGTGAGTCCAGATATGGATTCCGATGCTTCACTACATATTTACTGTATCCCTTGGACCCTCTTATTGACTATTAACCACAGGAATTGCATCCGAATTTAATACAAATGGCACAATGCCGACTTAGGTACAAGAGGGCTGACACTCTCACTTTCTATGATTTGAACCTCTCCTTTGAGTCCGGTTTTAGATTCCGATGCTTTACTTCAGGTTTACTGTATACCTTGCACCTTCTTATTGACGATGAAACACAGAAATTGCATCGGAATTAAATTCAAAAGGCACAATGCCGACTTAAATACAAGAGGACTGACACTCTAACTTTCTATGATTGGAACCTCTCCTGTGAGTCCAGTTTTAGATTCCGATGCCTCACTTCAGGTTTACTGTATCAATTGGACATTCTTATTGACGATGAAACACAGAAATTGCAACCGAATTTAATACAAATGGCACAATGCCGACTTAAGTACAAGAGGACTGACACTCTCACTTTCTATGATTTGAACCTCTCCTGTGAGTCCAGTTTTAGATTCCGATTCTTCAGGTTTACTGTATACCTTGCACCTTCTTATTGTCGATGAAACACAGAATTTGCATCCGAACTTAATACAAAAGGCACAATGGCGACTTAAGTACAAGAGGACTGACACTCTCACTTTCTATAATTTGAACATCTCTTGTGAGTCCAGTTTTAGACTGCGATGCTTCTTTTCAGGTTTACAGTACACCTTGCACCCTCTTATTGACGATGAAACACAGAAATTGCATCGGAATTAAATTCAAAAGGCACAATGCCGACTTAATTACAAGATGACTGACACTCTCACTTTCTATGATTTGAACCTCTCCTGTGAGTCCAGTTTTAGATTCCGATGTTTCACTTAAGGTTTACTGTATCCCTTGGACCTTCTTATTGACGATGAAACACAGAAATTGCATCCGAATTTAATACAAAAGGCACAATACCGACTTAAGTACAAGCGGAGTGACACTCTAACTTTCTATGATTTGAACCTCTCCTGTGAGTCCAGTTTTAGATTCCGATGCTTCACTTCAGGTTTACTGTATACCTTGCACCTTCTTATTGACGATGAAACACACAAATTGCATCGGAATTAAATTCAAAAGGCACAATGCCGACTTAAGTACAAGAGGATTGACACTCTAACTATCTATGATTGGAAGCTCTCCTGTGTGTCCAGATTTAGATTCCGATGCTTCACTACATGTTTACTGTATCCCTTGGACCTTCTTATTGAAGATGAAACACAGATATTGCATACGAATTTAATACGAAAGGCACAATGACGACTTAAGTACAAGAGGACTGACACTCTCACTTTCTATAATTTGAACATCTCTTGTGAGTCCAGTTTTAGACTGCGATGCTTCATTTCAGGTTTACTGTACACCTTGCACCCTCTTATTGACGATGAAACACAGAAATTGCATCGGAATTAAATTCAAAAGGCACAATGCCGACTTAATTACAAGATGACTGACACTCTCACTTTCTATGATTTGAACCTCTCCTGTGAGTCCAGTTTTAGATTCCGATGCTTCACTTCAGGTTTACTGTATCCCTTGGACCTTATTATTGACGATGAAACACAGAAATCGCATCCGAATTTAATACAAATGGCACAATGCCGACTTCAGTACAAGAGGACTGACACTCACACTTTCTATGATTTGAACCTTTCCTGTGAGTCCAGTTTTAGATTCCGATGCCTCACTTCAGGTTTACTGTATCCCTTGGACCTTCTTATTGACGATGAAACACAGAAATTGCAACCGAATTTAATACAAATGGCACAATGCCGACTTAAGTACAAGAGGACTGACACTCTAACTTTCTATGATTTGAACCTCTCCTGTGAGTCCAGTTTTAGATTCCAATGCTTCACTTCAGGTTTACTGTATCCCTTGGACTTTCTTATTGACGATGAAACACAGAAATTGCATCCGAATTTAATACAAAGGGCACAATGCTGACTTAAGTACAAGAGGACTGACACTCTCACTTTCTATGAATTGAACCTCTCCTGTGAGTCCTGTTTTAGATTCCGATGTTTCACTTCAGGTCTACTGTATACCTTGCACCTTCTTATTGACGATGTAACACAGAAATTGCATCAGAATTAAATTCAAAACGCACAATGCCGACTTAAGTACAAGAGGACTGACTCTCTAACTTTCTATGATTGGAACCTCTCCTGTGAGTCCAGTTTTAGATTCCGATGCCTCACTTCAGGTTTACAGTATCCCTTGGACCTTCTTATTGACGATGAAACACAGAAATTGCAACCGAATTTAATACAAATGGCACAATGCCGACTTAAGTACAAGAGGACTGACTCTCTCACTTTCTATGATTTGAACCTCTCCTGTGAGTCCTGTTTTAGATTCCGATGTTTCACTTCAGGTCTACTGTATACCTTGCACCTTCTTATTGACGATGAAACACAGAAATTGCATCCGAATTTAATACAAAAGGCACAATGGCGACTTAAGTACAAGAGGACTGACATTCTAACTTTCTATGATTTGAACCTTTCCTGTGAGCCCAGTTTTAGATTCCGATGCTTCACTTCAGGTTTACTGTATCCCATGGACCTTCTTATTGACGATGAAACACAGAGTTTGCATAAGAAGTTAATACAAAAGGCACAATACCGACTCTAGTACAAGAGGAGTGACACTCTAACTTTCTATGATTTGACCTCTCCTGTGAGTCCAGTTTTAGATTCCGATGCTTCACTTCAGGTTTACTGTATCCCTTGGACCTTATTATTGCCGATGAATCACAGAAATTGCATCCGAATTTAATACAAATGGCACAATGCCGACTTAAGTAAAAGAGGACTGACACTCACACTTTCTATGATTTGAACCTTTCCTGTAAGTCCAGTTCTAAATTCAGATGCTTCACTTCCGGTTTACTGTATCTCTTGGACCTTCTTATTGAAGATGAAACACAGAAATTGCATCCGAATTAAATACAAATGGCATAATGCCGACGTAATTACAAGATGACTGAAACTCTCACTTTCTATGATTTGAACCTATCCTGTGAGTCCAGTTTTAGATTCCGATGTTTCACTTAAGGTTTACTGTATCCCTTGGACCTTCTTATTGACGATGAAACACAGAAATTGCATCCGAATTTAATACAAAAGGCACAATACCGTCTTAAGTACAAGCGGAGTGACACTCTAACTTTCTATGATTTGAACCTCTCCTGTGAGTCCAGTTTTAGATTCCGATGCTTCACTTCAGGTTTACTGTATCGCTTGGTCCTTCTTGTTGACGATGAAAGACAGAAATTGCATCCGAATTTAATACAAAAGGCACAATGGCGACTTAAGTACAAGTGGACCGACACTCTCATATTCTATGATTTGAACCTCTCCTGTGAGTCCAGTTTTAGATTCCGATGCTGCACTTCAGGTTTACTGTATACCTTGCACCTTCTTATTGACGATGAAACACACAAATTGCATCGGAATTAAATTCAAAAGGCACAATGCCGACTTAAGTACAAGAGGACTGACACTCTCACTTTCTATAAATTGAACATCTCCTGTGAGTCCAGTTTTAGATTCCGATGCTTCATTTCAGGTTTACTGTATACATTGCACCCTCTTAATGACGATGAAACACAGATATTGCATCGGAATTAAATTCAAAAGGCACAATGTCGACTTAATTACAAGATGACTGACACACTCACTTTCTATAATTTGAACCTCTCCTGTGAGTCCAGTTTTAGATTCCGATGCTTCACTTCAGGTTTACTGTATCCCTTGGACCTTATTATTGACGATGAAACACAGAAATTGCATCCGAATTTAATACAAATGGCACAATGCCGACTTCAGTACAAGAGGACTGACACTCACACGTTCTATGATTTGAACCTTTCCTGTGAGTGCAGTTTTAGATTCCGATGCCTCACTTCAGGTTTACTGTATCCCTTGGACCTTCTTATTGACGATGAAACACAGAAATTGCAACCGAATTTAATACAAATGGCACAATGCCGACTTAAGTACAAGAGGACTGACACTCTAACTTTCTATGATTTGAACCTCTCCTGTGAGTCCAGTTTTAGATTCCAGTGCTTCACTTCAGGTTTACTGTATCCCTTGGACCTTCTTATTGACGATGAAACACAGAAATTGCATCCGAATTTAATACAAAGGGCACAATGCTGACTTAAGTACAAGAGGACTGACACTCTCACTTTCTATGATTTGATCCTCTCCTGTGAGTCCTGTTTTAGTTTCCGATGTTTCACTTCAGGTCTACTGTATACCTTGCACCTTCTTATTGACGATGAAACACAGAAATTGCATCAGAATTAAATTCAAAAGGCACAATGCCGACTTAAGTACAAGAGGACTGACACTCAAACTTTCTATGATTGGAACCTCTCCTGTGAGTCCAGATTTAGAATCCGATGCTTCACTACATGTTTACTGTATCCCTTGGACCTTCGTATTGACGGTGAAACACAGAAATTGCAACCGAATTTAATACAAATGGCACAATGCCGACTTAAGTACAAGAGGACTGACACTCTCACTTTCTATGATTTGAACCTCTCCTGTGAGTTAAGTTTTAGATTCCGATTCTTCAGGTTTACTGTATACCTTGCACCTTCTTATTGACGATGAAACACAGAAATTGCATCTGAATTTAATATAAAAGGCACAATGCTGACTTAAGTACAAGAGGACTGACACTCTCACTTTCTATGATTTGAACCTCTCCTGTGCGTCCTGTTTTAGATTCCGATGTTTCACTTCAGGTCTACTGTATACCTTGCACCTTCTTATTGACGATGAAACACAGAAATTGCATCAGAATTAAATTCAAAAGGCACAATGCCGACTTAAGTACAAGAGGACTGACACTCTAACTTTCTATGATTTGAACCTCTCCTGTGAGTCCAGTTTTAGATTCCAGTGCTTCACTTCAGGTTTACTGTATCCCTTGGACCTTCTTATTGACGATGAAACACAGAAATTGCATCCGAATTTAATACAACGGGCACAATGCTGACTTAAGTACAAGAGGACTGACACTCTCACTTTCTATGATTTGATCCTCTCCTGTGAGTCCTGTTTTAGTTTCCGATGTTTCACTTCAGGTCTACTGTATACCTTGCACCTTCTTATTGACGATGAAACACCGAAATTGCATCAGAATTAAATTCAAAAGGCACAATGCCGACTTAAGTACAAGAGGACTGACACTCAAACTTTCTATGATTTGAACCTCTCCTGTGAGTCCAGTTTTAGATTCCAATGCTTCACTTCAGGTTTAATGTATCCCTTGGACTTTCTTATTGACGATGAAACACAGAAATTGCATCCGAATTTAATACAAAGGGCACAATGCTGACTTAAGTACAAGAGGACTGACACTCTCAATTTCTATGATTTGAACCTCTCCTGTGAGTCCTGTTTTAGATTCCGATGTTTCACTTCAGGTCTACTGTATACCTTGCACCTTCTTATTGACGATGAAACACAGAAATTGCATCAGAATTAAATTCAAAAGGCACAATGCCGACTTAAGTACAAGAGGACTGACTCTCTAACTTTCTATGATTGGAACCTCTCCTGTGAGTCCAGTTTTAGATTCCGATGCCTCACTTCAGGTTTACAGTATCCCTTGGACCTTCTTATTGACGATGAAACACAGAAATTGCAACCGAATTTAATACAAATGGCACAATGCCGACTTAAGTACAAGAGGACTGACACTCTCACTTTCTATGATTTGAACCTCTCCTGTGAGTCCTGTTTTAGATTCCGATGTTTCACTTCAGGTCTACTGTATACCTTGCACCTTCTTATTGACGATGAAACACAGAAATTGCATCCGAATTTAATACAAAAGGCACAATGGCGACTTAAGTACAAGAGGACTGACATTCTAACTTTCTATGATTTGAACCTTTCCTGTGAGCCCAGTTTTAGATTCCGATGCTTCACTTCAGGTTTACTGTATCCCTTGGACCTTCTTATTGACGATGAAACACAGAGTTTGCATAAGAAGTTAATACAAAAGGCACAATACCGAGTCTAGTACAAGAGGAGTGACACTCTAACTTTCTATGATTTGACCTCTCCTGTGAGTCCAGTTTTAGATTCCGATGCTTCACTTCCGGTTTACTGTATCCCTTGGACCTTATTATTGCCGATGAATCACAGAAATTGCATCCGAATTTAATACAAATGGCACAATGCCGACTTAAGTAAAAGAGGACTGACACTCACACTTTCTATGATTTGAACCTTTCCTGTGAGTCCAGTTTTAGATTCAGATGCTTCACTTCAGGTTTACTGTATCCCTTGGACCTTCTTATTGAAGATGAAACACAGAAATTGCATCCGAATTAAATACAAATGGCATAATGCCGACGTAATTACAAGATGACTGAAACTCTCACTTTCTATGATTTGAACCTATCCTGTGAGTCCAGTTTTAGATTCCGATGCTGCACTTCAGGTTTACTGTATACCTTGCACCTTCTTATTGACGATGAAACACACAAATTGCATCGGAATTAAATTCAAAAGGCACAATGTCGACTTAATTACAAGATGACTGACACACTCACTTTCTATGATTTGAACCTCTCCTGTGAGTCCAGTTTTAGATTCCGATGCTTCACTTCAGGTTTACTGTATCCCTTGGACCTTATTATTGACGATGAAACACAGAAGTTGCATCCGAATTTAATACAAATGGCACAATGCCGACTTCAGTACAAGAGGACTGACACTCACACTTTCTATGATTTGAACCTTTCCTGTGAGTCCAGTTTTAGATTCCGATGCCTCACTTCAGGTTTACTGTATCCCTTGGACCTTCTTATTGACGATGAAACACAGAAATTGCAACCGAATTTAATACAAATGGTACAATGCCGACTTAAGTACAAGAGGACTGACACTCTAACTTTCTATGATTTGAACCTCTCCTGTGAGTCCAGTTTTAGATTCCAGTGCTTCACTTCAGGTTTACTGTATCCCTTGGACCTTCTTATTGACGATGAAACACAGAAATTGCATCCGAATTTAATACAAAGGGCACAATGCTGACTTAAGTACAAGAGGACTGACACTCTCACTTTCTATGATTTGATCCTCTCCTGTGAGTCCTGTTTTAGTTTCCGATGCTTCACTTCAGGTCTACTGTATACCTTGCACCTTCTTATTGACGATGAAACACAGAAATTGCATCAGAATTAAATTCAAAAGGCACAATGCCGACTTAAGTACAAGAGGACTGACACTCAAACTTTCTATGATTGGAACCTCTCCCGTGAGTCCAGATTTAGATTCCGATGCTTCACTACATGTTTACTGTATCCCTTGGACCTTCGTATTGACGGTGAAACACAGAAATTGCAACCGAATTTAATATAAATGGCACAATGCCGACTTAAGTACAAGAGGACTGACACTCTCACTTTCTATGATTTGAACCTCTCCTGTGAGTTAAGTTTTAGATTCCGATTCTTCAGGTTTACTGTATACCTTGCACCTTCTTATTGACGATGAAACACAGAAATTGCATCCGAATTTAATACAAAAGGCACAATGCCGACTTAAGTACAAGAGGACTGACATTCTAACTTTCTATGATTTGAACGTCTCCTGTGAGCCCAGTTTTAGATTTCGATGCTTCACTTCAGGTTTACTGTATCCCTTGGACCTTCTTATTGACGATGAAATACAGCGTTTGCATAAGAATTCAATACAAAAGGCACAATACCGACTCTAGTACAAGAGGAGTGACACTCTAACTTTCTATGATTTGACCTCTCCTGTGAGTCCAGATTTAGATTCCGATGCTTCACTTCAGGTTTACTGTATCCCTTGGACCTTCTTATTGACGATGAATCACAGAAATTGCACCCGGATTTAATACAAATGGCACAATGCCGACTTAAGTAAAAGATGACTGACACTCTCACTTTCTATGATTTGAACCTATCCTGTGAGTCCAGTTTTAGATTCCGATGTTTCACTTAAGGTTTACTGTATCCCTTGGTCCTTCTTGTTGACGATGAAAGACAGAAATTGCATCCGAATTTAATACAAAAAGCACAATGGCGACTTAAGTACAAGTGGACTGACACTCTCACATTCTATGATTTGAACCTCTCCTGTGAGTCCAGTTTTAGATTCCGATTCTTCAGGTTTACTGTATACCTTGCACCTTCTTATTGACGATGAATCACAGAAATTGCATCCGAATTAAGTTCAAAAGGCACAATGCCGACTTAATTACAAGATGACTGACACTCTCACTTTCTATGATTTGAACCTCTCCTGTGAGTCCAGTTTTAGATTCCGATTCTTCAGGTTTACTGTATACCTTGCACCTTCTTATTGACGATGAATCACAGAAATTGCATCCGAATTTAATACAAAAGGCACAATGCCGACTTAAGTACAAGAGGTCTGACATTCTAACTTTCTATGATTTGAACCTCTCCTGTGACCCCAGTTTCAGATTCCGATGCTTCACTTCAGGTTTACTGTATCCCTTGGACCTTCTTATTGACGATGAAACACAGAGTTTGCATAAGAATTTAATACAAAAGGCACAATACCGACTCAAGTACAAGAGGAGTGACACTCTAACTTTCTATGATTTGATCTCTCCTGTGAGTCCAGTTTTAGATTCCGATGCTTCACTTCAGGTTTACTGTATCCCTTGGACCTTCTTATTGACAATGAAACACAGAAATTGGATCCGAATTTAATACAAATGGCGCAATGCCGACTCAAGTACAAGAGGACAGACACTCTCACTTTCTATGATTTGAACCTCTCCTGTGAGTCCAGTTTTAGATTCCGATTCTTCAGGTTTACTGTATACCTTGCACCTTCTTATTGACGATTAATCACAGAAATTGCATCCGAATTTAATACAAAAGGCACAATGCCGACTTAAGTACAAGAGGACTGACATTCTAACTTTCTTTGATTTGAACTTCTCCTGTGAGCCCAGTTTTAGATTCCGATGCTTCACTTCAGGATTCTGTATCCCTTGGACCTTCTTATTGACGATGAAACGCAGAGTTTGCATAAGAATTTAATACAAAAGGCACAATACCGACTCAAGTACAAGAGGAGTGACACTCTAACTTTCTATGATTTGATCTCTCCTGTGAGTCCAGTTTTAGATTCCGATGCTTCACTTCAGGTTTACTGTCTCCCTTGGACCTTCTTATTGACGATGAAACACAGAAATTGCATCCGAATTTAATACAAATGGCATAATGCCGACTTAATTACAAGATGACTGACACTCTCACTTTCTATGATTTGAACCTATCCTGTGAGTCCAGTTTTAGTTTCCGATGTTTCACTTAACTTTTACTGTATCCCTTGGACCTTCTTATTGACGATGAAACACAGAAATTGCATCCGAATTTAATACAAAAGCACAATACCGATTTAAGTACAAGCGGGGTGACACTCTAACTTTCTATGATTGGAATCTCTCCTGTGGGTCCAGTTTTTGATTCCGATGCTTCACTTCAGGTTTACTATATCCCTTGGACCTTCTTATTGACGATGAAACACAGAAATTGCACCCGAAATTAATACAAATGGCACAATGCCGACTTAAGTACAAGAGGAGTGACACTCTCACTTTCTATGATTTGAACCTCTCCTGTGAGTCCTGTTTCAGATTCCGATGTTTCACTTCAGGTCTACTGTATACCTTGCACCTTCTTATTGACGATGAAACACAGAAATTGCATCTGAATTTAATACAAAAGGCACAATGCCGAATCAAGTACAAGAGGACTGACACTCTCACATTCTATGAGTTGAACCTTTCCTGTGAGTCCAGTTTTGGATTCCGATGCTTCACTTCAGGTTTACTATATACCTTGCACCTTCTTATTGACGATGAAACACAGTAATTGCATCCGAATTTAATACAAAACGCACCATGCCGACTTCAGTACAAGAGGACTGACACTCTCACTTTCTATGATTTGAACCTCTCCAGTGAGTCCAGTTTTAGATTCCAATGCTTCACTTCAGGTTTACTATATCCCTTAAAACTTCGTATTGACGATGAAACACAGATTTTGCATCCGAATGTAACAAAAAAGGCGCAAAGCCGACTTAAGTACAAGACGACTGACACTCTCACTTTCTATGATTTGAACCTCTCCTGTGAGTCCAGTTTTAGATTCCGATTCTTCAGGTTTACTGTATACCTTGCACCTTCTTATAGACGATGAAACACAGAAATTGCAACCGAATTTAATACAAAAGGCACAATGCCGACTTAAGTACAAGTGACTGACATTCTAACTTTCTATGATTTGAACCTCTCCTGTGAGCCCAGTTTTAGGTTCCGATGCTTCACTTCAGGTTTACTGTATCCCTTGGACCTTCTTATTGACGATGAATCACAGAATTTGCATCCGAATTTAATACAAATGGCACAATGCCGACTTAAGTAAAAGAGGACTGACACTCACACTTTCAATGATTTGAACCTTTCCTGTGAGTCCAGTTTTAGATTCAGATGCTTTACTTCAGTTTTACTGTATCTCTTGGACCTTCTTATTGACGATGAAACACAGGAATTGCATTGGAATTAAATAAAAATGGCATAATGCCGACTTAATTACAAAATGACTGACACTCTCACTTTCTATGATTTGAACCTATCCTTTGAGTCCAGTTTTAGTTTCCGATGTTTCACTTATGGTTTACTGTATCCCTTGGACCTTCTTATTGACGATGAAACACAGAAATTGCATCCGAATTTAATACAAAAGGCACAATACCGACTTAAGTACAAGCGGAGTGACACTCTAACTTTCTATGATTTGAACCTCTCCTGTGAGTCCAGTTTTAGATTCCGATGCTTCACTTCAGGTTTACTGTATCGCTTGGTCCTTCTTGTTGACGATGAAAGACAGAAATTGCATCCGAATTTAATACAAAAGGCACAATGGCGACTTAAGTACAAGTGGACTGTCACTCTCACATTCTATGATTTGAACCTCTCCTGTGAGTTCAGTTTTAGATTCCGATGCTTCACTTCAGGTTTACTGTATCCCTTGGACCTTCTTATTGACGATGAAACACAGAGTTTGCATAAGAATTTAATACAAAAGGCACAATACCGACTCTAGTATATGAGGAGTGACACTCTAACTGTCTATCATTTGACCTCTCCTGTGAGTCCAGTTTTAGATTCCGGTGCTTCACTTCAGGTTTACTGTATACCTTGCACCTTCTTATTGACGATGAAACACAGAAATTGCATCGGAATTAAATTCAAAAGTCACAATGCCGACATAAGTACAAGAGGTCTGACACTCTAACTTTCAATGATTGGAACCTCTCCTGTGAGTCCAGATTTAGATTTCGATGCTTCACTACATGTTTACTGTATCCCTTGGGCGTTCTTCTTGACGTTGAAACACAGAAATTGCATCCGAATTTAATACAAAAGGTGCAATGACGACTTAAGTACAAGAGGACTGATACTCTCACTTTCTATAATTTGAACATCTCCTGTGAGTCCAAATTTAGATTCTGATGCTTCATTTCAGGTTTACTGTATACCTTGCACTTTCTTATTGACGATGAAACACAGAAATTGCATCGGAATTAAATTCAAAAGGCACAATGCCGACGTAAGTACAAGGGGACTGCCACTTTTACTTTCTATGATTGGAACCTCTCATGTGAGTCCAGTTTTAGATTCCGATGCCTCACTTCAGGTTTACTGTATCCCTTGGATCTTCTTATTGACGATGAAACACAGAAATTGCATCCGAATTTAATACAAATCGCACAATGCCGACTTAATTACAAGATGACTGACACTCTCACTTTCTATGATTTGAACCTATCCTGTGAGTTCCGTTTTAGATTCCGATGCTTCACTTCAGGTTTACTGTATCCCTTGGACCTTCTTATTCACGATGAAACACAGAAATTGCATCTGAATTTAATACAAAAGGCACAATGCCGATTCAAGTACAAGAGGACTGACACTCTCACATTCTATGAGTTGAACCTCTCCTGTGAGTCCAGTTTTAGATTCCGATGCTTCACTTCAGGTTTACTATATACCTTGCACGTTCTTATTGACGATGAAACACAGAAATTGCATCCGAATTTAATACAAAACGCACCATGCCGACTTCAGTACAAGAGGACTGACACTCTCACTTTCTATTATTTGAACCTCTCCAGTGAGTCCAGTTTTAGATTCCAATGCTTCACTTCAGGTTTACTATATCCCTTAAACCTTCGTATTGACGATGAAACACAGATTTTGCATCCGAATGTAACAAAAAAGGCGCATTGCCGACTTAGTACAAGACGACTGACACTCTCACTTTCTATGATTTGAACCTCTCCTGTGAGTCCAGTTTTAGATTCCGATTCTTCAGGTTTACTGTATACCTTGCACCATCTTATTGACGATGAAATACAGAGTTTGCATAAGAATTTAATACAAACGGCACAATACCGACTCTAGTACAAGAGGAGTGACACTCTAACTTTCTATGATTTGACCTCTCCTGTGAGTCCAGTTTTAGATCCCGGTGCTTCACTTCAGGTTTACTGTATCCCTTGGACCTTCTTATTGACGATGAATCACAGAAATTGCATCCGAATTTAATACAAATGGCACAATGCCGACTTAAGTAAAAGAGGACTGACACTCACACTTTCAATGATTTGAACCTTTCCTGTGAGTCCAGTTTTAGATTCAGATGCTTTACTTCAGTTTTACTGTATCGCTTGGACCTTCTTATTGACGATGAAACACAGAAATTGCATCCGAATTAAATACAAATGGCATAATGCCGACTTAATTACAAGATGACTGACACTCTCACTTTCTATGATTTGAACCTATCCTTTGAGTCCAGTTTTAGTTTCCGATGTTTCACTTAAGGTTTACTGTATCCCTTGGACCTTCTTATTGACGATGAAACACAGAAGTTGCATCCGAATTTAATACAAAAGGCACAATACCGACTTAAGTACAAGCGGAGTGACACTCTAATTTTCTATGATTTGAACCTCTCCTGTGAGTCCAGTTTTAGATTCCGATGCTTCACTTCAGGTTTACTGTATCGCTTGGTCCATCTTGTTGACGATGAAAGACAGAAATTGCATCCGAATTTAATACAAAAGGCACAATGGCGACTTAAGTACAAGTGGACTGACACTCTCACATTCTATGATTTGAACCTCTCCTGTGAGTTCAGTTTTAGATTCCGATGCTTCACTTCAGGTTTACTGTATACCTTGCACCTTCTTATTGACGATGAAACACAGAAATTGCATCGGAATTAAATTGAAAAGGCACAATGCCGACTTAAGTACAAGAGGACTGACGCTCTAACTTTCTATGATTGGAACCTCTCCTATGAGTCCAGATTTAGATTCCGATGCTTCACTACATGTTTGCTGTATCCCTTGGACCATCTTATTGACGATGAAACACAAGAATTGCATCCGAATTGAATACAAAAGGCACAATGACGACTTAAGTACAAGAGGACTGACACTCTCACTTGCTATAATTTGAACATCTCCTGTGAGTCCTGTTTTACATTCCGATGCTTCACTTCAGGTTTACTATGTCCCTTAAACCTTCGTATTGACGATGAAACACAGATTTTGCATCCGAATGTAACAAAAAAGGCGCAATGCCGACTTAAGTACAAGTGGACTGACACTCTCACATTCTATGATTTGAACCTCTCCTGTGAGTCCAATTTAAGATTCCGATGCTTCACTTCAGGTTTACTGTATACCTTGCACCTTCTTATTGACGATGAAACACAGAAATTGCATCGGAATTAAAATCAAAAGGCACAATGCCGACTTAAGTACAAGAGGACTGACACTCTCACTTTCTATAATCTGAACCTCTCCTGTGATTCCAGTTTTAGATTCCGATTCTTCAGGTTTACTGTATACCTTGCACCTTCTTATTGACGATGAAACACAGAAATTGCATCCGAATTTAATACAAAAGGCACAATGCCGACTTAAGTACAAGAGGAGAGACATTCTAACTTTCTATGATTTGACCTCTCCTGTGAGTCCAGTTTTAGATTCCGATGCTTCACTTCATGTTTACTGTATACCTTGCACCTTCTTATTGACGATGAAACACAGAAATTGCATCGGAATTAAATTCAAAAGGCACAATGCCGACTTAAGTACAAGAGGACTGACACTCTAACTTTCTATGATTGGAACCTCTCCTGTGTGTCCAGATTTAGATTCCGATGCTTCACTACATGTTTACTGTATACCTTGCACCTTCTTATTGACGATGAAACACAGAAATTGCATCGGAATTAAATTCAAAAGGCACAATGCCGACTTAAGTACAAGAGGACTGACACTCTAACTTTCTATGATTGGAACCTCTCCTGTGTGTCCAGATTTAGATTCCGATGCTTCACTACATGTTTACTGTATCCCTTGTACCTTCTTATTGACGATGAAACACAGAAATTGCATCCGAATTTAATACAAAAGGCACAATGACGACTTAAGTACAAGAGGAGAGACATTCTAACTTTCTATGATTAGACCGCTCCTGTGATCCCAGTTTTAGATTCCGATGCTTCACTTCAGGTTTACTGTATCCCTTGGACCTACTTATTGACGATGAAACACAGAGTTTGCATAAGAATTTAATACAAAAGGCACAATACCGACTCTAGTACAAGAGGAGTGACACTCTAACTTTCTATGATTTGACCTCTCCTGTGAGTCCAGTTTTAGATTCCGATGCTTCACTTCATGTTTACTGTATACCTTGCACCTTCTTATTGACGATGAAACACAGAAATTGCATCGGAATTAAATTCAAAAGGCACAATGCCGACTTAAGTACAAGAGGACTGACACTCTAACTTTCTATGATTGGAACCTCTCCTGTGTGTCCAGATTTAGATTCCGATGCTTCACTACATGTTTACTGTATCCCTTGGACCTTCTTATTGACGATGAAACACAGAAATTGCATCCGAATTTAATACAAAAGGCACAATGACGACTTAAGTACAAGAGGACTGACACTCTCACTTTCTATAATTTGAACATCTCCTGTGAGTCCAGTTTTAGATTCTGATGCTTCATTTCAGGTTTACTGTATACCTTGCACCTTCTTATTGACGATGAATTACAGAAATTGCATCGGAATTAAATTCAAAAGGCACAATGCCGACTTAAGTACAAGAGGACAGACACTTTAACTTTCTATGATTGGATCCTCTCCTGTGAGTCCAGTTTTAGATTCCGATGCCTCACTTCAGGTTTACTGTATCCCTTGGACCTTCTTATTGACGATGAAACACAGAAATTGCATCCGAATTTAATACAAAACGCACCATGCCGACTTCAGTACAAGAGGACTGACACTCTCACTTTCTATGATTTGAACCTCTCCAGTGAGTCCAGTTTTAGATTCCAATGCTTCACTTCAGGTTTACTATAACCCTTAAACCTTCGTATTGACGATGAAACACAGATTTTGCATCCGAATGTAACAAAAAAGGCGCAATGCCGACTTAAGTACAAGACGACTGACACTCTCACTTTCTATGATTTGAACCTCTCCTGTGAGTCCAGTTTTAGATTCCGATGCTTCACTTCAGGTTTACTGTATCCCTTGGACCTTCTTATTGGCGATGAAACACAGAAATTGCATCCGAATTTAATACAAATGGCACAATGCCGACTTAAGTGCAAGAGTACTGATACTCTCACTTTCTATGATTTGAACGTCTCCTGTGAGTCCAGTTTTACATACCGATGCTTCACTTCAGGTTTACTGTATCCCTTGGACCTTCTTATTGACGATGAAACACAGAGTTTGATAAGAATTTAATACAAAAGGCACAATACCGACTCTAGTACAAGAGGAGTGACACTCTAACTTTCTATGATTTGACCTCACCTGTGAGTCCAGTTTTAGATTCCGATGCCTCGCTTCAGGTTTACTGTATCCCTTGGACCTTCTTATTGACGATGAATCACAGAAATTGCATCCGAATTTAATACAAATGGCACAATGCCGACTTAAGTAAAAGGGGACTGACACTCACACTTTCTATGATTTGAACCTTTCCTGTGAGTCCAGTTTTAGATTCAGATGCTTTACTTCAGGTTTACTGTATCTCTTGGACCTTCTTATTGACGATGAAAAACAGAAATTGCATCCGAATTAAATACAAATGGCATAATGCCGACTTAATTACAAGATGACTGACACTCTCACTTTCTATGATTTCAACCTATCCTGTGAGTCCAGTTTTAGGTTCCGATGTTTCACTTAAGGCTTACTGTATCCCGTGGACCTTCTTATTGACGATGAAACACAGAAATTGCATACGAACTTAATACAAAAGGCACAATACCGACTTAAGTACAAGCGGAGTGACACTCTAACTTTCTATGATTTGAACCTCTCCTGTGAGTCCAGTTTTAGATTCCGATGCTTCACTTCAGGTTCACTGTATCCCTTGGACCTTCTTATTGGCGATGAAACACAGAAATTGCATCCGAATTTAATACAAATGGCACAATGCCGACTAAAGTGCAAGAGTACTGACACTCTCACTTTCTATGATTTAAACGTTTCCTGTGAGTCCAGTTTTACATTCCGATGCTTCACTTCAGGTTTAGTGTATCCCTTGGACCTTCTTATTGACAATGAAACACAGAAATTGCATCCGAATTTAATACAAATGGCGCAATGCCGACTTAAGTACAAGAGGACTGACACTCTCACTTTCTATGATTTGACCTCTCCTGTGAGTCCAGTTTTAGATTCCGAAGCTTCACTTCAGGTTTACTATATCCCTTAAACCTTCGTATTGACGATGAAACACAGATTTTGCATCCGAATGTAACAAAAAAGGCGCAATGCCGACTTAAGTACAAGTGGACTGACACTCTCACATTCTATGATTTGAACCTCTCCTGTGAGTCCAGTTTTAGATTCCGATGCTTCACTTCAGGTTTACTGTATCCCTTGGACCTACTTATTGACGATGAAACACAGAGTTTGCATAAGAATTTAATACAAAAGGCACAATACCGACTCTAGTACAAGAGGAGTGACACTCTAACTTTCTATGATTTGACCTCTCCTGTGAGTCCAGTTTTAGATTCCGATGCTTCACTTCATGTTTACTGTATACCTTGCACCTTCTTATTGACGATGAAACACAGAAATTTCATCGGAATTAAATTCAAAAGGCACAATGCCGACTTAAGTACAAGAGGACTGACACTTTAACTTACTATGATTGGAACCTCTCCTGTGAGTCCAGTTTTCGATTCCGATGCCTCACTTCAGGTTTACTGTATCCCTTGGACATTCTTATTGACGATGAAACACAGAAATTGCATCCGAATTTAATACAAATGGCATAATGCCGACTTAATTACAAGATGACTGACACTCTCACTTTCTATGATTTGAACCTATCCTGTGAGTTCCGTTTTAGATACCGATGCTTCACTTCAGGTTTACTGTATCCCTTGGACCTTCTTATTGACGATGAAACACAGAAATTGCATCTGAATTTCATACAAAAGGCACAATGCCGAATCAAGTACAAGAGGACTGACACTCTCACATTCTATGGGTTGAAACTCTCCTGTGAGTCCAGTTTTAGATTCCGATGCTTCACTTCAGGTTTACTATATACCTTGCACCTTCTTATTGACGATGAAACACAGAAATTGCATCCGAATTTAATACAAAACGCACCATGCCGACTTCAGTACAAGAAGACTGACACTCTCACTTTCTATGATTTGAACCTCTCCAGTGAGTCCAGTTTTAGATTCCAATTCTTCACTTCAGGTTTACTATAACCCTTAAACCGTCGTATTGACGATGAAACACAGATTTTGCATCCGAATGTAACAAAAAAGTCGCAATGCCGACTTAAGTACAAGACGACTGACACTCTCACTTTCTATGATTTGAACCTCTCCTGTGAGTCCAGTTTTAGATTCCGATGCTTCACTTCAGGTTTACTGTATCCCTTGGACCTTCTTATTGGCGATGAAACACAGAAATTGCATCCGAATTTAATACAAATGGCACAATGCCGACTTAAGTGCAAGAGTACTGATACTCTCACTTTCTATGATTTGAACCTCTCCTGTGAGTCCAGTTTTACATTCCGATGCTTCACTTCAGGTTTACTGTATCCCTTGGACCTTCTTATTGACGATGAAACACAGAGTTTGAAAAGAATTTAATACAAAAGGCACAATACCGACTCTAGTACAAGAGGAGTGACACTCTAACTTTCTAGGATTTGACCTCTCCTGTGAGTCCAGTTTTAGATTCCGATGCTTCACTTCAGGTTTACTGTATCCCTTGGACCTTCTTATTGACGATGAATCACAGAAATTGCATCCGAATTTAATACAAATGGCACAATGCCGACTTAAGTAAAAGCGGATTGACACTCACACTTTCTATGATTTGAACCTTTCCTGTGAGTCCAGTTTTAGAATCAGATGCTTTACTTCAGGTTTACTGTATCTCTTGGACCTTCTTATTGACGATGAAACACAGAAATTGCATCCGAATTAAATACAAATGGCATAATGCCGACTTACTTACAAGATGACTGACACTCTCACTTTCTATGATTTGAACCTATCCTGTGAGTCCAGTTTTAGGTTCCGATGTTTCACTTAAGGTTTACTGTATCCCTTGGACCTTCTTATTGACGATGAAACACAGAAATTGCATCCGAATTTAATACAAAAGGCACAATGACGACTTAAGTACAAGAGGACTGACACTCTCACTTTCTATAATTTGAACATCTCCTGTGAGTCAAGTTTTAGATTCTGATGCTTCATTTCAGGTTTACTGTATACCTTGCACCCTCTTATTGACGATGAAACACAGAAATTGCATCGGAATTAAATTCAAAAGGCACAATGCCGACTTAAATACAAGATGACTGACACTCTCACTTTCTATGATTTGAACCTCTCCTGTGAGTCCAGTTTTAGATTCCGATGCTTCACTTCAGGTTTACTGTATCCCTTGGACCTTCTTATTGGCGATGAAACACAGAAATTGCATCCGAATTTAATACAAATGGCACAATGCCGACTAAAGTGCAAGAGTACTGACACTCTCACTTTCTATGATTTAAACGTTTCCTGTGAGTCCAGTTTTACATTCCGATGCTTCACTTCAGGTTTACTG
Organism: Schistocerca americana; assembly: GCF_021461395.2. Taxonomy (NCBI): domain Eukaryota; kingdom Metazoa; phylum Arthropoda; class Insecta; order Orthoptera; family Acrididae; genus Schistocerca; species Schistocerca americana. The sequence goes on along the minus strand of NC_060128.1, from coordinate 7,179,946 downwards.
TATCCCTTGGACCTTCTTATTGACAATGAAACACAGAAATTGCATCCGAATTTAATACAAATGGCGCAATGCCGACTTAAGTACAAGAGGACTGACACTCTAAATTTCTATGATTGGAACCTCTCCTGTGAGTATAGATTTAGATTCCGATGCTTCACTACATGTTTACTGTATCCCTTGGACCTTCTTATTGACGATGAAACACAGAAATTGCATCCGAATTTAATACAAAAGGCACAATGACGACTTAAGTACAAGAGGAATGACACTCTCACTTTCTATAATTTGAACATCTCCTGTGAGTCCAGTTTTAGATTGTGATGCTTCAATTCAGGTTTACTGTATACCTTGCACCTTCTTATTGACGATGAAACACAGAAATTGCATCCGAATTTAATACAAAAGGCACAATGCCGACTTAAGTACAAGAGGACTGACATTCTAACTTTCTATGATTTGAACCTCTCCTGTGAGCCCAGTTTTAGATTCCGATGCTTCACTTCAGGTTTACTGTATTCCTTGGACCTTCTTACTGACGATGAAACACAGAGTTTTCATAAGAATTTAATACAAAAGGCACAAGAACGACTCAAGTACAAGAGGAGTGACACTCAAACTTTCTATGATTTGACCTCTCCTGTGAGTCCAGTTTTAGATTCCGATGCTTCACTTCAGGTTTACTGTATCCCTTGGACCTTCTTATTGACGATGAAACACAGAAATTGCATCCGAATTTAATACAAATGGCATAATGCCGACTTAGTTACAAGATGACTGACACTCTCACTTTCTATGATTTGAACCTATACTGTGAGTTCCGTTTTAGATTCCGATGCTTCACTTCAGGTTTACTGTATCCCTTGGACCTTCTTATTGACGATGAAACACACAAATTGCATCCGAATTTAATACAAATTGCATAATGCCGACTTAATTACAAGATGACTGACACTCTCACTTTATATGATTTGAACCTCTCCTGTGAGTCCAGTTTTAGATTCCGATTCTTCAGGTTTACTGTATACCTTGCACCTTCTTATTGCCGATGAAACACAGAAATTGCATCTGAATTTAATACAAAAGGCACAATGCCGACTTAAGTACATGAGGATTGACATTCTAACTTTCTATGATTTGAACCTCTCCTGTGAGTCCAGTTTTAGATTCCGATGCTTCACTTCAGGTTTACTGTATCGCTTGGTCCTTCTTGTTGACGATGAAAGACAGAAATTGCATCCGAATTTAATACAAAAGGCACAATGGCGCCTTAAGTACAAGTGGACTGACACTCTCACATTCTATGATTTGAACATCTCCTGTGAGTCCAGTTTTAGATTCCGATGCTTCACTTCAGGTTTACTGTATACCTTGCACCCTCTAATTGACGATGAAACACAGAAATTGCATCGGATTAAATTCAAAAGGCACAATGCCGACTTAATTACAAGATGACTGACACTCTCACTTTCTATGATTTGAACCTCTCCTGTGAGTCCAGTTTTAGATTCCGATGCTTCACTTCAAGTTTACTGTATCCCTTGGACCTTCTTATTGGCGATGAAACACAGAAATTGCATCCGAATTTAATACAAATGGCACAATGCCGACTTAAGTACAAGAGTACTGACACTCTCACTTTCTATGATTTGAACCTCTCCTCTGAGTCCAGTTTTACATTCCGATGCTTCACTTCAGGTTTATTGTATCCCTTGGACCTTCTTATTGTCAATGAAACACAGAAAATGCATCCGAATATAATACAAATGGCGCAATGCCGACTTAAGTACAAGAGGACTGACACTCTCACTTTCTATGATTTGAACCTCTCCGTTGAGTCCAGTTTTAGATTCCAATGCTTCACTTCAGGTTTACTGTATCCCTTGGACCTTCTTATTGACGATGAAACACAGAGTTTGCATAAGAATTTAATCCAAAGGCACAATACCGACTCAAGTACAAGAGGAGTGACACTCTAACTTTCTATGATTTGACCTCTCCTGTGAGTCCAGATTCCGATGCTTCACTTCAGGTTTACTGTATCCCTTGGACCTTCTTATTGTCGATGAAACACAGAAATTGCATCCGAATTTAATACAAATGGCACAATGCCGACTTAAGTACAAGAGGACTGACACTCTCACTTTCTATGATTTGAACCTCTCCTGTGAGTCCTGTTTTAGATTCCGATGTTTCACTCCAGGTCTACTGTATACCTTGCACCTTCTTATTGACGATGAAACACAGAAATTGCATCGGAATTAAATTCAAAATGCACAATGCCGACTTAAGTACAAGAGGACTGACACTCTAACTTTCTATGATTGGAACCTCTCCTGTGAGTCCAGTTTTAGATTCCGATGCCTCACTTCAGGTTTGCTGTATCCCTTGGACCTTCTTATTGACGATGAAACACAGAAATTGCAACCGAATTTAATACAAATGGCACAATGCCGACTTAAGTACAAGAGGACTGACACTCTCACTTTCTATGATTTGAACCTCTCCTGTGAGTCCAGTTTTAGATTCCAATGCTTCACTTCAGGTTTACTGTATCCCTTGGACCTTCTTATTGACAATGAAACACAGAAATTGCATCCGAATGTAATACAAATGGCGCAATGCCGACTTAAGTACAAGAGGACTGACACTCTCACTTTCTATGATTTGAACCTCTCCTGTGAGTCCAGTTTTAGATTCCGATTCTTCAGGTTTACTGTATACCTTGCACCGTCTTATTGACGATGAAACACAGAAATTGCATCCGAATTTAATCCAAAAGGCACAATGCCGACTTAAGTACAAGAGGACTGACATTCTAACTTTCTATGATTTCAACCTCTCCTGTGAGCCCAGTTTGGGATTCCGATGCATCACTTCAGGTTTACTGTATCCCTTGGAACTTCTTATTGACGATGAAACACAGAGTTTGCATAAGAATTTAATACAAAAGGCACAATACCGACTCAAGTACAAGAAGAGTGGCACTCTAACGTTCTATGATTTGACCTCACCTGTGAGTCCAGTTTTAGATTCCGACGCTTCACTTCAGGTTTACTGTATCCCTTGGACCTTCTTACTGACGATGAAACATAGAAATTGCAACCGAATTTAATACAAATGGCACAATGCCGACTCAAGTACAAGAGGACTGACACTCACACTTTCTATGATTTGAACCTTTCCTGTGAGTCCAGTTTTAGATTCAGATGCTTCACTTCAGGTTTACTGTATCTCTTGGACCTTCTTATTGACGATGAAACACAGAAATTGCATCCGAATTTAATACAAATGGCATAATGCCAACTTAATTACAAGATGACTGACACTCTCACTTTCTATTATTTGAACCTATCCTGGGAGTCCAGTTTTAGTTTCCGATGTTTCACTTAAGGTTTACTGTATCATTTGGACCTTCTTATTGACGATGAAACGCAGAAATTGCATCCGAATTTAATACAAATGGCATAATGCCGACTTAATTACAAGATGACTGACACTCTCACTTTCTATGATTTGAACCTATCCTGTGAGTTCCGTTTTAGATTCCGTTGCTTCACTTCAGGTTTACTGTATCCCTTGGACCTTCTTATTGACGATGAAACACAGAAATTGCATCTGAATTTAATACAAAAGGCACAATGCCGAATCAAGTACAAGAGGACTGACACTCTCACATTCTATGAGTTGAACCTTTCCTGTGAGTCCAGTTTTAGATTCCGATGCTTCACTTCAGGTTTACTGTATCCCTTGGACCTTCTTATTGGCGATGAAACATTAGAAATTTCATCCGAATTTAATACAAATGGCACAATGCTGACTTAAGTACAAGAGTACTGACACTCTCACTTTCTATGATTTGAACCTCTCCTGTGAGTCCAGTTTTACATTCCGATGCTTCACTTCAGGTTTACTGTATCCCTTGGACCTTCTTACTGACGATGAAACACAGAAATTGCAACCGAATTTAATACAAATGGCACAATGCCGGCTTAAGTACAAGAAGACTGACACTCTCACTTTCTATGATTTGAACCTCTCCTGTGAGTCCTGTTTTAGATTCCGATGTTTCACTTCAGGTCTACTGTATACCTTGTACCTTCTTATTGACGATGAAACACAGAAATTGCATCGGAATTAAATTCAAAAGGCACAATGCCGACGTAAGGACAAGAGGACTGACACTCTAACTTTCTATGATTGGAACCTCTCCTGTGAGTCCAGTTTTAGATTCCGATGCCTCACTTCAGGTTTACTGTATCCCTTGGACCTTCTTCCTGACGATGAAACACAGAAATTGCAACCGAATTCAATACAAATGGCACAATGCCGACTTAAGTACAAGAGGACTGACACTCTAACTTTCTATGATTGGAACCTCTCCTGTGGGTCCAGATTTAGATTCCGATGCTTCACTACATGTTTACTGTATCCCTTGGACCTTCTTATTGACGATGAAACATAGAAATTGCATCCGAAATTAATACAAAAGGCACAATGACGACTTAAGTACAAGAGGACTGACACTCTCACTTTCTATAATTTGAACATCTCCTGTGAGTCCAGTTTTAGATTCCGATGCTTCATTTCAGGTTTACTGTATACCTTGCACCCTCTTATTGACGATGAAACACAGAAATTGCATCGGAATTAAATTCAAAAGGCACAATGCCGACTTAATTACAAGATGACTGACACTCTCACTTTCTATTTTATGAACCTATCCTGGGAGTCCAGTTTTAGATTCCGATGTTTCACTTAAGGTTTACTGTATCCCTTGGACCTTCTTATTGACAATGAAACACAGAAATTGCATCAGAATTTAATACAAATGGCGCAATGCCGTCTTAAGTACAAGAGGACTGACACTCTCACTTTCTATGATTTGAACCTCTCCTGTGAGTCCAGGTTTTGATTCCGATTCTTCAGGTTTACTGTATACCTTGCACCTTCTTATTGACGATGAAACACAGAAATTGCATCCGAATTTAATACAAATGCCACAATGCCGACTTAAGTACAAGAGTACTGACATTCTATCGTTCTATGATTTGACCTCTCCTGTGAGTCCAGTTTTAGATTCCGATGCTTCACTTCAGGTTTACTGGATCCCTTGGACCTTCTTATTGACGATGAAACACAGAAATTGCATCCGAATTTAATACAAATGGCACAATGCCGACTTAAGTACAAGAGGACTGACACTCACACTTTCTATGATTTGAACCTTTCCTGTGAGTCCAGTTTTAGATTCAGATGCTTCACTTCAGGTTTACTGTATCTCTTGGACCTTCTTATTGACGATGAAACACAGAAATTGCATCCGAATTTAATACAAATGGCATAATGCCGACTTAATTACAAGATGACTGACACTCTCACTTTCTATTATTTGAACCTATCCTGGGAGTCCAGTTTTAGATTCCGATGTTTCACTTAAGGTTTACTGTATCACTTGGACCTTCTTATTGACGATGAAACACAGAAATTGCATCCGAATTTATTACAAATGGCACAATACCGACTTAAGTACAAGCGGAGTGACACTCTAACTTTCTATGATTTGAATCTCTCCTGTGGGTCCAGTTTTAGACTCCGATGCTTCACTTCAGGTTTACTGTATCCCTTGGACCTTCTAATTGACGATGAAACACAGAAATTGCATCCGAATTTAATACAAATGGCATAATGCCGACTTAATTACAAGATGACTGACACTCTCACTTTCTATGATTTGAACCTATCCTGTGAGTCCAGTTTTACATTCCGATGCTTCACTTCAGGTTTACTGTATCCCTTGGACCTTCTTATTGACGATGAATAACAGAAATTGCATCTGAATTTAATACAAATGGCACAATGCCAACATAAGTAAAAGAGGCCTGACAATCACACTTTCTATGATTTGAACCTTTCCTGTGAGTCCAGTTTTAGATTCAGATGCTTCACTTCAGGTTTACTGTATCTCTTGGACCTCCTTATTGACGATGAATTACAGAATTTGCATCCGAATTTAATACAAATGGCTTAATGCCGGCTTAAGTACAAGATGACTGACACTCTCACTTTCTATGAATTGAACCTCTCCTGTGAGTACAGTTTTAGATTCCGATGCTTCACTTCAGGTTTACTCTAACCCTTGGACCTTCTTATTGACGATGAAACACAGAAATTGCTTCCGAATTTAATACAAAATGCACAATGCCGACTTTAGTAAAAGAGGACTGACACTCTAACATTCTATGATATGAACCTATCCTGTGAGTCCAGTTTTAGATTCCGATGCTTCACTTAAGGTTTACTGTATCCCTTGGACCTTCTTATTGACGATGAAACACAGAAATTGTATCCGATTTTAATACAAAAGGCACAATACCGACTTAAGTACAAGAGGATTGCCACTCTCACTTTCTATGGTTTGAACCTCTCTTGTGAGTCCAGTTTTAGATTCTGAGGCTTCACTTCAGGTTTACTGTATCCCTTGGACCTTCTTATTGACGATGAAACACAGAAATTGCATATGAATTCAATACAAAAGCACAATGCTGACTTAAGTACAAGAGGACTGACACTCTCACTTTCTATGATTTGAACCTCTACTGTGAGTTCAGTTTAGAATCCGCTGGTTCAAATCAGGTTTACTGTATCCCTTGGACCTTCTTATTGGCGAAGAAACACAGAGTTTGCATCCGAATTTAATACAGAAGGACAATGCCGACTTAAGTGCAAGAGGACTGATACTCTAATTTTCTGTGATTTGAACCTCTCCTGTGAGTCTACTTTTAGATTCCGATGCTTCACTTCAGGTTTACTGTATCCCTTGGACCTTCTTTTTGACGATGAAACACAGAAATTGCATCCGAATTTAATACAAATGGCACAATGCCGACTTAAGTACAAGAGGACTGACACTCTCACTTTCTATGATTTGAACCTCTCCAGTGAGTCCAGTTTTAGATTCCAATGCTTCACTTCAGGTTTACTATATCCCTTAAACCTTCGTATTGACGATGAAACACAGATTTTGCATCCGAATCTAACAAAAAAGGCGCAATACCGACTTAAGTACAAGACGACTGACACTCTAACTTTCTAAGAATTAAACCTCTCCTGTGAGTCCAGTTTTAGACTCCCATGCTTCACTTCAGGTTTACTATATCCCTTGGACTATCTTATTGACGATGAAACACAGAAATTGCATCCGAATTTAATACAAAAGGCACAATGCCGACTTAAGTACAAGAGGACTGACACTCAAACTTTCTATGATTTGAACCTCTCCTGTGAGTATAGTTTTAGATTCCGATGCTACACTTCAGGTTTACTGTATACCTTGCACCTTCTTATTGACGATGAAACACAGACATTGCATCCGAATTAAATACAAAAGGCACAATGCCGACTTAAGTACAAGAGGACTGAGACTCTCACTTTCTATCATTTGAACCTCTCCTGTGAGTCCAGTTTTAGATTCCGATGCTTCACTTCAGGTTTACTGTATCCCTTGGACCTTCTTATTGACGATGAAACACAGAAATTGCATCCGAAATAAATACAAATATCACAATGCCGACTTAAGTACAAGAGGACTGACACTCTCACTTTCTATGAATTGTACCTCTCCTGTGAGTCCAGTTTTAGATTCCGACGCTTCACTTCAGGTTTAATGTATCCCTGGGACCTTCTTATTGACGATGAAACACAGAAATTGCATCCGAATTTAATACAAACGGCACAATGCCGACTTAAGTACAAGAGGACTGACACTCTCACTTTCTATGATTTGAACCTCTCCTGTGAGTCCAGTTTTAGATTCCGATGCCTCACTTCAGGTTTACTGTATCCCTTGGACCTTCTTATTGACGATGAAACACAGAAATTGCAACCGAATTTAATACAAATGGCACAATGCAGACTTAAGTACAATAGGACTGACACTCTCACTTTCTATGATTTGAACCTCTCCTGTGAGTCCAGTTTTAGAATCCGATGCTTCACTTCATGTTTACTGTATCCCTTGAGACCTTCTTAATGGCGATGAAACACAGAAATAGCATCCGCATTTAATACAAATGGCACATTGCCGACATAAGTACAAGAGCACTGACACTCTCACTTTCTATGATTTGAACCTCTCCTGTGAGTTCAGTTTTAGATTCCGATTCTTCACTTCAGGTTTACTGTATACCTTGCACCTTCTTACTGACGTTGAAACACAGAGTTTGCATCCGAATTTAATACAAAAGGCACAATGCCGACTTAAGTACAAGAGGACTGACACTCTAACTTTCTATGATTTGAACCTCTCCTGTGAGTCCAGTTTTAGATTCCGATGCTTCACTTCAGGTTTACTGCATCCCTTGGACCGTCTTATTGACGATGAAACACAGAAATTGCATCCGAATTTAATACAAAAATCACAATGGCGACTTAAGTACAAGAGGACTGACACTCTCACTCTCTATGATTGGAACCTCTCCGGTGAGTCCAGTTTTAGATTCCGATGCTTCACTTTTGGTTTACTGTATACCTTGCACCTTCTTATTGACGATGAAACACAGAAATTGCACCGGAATTAAATTCAAAAGGCACAATGCCGACTTAAGTACAAGACTACTGACACTCTAACTTTCTATGATTTGAACCTCTCCTGTGAGGCCAGTTTTAGATTCCGATGCTTCACTTCATGTTTACTGTATCTCTTGTACCTTCTGATTGACGATGAAACGCAGAAATTGCATCCGAATTTAATACAAAAGGCACATTACCGACTTAATTACAAAAGGAGTGACACTCTAACTTTCTATCATTTGAACTCTCCTGTGAGTCCAGTTTTAGATTCCGATGCTTCACTTCAAGTTTACTGTATCCCTTGGACCTTCTTATTGACGATGAAACACAGAAATTGTATCCGAATTTAATACAAATGGCACAATGCCGACTTAAGTACAAGAGGACTGACTCTCTCACTTTCTATGATTTGAACCTCTCCTGTGAGTCCAGTTTTAGATTCCGATTCTTCAGGTTTACTGAATACCTTGCACCTTCTTATTGACGATGAAACACAGTAAATTGCATCCGAATTTAATACAAAAGGCACAATGCCGACTTAAGTAGTCGAGGACTGACATTCTAACTTTCTATGATTTGAACCTCTCCTGTGAGCCCAGTTTTAGATTCCGATGCTTCACTTCAGGTATACTGTATCTCTTGGACCTTCTTATTGACGATGAAACACAGAATTTGCATCCGAAGTTAATACAAAAGGCACAACACCGACTCAAGTACAAGCGGAGTGACACTTTAACTTTCTATGATTTGAACCGCTCCTTTGAGTCCAGTTTTAGATTCCGATTCTTCACTTCACGTTTACTGTATCGCTTGGTCCTTCTTGTTGACGATGAAAGACAGAAATTGCATCCGAATTTAATACAAAATGCACAATGGCGACTTAAGTACAAGTGGACTGACACTCTCACATTCTATGATTTGAACCTCTCCTGTGAGTATAGTTTTAGATTCCGATGCTACACTTCAGGTTTACTGTATACCTTGCACCTTCTTATTGACGATGAAACACAGACATTGCATCCGAATTAAATACAAAAGGCACAATGCCGACTTAAGTACAAGAGGACTGAGACTCTCACTTTCTATAATTTGAACATCTCCTGTGAGTCCAGTTTTAGATTCCGATGCTTCATTTCAGGTTTACTGTATACCTTGCGCCCTCTTATTGACGATGAAACACAGAAATTGCTTCGGAATTAAATTCAAAAGGCACAATGCGGACTTAATTACAAGATGACTGACACACTCACTTTCTATGATTTGAACCTCTCCTGTGAGTCCAGTTTTAGATTCCGATGCTTCACTTCAGGTTTACTGTATCCCTTGGACCTTCTTATTGGCGATGAAACACAGAAATTGCATCCGAATTTAATACAAATGGCACAATGCCGACTTAAGTACAAGGGGACTGACACTCTCACTTTCTATGATTTGAACCTTTATTGTGAGTCCATTTGTAGATTCCGATGCTTCACTTCAGTTTTACTGTATCCCTTGGACCTTCTTCTTGACGATGAAACACAGAAATTGCATCCGAATTTAATACAATTGGCTTAATGCCGACTTAATTACAAGATGACTGACACTCTCACTTTCTATTATTTGAACCTCTCCTGTGAGTACACTTTTAGATTCCGATGCTTCACTTCAGGTTAACTGTATCCCTTGGACCTTCTTATTGACGATGAAACACAGAAATTGCTTCCGAATTTTATACAAAATCCACAATGCCGACTTAAGTAAAAGAGGACTGACACTCTAACATCCTATGATTTCAACCTATCCTGTGAGTCCAGTTTTAGATTCTGATGCTTCACTTAAGGTTTACTGCATTCCTTGGACCTTCTTATTGACGATGAAACACAGAAATTTTATCCGATTTTAATACAAGAGGCACAATACCGACTTAAGTACAAGTGGAGTGACACTCTAACTTTCTATGATTTGAACCTATCCTGTGAGTCCAGTTTTAGATATCGATGCTTCACTTCACGTTTTCTGTATCCCTTGGACCTTCTTATTGACGATGAAACACAGAGTTTGCATTCGAAATTAATACAAAAATCACAATGCCGACTTAAGTAAAAGAGGACTGACACTCTAATTTTCTATGATTTGATCCTCTCCTGTGAGTCCAGTTTTAGATTCCGATGCTTCACTTCAGGTTTACTGTTTCCCTTGGACCTTCTTGTTGACGATGAAACACAAAAATTGCATCCTAATTTAATAGAAAAGGCATAATGGCGACATAAGTACAAGAGGACTGACACTCTAACTATCTATGATTTGAATCTGTCCTGTGAGTCCAGTTTTAGATTCCGATGCTTCACTACAGATTTACTGCATTCCTTGGACCTTCTTATAGACGATGAAACACAGACATTGCATCCGAATTTAATACAAATGGCACAATACCGACTTAAGTACAAGCGGACTGACACTTTCCCTTTCTATGATTTGAATCTCTCCTGTGAGTCCAGTTTCGGATTCCGATGCTTCACTTCAGGATTACTGTATCCCTTGGACCTTCTTATTGACGATGAAACACAGACATTGCATCGGAACTAAATTCAAAAGGCACAATGCCGACTTAAGTAAAAGAGGACTGACACACTCACTTTCTACGATTTGAACCTCTCCTGTGAGTCCAATTTTGGATTCCGACGCTTCACTTCAGGTCTACTGTATCCCTTGGACCTTCTTATTGACGATGAAACACAGAAATTGCATCGGAATTAATTTCAAAAGGCACAATGCCGACTTAAGTACAAGAGTACTGACACTCTAACTTTCTATGATTTGAACCTCTCCAGTGAGTCCAGTTTTAGATTCCGATGCTTCACTTCAGGTTTACTCTATCCCTTGGACCTTCTTATTGACGATGAAACACAGAGTTTGCATCCGAATTTAATACAAAAGGCACAATGCCGACTTAAGTACAAGAGGGCTGACACCCTAACTTTCAATGATTTGAATCTCTCCTGTGATCCAGTTTTAAATTCCGATGCTTCACTTCAGGTTTACTGTATCCGTTGGACCATCTTATTGACGATAAAACACAGAAATTGCATCCGAATTTAATACAAAAGGCACAATGGCGACTTAAGTAAAGAGGACTGACACTCTCACTTTCTATGATTTGAACCTCTCCTGTGGGTCCAGTTTTAGATTCCGATGCTTCACTTCAGGTTTACTGTATCCCGTGGACCTTCTTATTGACGATGAAACACAGAAATTCCATCCGAATTGAATACAAATGGCACAATACCGACTTAAGTACAAGAGGAGTGACACTCTAACTCTCTATGATTTGAACCTCTCCTGTGAGTCCAGTTTTAGATTCCGATGCTTCACTTCAGGTTTACTGTATACCTTGCACCTTTTTATTGACGATGAAACACAGAAATTGCATCGGAATTAAATTCAAAAGGCACAATGCCGAATTAAGTACATGAGGACTCACACTCTAACTTTCTATGATTGGAACCTCTTCTGTGAGTCCAGTTTTAGATTCCGATGCTTCACTACAGATTTACTGTATCTCTTGGACCTTCTTATTGACGATGAAACACAGAAATTGCATCCGAATTTAATACAAATGGCACAATGCCGACTTAAGTACAAGAGGACTGACATTCTCACTTTCTATAATTTGAACATCTCCTGTGAGTCCAGTTTTAGATTCCGATGCTTCACTTCAGGTTTACTGTATCCCTTGGACCTTCTTGTTTACGATGAAACACAGAAATTGCATCCGAAATTAATACAAAGGGCACAAAGGCGACTTAAGTACAAGAGGACTGACACTTTCCCTTTCTATGATTTGAATCTCTCCTGTGAGTCCAGTTTCGGATTCCGATGCTTCACTTCAGGATTACTGTATACCTTGCACCTTCTTATTGACGATGAAGCACAGAAATTGCATCGGAATTATAATTAAAAGGCACAATGCCGACTTAAGTACAAGCGGACTGACTCTCTAACATTCAATGATTTGAACCTATCCTGTGAGTCCACTTTTAGATTCCGATGCTTAACTTCAGGTTTACTGTATCCCGTGGACCTTCTTATTGACGATGAAACACAGAAATTCCATCCGAATTGAATACAAATGGCACAATACCGACTTAAGTACAAGAGGAGTGACACTCTAACTCTCTATGATTTGAACCTCTCCTGTGAGTCCAGTTTTAGATTCCGATGCTTCACTACAGATTTACTGTATCTCTTGGACCTTCTTATTGACGATGAAACACAGAAATTGCATCCGAATTTAATACAAATGGCACAATGCCGACATAAGTACAAGAGGACTGACACTCTAACTATCTATGATTTGAATCTGTCCTGTGAGTCCAGTTTTAGATTCCGATGCTTCACTACAGATTTACTGCATTCCTTGGACCTTCTTATAGACGATGAAACACAGACATTGCATCCGAATTTAATACAAATGGCACAATACCGACTTAAGTACAAGCGGACTGACACTTTCCCTTTCTATGATTTGAATCTCTCCTGTGAGTCCAGTTTCGGATTCCGATGCTTCACTTCAGGATTACTGTATACCTTGCACCTTCTTATTGACGATGAAGCACAGAAATTGCATCGGAATTATAATTAAAAGGCACAATGCCGACTTAAGTACAAGCGGACTGACTCTCTAACATTCAATGATTTGAACCTATCCTGTGAGTCCACTTTTAGATTCCGATGCTTAACTTCAGGTTTACTGTATCCCGTGGACCTTCTTATTGACGATGAAACACAGAAATTCCATCCGAATTGAATACAAATGGCACAATACCGACTTAAGTACAAGAGGAGTGACACTCTAACTCTCTATGATTTGAACCTCTCCTGTGAGTCCAGTTTTAGATTCCGATGCTTCACTTCAGGTTTACTGTATCCCTTGGACCTTCTTGTTTACGATGAAACACAGAAATTGCATCCGAAATTAATACAAAGGGCACAAAGGCGACTTAAGAACAAGAGGACTGACACTCTCACTTTCTATAATTTGAACCTTTATTGTGAGTCCAGTTGTAGATTCCGATGCTTCACTTCAGTTTTACTGTTTCCCTTGGACCTTCTTATTGACGATGAAACACAGAAATTGCATCCGAATTTAATACAAATGGCACAATGCCGACTTAAGTACAAGAGGACTGACATTCTCACTTTCTATAATTTGAACATCTCCTGTGAGTCCAGTTTTAGATTCCGATGCTTCATTTCAGGTTTACTGTATACCTTGCGCCCTCTTATTGACGATGAAACACAGAAATTGCATCGGAATTAAATTCAAAAGGCACAATGCGGACTTAATTACAAGATGACTGACACTCTCACTTTCTATGATTTGAACCTCTCCTGTGAGTCCAGTTTTAGATTCCGATGCTTCACTTCAGGTTTACTGTATACCTTGCACCTTTTTATTGACGATGAAACACAGAAATTGCATCGGAATTAAATTCAAAAGGCACAATGCCGAATTAAGTACATGAGGACTCACACTCTAACTTTCTATGATTGGAACCTCTTCTGTGAGTCCAGTTTTAGATTCCGATGCTTCACTACAGATTTACTGTATCTCTTGGACCTTCTTATTGACGATGAAACACAGAAATTGCATCCGAATTTAATACAAATGGCACAATGCCGACTTAAGTACAAGAGGAATGACACTCTAACTCTCTATGATTTGAGCCTCTCCTGTGAGTCCAGTTTTAGATACCGATGTTTCACTTAAGGTTTACTGTATTCCTTGCACCTTCTTATTGACGATGAAACACAGAAATTGCATCCGAATTTAATACAAAAGGCACAACACCGACTCAAGTACAAGCGGAGTGACACTTTAACTTTCTATGATTTGAACCGCTCCTTTGAGTCCAGTTTTAGATTCCGATTCTTCACTTCACGTTTGCTGTATCGCTTGGTCCTTCTTGTTGACGATGAAAGACAGAAATTGCATCCGAATTTGATACAAAATGCACAATGGCGACTTAAGTACAAGTGGACTGACACTCTCACATTCTATGATTTGAACCTCTCCTGTGAGTCCAGTTTTAGATTCCGAAGCTTCACTTCAGGTTTACTGTATCCCTTGGACCTTCTTATTGGCGATGAAACACAGAAATTGCATCCGAATTTAATACAAATGGCACAATGCCGACTTAAGTACAAGAGGACTGACACTCTCACTTTCTATAATTTGAACATCTCCTGTGAGTCCAGTTTTAGATTCCGATGCTTCATTTCAGGTTTACTGTATACCTTGCGCCCTCTTATTGACGATGAAACACAGAAATTGCATCGGAATTAAATTCAAAAGGCACAATGCGGACTTAATTACAAGATGACTGACACTCTCACTTTCTATGATTTGAACCTCTCCTGTGAGTCCAGTTTTAGATTCCGATGCTTCACTTCAGGTTTACTGTATCCCTTGGACCTTCTTATTGGCGATGAAACACAGAAATTGCATCCGAATTTAATACAAATGGCACAATGCCGACTTAAGTACAAGAGGACTGACACTCTCACTTTCTATAATTTGAACCTTTATTGTGAGTCCAGTTGTAGATTCCGATGCTTCACTTCAGTTTTACTGTTTCCCTTGGACCTTCTTCTTGACGATGAAACACAGAAATTGCATCCGAATTTAATACAAATGGCTTAATGCCGACTTAATTACAAGATGACTGACACTCTCACTTTCTATTATTTGAACCTCTCCTGTGAGTACAGCTTTAGATTCCGATGCTTCACTTCAGGTTAACTGTATCCCTTGGACCTTCTTATTGACGATGAAACACAGAAATTGCTTCCGAATTTAATGCAAAATGCACAATGCCGACTTAAGTAAAAGAGGACTGACACTCTAACATTCTATGATTTGAACCTATCCTGTGAGTCCAGTTTTAGATTCTGATGCTTCACTTAAGGTTTACTGTATTCCTTGGACCTTCTTATTGACGATGAAACACAGAAATTTTATCCGATTTTAATACAAGAGGCACAATACCGACTTAAGTACAAGCGGAGTGACAATCTAATTTTCTATGATTTGAACCTATCCTGTGAGTCCAGTTTTAGATATCGATGCTTCACTTCAGGTTTACTGTATCCCTTGGACCTTCTTATTGACGATGAAACACAGAGTTTGCAGTTGAAATTAATACAAAAGGCACAATGCCGACTTTAGTAAAAGAGGACTGACACTCTAACATTCTATGATTTGAACCTCTCCTGTGAGTCCAGTTTTAGATTCCGATGCTTCACTTCAGGTTTACTGTATCCGTTGGACCTTCTTATTGACGATAAAACACAGAAATTGCATCCGAATTTAATACAAAAGGCACAATGGCGACTTAAGTAAAGAGGACTGACACTCTCACTTTCTATGATTTGAACCTCTCCTGTGGGTCCAGTTTTAGATTCCGATGCTTCACTTCAGGTTTACTGTATACCTTGCACCTTCTTATTGACGAAGAAGCATAGAAATTGCATCGGAATTAAAATTAAAAGGCACAATGCCGACTTAAGTACAAGAGGACTGACTCTCTAACAGTCAATGATTTGAACCTCTCCTGTGAGTCCACTTTTAGATTCCGATGCTTAACGTCAGGTTTACTGTATCCCGTGGACCTTCCTATTGACGATGAAACACAGAAATTCCATCCGAATTGAATACAAATGGCACAACACCGACTTAAGTACAAGAGGAGTGACACTCTAACTCTCTATGATTTGAACCTCTCCTGTGAGTCCATTTTTAGATTCCGATGCTTCACTTCAGGTTTACTGTATCCCTTGGACCTTCTTGTTTACGATGAAACACATAAATTGCATCCGAAATTAATACAAAGGGCACAAAGGCGACTTAAGAACAAGAGGACTGACACTCTCACTTTCTATGATTTGATCCTCTCCTGTGAGTCCAGTTTTAGAATTCGATGCTTCACTTCAGGTTTACTGTATACCTTGCACCTTTTTATTGACGATGAAACACAGAAATTGCATCGGAATTAAATTCAAAAGGCACAATGCCGAATTAAGTACATGAGGACTGACATTCCAACTTTCTATGATTGGAACCTCTTCTGTGAGTCCAGTTTTAGATTCCGATGCTTCACTACAGATTTACTGTATCTCTTGGACCTTCTTATTGACGATGAAACACAGATATTGCATCCGAATTTAATACAAATGGCACAATGCCGACTTAAGTACAAGAGGAATGACACTCTAACTCTCTATGATTTGAGCCTCTCCTGTGAGTCCAGTTTTAGATTCCGATGTTTCACTTAAGGTTTACTGTATTCCTTGGACCTTCTTATTGACGATGAAACACAGAAATTGCATCCGAATTTAATACAAATGCCATAATGCCGACTTAAGTACAAGAGGACTGACATACTCACTTTCTATGATTTGAACCTCTCCTGTGAGTCCAGTTTTTGATTCCGATTCTTCACTTCATGTTAACTGTATCCCTTGGACCTTCTTATTGACGATGAAACACAGAGTTTGCATCCGAATTTAATACAAAAGGCAAAATGCCGACTTAAGTACAAGAGGACTGACACTCTAAGTTTCAATGATTTGAACCGCTCCTGTGAGTCCAGTTTTAGATTCCGATGCTTCACTTCAGGTTTACTGTACCCCTTGGACCTTCTTATTGACGATGATACACAGAAATTGCATCCGAATTTAATACAACAGGCACAATGGCGACTTAAGTACAAGAGGACTGACACTCTCTCTTTCTATGATTTGAACCTCTCCTGTGAGTCCAGTTTCAGATTCCGATGCTTCACTTCAGGTTTACTGTATACCTTGCACCTTCTTATTGACGATGATATACAGGAATTGCATCGGAATTAAATTCAAAAGGCACAATGCCGACTTAAGTACAAGAGGACTGACACAATAACTTTATATGATTTGAACCTCTCCTGTGAGTCCAGTTTTAGATTCCGATGCTTCACTTCAGGTTTACTGTATCCCTTGGACCTTCTTATTGACGATGAAACACAGAAATTGCATCCGAATTTAATACAAAAGGCACAATACCGACTTAACTACAAGAGGAGTGACACTCTAACTCTCCATAATTTGAACCTCTCCTGTGAGTCCAGTATTAGATTCTGATGCTTCACTTCAGGTTTACTGTATCCCTTGGATCTTCTTATTGACGATGAGACACAGAAATTC
This sequence comes from Schistocerca americana, assembly GCF_021461395.2. Lineage (NCBI taxonomy): Eukaryota > Metazoa > Arthropoda > Insecta > Orthoptera > Acrididae > Schistocerca > Schistocerca americana. The sequence continues at coordinate 7,162,156 of NC_060128.1, read as the reverse complement.
ATCCGAATTTAATACAAATGGCACAATGCCGACTTAAGTACAAAAGGACTGACACACTCACTTTCTATGATTTGAACCTCTCCTCTGAGTCCAGTTTTAGATTCCAATGCTTCACTTCAGATTTACTTTATCCCTTGGACACTCTTATTGAGGATGAAACACAGAAATTGCATCCGAATTTAATACAAATCGCACAATGTCGACTTAAGTACAAGAGGACTGACACTCCCACTTTCTATGATTCAAACCTCTCCTGTGAGGTCAGTTTTAGATTCCGATGCTTCACTTCAGGTTTACTGTATCCCTTGGAACTTCTTATTGACGATAAAGCACAGAAATTGCATCCGAATTTAATACAAATGGCACAATACCGACTTAATTACAAGAGGAGTGACACTCTAACTTGCTATGATTTGAACCTCTCCTGTGAGTCCAGTTATAGATTCCGATGTTTCACTTCAGGTTTAGTGTATCCCTCGGACCTTCTTATTGACTATGAAACACAGGAATTGCATCCGAATTTAATACAAATGGCATAATGCCGACATAAGTACAAGAGGACTGACACTCTCACTTTCTATGATTTGAACCTCTCCTGTGAGTCCAGTTTTAAATTCCGATGCTTCACTTCAGGTTTACTGTATACCTTGCACCTTCTTATTGACGATGAAACATAGAAATTGCATCGGAATTTAATACAAAAGGCACAATGCCGACGTAAGTAAAAGAGGCCTGACACTCTAACTTTGTATGATTTGAACCTCTCCTGTGAGTCCAGTATTAGTTTCCGATGCTTCACTTCAGGTATACTGTATACCTTACACCTTCTTATTGACGATGAAGCACAGAAATTGTATCCGAATTTAATACAAAAGGCACAATGCCGACTTAAGTACAAGAGGGCTGACATTCTAACTATCTATGATTTGAACCTCTCCAGAGAGTCCTGTTTTAGATTCCGATGCTTCACTTCTGGTTTACTGTATCCCTTGGACTTTCTTATTGACGATGAAACACAGACATTGCATCCGAGTTTAATACAAATGGCACAATACCGACTTAAGTACGAGAGGAGTGACCCACTAACTTTCTATGATTTGAACCTCTCCTGTGAGTCCAGTTTTAGATTCCGATGCTTCACTTCAGGTTTACTGTATATCTTGGACCTTCTTATTGACGATGAAACACAGAAATTGCATCCGAATTTAATACAAATGGCACAATGCCGACTTAAGTACAAGAAGACTGACACTCTCACTCTCTATGATTTGAATCCCTCCTGTGAGTCCAGTTATAGATTCCGATGCTTCACTTCGGGTTTTCTGTATAACTTGCACCTTCTGATTGACGATGAAACACAGAAATTGCAATGGAATTTAATACAAAAGGCACAATGCCGACTTAAGTAAAAGAGGACAGACCCTCTAACTTTCTGTGATTTGAACCTCTCCTGTGAGTCCAGTTTTAGATTCTGATGCTTCACTTCAGGTTTACTGTATCCCTTGGCTCTTCTTATTGACGATGAAACACAGAAATTGCATCCGAATATAATACAAATGGCAAAATGCCTACTTAACTACAAGAGGACTGACACTCTCACTTTCTATGATTTGAACCTCTCCTGTGAGTCCAGTTTTAGATTCCGATGCTTCACTTCAGTTTTACTTTACCCCTTGGACACTCTTATTGAGGATGAAACACAGAAATTGCTTCCGAATTTAATACAAATCGCACAATGCCGACTTAAGTACAAGAGGACTGACACTCTCACTTTCTATGATTCGAACCCCTCCTGTGAGGTCAGGTTTAGATTCCGATGCTTCACTTCAGGTTCACTGTATCATTTGGTCCTTCTTATTGACGATAAAACACAGAAATTGCATCCGAATTTAATACAAAAGGCACAATACCGACTTAAGTACAAGGGGCGTGACACTCTAACTTTCTATGATTTGAACCTCTCCTGTGAGTCCAGTTTTAGATTCCGATGTTTCACTTCAGGTTTAGTGTATCCCTTGGACCTTCTTATTGACTATGAAACACAGGAATTGCATTCGAATTTAATACAAACGACACTATGCCGACTTAAGTACAAGAGGACTGACACTCTAACTTTCTATGATTTGAACCTCTCTTGTGAGCCCAGTTTCAAATACCGATGCTTCACTTCAGGTTTACTGTATACCTTGCACCTTCTTGTTGACGATGAAACATAGAAATTGCATCGGAATTTAATACAAAAGCCACAATGCCGACGTAAGTAAAAGAGGTCAGACACTCTAACTTTCTATGATTTGAACCTCTCCTGTGAGTCCAGTTTTAGATTCCTATGCTTCACTTCAGGTTTACTGTATATCTTGGACCTTCTTATTGACGATGAAACACAGAAAATGCGTCCGAATTTAATACAAATGGCACAATGCCGACTTAAGTACAAGAGGACTGACACTCTCACTTTCTATGATTTGATCCCTCCCGTGAGTCCAGTTTTAGATTCCAGAGCTTCACTTCGGGTTTTCTGTATAACTTGCACCTTCTGATTGACGATGTAACACAGAAATTGCATCGGAATTTAATACAAAAGGCACAATGCCGACTTAAGTTAAAGAGGACAGACCCTCTAACTTTCTATGATTTGAACCTCTCGTGTGAGTCCAGTTTTAGATTCTGATGCTTCACTTCAGGATTACTGTATCCCTTGCACCTTCTTATTGACGATGAAACACAGAAATGGCATCCGAATTTAATAGAAAAGGCACAATGCAGACTCAAGTACAGGAGGACTGACACTCTCACTTTCTATGATTTGAACCTCTCCTGTAAGTCCAGTTTTAGATTCCGATGCTTCACTTCAGTGTTACTGTATACCTTGCACCTTCTTATTGGCGATGAAACACAGAGTTTGCAACCGAATTTAATACAAAAGGCACAATGCCTACTTAAGTAAAAGAGGACAGACACTCTCACTTTCTATGATTTGAACCTCTCCTGTGAGTCCAGTTTTAGATTCCGATGCTTCACTTCAGGTTTACTGTATCCCTTGCACCTTCTTATTGACGATGAAACATAGATATTGCATCGGAATTTAATACAAAATACACAATGCCGACGTAAGTAAAAGAGGCCTGACACTCTAACTTTCCATGATTTGAACCTCTCCTGTGAGTCCAGTTTTAGATTCCGATGCTTCACTTCAGGTATACTGTATCGCTTGGACCTTCTTATTAACGATAAAACACAGAAATTACATCCGAATTTAATACAAATGGCACAATGTCGACTTAAGTACAAGAGGACTGACACTCTCACTTTCTATGATTTGTACCTCTCTTGTGAGTCCAGTTTTAGATTCCGATGCTTCGCTTCAGGTTTCCTGTATACCTTGCACCTTCTTATTGACGATGAAACACAGAAATTGTGTCCAAATTTAATACAAAAGGCTCAATGCCGACTTAAGTACAAGGGGACTGACATTCTAACTTTCTATGATTTGAACCTCACCTGAGAGTCCAGTTTTAGATTCCGATGCTTCACTTCAGGTTTCCTGTATACCTTACACCTTCTTATTGACGATGAAACACAGAAATTGAATCCGAATTTAATACTAAAGGTACAATGCCGACTTAAGTACAAGAGGACTGACATTCTAACTATCTATGATTTGAACCTCTCCAGAGAGTCCAGTTTTAGATTCCGATGCTTCACTTCTGGTTTACTGTATCCCTTGGACTCTCTTATTGACGATGAAACACAGAAATTGCATCCGAGTTTCATACAAATGGCACAATACCGACTTAAGTACAAGAGGAGTGACACACTAACTTTCTATGATTTGAACCTCTCCTGTGAGACCAGTTTTAGATTCCGATGCTTCACTTCAGGTTCACTGTATATCTTGGACCTTCTTATTGACGATGAAACACAGAAATTGCATCCGAATTTAATACAAATGGCACAATGCTGACTTAAGTACAAGAGGACTGACACTCTCACTTTCTATGATTTGAATCCCTCCTGTGAGTCCAGTTTTAGATTCCGATGCTTCACTTCAGTTTTACTTTACCCCTTACACACTCTTATTGAGGATGAAACACAGAAATTGCTTCCGAATTTAATACAAATCGCACAATGCCGACTTAAGTACAAGAGGACTGACACTCTCACTTTCTATGATTCGAACCACTCCTCTGAGGTCAGGTTTAGATTCGGATGGTTCACTTCAGGTTCACTGTATCATTTGGTCCTTCTTATTGACGATAAAACACAGGAATTGCATACAAATTTAATACAAAAGGCACAATACCGACTTAAGTACAAGAGGAGTGACACTCTAACTTTCTATGATTTGAACCTCTCCTGTGAGCCCAGTTTTAAATACAGATGCTTCACTACAGGTTTACTGTATACCTTGCACCTTCTTATTGACGATGAAACATAGAAATTGAATCGGAATTTAATGCAAAAGCCACAATGCCGACGTAAGTAAAAGAGGCCTGACACTCTAACTTTCTATGATTTGAACCTCTCCTGAGAGTCCAGTTTTAGGTTCCGATGCTTCACTTCTGGTTTACTGTATCCCTTGGACTTTCTTACTGTCGATGAAACACAGAAATTGCATCCGTGTGTGATACAAAAGGCACAATACCGACTTAAGTACAAGAGGAGTGACACTCTAACTTTCTATGATTTGAACCTCTCCTGTGAGTCCAGTTTTAGATTCCGATGCTTCACTTCAGGTATACTGTATCCCTTGGACCTTCTCATTAACGATGAAACACAGAAATTGCATCCGAATTTGATACAAATGCCACAATGCCGACATAAGTACAAGAGGACAGGCACTCTCTTTTTCTATCATTTGTACCTCTCCTGTGAGTCAGTTTTAGATTCCGATGCTTCACTTCAGGTTTCCTGTATACGTTGCACCTTCTTATTGACGATGAAACACAGAATTTGTATCCGAGTTTAATACAAAAGGAACAATGCCGACTTAAGTACAAGAGGACTGACATTCTAACTTTCTATGATTTGAACCTCTCCTGAGAGTCCAGTTTTAGATTCCGATGCTTCACTTCTGGTTTACTGTATCCCTTGGACTTTCTTATTGTCGATGAAACACAGAAATTGCATCCGAGTTTGATACAAATGGCACAATACCGACTTAAGTACAAGAGGAGTGACACTCTAACTTTCTATGATATGAACCTCTCCTGTGAGTCCAGTTTCAGATTCCGATGCTTCACTTCAGGTTTACTGTATATCTTGGACCTTCTTATTGACGATGAAACACAGAAATTGCATCCGAGTTTAATTCAAATGGCACAATACCGACTTAAGTACAAGGGGAGTGACACTCTAACTTTCTATGATTTGAACCTCTCCTGTGAGTCCAGTTTTAGATTCCGATGCTTCACTTCAGGTTTACTGTATATCTTGGACCTTCTTATTGACGATGAAACACAGAAATTGCGTCCGAATTTAATACAAATGGCACAATGCCGACTTAAGTACAAGAGGACTGACACTCTCACTTTCTATGATTTAAATCCCTCCTGTGAGTCCAGTTTTAGATTCCAGAGCTTCACTTCGGGTTTTCTGTATAACTTGCACCTTCTGATTGACGATGTAACACAGAAATTGCATCGGAATTTAATACAAAAGGCACAATGCCGACTTAAGTAAAAGAGGCAGACCCTCTAACTTTCTATGATTTGAACCTCTCGTGGGAGTCCAGTTTTAGATTCTGATGCTTCACTTCAGGATTACTGTATCCCTTGGACCTTCTTATTGACGATGAAACACAGAATTTGCATCGGATTAAATTCAAAAGGCACAATGCCTACTTAAGTAAAAGAGGACAGGCACTCTCACTTTCTATGATTTGAACCTCTCCTGTGAGTCCAGTTTTAGATTCCGATGCTTCACTTCAGGTTTACTGTATTCCTTGGACCTTCTTATTGACGATGAAACACAGAAATTGCATCGGAATTAAATTCAAACCGCACAATGCCGACTTAAGTACAACAGGACTGACACTCTAACCTTCTATGATTTCAACCTCTCCTGTAGGTCCAGTTATAGATTCCGATGCTTCACTTCAGGTTTACTGTATCCCTTGGACCTTCTTATTGACGATGAAACACAGAGTTTGCATCCGAATTTAATACAAAAGGCACAATGCAGACGTAAGTACAAGTGGACAGACACTCTAACTTTCTATGATTTGAACCTCTCCTGTGAGTCCAGTTTTAAATACCGATGCTTCACTTCAGGTTTACTGTATTCCTTGCACCTTCTTATTGACGATGAAACATAGAAATTGCATCGGAATTTAATACAAAAGCCACAATGACGACGTAAGTAAAAGAGGCCTGACACTCTAACTTTCTATGATCTGAACCTCTCCTGTGAGTCCAGTTTTAGATTCCGATGCTTCACTTTAGGTATACTGTATCCCTTGGACCTTCTTATTAACGATGAAACACAGAAATTGCATCCGAATTTAATACAAATGGCACAATGTCGACTTAAGTACAAGAGGACTGACACTCTCACTTTCTATGATCTGTACCTCTCTTGTGAGTCCAGTTTTAGATTCCGATGTTTCACTTCAGGTTTCCTGTATACCTTGCACCTTCTTAATGACGATGAAACACAGAAATTGTATTAGAATTTAATAATTTAATACAAAAGGCTCAATGCCGTCTTAAGTACAAGAGGACTGACACTCTTACTTTCTATGATTTGTACCTCTCCTGTGAGTCCAGTTTTAGATTCCGATGCTTCACTTCAGGTTTCCTGTATACCTTGCACCTTCTTATTGACGATGAAACACAGAAATTGTATCCGTATTTAATACAAATAGCACAATGTCGACTTAAGTACAAGAGGACTGACACTCTCACTTTCTATGATTTGTACCTCTCCTGTGAGTCCAGTTTTAGATTCCGATGCTTCACTTCAGGTTTCCTGTATACCTTGCACCTTCTTATTGACGATGAAACACAGAAATTGTATCCGAATTTAATACAAAAGGCACAATGCCGACTTAAGTACAAGAGGACCGACATTCTAACTTTCTATGATTTGAACCTCTCCTGACAGTCCAGTTTTAGATCCGACGCTTCACTTCTGGTTTACTGTATCCCTTGGACTTTCTTATTGTCGATGAAACACAGAAATTGCATCCGAGTTCAATACAAATGGCACAATACCGACTTAAGTACAAGAAGAGTGACACTCTAACTTTCTATGATTTGAGCCTCTCCTGTGAGTCCAGTTTTAGATTCCGATGCTTCACTTCTGGTTTACTGTATATCTTGGACCTTCATATTGACGATGAAATACAAAAATTGCATCCGAGTTTAATACAAATGGCCCAATACCGACTTAAGTACAAGAGGAGTGACACTCAAACTTTCTATTATTTGAACCTCTCCTGTGAGTCCAGTTTTAGATTCCGAAGCTTCACTTTGGGTTTTCTGTATAACTTGCACTTTCTGATTGACGATGTAACACAGAAATTGCATCGATTTTTAATCCAAAAGGCACAATGCCGACTTAAGTAAAAGAGGACAGACCCTTTAACTTTCTATGATTTGAACCTCTCCTGTGAGTACAGTTTTAGATTCCGGTGTTTCACTTCAGGTTTAGTGTATCCCTTGGACCTTCTTATTGACTATGAAATACAGGAATTGCATCCGAATTTAATACAAATGGCACAATGCCGACTTAAGTACAAGAGGACTGACACACCAACATTCTATGATTTGTACCTCTCCTGTGAGTCCAGTTTTAAATACCGATACTTCACTTCAGGTTTACTGTATACCTTGCACCTTCTTATTGACGATGAAACATAGAAATTGCATCGGAATTTAATACAAAAGGCACAATGCCGACTTAAGTACAAGAGGACTGACACTCTCACTTTCTATAATTTAAATCCCTCCTGTGAGTCCAGTTTTAGATTCCAGAGCTTCACTTCGGGTTTTCTGTATAACTTGCACCTTCTGATTGACGATGTAACACAGAAATTGCATCGGAATTTAATACAAAAGGCACAATGCCGACTTAAGTAAAAGAGGCAGACCCTCTAACTTTCTATGATTTGAACCTCTCGTGTGAGTCCAGTTTTAGATTCTGATGCTTCACTTCAGGATTACTGTATCCCTTGGACCTTCTTATTGACGATGAAACACAGAATTTGCATCGGAATTAAATTCAAAAGGCACAATGCCTACTTAAGAAAAAGAGGACAGGCACTCTCACTTTCTATGATTTGAACCTCTCCTGTGAGTCCAGTTTTAGATTCCGATGCTTCACTTCAGGTTTACTGTATTCCTTGGACCTTCTTATTGACGATGAAACACAGAAATTGCATCGGAATTAAATTCAAAACGCACAATGCCGACTTAAGTACAACAGGACTGACACTCTAACCTTCTATGATTTCAACCTCTCCTGTAGGTCCAGTTTTAGATTCCGATGCTTCACTTCAGGTTTACTGTATCCCTTGGACCTTCTTATTGACGATGAAACACAGAGTTTGCATCCGAATTTAATACAAAAGGCACAATGCAGACGTAAGTACAAGTGGACAGACACTCTAACTTTCTATGATTTGAACCTCTCCTGTGAGTCCAGTTTTAAATACCGATGCTTCACTTCAGGTTTACTGTATTCCTTGCACCTTCTTATTGACGATGAAACATAGAAATTGCATCGGAATTTAATACAAAAGCCACAATGACGACGTAAGTAAAAGAGGCCTGACACTCTAACTTTCTATGATCTGAACCTCTCCTGTGAGTCCAGTTTTAGATTCCGATGCTTCACTTTAGGTATACTGTATCCCTTGGACCTTCTTATTAACGATGAAACACAGAAATTGCATCCGAATTTAATACAAATGGCACAATGTCGACTTAAGTACAAGAGGACTGACACTCTCACTTTCTATGATCTGTACCTCTCTTGTGAGTCCAGTTTTAGATTCCGATTTTTCACTTCAGGTTTCCTGTATACCTTGCACCTTCTTAATGACGATGAAACACAGAAATTGTATTAGAATTTAATAATTTAATACAAAAGGCTCAATGCCGTCTTAAGTACAAGAGGACTGACACTCTCACTTTCTATGATTTGTACCTCTCTTGTGAGTCCAGTTTTAGATTCCGATGCTTCACTTCAGGTTTACTGTATACCTTGCACCTTCTTATTGACGATGAAACATAGAAATTGCATCGGAATTACATACAAACGCCACAATGCCGATGTATGTAAAAGAGGCCTGACACTCTAACTTTCTATAATTTGAACCTCTCCAGTGAGTCCAGTTTTAGATTCCGATGCTTCACTTCAGGTATACTGTATCCCTTAAACCTTCTTATTAACGATGAAACACAGAAATTGCATCCGAATTTAATACAAATGGCACAATGTCGACTTAAGTACAAGAGGACTGACACTCTTACTTTCTATGATTTGTACCTCTTCTGTGAGTCCAGTTTTAGATTCCGATGCTTCACTTCAGGTTTCCTGTATACCTTGCACCTTCTTATTGACGATGAAACACAGAAATTGTATCCGCATTTAATACAAATGGCACAATGTCGACTTAAGTACAAGAGGACTGACACTCTCACTTTCTATGATTTGTACCTCTCCTGTGAGTCCAGTTTTAGATTCCAATGCTTCACTTCAGGTTTCCTGTATACCTTGCACCTTCTTATTGACGATGAAACACAGAAATTGTATCCGAATTTAATACAAAAGGCACAATGCCGACTTAAGTACAAGAGGACCGACATTCTAACTTTCTATGATTTGAACCTCTCCTGACAGTCCAGTTTTAGATCCGACGCTTCACTTCTGGTTTACTGTATCCCTTGGACTTTCTTATTGTCGATGAAACACAGAAATTGCATCCGAGTTCAATACAAATGGCACAATACCGACTTAAGTACAAGAAGAGTGACACTCTAACTTTCTATGATTTGAGCCTCTCCTGTGAGTCCAGTTTTAGATTCCGATGCTTCACTTCAGGTTTACTGTATATCTTGGACCTTCATATTGACGATGAAATACAAAAATTGCATCCGAGTTTAATACAAATGGCCCAATACCGACTTAAGTACAAGAGGAGTGACACTCAAACTTTCTATTATTTGAACCTCTCCTGTGAGTCCAGTTTTAGATTCCGAAGCTTCACTTTGGGTTTTCTGTATAACTTGCACCTTCTGATTGACGATGTAACACAGAAATTGCATCGGATTAAAATACAAAAGGCACAATGCCGACTTAAGTAAAAGAGGACAGACCCTTTAACTTTCTATGATTTGAACCTCTCCTGTGAGTCCAGTTTTAGATTCCGATGCTTCACTTCAGGTTTACTGTATACCTTGGACCTTCTTATTGACGATGATACACAGAAATTGCATCGGAATAAAATTCAAAAGCCACAATGCCGACGTAAGTAAAAGAGGCCTGACACTCTAACTTTCTATGATTTGAACGTCTCCTGTGAGTACAGTTTTAGATTCCGATGTTTCACTTCAGGTTTAGTGTATCCCTTGGACCTTCTTATTGACTATGAAACACAGGAATTGCATCCGAATTTAATACAAATGGCACAATGCCGACTTAAGTACAAGAGGACTGACACACCAACATTCTATGATTTGTACCTCTCCTGTGAGTCCAGTTTTAAATACCGATACTTCACTTCAGGTTTACTGTATACCTTGCACCTTCTTATTGACGATGAAACATAGAAATTGCATCGGAATTTAATATAAAAGCCACAATGCCGACGTAAGTAAAAGAGGCCTGACACTCTAACTTTTTATGATTTGAACCTCTCCTGTGAGTCCAGTTTTAGATTCCGATGCTTCACTTTAGGTTTCCTGTATACCTTGCACCTTCTTATTGACGATGAAACACAGAAATTGTATCCGAATTTAATACAAAAGGCACAATGCCGACTTAAGTAGAAGAGTACCGACATTCTAACTTTTTATGATTTGAACCTCTCCTGAGAGTCAAGTTTTAGATTCCGATGCTTCACTTTTGGTTTACTGTATCCCTTGGACTTTCTTAATGTCGATGAAACACAGAAATTGCATCCGAGTTTAATGCAAATGGCACAATACCGACTTAAGTACAAGAGGAGTGACAATCTAACTTTCTATGATTTGAACCTCTCCTGTGAGTCCAGTTTTAGATTCCGATGCTTCACTTCAGGTTTACTGTATATCTTGGACCTTCTTATTGACGATGAAACACAAAAATTGCATCCGAGTTTAATACAAATGGCACAATACCGACATAAGTACAAGAGGAGTGACACTCAAACTTTCTATTATTTGAACCGCTCCTATGAGTCAAGTTTTAGATTCCGATGCTACACTTCAGGTTTACTGTATAATTTGGACCTTCTTATTGACGATGAAACACAGAAATTGCATCCGAGTTTAATGCAAATGGCACAATACCGACTTAAGTACAAGAGGAGTGACAATCTAACTTTCTATGATTTGAACCTCTCCTGTGAGTCCAGTTTTAGATTCCGATGCTTCACTTCAGGTTTACTGTATACCTTGGACCTTCTTATTGACGATGAAACACAGAAATTGCATCGGAATTAAATTCAATAGGCACAATGCCGACTTAAGTACAACAGGACTGACACTCTAACCTTATATGATTTCAACCTCTCCTGTAGGTCCAGTTTTAGATTCCGATGCTTCACTTCAGGTTTACTGTATCCCTTGGAACTTCTTATTGACGATGAAACACAGAGTTTGCATCCGAATTTAATACAAAAGGCACAATTCCGACGTAAGTACACGAGGACAGACACTCTAACTTTCTATGAATTGAACCTCTCCTATGAGTCCAGTTTTAGATTCCGATGCTTCACATCGGGTTTACTGTGTCCCTTGGACCTTCTTAATGACGATGAAACACAGAAAATGCATGCGAATTTAATACAAAAGGCACAATACCGACTTAAGTACAAGAGGAGTGATACTCTAACTTTCTATGATTTGTACCTCTCCTGTGAGTCCAGTTTTAGATTCCGATGCTTCACTTCAGGTTTACTGTATCCCTTCGACTTTCTTATTAACGATGAAACACAGAAATTGCATCCGAATTTAATACAAATGGCACAATGTCGACTTAAGTACAAGAGGACTGACACTCTCACTTTCTATTATTTGTACCTCTCCTGTGAGTCCAGTTTTAGATTCCGATGCTACACTTCAGGTTTACTGTATATCTTGGACCGTCTTATTGACAATGAAACACAGAAATTGCATCCGAATTTAATACAAATGGCACAATGACGACTTAAGTACAAGAGGACTGACACTCTCACTTTCTATGATTTGAATCCCTCCTGTGAGTCCAGTTTTTGATTACGATGCTTCACTTTGGGTTTTCTGTATAACTTGCACCTTCTGATTGACGATGAAACACAGAAATTGCATCGGAATTTAATACAAAAGGCACAATGCCGACTTAAGTAAAAGAAGACAGACCCTCTAACTTTCTATGATTTGAACCTCTCCTGTGAGTCCAGTTTTAGATTCTGATGCTTCACTTCAGATTTACTGTATCCCTTGGACCTTGTTATTGACGATGAAACACAGAAATTGCATCCGAATTTAATACAAAAGGCACAATGCCGACTTAAGTACAAGAGGACTGACACTCTCACTTTCTGTGATTTGAACCTCTCCTGTCAGTCCAGTTTTAGATTCCGATGCTTCACTTCAGGGTTACTGTATACCTTGCACCTTCTTATTGACGATGAAACACAGAAATTGCATCGGAATTAAATTCAAAAGGCACAATGCCTACTTAAGTAAAAGAGGACAGAGACTCTCACTTTCTATGATTCGAACCTCTCCTGTGAGTCCAGTTTTAGATTCCAATGCTTCACTTCAGGTTTACTGTATCCCTTGGACCTTCTTATTGACGATGAAACACAGAAATTGCATCGGAATTATATTCAAAAGTCACAATGCCGACTTAAGTACAACAGGACTGACACTCTAACCTTCTATGATTTCAACATCTCCTGTGAGTCCAGTTTTAGATTCGGAAGCTTCACTTCGGGTTTTCTGTATAACTTGCACCTTCTGATCGACGATGTAACTCAGAAATTGCATCGGAATTTAATACAAAAGGCACAATGCCGACTTAAGTAAAAGAGGACTGACCCTCTAACTTTCTATGATTTGAACGTCTCCTGTGAGTCCAGTTTTAGATTCTGATGCTTCACTTCAGGTTTACTGTATCCCTTGGACCTTCTTATTGACGATGAAACACAGAAATTGCATCTGAATTAAATTCAAAAGGCATAATGCCTACTTAAGTAAAAGACGACAGACACTCCCACTTTCTATGATTTGAAGCTCTCCTGTGAGTCCAGTTTTAGATTCCGATGCTTCACCTCAGGTTTACTGTATCCCTTGGACCTTCTTGTTGACGATGAAACACAAAAATTGCATCCGAGTTTAATAAAAATGGCACAATACCGACTTAAGTACAAGAGGAGTGACACTCAAACTTTCTATTATTTGAACCACTCCTGTGAGTCCAGTTTTAGATTCCGATGCTTCACTTCAGGTTTCCTGTATACCTTGCACCTTCTTATTGACGATGAAACACAGAAATTGTATACGAATTTAATACAAAAGGTTCAATGCCGACTTAAGTACAAGAGGACTGACATTCTAACTTTCTATGATTTGAACATCTCCTGAGAGTACAGTTTTAGATTCCGATGCTTCACTTCTGGTTTACTGTATCCCTTGGACATTCTTATTGACGATGAAACACAGAAATTGCATCCGAGTTTGATACAAATGGCACAATACCGACTTAAGTACAAGAGGAGTGACACTCTAACTTTCTATGATTTGAACCTCTCCTGTGAGTCCAGTTTAAGATTCCGATGCTTCACTTCAGGTTTACTGTATATCTTGGACCGTATTATTGACAATGAAGCAGAAACTGCATCCGAATTTAATACAAATGGCACAATGCCGACTTAAGTACAAGAGGACTGACACTCTCACTTTCTATGATTTGAATCCCTCCTGTGAGTCCAGTTTTAGATTCCGATGCTTCACTTCGGGTATTCTGTATAACTTGCACCTTCTGATTGACGATGAAACACAGAAATTGCATCGGAATTAAATACAAAAGGCACAATGCCGACTTAAGTAAAAGAGGACAGACCCTCTAACTTTCTATGATTTGAACCTCTCCTGTGAGTCCAGTTTTAGATTCTGATGCTTCACTTCAGGTTTCCTGTATACCTTGCACCTTCTTATTGACGATGAAACACAGAAATTGTATACGAATTTAATACAAAAGGTTCAATGCCGACTTAAGTACAAGAGGACTGACATTCTAACTTTCTATGATTTGAACATCTCCTGAGAGTACAGTTTTAGATTCCGATGCTTCACTTCTGGTTTACTGTATCCCTTGGACGTTCTTATTGACGATGAAACACAGAAATTGCATCCGAGTTTAATACAAATGGCACAATACCGACTTAAGTACAAGAGGAGTGACACTCTAACTTTCTATGATTTGAACCTCTCCCGTGAGTCCAGTTTAAGATTCCGATGCTTCACTTCAGGTTTACTGTATATCTTGGACCGTATTATTGACAATGAAACAGAAATTGCATCCGAATATAATACAAATGGCACAATGCCGACTTAAGTACAAGAGGACTGACACTCTCACTTTCTATGATTTGAATCCCTCCTGTGAGTCCAGTTTTAGATTCCGATGCTTCACTTCGGGTATTCTGTATAACTTGCACCTTCTGATTGACAATGAAACACAGAAATTGCATCGGAATTAAATACAAAAGGCACAATGCCGACTTAAGTAAAAGAGGACAGACCCTCTAACTTTCTATGATTTGAACCTCTCCTGTGAGGTCAGGTTTAGATTCCGATGCTTCACTTCAGGTTCACTGTATCCCTTAAACTTTCTGATTGTCGATGAAACACAGAAATTGCATCCGAATTTAATAGAAATGGCACAATGTCGACTTAAGTACAAGAGGACTGACACTCTCACTTCCTACGATTTGAACCTCTCCTGTGAGTCCAGTTTTAGATTCTGATGCTTCACTTCAGGTTTCCTGTATACCTTACACCTTCTTATTGACGTTGAAACACAGAAATTGAATCCGAATTTAATACAAAGGCACAATGCCGACTTAAGTACAAGAGGACTGACATTCTAACTATCTATGATTTGAACCTCTCCAGAGAGTCCAGTTTTAGATTCCGATGCTTCAATTCTGGTTTACTGTATCCCTTGGACTTTCTTATTGACGATGAAACACAGAAATTGCATCCGAGTTTCATACAAATGGCACAATACCGACTTAAGTACAAGAGGAGTGTCACACTAACTTTCTATGATTTGAACCTCTCCTGTGAGACCAGTTTTAGATTCCGATGCTTCACTTCAGGTTTACTGTATATCTTGGACCTTCTTATTGACGATGAAACACAGAAATTGCATCCGAATTTAATACAAATGGCACAACGCCGACTTAAGTACAAGAGGACTGACACTCTCACTTTCTATGATTTGAACCTCTCCTGTAAGTCCAGTTTTAGATTCCGATGCTTCACTTCAGGGTTACTGTATACCTTGCACCTTCTTATTGACGATGAAACACAGAAATTGCATCGGAATTAAATTCAAAAGACACAATGCCTACTTAAGTACAACAGGACTGACACTCTAACCTTCTATGATTTCAACATCTCCTGTAGGTCCAGTTTTAGATTCCGATGCTTCACTTCAGGTTTACTGTATATCTTGGACCGTCTTATTGACAATGAAACACAGAAATTGCATCCGAATTTAATACAAATGGCACAATGTTGACTTAAGTACAAGAGGACTGACACTCTCACTTTCTATGATTTGTACCTCTCTTGTGAGTCCAGTTTTAGATTCCGATGTTTCACTTCAGGTTTCCTGTATACTTTGCACCTTCTTAATGACGATGAAACACAGATATTGTATCCGAATTTAATAATTTAATACAAAAGGCTCAATGCCGTCTTAAGTACAAGGGGACTGACATTCTAAATTTCTATGATTTGAACCTCTCCTGAGAGTCCAGTTTTAGATTACGATGCTTCACTTCTGGTTTACTGTATCCCTTAAACTTTCTGATTGTCGATGAAACACAGAAATTGCATCCGAATTTAATAGAAATGGCACAATGTCGACTTAAGTACAAGAGGACTGACACTCTCACTTCCTACGATTTGAACCTCTCCTGTGAGTCCAGTTTTAGATTCTGATGCTTCACTTCAGGTTTCCTGTATACCTTACACCTTCTTATTGACGTTGAAACACAGAAATTGAATCCGAATTTAATACAAAGGCACAATGCCGACTTAAGTACAAGAGGACTGACATTCTAACTATCTATGATTTGAACCTCTCCAGAGAGTCCAGTTTTAGATTCCGATGCTTCAATTCTGGTTTACTGTATCCCTTGGACTTTCTTATTGACGATGAAACACAGAAATTGCATCCGAGTTTCATACAAATGGCACAATACCGACTTAAGTACAAGAGGAGTGTCACACTAACTTTCTATGATTTGAACCTCTCCTGTGAGACCAGTTTTAGATTCCGATGCTTCACTTCAGGTTTACTGTATATCTTGGACCTTCTTATTGACGATGAAACACAGAAA
The DNA here is from genome assembly GCF_021461395.2 of Schistocerca americana. Taxonomy (NCBI): domain Eukaryota; kingdom Metazoa; phylum Arthropoda; class Insecta; order Orthoptera; family Acrididae; genus Schistocerca; species Schistocerca americana. The sequence goes on along the minus strand of NC_060128.1, from coordinate 7,145,391 downwards.
TTGCATCCGAATTTAATACAAATGGCACAATGCCGACTTAAGTACAAGAGGACTGACACTCTCACATTCTATGATTTGAATCCCTCCTGTGAGTCCAGTTTTAGATTCCGATACTTCACTTCGGGTTTTCTGTATAACTTGCACCTTCTTATTGACGATGAAACACTGAAATTGCATTGGAATTTAATACAAAAGGCACAATGCCGACTTAAGTAAAAGAGGACAGACCCTCTAACTTTCTATGATTTGAACCTCTCCTGTGAGGTCAGGTTTAGATTCCGATGCTTCACTTCAGGTTCACTGTATCATTTGGTTCTTCTTATTGACGATAAAACACAGGAATTGCATCCGAATTTAATACAAAAGGCACAATACCGAATTAAGTACAAGAGGACTGACACTCTCACTTTCTATGATTTGAACCTCTCCTGTGAGTCCAGTTTTAGATTCCGACGTTTCACTTCAGGTTTAGTGTATCCCTTGGACCTTCTTATTGACTATGAATCACAGGAATTGCGTCCGAATTTAATACAAATGGCACAATGCCGACTTAAGCACAAGAGGACTGACACTCTAACTTTCTATGATTTGAACCTCTCCTGTGAGCGCAGTTTTAAATACCGATGCTTCACTACAGGTTTACTGTATACCTTGCACCTTCTTATTGACGATGAAACATAGAAATTGCATCGGAATTTAATGCAAAAGCCACAATGCCGACGTAAGTAAAAGAGGCCTGACACTCTAACTTTCTATGATTTGAACTTCTCCTGTGAGTCCAGTTTTAGATTCCGATGCTTCACTTCAGGTATACTGTATCCCTTGGACCTTCTCATTAACGATGAAACACAGAAATTGCATCCGAATTTGATACAAATGCCACAATGCCGACATAAGTACAAGAGGACAGACACTCTCACTTTCTATGATTTGTACCTCTCCTGTGAGTCAGTTTTAGATTCCGATGCTTCACTTCAGGTTTCCTGTATACCTTGCACCTTCTTATTGACGATGAAACACAGAAATTGTATCCGAATTTAATACAAAAGGAACAATGCCGACTTAAGTACAAGAGAACTGACATTCTAACTTTCTATGATTTGAACCTCTCCTGAGAGTCCAGTTTTAGATTCCGATGCTTCACTTCTGGTTTACTGTATCCCTTGGACTTTCTTATTGTCGATGAAACACAGAAATTGCATCCGAGTTTGATACAAATGGCACAATACCGACTTAAGTACAAGAGGAGTGACACTCTAACTTTCTATCATATGAACCTCTCCTGTGAGTCCAGTTTTAGATTCCGATGCTTCACTTCAGGTTTACTGTATATGTTGGACCTTCTTATTGACGATGAAACACAGACATTGCATCCGAGTTTAATACAAATGGCACAATACCGACTTAAGTACAAGGGGAGTGACACTCTAACTTTCTATGATTTGAACCTCTCCTGTGAGTCCAGTTTTAGATTCCGATGCTTCACTTCAGGTTTACTGTATATCTTGGACCTTCTTATTGACGATGAAACTCAGAAATTGCGTCCGAATTTAATACAAATGGCACAATGCCGACTTAAGTACAAGAGGACTGACACTCTCACTTTCTATGATTTGAATCCCTCCTGTGAGTCCAGTTTTAGATTCCAGAGCTTCACTTCGGGTTTTCTGTATAACTTGCACCTTCTGATTGACGATGTAACACAGAAATTGCATCGGAATTTAATACAAAAGGCACAATGCCGACTGAAGTAAAAGAGGACAGACCCTCTAACTTTCTATGATTTGAACCTCTCGTGTGAGTCCAGTTTTAGATTCAGATGCTTCACTTCAGGATTACTGTATCCCTTGGACCTTCTTATTGACGATGAAACACAGAAATAGCATCCGAATTTAATAGAAAAGGCACAATGCCGACTTAAGTACAAGAGGACTGATACTCTCACTTTCTATGATTTGAACCTGTCCTGTAAGTCCAGTTTTAGATTCCGATGCTTCACTTCTGGGGTTACTGTATACCTTGCACCTTCGTATTGACGATGAAACACAGAAATTGCATCGGAATTAAGTTCAAAAGGCACAATGCCTACTTAAGTAAAAGAGGACAGGCACTCTCACTTTCTATGATTTGAACCTCTCCTGTGAGTCCAGTTTTAGATTCCGATGCTTCACTTCAGGTTTACTGTATCCCTTGGACCTTCTTATTGACGATGAAACACAGAAATTGCATCGGAATTAAATTCAAAACGCACAATGCGGTCTTAAGTACAACAGGACTGACACTCTAACCTTCTATGATTTCAACCTCTCCTGTAGGTCCAGTTTTAGATTCCGATGCTTCACTTCAGGTTTACTGTATCCCTTGGACCTTCTTATTGACGATGAAACACAGAGTTTGCATCCGAATTTAATACAAAAGACACAATGCAGACGTAAGTACAAGTGGACAGACATTCTAACTTTCTATGATTTGAACCTCTCCTGTGAGTCCAGTTTTAAATACCGATGCTTCACTTCAGGTTTACTGTATTCCTTGCACCTTCTTATTGACGATGCAACATAGAATTTGCATCGGAATTTAATACAAAAGCCACAATGCCGACGTAAGTAAAAGAGGCCTGACACTCTAACTTTCTATGATTTGACCTCTCCTGTGAGTTCAGTTTTAGATTCCGATGCTTCACTTCAGGTATAATGTATCCCTTGGACCTTCTTATTAACGATGAAACACAGAAATTGCATCCGAATTTAATACAAATGGCACAATGTCGACTTAAGTACAAGAGGACTGACACTCTCACTTTCTATGATTTGTACCTCTCTTGTGAGTCCAGTTTTAGATTCCGATGTTTCACTTCAGGTTTCCTGTATACCTTGCACCTTCTTAATGACGATGAAACACAGAAATTGTATCCGAATTTAATAATTTAATACAAAAGGCTCAATGCCGTCTTAAGTACAAGGGGACTGACATTCTAACTTTCTATGATTTGAACCTCTCCTGAGAGTCCAGTTTTAGATTCCGATGATTCACTTCTGGTTTACTGTATCCCTTGGACTTTCCTATTGTCGATGAAACACAGAAATTGCATCCGAATTTAATACAAATGGCACAATACCGACTTAAGTACAAGAGGACTGACACTCTAACTTTCTATGATTTTTACCTCTCCTGTGAGTCCAGTTTTAAATACCGATGCTTCACTTCAGGTTTACTGAATACCTTGCGCCTTCTTATTGACGATGAAACATAGAAATTGCATCGGAATTTAATACAAACGCCACAATGCCGATGTAAGTAAAAGAGGCCAGACACTCTAACTTTCTATAATTTGAACCTCTCCAGTGAGTCCAGTTTTAGATTCCGATGCTTCACTTCAGGTTTCCTGTATACCTTGCACCTTCTTATTGACGATGAAACACAGAAATTGTATCCGAATTTAATACAAATGGCACAATGTCGACTTAAGTACAAGAGGACTGACACTCTCACTTTCTATGATTTGTACCTCTCCTGTGAGTCCAGTTTTAGATTCCGATGCTTCACTTCAGGTTTCCTGTATACCTTGCACCTTCTTATTGACGATGGAAACACAGAAATTGCATCGGAATTAAATTCAAAAGGCACAATGCCTACTTAAGTAAAAGAGGACAGAGACTCTCACTTTCTATGATTTGAACCTCTCCTGTGAGTCCAGTTTTAGATTCCAATGCTTCACTTCAGGTTTACTGTATCCCTGGGACCTTCTTATTGACGATGAAACACAGAAATTGCATCGGAATTATATTCAAAATTCACAATGCCGACTTAAGTACAACAGGACTGACACTCTAACCTTCTATGATTTCAACATCTCCTGTAGGTCCAGTTTTAGATTCCGATGCTTCACTTCAGGTTTACTGTATCCCTTGGAGCTTCTTATTCACGATGAAACACAGAGTTTGCATCCGAATTTAATACAAAAGGCACAATGCCGACGTAAGTAAAAGAGGACAGACCCTCTAACTTTCTATGATTTGAATCCCTCCTGTGAGTCCAGTTTTAGATTCCGATGCTTCACTTCGGGTTTTCTGTATAAACTTTGCACCTTCTGATTGACGATGAAACACAGAAATTGCATCGGAATTTAATACAAAAGGCATAATGCCGACTTAAGTAAAAGAAGACAGACCCTCTAACTTTCTATGATTTGAACCTCTCCTCGAGTCCAGTTTTAGATTCTGATGCTTCACTTCAGATTTACTGTATCCCTTGGACCTTCTTATTGACGATGAAACACAGAATTGCATCCGAATTTAATACAAAAGGCACAATGCCTACTTAAGTAAAAGACGACAGACACTCCACTTTCTATGATTTGAACCTCTCCTGTGAGTCCAGTTTTAGATTCCGATGCTTCACCTCAGGTTTACTGTATCCCTTGGACCTTCTTGTTGACGATGAAAACACAAAAATTGCATCCGAGTTTAATAAAAAATGGCACAATACCGACTTAAGTACAAGAGGAGTGACACTCAAACTTTCTATTATTTGAACCTCTCCTGTGAGTCCAGTTTTAGATTCCGATGCTACACTTCAGGTTTACTGTATATCTTGGACCTTCTTATTGACGATGAATCACAGAAATTGCCCCCGAATTTAATACAAATGGCACAATGCCGACTTAAGTACAAGAGGACTGACACTCTCACTTTCTATGATTTGAATCCCTCCTGTGAGTCCATTTTTAGATTCGGAAGCTTCACTTCGGGTTTTCTGTATAACTTGCACCTTCTGATCGACGATGTAACTCAGAAATTGCATCGGAATTTAATACAAAAGGCACAATGCCGACTTAAGTAAAAGAGGACTGACCCTCTAACTTTCTATGATTTGAACGTCTCCTGTGAGTCCAGTTTTATATTCTGATGCTTCACTTCAGGTTTACTGTATCCCTTGGACCTTCTTATTGACGATGAAAGACAGAAATTGCATCCGAATTTAATACAAATGCACAATGCCGACTTAAGTACAAGAGGACTGACACTCTTACTTTCTATGATTTGAATCTCTCCTGTAAGACCAGTTTTAGATTCCGATGCTTCACTTCAGGGTTACTGTATAGCTTGCACCTTCTTATTGACGATGAAACACAGAAATTGCATCGGAATTAAATTCAAAAGGCACAATGCCTACTTAAGTAAAAGAGGACAGGACACTCTCACTTTCTGTGATTTGAACCTCTCCTGTGAGGTCCAGTTTTAGATTCCGATGCTTCACTTCAGTTTACTGTATACCTTGGACCTTCTTATTGACGATGAAACACAGAAATTGCATCGGAATTAAATTCAAAAGGCACAATTGCCGACTTAAGTACAACAGGACTGACACTCTAACCTCTATGATTTCAACCTCTCCTGAAGGTCCAGTTTTAGATTCCGATGCTTCACTTCAGGTTTACTGTATCCCTTGGAACTTCTTATTGACGATGAAACACAGAGTTTGCATCCGAATTAAATACAAAAGGCACAATTCCGACGTAAGTACAAGAGGACAGACACTCTAACTTTCTATGATTTGAACCTCTCCTATGAGTCCAGTTTTAGATTCCGATGCTTCACATCGGTACTGTGTCCCTTGGACCTTCTTAACGACGATGAAACACAGAAAATGCATCCGAATTTAATACAAAAGGCACAATACCGACTTAAGTATAAGAGGAGTGACACTCTAACTTTCTTTGATTTGAACCTCTCCTGTGAGTCCAGTTTTAGATTCCGATGTTTCACTTCAGGTTTAGTGTATCCCTTGGACCTTCTTAACGACTATGAAACACAGGAATTGCATCCGAATTTAATACAAATGGCACAATGCCGACTTAAGTACAAGAGGACGGACACTCTAACTTTCTATGATTTGAACCTGTCCTGTGAGTCCAGTTTTAAATACCGATGCTTCACTTCAGGTTTCCTGTATACCTTGCACCTTCTTATTGACGATGAAACATAGAAATTGCATCGGAATTTAATACAAAAGCCACAATACCGACGTAAGTAAAAGAGGCATAACACTCTAACTTTCTATGATTTGAACATCTCCTGTGAGTCCAATTTTATTTTCCGATGCTTCACTTCAGGTATACTGTATCGCTTCGACTTTCTTATTTACGATGAAACACAGAAATTGCATCCGAATTTAATACAAATGGCACAATGTCGACTTAAGTACAAGAGGACTGACACTCTCACTTTCTATTATTTGTACCTCTCCTGTGAGTCCAGTTTTAGATTCCGATGCTTCACTTCAGGTTTCCTGTATACCTTGCACCTTCTTATTGACAATGAAACACAGAAATTGTATACGAATTTAATACAAAAGGTTCAATGCCGACTTAAGTACAAGAGGACTGACATTCTAACTTTCTATGATTTGAACATCTCCTGAGAGTACAGTTTTAGATTCCGATGCTTCACTTCTGGTTTACTGTATCCCTTGGACTTTCTTATTGACGATGAAACACAGAAATTGCATCCGAGTTTAATACAAATGGCACAATACCGACTTAAGTACAAGAGGAGTGACACTCTAACTTTCTATGATTTGAACCTCTCCTGTGAGTCCAGTTTAAGATTCCGATGCTTCACTTCAGGTTTACTGTATATCTTGGACCGTCTTATTGACAATGAAACAGAAATTGCATCCGAATTTAATACAAATGGCACAATGCCGACTTAAGTACAAGAGGACTGACACTCTCACTTTCTATGATTTGAATCCCTCCTGTGAATCCAGTTTTTGATTACGATGCTTCACTTTGGGTTTTCTGTATAACTTGCACCTTCTGATTGACGATGAAACACAGAAATTGCATCGGAATTTAATACAAAAGGCACAATGCCGACTTAAGTAAAAGAAGACAGACCCTCTAACTTTCTATGATTTGAACCTCTCCTGTGAGTCCAGTTTTAGATTCTGATGCTTCACTTCAGATTTACTGTATCCCTTGGACCTTGTTATTGACGATGAAACACAGAAATTGCATCCGAATATAATACAAAAGGCACGATAACGACTTAAGTACAAGAGGACTGACACTCTCACTTTCTATGATTTGAACCTCTCCTGTAAGTCCAGTTTTAGATTCCGATGCTTCACTTCAGGGTTACTGTATACCTTGCACCTTCTTATTGACGATGAAACACAGAAATTGCATCGGAATTAAATTCAAAAGGCACAATGCCTACTTAAGTAAAAGAGGTCAGAGACTCTCACTTTCTATGATTTGAACCTCTCCTGTGAGTCCAGTTTTAGATTCCAATGCTTCACTTCAGGTTTACTGTATCCCTTGGACCTTCTTATTGACGATGAAACACAGAAATTGCATCGGAATTGTATTCAAAAGTCACAATGCCGACTTAAGTACAACAGGACTGACACTCTAACCTTCTATGATTTCAACATCTCCTGTAGGTCCAGTTTTAGATTCCGATGCTTCACTTCAGGTTTACTGTATCCCTTGGAGCTTCTTATTCACGATGAAACACAGAGTTTGCATCCGAATTTAATACAAAAGGCACAATGCCGACGTAAGTAAAAGAGGACAGACCCTCTAACTTTCTATGATTTGAATCCCTCCTGTGAGTCCAGTTTTAGATTCCGATGCTTCACTTCGGGTTTTCTGTATAACTTGCACCTTCTGATTGACGATGAAACACAGAAATTGCATCGGAATTTAATACAAAAGGCATAATGCCGACTTAAGTAAAAGAAGACAGACCCTCTAACTTTCTATGATTTGAACCTCTCCTCGAGTCCAGTTTTAGATTCTGACGCTTCACTTCAGATTTACTGTATCCCTTGGACCTTCTTATTGACGATGAAACACAGAAATTGCATCCGAATTTAATAAAAAAGGCACAATGCCGACTTAAGTACAAGAGGACTGACACTCTCACTTTCTATGATTTGAACCTCTCCTGTAAGTCCAGTTTTAGATTCCGATGCTTCACTTCAGGGTTAGTGTATACCTTGCACCTTCTTATTGACGATGAAACACAGAAATTGCATCTGAATTAAATTAAAAAGGCATAATGCCTACTTAAGTAAAAGACGACAGACACTCCCACTTTCTATGATTTGAACCTCTCCTGTGAGTCCAGTTTTAGATTCCGATGCTTCACCTCAGGTTTACTGTATCCCTTGGACCTTCTTGTTGATGATGAAACACAAAAATTGCATCCGAGTTTAATAAAAATGGCACAATACCGACTTAAGTACAAGAGGAGTGACACTCAAACTTTCTATTATTTGAACCTCTCCTGTGAGTCCAGTTTTAGATTCCGATGCTACACTTCAGGTTTACTGTATATCTTGGACCTTCTTATTGACGATGAAACACAGAAATTGCCCCCGAATTTAATACAAATGGCACAATGCCGACTTAAGTACAAGAGGACTGACACTCTCACTTTCTATGATTTGAATCCCTCCTGTGAGTCCAGTTTTAGATTCGGAAGTTTCACTTCGGGTTTTCTGTATAACTTGCACATTCTGATCGACGATGTAACTCAGAATTGCATCGGAATTTAATACAAAAGGCACAATGCCGACTTAAGTAAAAGAGGACTGACCCTCTAACTTTCTATGATTTGGACGTCTCCTGTGAGTCCAGTTTTAGATTCTGATGCTTCACTTCAGGTTTACTGTATCCCTTGGACCTTCTTATTGACGATGAAACACAGAAATTGCATCCGAATTTAATACAAATGCACAATGCCGACTTAAGTACAAGAGGACTGACACTCTTACTTTCTATGATTTGAATCTCTCCTGTAAGACCAGTTTTAGATTCCGATGCTTCACTTCAGGGTTACTGTATAGCTTGCACCTTCTTATTGACGATGAAACACAGAAATTGCATCGGAATTAAATTCAAAAGGCACAATGCCTACTTAAGTAAAAGAGGACAGACACTCTCACTTTCTGTGATTTGAACCTCTCCTGTGAGTCCAGTTTTAGATTCCGATGCTTCACTTCAGGTTTACTGTATACCTTGGACCTTCTTATTGACGATGAAACACAGAAATTGCATCGGAATTAATTTCAAAAGGCACAATGCCGACTTAAGTACAAGAGGAGTGACACTCTAACTTTCTATGATTTGAACCTCTCCTGTGAGTCCAGTTTTATATTCCGATGCTTCACTTCAGGTATACTGTATCGCTTCGACTTTCTTATTTACGATGAAACACAGAAATTGCATCCGAATTTAATACAAATGGCACAATGTCGACTTAAGTACAAGAGGACTGACACTCTCACTTTCTATTATTTGTACCTCTCCTGTGAGTTTAGTTTTAGATTCCGATGTTTCACTTCAGCTTTAGTGTATACCTTGGACCTTCTTATTGACGATGAAACACAGAAATTGCATCCGAATTTAATACAAATGCACAATGCCGACTTAAGTACAAGAGGACTGACACTCTTACTTTCTTTGATTTGAATCTCTCCTGTAAGACCAGTTTTAGATTCCGATGCTTCACTTCAGGTTTCCTGTATACCTTGCACCTTCTTATTGACGATGAAACACAGAAATTGTATACGAATTTAATACAAAAGGTTCAATGCCGACTTAAGTACAAGAGGACTGACATTCTAACTTTCTATGATTTGAACATCTCCTGAGAGTACAGTTTTAGATTCCGATGCTTCACTTCTGGTTTACTGTATCCCTTGGACTTTCTTATTGACGATGAAACACAGAAATTGCATCCGAGTTTAATACAAATGGCACAATACCGACTTAAGTACAAGAGGAGTGACACTCTAACTTTCTATGATTTGAACCTCTCCTGTGAGTCCAGTTTAAGTTTCCGATGCTTCACTTCAGGTTTACTGTATATCTTGGACCGTCTTATTGACAATGAAACAGAAATTGCATCCGAATTTAATACAAATGGCACAATGCCGACTTAAGTACAAGAGGACTGACACTCTCACTTTCTATGATTTGAATCCCTCCTGTGAGTCCAGTTTTAGATTCCGATGCTTCACTTTGGGTATTCTGTATAACTTGCACCTTCTGATTGACGATGAAACACAGAAATTGCATCGGAATTAAATACAAAAGGCACAATGCCGACTTAAGTAAAAGAGGACAGACCCTCTAACTTTCTATGATTTGAACCTCTCCTGTGAGTCCAGTTTTAGATTCTGATGCTTCACTTCAGATTTACTGTATCCCTTGGACCTTCTTATTGACGATTAAACACAGAAATTGCATCCGAATTTAATACAAATGGCACAACGCCGACTTAAGTACAAGAGGACTGACACTCTCACTTTCTATGATTTGAACCTCTCCTGTAAGTCCAGTTTTAGATTCCGATGCTTCACGTCAGGGTTACTGTATACCTTGCACCTTCTTATTGACGATGAAACACAGAAATTGCATCGGAATTAAATTCAAAAGACACAATGCCTACTTAAGTAAAAGAGGACAGACACTCACACTTTCTATGATTTGAACCTCTCCTGTGAGTCCAGTTTTAGATTCCGATGCTTCACTTCAGGTTTACTGTAACCCTTGGACCTTCTTATTGACGATGAAACACAGAAATTGCATCGGAATTATATTCAAAAGTCACAATGCCGACTTAAGTACAACAGGACTGACACTCTAACCTTCTATGATTTCAACATCTCCTGTAGGTCCAGTTTTAGATTCCGATGCTTCACTTCAGGTTTACTGTATATCTTGGACCGTCTTATTGACAATGAAACACAGAAATTGCATCCGAATTTAATACAAATGGCACAATGTTGACTTAAGTACAAGAGGACTGACACTCTCACATTCTATGATTTGAATCCCTCCTGTGAGTCCAGTTTTAGATTCCGATGCTTCACTTCGGGTTTTCTGTATAACTTGCACCTTCTGATTGACGATGAAACACTGAAATTGCATTGGAATTTAATACAAAAGGCACAATGCCGACTTAAGTAAAAGAGGACAGACCCTCTAACTTTCTATGATTTGAACCTCTCCTGTGAGGTCAGGTTTAGATTCCGATGCTTCACTTCAGGTTCACTGTATCATTTGGTTCTTCTTATTGACGATAAAACACAGGAATTGCATCCGAATTTAATACAAAAGGCACAATACCGAATTAAGTACAAGAGGACTGACACTCTCACTTTCTATGATTTGAACCTCTCCTGTGAGTCCAGTTTTAGATTCCGATGTTTCACTTCAGGTTTAGTGTATCCCTTGGACCTTCTTATTGACTATGAATCACAGGAATTGCGTCCGAATTTAATTCAAATGGCACAATGCCGACTTAAGCACAAGAGGACTGACACTCTAACTTACTATGATTTGAACCTCTCCTGTGAGCGCAGTTTTAAATACCGATGCTTCACTACAGGTTTACTGTATACCTTGCACCTTCTTATTGACGATGAAACATAGAAATTGCATCGGAATTTAATGCAAAAGCCACAATGCCGACGTAAGTAAAAGAGGCCTGACACTCTAACTTTCTATGATTTGAACTTCTCCTGTGAGTCCAGTTTTAGATTCCGATGCTTCACTTCAGGTATACTGTATCCCTTGGACCTTCTCATTAACGATGAAACACAGAAATTGCATCCGAATTTGATACAAATGCCACAATGCCGACATAAGTACAAGAGGACAGACACTCTCACTTTCTATGATTTGTACCTCTCCTGTGAGTCAGTTTTAGATTCCGATGCTTCACTTCAGGTTTCCTGTATACCTTGCACCTTCTTATTGACGATGAAACACAGAAATTGTATCCGAATTTAATACAAAAGGAACAATGCCGACTTAAGTACAAGAGAAGTGACATTCTAACTTTCTATGATTTGAACCTCTCCTGAGAGTCCAGTTTTAGATTCCGATGCTTCACTTCTGGTTTACTGTATCCCTTGGACTTTCTTATTGTCGATAAAACACAGAAATTGCATCCGAGTTTGATACAAATGGCACAATACCGACTTAAGTACAAGAGGAGTGACACTCTAACTTTCTATCATATGAACCTCTCCTGTGAGTCCAGTTTTAGATTCCGATGCTTCACTTCAGGTTTACTGTATATCTTGGACCTTCTTATTGACGATGAAACTCAGAAATTGAGTCCGAATTTAATACAAATGGCACAATGCCGACTTAAGTACAAGAGGACTGACACTCTCACTTTCTATGATTTGAATCCCTCCTGTGAGTCCAGTTTTAGATTCCAGAGCTTCACTTCGGGTTTTCTGTATAACTTGCACCTTCTGATTGACGATGTAACACAGAAATTGCATCGGAATTTAATACAAAAGGCACAATGCCGACTTAAGTAAAAGAGGACAGACCCTCTAACTTTCTATGATTTGAACCTCTCGTGTGAGTCCAGTTTTAGATTCTGATGCTTCACTTCAGGATTACTGTATCCCTTGGACCTTCTTATTGACGACGAAACACAGAAATAGCATCCGAATTTAATAGAAAAGGCACAATGCCGACTTAAGTACAAGAGGACTGACACTCTCACTTTCTATGATTTGAACCTGTCCTGTAAGTCCAGTTTTAGATTCCGATGCTTCACTTCTGGGGTTACTGTATACCTTGCACCTTCGTATTGACGATGAAACACAGAAATTGCATCGCAATTAAATTCAAAAGGCACAATGCCTACTTAAGTAAAAGAGGACAGGCACTCTCACTTTCTATGATTTGAACCTCTCCTGTGAGTCCAGTTTTAGATTCCGATGCTTCACTTCAGGTTTACTGTATCCCTTGGACCTTCTTATTGACGATGAAACACAGAAATTGCATCGGAATTAAATTCAAAACGCACAATGCCGACTTAAGTACAACAGGACTGACACTCTAACTTTCTATGATTTCAACCTCTCCTGTAGGTCCAGTTTTAGATTCCGATGCTTCACTTCAGGTTTACTGTATCCCTTGGACCTTCTTATTGACGATGAAACACAGAGTTTGCATCCGAATTTAATACAAAAGACACAATGCAGACGTAAGTACAAGTGGACAGACATTCTAACTTTCTATGATTTGAACCTCTCCTGTGAGTCCAGTTTTAAATACCGATGCTTCACTTCAGGTTTACTGTATTCCTTGCACCTTCTTATTGACGATGCAACATAGAATTTGCATCGGAATTTAATACAAAAGCCACAATGCCGACGTAAGTAAAAGAGGCCTGACACTCTAACTTTCTATAATTTTAACCTCTCCAGTGAGTCCAGTTTTAGATTCCGATGCTTCACTTCAGGTATAATGTATCCCTTGGACCTTCTTATTAACGATGAAACACAGAAATTGCATCCGAATTTAATACAAATGGCACAATGTCGACTTAAGTACAAGAGGACTGACACTCTCACTTTCTATGATTTGTACCTCTCTTGTGAGTCCAGTTTTAGATTCCGATGTTTCACTTCAGGTTTCCTGTATACCTTGCACCTTCTTAATGACGATGAAACACAGAAATTGTATCCGAATTTAATAATTTAATACAAAAGGCTCAATGCCGTCTTAAGTACAAGGGGACAGACATTCTAACTTTCTATGATTTGAACCTCTCCTGAGAGTCCAGTTTTAGATTCCGATGCTTCACTTCTGGTTTACTGTATCCCTTGGACTTTCCTATTGTCGATGAAACACAGAAATTGCATCCGAGTTTAATACAAATGGCACAATACCGACTTAAGTACAAGAGGAGTGACACTCTAACTTTCTATGAATTGAACCTCTCCTGTGAGTTTAGTTTTAGATTCCGATGTTTCACTTCAGCTTTAGTGTATCCCTTGGACCTTCTTATTGACTATGAAACACAGGAATTGCATCCGAACTTAATACAAATGGCACAATGCCGACTTAAGTACAAGAGGACTGACACTCTATCTTTCTTCGATTTTTACCTCTCCTGTGAGTCCAGTTTTAAATATCGATGCTTCACTTCAGGTTTACTGAATACCTTGCACCTTCTTATTGACGATGAAACATAGAAATTGCATCGGAATTTAATACAAACGCCACAATGCCGATGTAAGTAAAAGAGGCCAGACACTCTAACTTTCTATAATTTTAACCTCTCCAGTGAGTCCAGTTTTAGATTCCGATGATTCACTTCCGGTTTCCTGTATACCTTGCACCTTCTTATTGACGATGAAACATAGATATTGCATCGGAATTTAATACAAAATACACAACGCCGACGTAAGTAAAAGAGGCCTGACACTCTAACTTTCCATGATTTGAACCTCTCCTGTGAGTCCAGTTTTAGATTCCGATGCTTCACTTCAGGTATACTGTATCGCTTGGACCTTCTTATTAACGATAAAACACAGAAATTACATCCGAATTTAATACAAATGGCACAATGTCGACTTAAGTACAAGAGGACTGACACTCTCACTTTCTATGATTTGTACCTCTCTTGTGAGTCCAGTTTTAGATTCCGATGCTTCGCTTCAGGTTTCCTGTATACCTTGCACCTTCTTATTGACGATGAAACACAGAAATTGTGTCCAAATTTAATACAAAAGGCTCAATGCCGACTTAAGTACAAGGGGACTGACATTCTAACTTTCTATGATTTGAACCTCACCTGAGAGTCCAGTTTTAGATTCCGATGCTTCACTTCAGGTTTCCTGTATACCTTACACCTTCTTATTGACGATGAAACACAGAAATTGAATCCGAATTTAATACTAAAGGTACAATGCCGACTTAAGTACAAGAGGACTGACATTCTAACTATCTATGATTTGAACCTCTCCAGAGAGTCCAGTTTTAGATTCCGATGCTTCACTTCTGGTTTACTGTATCCCTTGGACTCTCTTATTGACGATGAAACACAGAAATTGCATCCGAGTTTCATACAAATGGCACAATACCGACTTAAGTACAAGAGGAGTGACACACTAACTTTCTATGATTTGAACCTCTCCTGTGAGACCAGTTTTAGATTCCGATGCTTCACTTCAGGTTTACTGTATATCTTGGACCTTCTTATTGACGATGAAACACAGAAATTGCATCCGAATTTAATACAAATGGCACAATGCTGACTTAAGTACAAGAGGACTGACACTCTCACTTTCTATGATTTGAATCCCTCCTGTGAGTCCAGTTTTAGATTCCGATGCTTCACTTCAGTTTTACTTTACCCCTTACACACTCTTATTGAGGATGAAACACAGAAATTGCTTCCGAATTTAATACAAATCGCACAATGCCGACTTAAGTACAAGAGGACTGACACTCTCACTTTCTATGATTCGAACCACTCCTCTGAGGTCAGGTTTAGATTCGGATGGTTCACTTCAGGTTCACTGTATCATTTGGTCCTTCTTATTGACGATAAAACACAGGAATTGCATACAAATTTAATACAAAAGGCACAATACCGACTTAAGTACAAGAGGAGTGACACTCTAACTTTCTATGATTTGAACCTCTCCTGTGAGCCCAGTTTTAAATACAGATGCTTCACTACAGGTTTACTGTATACCTTGCACCTTCTTATTGACGATGAAACATAGAAATTGAATCGGAATTTAATGCAAAAGCCACAATGCCGACGTAAGTAAAAGAGGCCTGACACTCTAACTTTCTATGATTTGAACCTCTCCTGAGAGTCCAGTTTTAGATTCCGATGCTTCACTTCTGGTTTACTGTATCCCTTGGACTTTCTTACTGTCGATGAAACACAGAAATTGCATCCGTGTGTGATACAAAAGGCACAATACCGACTTAAGTACAAGAGGAGTGACACTCTAACTTTCTATGATTTGAACCTCTCCTGTGAGTCCAGTTTTAGATTCCGATGCTTCACTTCAGGTATACTGTATCCCTTGGACCTTCTCATTAACGATGAAACACAGAAATTGCATCCGAATTTGATACAAATGCCACAATGCCGACATAAGTACAAGAGGACAGGCACTCTCTTTTTCTATCATTTGTACCTCTCCTGTGAGTCAGTTTTAGATTCCGATGCTTCACTTCAGGTTTCCTGTATACGTTGCACCTTCTTATTGACGATGAAACACAGAATTTGTATCCGAGTTTAATACAAAAGGAACAATGCCGACTTAAGTACAAGAGGACTGACATTCTAACTTTCTATGATTTGAACCTCTCCTGAGAGTCCAGTTTTAGATTCCGATGCTTCACTTCTGGTTTACTGTATCCCTTGGACTTTCTTATTGTCGATGAAACACAGAAATTGCATCCGAGTTTGATACAAATGGCACAATACCGACTTAAGTACAAGAGGAGTGACACTCTAACTTTCTATGATATGAACCTCTCCTGTGAGTCCAGTTTCAGATTCCGATGCTTCACTTCAGGTTTACTGTATATCTTGGACCTTTTTATTGACGATGAAACACAGAAATTGCATCCGAGTTTAATTCAAATGGCACAATACCGACTTAAGTACAAGGGGAGTGACACTCTAACTTTCTATGATTTGAACCTCTCCTGTGAGTCCAGTTTTAGATTCCGATGCTTCACTTCAGGTTTACTGTATATCTTGGACCTTCTTATTGACGATGAAACACAGAAATTGCGTCCGAATTTAATACAAATGGCACAATGCCGACTTAAGTACAAGAGGACTGACACTCTCACTTTCTATGATTTAAATCCCTCCTGTGAGTCCAGTTTTAGATTCCAGAGCTTCACTTCGGGTTTTCTGTATAACTTGCACCTTCTGATTGACGATGTAACACAGAAATTGCATCGGAATTTAATACAAAAGGCACAATGCCGACTTAAGTAAAAGAGGCAGACCCTCTAACTTTCTATGATTTGAACCTCTCGTGGGAGTCCAGTTTTAGATTCTGATGCTTCACTTCAGGATTACTGTATCCCTTGGACCTTCTTATTGACGATGAAACACAGAATTTGCATCGGATTAAATTCAAAAGGCACAATGCCTACTTAAGTAAAAGAGGACAGGCACTCTCACTTACTATGATTTGAACCTCTCCTGTGAGTCCAGTTTTAGATTCCGATGCTTCACTTCAGGTTTACTGTATTCCTTGGACCTTCTTATTGACGATGAAACACAGAAATTGCATCGGAATTAAATTCAGACCGCACAATGCCGACTTAAGTACAACAGGACTGACACTCTAACCTTCTATGATTTCAACCTCTCCTGTAGGTCCAGTTATAGATTCCGATGCTTCACTTCAGGTTTACTGTATCCCTTGGACCTTCTTATTGACGATGAAACACAGAGTTTGCATCCGAATTTAATACAAAAGGCACAATGCAGACGTAAGTACAAGTGGACAGACACTCTAACTTTCTATGATTTGAACCTCTCCTGTGAGTCCAGTTTTAAATACCGATGCTTCACTTCAGGTTTACTGTATTCCTTGCACCTTCTTATTGACGATGAAACATAGAAATTGCATCGGAATTTAATACAAAAGCCACAATGACGACGTAAGTAAAAGAGGCCTGACACTCTAACTTTCTATGATCTGAACCTCTCCTGTGAGTCCAGTTTTAGATTCCGATGCTTCACTTTAGGTATACTGTATCCCTTGGACCTTCTTATTAACGATGAAACACAGAAATTGCATCCGAATTTAATACAAATGGCACAATGTCGACTTAAGTACAAGAGGACTGACACTCTCACTTTCTATGATCTGTACCTCTCTTGTGAGTCCAGTTTTAGATTCCGATGTTTCACTTCAGGTTTCCTGTATACCTTGCACCTTCTTAATGACGATGAAACACAGAAATTGTATTAGAATTTAATAATTTAATACAAAAGGCTCAATGCCGTCTTAAGTACAAGAGGACTGACACTCTTACTTTCTATGATTTGTACCTCTCCTGTGAGTCCAGTTTTAGATTCCGATGCTTCACTTCAGGTTTCCTGTATACCTTGCACCTTCTTATTGACGATGAAACACAGAAATTGTATCCGTATTTAATACAAATAGCACAATGTCGACTTAAGTACAAGAGGACTGACACTCTCACTTTCTATGATTTGTACCTCTCCTGTGAGTCCAGTTTTAGATTCCGATGCTTCACTTCAGGTTTCCTGTATACCTTGCACCTTCTTATTGACGATGAAACACAGAAATTGTATCCGAATTTAATACAAAATGCACAATGCCGACTTAAGTACAAGAGGACCGACATTCTAACTTTCTATGATTTGAACCTCTCCTGACAGTCCAGTTTTAGATCCGACGCTTCACTTCTGGTTTACTGTATCCCTTGGACTTTCTTATTGTCGATGAAACACAGAAATTGCATCCGAGTTCAATACAAATGGCACAATACCGACTTAAGTACAAGAAGAGTGACACTCTAACTTTCTATGATTTGAGCCTCTCCTGTGAGTCCAGTTTTAGATTCCGATGCTTCACTTCTGGTTTACTGTATATCTTGGACCTTCATATTGACGATGAAATACAAAAATTGCATCCGAGTTTAATACAAATGGCCCAATACCGACTTAAGTACAAGAGGAGTGACACTCAAACTTTCTATTATTTGAACCTCTCCTGTGAGTCCAGTTTTAGATTCCGAAGCTTCACTTTGGGTTTTCTGTATAACTTGCACCTTCTGATTGACGATGTAACACAGAAATTGCATCGATTTTTAATCCAAAAGGCACAATGCCGACTTAAGTAAAAGAGGACAGACCCTTTAACTTTCTATGATTTGAACCTCTCCTGTGAGTACAGTTTTAGATTAGGATGTTTCACTTCAGGTTTAGTGTATCCCTTGGACCTTCTTATTGACTATGAAACACAGGAATTGCATCCGAATTTAATACAAATGGCACAATGCCGACTTAAGTACAAGAGGACTGACACACCAACATTCTATGATTTGTACCTCTCCTGTGAGTCCAGTTTTAAATACCGATACTTCACTTCAGGTTTACTGTATACCTTGCACCTTCTTATTGACGATGAAACATAGAAATTGCATCGGAATTTAATACAAAAGGCACAATGCCGACTTAAGTACAAGAGGCAGACCCTCTAACTTTCTATGATTTGAACCTCTCGTGTGAGTCCAGTTTTAGATTCTGATGCTTCACTTCAGGATTACTGTATCCCTTGGACCTTCTTATTGACGATGAAACACAGAATTTGCATCGGAATTAAATTCAAAAGGCACAATGCCTACTTAAGAAAAAGAGGACAGGCACTCTCACTTTCTATGATTTGAACCTCTCCTGTGAGTCCAGTTTTAGATTCCGATGCTTCACTTCAGGTTTACTGTATTCCTTGGACCTTCTTATTGACGATGAAACACAGAAATTGCATCGGAATTAAATTCAAAACGCACAATGCCGACTTAAGTACAACAGGACTGACACTCTAACCTTCTATGATTTCAACCTCTCCTGTAGGTCCAGTTTTAGATTCCGATGCTTCACTTCAGGTTTACTGTATCCCTTGGACCTTCTTATTGACGATGAAACACAGAGTTTGCATCCGAATTTAATACAAAAGGCACAATGCAGACGTAAGTACAAGTGGACAGACACTCTAACTTTCTATGATTTGAACCTCTCCTGTGAGTCCAGTTTTAAATACCGATGCTTCACTTCAGGTTTACTGTATTCCTTGCACCTTCTTATTGACGATGAAACATAGAAATTGCATCGGAATTTAATACAAAAGCCACAATGACGACGTAAGTAAAAGAGGCCTGACACTCTAACTTTCTATGATCTGAACCTCTCCTGTGAGTCCAGTTTTAGATTCCGATGCTTCACTTTAGGTATACTGTATCCCTTGGACCTTCTTATTAACGATGAAACACAGAAATTGCATCCGAATTTAATACAAATGGCACAATGTCGACTTAAGTACAAGAGGACTGACACTCTCACTTTCTATGATCTGTACCTCTCTTGTGAGTCCAGTTTTAGATTCCGATTTTTCACTTCAGGTTTCCTGTATACCTTGCACCTTCTTAATGACGATGAAACACAGAAATTGTATTAGAATTTAATAATTTAATACAAAAGGCTCAATGCCGTCTTAAGTACAAGAGGACTGACACTCTCACTTTCTATGATTTGTACCTCTCTTGTGAGTCCAGTTTTAGATTCCGATGCTTCACTTCAGGTTTACTGTATACCTTGCACCTTCTTATTGACGATGAAACATAGAAATTGCATCGGAATTACATACAAACGCCACAATGCCGATGTATGTAAAAGAGGCCTGACACTCTAACTTTCTATAATTTGAACCTCTCCAGTGAGTCCAGTTTTAGATTCCGATGCTTCACTTCAGGTATACTGTATCCCTTAAACCTTCTTATTAACGATGAAACACAGAAATTGCATCCGAATTTAATACAAATGGCACAATGTCGACTTAAGTACAAGAGGACTGACACTCTTACTTTCTATGATTTGTACCTCTTCTGTGAGTCCAGTTTTAGATTCCGATGCTTCACTTCAGGTTTCCTGCATACCTTGCACCTTCTTATTGACGATGAAACACAGAAATTGTATCCGCATTTAATACAAATGGCACAATGTCGACTTAAGTACAAGAGGACTGACACTCTCACTTTCTATGATTTGTACCTCTCCTGTGAGTCCAGTTTTAGATTCCAATGCTTCACTTCAGATTTCCTGTATACCTTGCACCTTCTTATTGACGATGAAACACAGAAATTGTATCCGAATTTAATACAAAAGGCACAATGCCGACTTAAGTACAAGAGGACCGACATTCTAACTTTCTATGATTTGAACCTCTCCTGACAGTCCAGTTTTAGATCCGACGCTTCACTTCTGGTTTACTGTATCCCTTGGACTTTCTTATTGTCGATGAAACACAGAAATTGCATCCGAGTTCAATACAAATGGCACAATACCGACTTAAGTACAAGAAGAGTGACACTCTAACTTTCTATGATTTGAGCCTCTCCTGTGAGTCCAGTTTTAGATTCCGATGCTTCACTTCAGGTTTACTGTATATCTTGGACCTTCATATTGACGATGAAATACAAAAATTGCATCCGAGTTTAATACAAATGGCCCAATACCGACTTAAGTACAAGAGGAGTGACACTCAAACTTTCTATTATTTGAACCTCTCCTGTGAGTCCAGTTTTAGATTCCGAAGCTTCACTTTGGGTTTTCTGTATAACTTGCACCTTCTGATTGACGATGTAACACAGAAATTGCATCGGATTAAAATACAAAAGGCACAATGCCGACTTAAGTAAAAGAGGACAGACCCTTTAACTTTCTATGATTTGAACCTCTCCTGTGAGTCCAGTTTTAGATTCCGATGCTTCACTTCAGGTTTACTGTATACCTTGGACCTTCTTATTGACGATGATACACAGAAATTGCATCGGAATAAAATTCAAAAGCCACAATGCCGACGTAAGTAAAAGAGGCCTGACACTCTAACTTTCTATGATTTGAACGTCTCCTGTGAGTACAGTTTTAGATTCCGATGTTTCACTTCAGGTTTAGTGTATCCCTTGGACCTTCTTATTGACTATGAAACACAGGAATTGCATCCGAATTTAATACAAATGGCACAATGCCGACTTAAGTACAAGAGGACTGACACACCAACATTCTATGATTTGTACCTCTCCTGTGAGTCCAGTTTTAAATACCGATACTTCACTTCAGGTTTACTGTATACCTTGCACCTTCTTATTGACGATGAAACATAGAAATTGCATCGGAATTTAATATAAAAGCCACAATGCCGACGTAAGTAAAAGAGGCCTGACACTCTAACTTTTTATGATTTGAACCTCTCCTGTGAGTCCAGTTTTAGATTCTGATGCTTCACTTCAGGTTTCCTGTATACCTTGCACCTTCTTATTGACGATGAAACACAGAAATTGTATACGAATTCAATACAAAAGGTTCAATGCCGACTTAAGTACAAGAGGACTGACATTCTAACTTTCTATGATTTGAACATCTCCTGAGAGTACAGTTTTAGATTCCGATGCTTCACTTCTGGTTTACTGTATCCCTTGGACTTTCTGATTGTCGATGAAACACAGAAATTGCATCCGAATTTAATAGAAATGGCACAATGTCGACTTAAGTACAAGAGGACTGACACTCTCACTTCCTACGATTTGAACCTCTCCTGTGAGTCCAGTTTTAGATTCTGATGCTTCACTTCAGGTTTCCTGTATACCTTACACCTTCTTATTGACGTTGAAACACAGAAATTGAATCCGAATTTAATACAAAGGCACAATGCCGACTTAAGTACAAGAGGACTGACATTCTAACTATCTATGATTTGAACCTCTCCAGAGAGTCCAGTTTTAGATTCCGATGCTTCAATTCTGGTTTACTGTATCCCTTGGACTTTCTTATTGACGATGAAACACAGAAATTGCATCCGAGTTTCATACAAATGGCACAATACCGACTTAAGTACAAGAGGAGTGTCACACTAACTTTCTATGATTTGAACCTCTCCTGTGAGACCAGTTTTAGATTCCGATGCTTCACTTCAGGTTTACTGTATATCTTGGACCTTCTTATTGACGATGAAACACAGAAATTGCATCCGAATTTAATACAAATGGCACAATGCCGACTTAAGTACAAGAGGACTGACACTCTCACATTCTATGATTTGAATCCCTCCTGTGAGTCCAGTTTTAGATTCCGATACTTCACTTCGGGTTTTCTGTATAACTTGCACCTTCTTATTGACGATGAAACACTGAAATTGCATTGGAATTTAATACAAAAGGCACAATGCCGACTTAAGTAAAAGAGGACAGACCCTCTAACTTTCTATGATTTGAACCTCTCCTGTGAGGTCAGGTTTAGATTCCGATGCTTCACTTCAGGTTCACTGTATCATTTGGTTCTTCTTATTGACGATAAAACACAGGAATTGCATCCGAATTTAATACAAAAGGCACAATACCGAATTAAGTACAAGAGGACTGACACTCTCACTTTCTATGATTTGAACCTCTCCTGTGAGTCCAGTTTTAGATTCCGATGTTTCACTTCAGGTTTAGTGTATCCCTTGGACCTTCTTATTGACTATGAATCACAGGAATTGCGTCCGAATTTAATACAAATGGCACAATGCCGACTTAAGCACAAGAGGACTGACACTCTAACTTTCTATGATTTGAACCTCTCCTGTGAGCGCAGTTTTAAATACCGATGCTTCACTACAGGTTTACTGTATACCTTGCACCTTCTTATTGACGATGAAACATAGAAATTGCATCGGAATTTAATGCAAAAGCCACAATGCCGACGTAAGTAAAAGAGGCCTGACACTCTAACTTTCTATGATTTGAACTTCTCCTGTGAGTCCAGTTTTAGATTCCGATGCTTCACTTCAGGTATACTGTATCCCTTGGACCTTCTCATTAACGATGAAACACAGAAATTGCATCCGAATTTGATACAAATGCCACAATGCCGACATAAGTACAAGAGGACAGACACTCTCACTTTCTATGATTTGTACCTCTCCTGTGAGTCAGTTTTAGATTCCGATGCTTCACTTCAGGTTTCCTGTATACCTTGCACCTTCTTATTGACGATGAAACACAGAAATTGTATCCGAATTTAATACAAAAGGAACAATGCCGACTTAAGTACAAGAGAACTGACATTCTAACTTTCTATGATTTGAACCTCTCCTGAGAGTCCAGTTTTAGATTCCGATGCTTCACTTCTGGTTTACTGTATCCCTTGGACTTTCTTATTGTCGATGAAACACAGAAATTGCATCCGAGTTTGATACAAATGGCACAATACCGACTTAAGTACAAGAGGAGTGACACTCTAACTTTCTATCATATGAACCTCTCCTGTGAGTCCAGTTTTAGATTCCGATGCTTCACTTCAGGTTTACTGTATATGTTGGACCTTCTTATTGACGATGAAACACAGACATTGCATCCGAGTTTAATACAAATGGCACAATACCGACTTAAGTACAAGGGGAGTGACACTCTAACTTTCTATGATTTGAACCTCTCCTGTGAGTCCAGTTTTAGATTCCGATGCTTCACTTCAGGTTTACTGTATATCTTGGACCTTCTTATTGACGATGAAACTCAGAAATTGCGTCCGAATTTAATACAAATGGCACAATGCCGACTTAAGTACAAGAGGACTGACACTCTCACTTTCTATGATTTGAATCCCTCCTGTGAGTCCAGTTTTAGATTCCAGAGCTTCACTTCGGGTTTTCTGTATAACTTGCACCTTCTGATTGACGATGTAACACAGAAATTGCATCGGAATTTAATACAAAAGGCACAATGCCGACTGAAGTAAAAGAGGACAGACCCTCTAACTTTCTATGATTTGAACCTCTCGTGTGAGTCCAGTTTTAGATTCAGATGCTTCACTTCAGGATTACTGTATCCCTTGGACCTTCTTATTGACGATGAAACACAGAAATAGCATCCGAATTTAATAGAAAAGGCACAATGCCGACTTAAGTACAAGAGGACTGATACTCTCACTTTCTATGATTTGAACCTGTCCTGTAAGTCCAGTTTTAGATTCCGATGCTTCACTTCTGGGGTTACTGTATACCTTGCACCTTCGTATTGACGATGAAACACAGAAATTGCATCGGAATTAAGTTCAAAAGGCACAATGCCTACTTAAGTAAAAGAGGACAGGCACTCTCACTTTCTATGATTTGAACCTCTCCTGTGAGTCCAGTTTTAGATTCCGATGCTTCACTTCAGGTTTACTGTATCCCTTGGACCTTCTTATTGACGATGAAACACAGAAATTGCATCGGAATTAAATTCAAAACGCACAATGCGGTCTTAAGTACAACAGGACTGACACTCTAACCTTCTATGATTTCAACCTCTCCTGTAGGTCCAGTTTTAGATTCCGATGCTTCACTTCAGGTTTACAGTATCCCTTGGACCTTCTTATTGACGATGAAACACAGAGTTTGCATCCGAATTTAATACAAAAGACACAATGCAGACGTAAGTACAAGTGGACAGACATTCTAACTTTCTATGATTTGAACCTCTCCTGTGAGTCCAGTTTTAAATACCGATGCTTCACTTCAGGTTTACTGTATTCCTTGCACCTTCTTATTGACGATGCAACATAGAATTTGCATCGGAATTTAATACAAAAGCCACAATGCCGACGTAAGTAAAAGAGGCCTGACACTCTAACTTTCTATGATTTGACCTCTCCTGTGAGTTCAGTTTTAGATTCCGATGCTTCACTTCAGGTATAATGTATCCCTTGGACCTTCTTATTAACGATGAAACACAGAAATTGCATCCGAATTTAATACAAATGGCACAATGTCGACTTAAGTACAAGAGGACTGACACTCTCACTTTCTATGATTTGTACCTCTCTTGTGAGTCCAGTTTTAGATTCCGATGTTTCACTTCAGGTTTCCTGTATACCTTGCACCTTCTTAATGACGATGAAACACAGAAATTGTATCCGAATTTAATAATTTAATACAAAAGGCTCAATGCCGTCTTAAGTACAAGGGGACTGACATTCTAACTTTCTATGATTTGAACCTCTCCTGAGAGTCCAGTTTTAGATTCCGATGATTCACTTCTGGTTTACTGTATCCCTTGGACTTTCCTATTGTCGATGAAACACAGAAATTGCATCCGAATTTAATACAAATGGCACAATACCGACTTAAGTACAAGAGGACTGACACTCTAACTTTCTATGATTTTTACCTCTCCTGTGAGTCCAGTTTTAAATACCGATGCTTCACTTCAGGTTTACTGAATACCTTGCGCCTTCTTATTGACGATGAAACATAGAAATTGCATCGGAATTTAATACAAACGCCACAATGCCGATGTAAGTAAAAGAGGCCAGACACTCTAACTTTCTATAATTTGAACCTCTCCAGTGAGTCCAGTTTTAGATTCCGATGCTTCACTTCAGGTTTCCTGTATACCTTGCACCTTCTTATTGACGATGAAACACAGAAATTGTATCCGAATTTAATACAAATGGCACAATGTCGACTTAAGTACAAGAGGACTGACACTCTCACTTTCTATGATTTGTACCTCTCCTGTGAGTCCAGTTTTAGATTCCGATGCTTCACTTCAGGTTTCCTGTATACCTTGCACCTTCTTATTGACGATGAAACACAGAAATTGCATCGGAATTAAATTCAAAAGGCACAATGCCTACTTAAGTAAAAGAGGACAGAGACTCTCACTTTCTATGATTTGAACCTCTCCTGTGAGTCCAGTTTTAGATTCCAATGCTTCACTTCAGGTTTACTGTATCCCTGGGACCTTCTTATTGACGATGAAACACAGAAATTGCATCGGAATTATATTCAAAATTCACAATGCCGACTTAAGTACAACAGGACTGACACTCTAACCTTCTATGATTTCAACATCTCCTGTAGGTCCAGTTTTAGATTCCGATGCTTCACTTCAGGTTTACTGTATCCCTTGGAGCTTCTTATTCACGATGAAACACAGAGTTTGCATCCGAATTTAATACAAAAGGCACAATGCCGACGTAAGTAAAAGAGGACAGACCCTCTAACTTTCTATGATTTGAATCCCTCCTGTGAGTCCAGTTTTAGATTCCGATGCTTCACTTCGGGTTTTCTGTATAACTTGCACCTTCTGATTGACGATGAAACACAGAAATTGCATCGGAATTTAATACAAAAGGCATAATGCCGACTTAAGTAAAAGAAGACAGACCCTCTAACTTTCTATGATTTGAACCTCTCCTCGAGTCCAGTTTTAGATTCTGATGCTTCACTTCAGATTTACTGTATCCCTTGGACCTTCTTATTGACGATGAAACACAGAAATTGCATCCGAATTTAATACAAAAGGCACAATGCCTACTTAAGTAAAAGACGACAGACACTCCCACTTTCTATGATTTGAACCTCTCCTGTGAGTCCAGTTTTAGATTCCGATGCTTCACCTCAGGTTTACTGTATCCCTTGGACCTTCTTGTTGACGATGAAACACAAAAATTGCATCCGAGTTTAATAAAAATGGCACAATACCGACTTAAGTACAAGAGGAGTGACACTCAAACTTTCTATTATTTGAACCTCTCCTGTGAGTCCAGTTTTAGATTCCGATGCTACACTTCAGGTTTACTGTATATCTTGGACCTTCTTATTGACGATGAATCACAGAAATTGCCCCCGAATTTAATACAAATGGCACAATGCCGACTTAAGTACAAGAGGACTGACACTCTCACTTTCTATGATTTGAATCCCTCCTGTGAGTCCATTTTTAGATTCGGAAGCTTCACTTCGGGTTTTCTGTATAACTTGCACCTTCTGATCGACGATGTAACTCAGAAATTGCATCGGAATTTAATACAAATGGCACAATACCGACATAAGTACAAGAGGAGTGACACTCTTACTTTCTATGATTTGAATCTCTCCTGTAAGACCAGTTTTAGATTCCGATGCTTCACTTCAGGGTTACTGTATAGCTTGCACCTTCTTATTGACGATGAAACACAGAAATTGCATCGGAATTAAATTCAAAAGGCACAATGCCTACTTAAGTAAAAGAGGACAGACACTCTCACTTTCTGTGATTTGAACCTCTCCTGTGAGTCCAGTTTTAGATTCCGATGCTTCACTTCAGGTTTACTGTATACCTTGGACCTTCTTATTGACGATGAAACACAGAAATTGCATCGGAATTAAATTCAAAAGGCACAATGCCGACTTAAGTACAACAGGACTGACACTCTAACCTTCTATGATTTCAACCTCTCCTGTAGGTCCAGTTTTAGATTCCGATGCTTCACTTCAGGTTTACTGTATCCCTTGGAACTTCTTATTGACGATGAAACACAGAGTTTGCATCCGAATTAAATACAAAAGGCACAATTCCGACGTAAGTACAAGAGGACAGACACTCTAACTTTCTATGATTTGAACCTCTCCTATGAGTCCAGTTTTAGATTCCGATGCTTCACATCGGGTTTACTGTGTCCCTTGGACCTTCTTAACGACGATGAAACACAGAAAATGCATCCGAATTTAATACAAAAGGCACAATACCGACTTAAGTATAAGAGGAGTGACACTCTAACTTTCTTTGATTTGAACCTCTCCTGTGAGTCCAGTTTTAGATTCCGATGTTTCACTTCAGGTTTAGTGTATCCCTTGGACCTTCTTAACGACTATGAAACACAGGAATTGCATCCGAATTTAATACAAATGGCACAATGCCGACTTAAGTACAAGAGGACGGACACTCTAACTTTCTATGATTTGAACCTGTCCTGTGAGTCCAGTTTTAAATACCGATGCTTCACTTCAGGTTTCCTGTATACCTTGCACCTTCTTATTGACGATGAAACATAGAAATTGCATCGGAATTTAATACAAAAGCCACAATACCGACGTAAGTAAAAGAGGCATAACACTCTAACTTTCTATGATTTGAACATCTCCTGTGAGTCCAATTTTATTTTCCGATGCTTCACTTCAGGTATACTGTATCGCTTCGACTTTCTTATTTACGATGAAACACAGAAATTGCATCCGAATTTAATACAAATGGCACAATGTCGACTTAAGTACAAGAGGACTGACACTCTCACTTTCTATTATTTGTACCTCTCCTGTGAGTCCAGTTTTAGATTCCGATGCTTCACTTCAGGTTTCCTGTATACCTTGCACCTTCTTATTGACAATGAAACACAGAAATTGTATACGAATTTAATACAAAAGGTTCAATGCCGACTTAAGTACAAGAGGACTGACATTCTAACTTTCTATGATTTGAACATCTCCTGAGAGTACAGTTTTAGATTCCGATGCTTCACTTCTGGTTTACTGTATCCCTTGGACTTTCTTATTGACGATGAAACACAGAAATTGCATCCGAGTTTAATACAAATGGCACAATACCGACTTAAGTACAAGAGGAGTGACACTCTAACTTTCTATGATTTGAACCTCTCCTGTGAGTCCAGTTTAAGATTCCGATGCTTCACTTCAGGTTTACTGTATATCTTGGACCGTCTTATTGACAATGAAACAGAAATTGCATCCGAATTTAATACAAATGGCACAATGCCGACTTAAGTACAAGAGGACTGACACTCTCACTTTCTATGATTTGAATCCCTCCTGTGAATCCAGTTTTTGATTACGATGCTTCACTTTGGGTTTTCTGTATAACTTGCACCTTCTGATTGACGATGAAACACAGAAATTGCATCGGAATTTAATACAAAAGGCACAATGCCGACTTAAGTAAAAGAAGACAGACCCTCTAACTTTCTATGATTTGAACCTCTCCTGTGAGTCCAGTTTTAGATTCTGATGCTTCACTTCAGATTTACTGTATCCCTTGGACCTTGTTATCGACGATGAAACACAGAAAGTGCATCCGAATATAATACAAAAGGCACGATAACGACTTAAGTACAAGAGGACTGACACTCTCACTTTCTATGATTTGAACCTCTCCTGTAAGTCCAGTTTTAGATTCCGATGCTTCACTTCAGGGTTACTGTATACCTTGCACCTTCTTATTGACGATGAAACACAGAAATTGCATCGGAATTAAATTCAAAAGGCACAATGCCTACTTAAGTAAAAGAGGTCAGAGACTCTCACTTTCTATGATTTGAACCTCTCCTGTGAGTCCAGTTTTAGATTCCAATGCTTCACTTCAGGTTTACTGTATCCCTTGGACCTTCTTATTGACGATGAAACACAGAAATTGCATCGGAATTGTATTCAAAAGTCACAATGCCGACTTAAGTACAACAGGACTGACACTCTAACCTTCTATGATTTCAACATCTCCTGTAGGTCCAGTTTTAGAATCCGATGCTTCACTTCAGGTTTACTGTATCCCTTGGAGCTTCTTATTCACGATGAAACACAGAGTTTGCATCCGAATTTAATACAAAAGGCACAATGCCGACGTAAGTAAAAGAGGACAGACCCTCTAACTTTCTATGATTTGAATCCCTCCTGTGAGTCCAGTTTTAGATTCCGATGCTTCACTTCGGGTTTTCTGTATAACTTGCACCTTCTGATTGACGATGAAACACAGAAATTGCATCGGAATTTAATACAAAAGGCATAATGCCGACTTAAGTAAAAGAAGACAGACCCTCTAACTTTCTATGATTTGAACCTCTCCTCGAGTCCAGTTTTAGATTCTGACGCTTCACTTCAGATTTACTGTATCCCTTGGACCTTCTTATTGACGATGAAACACAGAAATTGCATCCGAATTTAATAAAAAAGGCACAATGCCGACTTAAGTACAAGAGGACTGACACTCTCACTTTCTATGATTTGAACCTCTCCTGTAAGTCCAGTTTTAGATTCCGATGCTTCACTTCAGGGTTAGTGTATACCTTGCACCTTCTTATTGACGATGAAACACAGAAATTGCATCTGAATTAAATTCAAAAGGCATAATGCCTACTTAAGTAAAAGACGACAGACACTCCCACTTTCTATGATTTGAACCTCTCCTGTGAGTCCAGTTTTAGATTCCGATGCTTCACCTCAGGTTTACTGTATCCCTTGGACCTTCTTGTTGATGATGAAACACAAAAATTGCATCCGAGTTTAATAAAAATGGCACAATACCGACTTAAGTACAAGAGGAGTGACACTCAAACTTTCTATTATTTGAACCTCTCCTGTGAGTCCAGTTTTAGATTCCGATGCTACACTTCAGGTTTACTGTATATCTTGGACCTTCTTATTGACGATGAAACACAGAAATTGCCCCCGAATTTAATACAAATGGCACAATGCCGACTTAAGTACAAGAGGACTGACACTCTCACTTTCTATGATTTGAATCCCTCCTGTGAGTCCAGTTTTAGATTCGGAAGTTTCACTTCGGGTTTTCTGTATAACTTGCACATTCTGATCGACGATGTAACTCAGAATTGCATCGGAATTTAATACAAAAGGCACAATGCCGACTTAAGTAAAAGAGGACTGACCCTCTAACTTTCTATGATTTGAACGTCTCCTGTGAGTCCAGTTTTAGATTCTGATGCTTCACTTCAGGTTTACTGTATCCCTTGGACCTTCTTATTGACGATGAAACACAGAAATTGCATCCGAATTTAATACAAATGCACAATGCCGACTTAAGTACAAGAGGACTGACACTCTTACTTTCTATGATTTGAATCTCTCCTGTAAGACCAGTTTTAGATTCCGATGCTTCACTTCAGGGTTACTGTATAGCTTGCACCTTCTTATTGACGATGAAACACAGAAATTGCATCGGAATTAAATTCAAAAGGCACAATGCCTACTTAAGTAAAAGAGGACAGACACTCTCACTTTCTGTGATTTGAACCTCTCCTGTGAGTCCAGTTTTAGATTCCGATGCTTCACTTCAGGTTTACTGTATACCTTGGACCTTCTTATTGACGATGAAACACAGAAATTGCATCGGAATTAATTTCAAAAGGCACAATGCCGACTTAAGTACAAGAGGAGTGACACTCTAACTTTCTATGATTTGAACCTCTCCTGTGAGTCCAGTTTTATATTCCGATGCTTCACTTCAGGTATACTGTATCGCTTCGACTTTCTTATTTACGATGAAACACAGAAATTGCATCCGAATTTAATACAAATGGCACAATGTCGACTTAAGTACAAGAGGACTGACACTCTCACTTTCTATTATTTGTACCTCTCCTGTGAGTTTAGTTTTAGATTCCGATGTTTCACTTCAGCTTTAGTGTATACCTTGGACCTTCTTATTGACGATGAAACACAGAAATTGCATCCGAATTTAATACAAATGCACAATGCCGACTTAAGTACAAGAGGACTGACACTCTTACTTTCTTTGATTTGAATCTCTCCTGTAAGACCAGTTTTAGATTCCGATGCTTCACTTCAGGTTTCCTGTATTCCTTGCACCTTCTTATTGACGATGAAACACAGAAATTGTATACGAATTTAATACAAAAGGTTCAATGCCGACTTAAGTACAAAAGGACTGACATTCTAACTTTCTATGATTTGAACATCTCCTGAGAGTACAGTTTTAGATTCCGATGCTTCACTTCTGGTTTACTGTATCCCTTGGACTTTCTTATTGACGATGAAACACAGAAATTGCATCCGAGTTTAATACAAATGGCACAATACCGACTTAAGTACAAGAGGAGTGACACTCTAACTTTCTATGATTTGAACCTCTCCTGTGAGTCCAGTTTAAGTTTCCGATGCTTCACTTCAGGTTTACTGTATATCTTGGACCGTCTTATTGACAATGAAACAGAAATTGCATCCGAATTTAATACAAATGGCACAATGCCGACTTAAGTACAAGAGGACTGACACTCTCACTTTCTATGATTTGAATCCCTCCTGTGAGTCCAGTTTTAGATTCCGATGCTTCACTTCGGGTATTCTGTATAACTTGCACCTTCTGATTGACGATGAAACACAGAAATTGCATCGGAATTAAATACAAAAGGCACAATGCCGACTTAAGTAAAAGAGGACAGACCCTCTAACTTTTTTTGATTTGAACCTCTCCTGTGAGTCCAGTTTTAGATTCTGATGCTTCACTTCAGATTTACTGTATCCCTTGGACCTTCTTATTGACGATTAAACACAGAAATTGCATCCGAATTTAATACAAATGGCACAACGCCGACTTAAGTACAAGAGGACTGACACTCTCACTTTCTATGATTTGAACCTCTCCTGTAAGTCCAGTTTTAGATTCCGATGCTTCACGTCAGGGTTACTGTATACCTTGCACCTTCTTATTGACGATGAAACACAGAAATTGCATCGGAATTAAATTCAAAAGACACAATGCCTACTTAAGTAAAAGAGGACAGACACTCACACTTTCTATGATTTGAACCTCTCCTGTGAGTCCAGTTTTAGATTCCGATGCTTCACTTCAGGTTTACTGTAACCCTTGGACCTTCTTATTGACGATGAAACACAGAAATTGCATCGGAATTATATTCAAAAGTCACAATGCCGACTTAAGTACAACAGGACTGACACTCTAACCTTCTATGATTTCAACATCTCCTGTAGGTCCAGTTTTAGATTCCGATGCTTCACTTCAGGTTTACTGTATATCTTGGACCGTCTTATTGACAATGAAACACAGAAATTGCATCCGAATTTAATACAAATGGCACAATGTTGACTTAAGTACAAGAGGACTGACACTCTCACATTCTATGATTTGAATCCCTCCTGTGAGTCCAGTTTTAGATTCCGATGCTTCACTTCGGGTTTTCTGTATAACTTGCACCTTCTGATTGACGATGAAACACTGAAATTGCATTGGAATTTAATACAAAAGGCACAATGCCGACTTAAGTAAAAGAGGACAGACCCTCTAACTTTCTATGATTTGAACCTCTCCTGTGAGGTCAGGTTTAGATTCCGATGCTTCACTTCAGGTTCACTGTACCATTTGGTTCTTCTTATTGACGATAAAACACAGGAATTGCATCCGAATTTAATACAAAAGGCACAATACCGAATTAAGTACAAGAGGACTGACACTCTCACTTTCTATGATTTGAACCTCTCCTGTGAGTCCAGTTTTAGATTCCGATGTTTCACTTCAGGTTTAGTGTATCCCTTGGACCTTCTTATTGACTATGAATCACAGGAATTGCGTCCGAATTTAATTCAAATGGCACAATGCCGACTTAAGCACAAGAGGACTGACACTCTAACTTACTATGATTTGAACCTCTCCTGTGAGCGCAGTTTTAAATACCGATGCTTCTCTACAGGTTTACTGTATACCTTGCACCTTCTTATTGACGATGAAACATAGAAATTGCATCGGAATTTAATGCAAAAGCCACAATGCCGACGTAAGTAAAAGAGGCCTGACACTCTAACTTTCTATGATTTGAACTTCTCCTGTGAGTCCAGTTTTAGATTCCGATGCTTCACTTCAGGTATACTGTATCCCTTGGACCTTCTCATTAACGATGAAACACAGAAATTGCATCCGAATTTGATACAAATGCCACAATGCCGACATAAGTACAAGAGGACAGACACTCTCACTTTCTATGATTTGTACCTCTCCTGTGAGTCAGTTTTAGATTCCGATGCTTCACTTCAGGTTTCCTGTATACCTTGCACCTTCTTATTGACGATGAAACACAGAAATTGTATCCGAATTTAATACAAAAGGAACAATGCCGACTTAAGTACAAGAGAACTGACATTCTAACTTTCTATGATTTGAACCTCTCCTGAGAGTCCAGTTTTAGATTCCGATGCTTCACTTCTGGTTTACTGTATCCCTTGGACTTTCTTATTGTCGATAAAACACAGAAATTGCATCCGAGTTTGATACAAATGGCACAATACCGACTTAAGTACAAGAGGAGTGACACTCTAACTTTCTATCATATGAACCTCTCCTGTGAGTCCAGTTTTAGATTCCGATGCTTCACTTCAGGTTTACTGTATATCTTGGACCTTCTTATTGACGATGAAACTCAGAAATTGCGTCCGAATTTAATACAAATGGCACAATGCCGACTTAAGTACAAGAGGACTGACACTCTCACTTTCTATGATTTGAATCCCTCCTGTGAGTCCAGTTTTAGATTCCAGAGCTTCACTTCGGGTTTTCTGTATAACTTGCACCTTCTGATTGACGATGTAACACAGAAATTGCATCGGAATTTAATACAAAAGGCACAATGCCGACTTAAGTAAAAGAGGACAGACCCTCTAACTTTCTATGATTTGAACCTCTCGTGTGAGTCCAGTTTTAGATTCTGATGCTTCACTTCAGGATTACTGTATCCCTTGGACCTTCTTATTGACGACGAAACACAGAAATAGCATCCGAATTTAATAGAAAAGGCACAATGCCGACTTAAGTACAAGAGGACTGACACTCTCACTTTCTATGATTTGAACCTGTCCTGTAAGTCCAGTTTTAGATTCCGATGCTTCACTTCTGGGGTTACTGTATACCTTGCACCTTCGTATTGACGATGAAACACAGAAATTGCATCGCAATTAAATTCAAAAGGCACAATGCCTACTTAAGTAAAAGAGGACAGGCACTCTCACTTTCTATGATTTGAACCTCTCCTGTGAGTCCAGTTTTAGATTCCGATGCTTCACTTCAGGTTTACTGTATCCCTTGGACCTTCTTATTGACGATGAAACACAGAAATTGCATCGGAATTAAATTCAAAACGCACAATGCCGACTTAAGTACAACAGGACTGACACTCTAACTTTCTATGATTTCAACCTCTCCTGTAGGTCCAGTTTTAGATTCCGATGCTTCACTTCAGGTTTACTGTATCCCTTGGACCTTCTTATTGACGATGAAACACAGAGTTTGCATCCGAATTTAATACAAAAGACACAATGCAGACGTAAGTACAAGTGGACAGACATTCTAACTTTCTATGATTTGAACCTCTCCTGTGAGTCCAGTTTTAAATACCGATGCTTCACTTCAGGTTTACTGTATTCCTTGCACCTTCTTATTGACGATGCAACATAGAATTTGCATCGGAATTTAATACAAAAGCCACAATGCCGACGTAAGTAAAAGAGGCCTGACACTCTAACTTTCTATAATTTTAACCTCTCCAGTGAGTCCAGTTTTAGATTCCGATGCTTCACTTCAGGTATAATGTATCCCTTGGACCTTCTTATTAACGATGAAACACAGAAATTGCATCCGAATTTAATACAAATGGCACAATGTCGACTTAAGTACAAGAGGACTGACACTCTCACTTTCTATGATTTGTACCTCTCTTGTGAGTCCAGTTTTAGATTCCGATGTTTCACTTCAGGTTTCCTGTATACCTTGCACCTTCTTAATGACGATGAAACACAGAAATTGTATCCGAATTTAATAATTTAATACAAAAGGCTCAATGCCGTCTTAAGTACAAGGGGACAGACATTCTAACTTTCTATGATTTGAACCTCTCCTGAGAGTCCAGTTTTAGATTCCGATGCTTCACTTCTGGTTTACTGTATCCCTTGGACTTTCCTATTGTCGATGAAACACAGAAATTGCATCCGAGTTTAATACAAATGGCACAATACCGACTTAAGTACAAGAGGAGTGACACTCTAACTTTCTATGAATTGAACCTCTCCTGTGAGTTTAGTTTTAGATTCCGATGTTTCACTTCAGCTTTAGTGTATCCCTTGGACCTTCTTATTGACTATGAAACACAGGAATTGCATCCGAACTTAATACAAATGGCACAATGCCGACTTAAGTACAAGAGGACTGACACTCTATCTTTCTTCGATTTTTACCTCTCCTGTGAGTCCAGTTTTAAATATCGATGCTTCACTTCAGGTTTACTGAATACCTTGCACCTTCTTATTGACGATGAAACATAGAAATTGCATCGGAATTTAATACAAACGCCACAATGCCGATGTAAGTAAAAGAGGCCAGACACTCTAACTTTCTATAATTTTAACCTCTCCAGTGAGTAGAGTTTTAGATTCCGATGACTCACTTCCGGTTTCCTGTATACCTTGCACCTTCTTATTGACGATGAAACACAGAAATTGTATCCGAATTTAATACAAATGGCACAATGTCGACTTAAGTACAAGAGGACTGACACTCTCACTTTCTATGATTTGTACCTCTCCTGTGAGTCCAGTTTTAGATTCCGATGCTTCACTTCAGGTTTCCTGTATACCTTGCACCTTCTTATTGACGATGAAACACAGAAATTGTATCCGAATTTAAAACAAAAGGCACAATGCCGACTTAAGTACAAGAGGACCAACATTCTGACTTTCTATGATTTGAACCTCACCTGACAGTCCAGTTTTAGATCCGACGCTTCACTTCTGGTTTACTGTATCCCTTGGACTTTCTTATCGTCGATGAAACACAGAAATTGCATCCGAGTTTAATACAAATGGCACAATACCGACTTAAGTACAAGAAGAGTGACACTCTAACTTTCTATGATTTGAACCTCTCCTGTGAGTCCAGTTTTAGATTCCGATGCTTCACTTCAGGTTTACTGTATATCTTGGACCTACTTATTGACGATGAAACACAGAAATTGTATCCGAATTTAATACAAATGGCACAATGCCGACTTAAGTACAGGAGGACTGACACTCTCACTTTCTATGATTTGAATCCCTCCTGTGAGTCCAGTTTTAGATTCCGAAGCTTCACTTCGGGTTTTCTGTATAACTTGCACCTTCTGATTGACGATGTAACACAGAAATTGCATCGGAATTTAATACAAAAGGCACCATGCCGACTTAAGTAAAAGAGGACACACCCTCTATCTTTCTATGATTTGAACCTCTCGTGTGAGTCCAGTTTTAGATTCTGATGCTTCACTTCAGGATTACTGTATCCCTTGGACCTTCTTATTGACGATGAAACACAGAAATTGCATCCGAATTTAATCCAAAAGGCACAATACCGACTTAAGTACAAGAGGAGTGACACTCTAACTTTCTATGATTTGAACCTCTCCTGCGAGTCCAGTTTTAGATACCGATGTTTCACTTCAGGTTTAGTCTATCCCTTGGACGTTCTTAACGACTATGAAACACAGGAGTTGCATCCAAATTTAATACTAATGGCACAATGCCGACTTAAGTACAAGAGGACTGACACTCTAACTTTCTATGATTTGAACCTCTCCTGTGAGTCCAGTTTTAAATACCGATGCTTCACATCAGGATTACTGTATTCCTTGCACATTCTTATTGACGATGCAACATAGAATTTGCATCGGAATTTAATACAAACGCCACAATGCCGACGTAAGTAAAAGAGGTCTGACACTCTATGATTTTAACCTATCCTGTGAGTCCAGTTTTAGATTCCGATGCTTCACTTCAGGTATAATGTATCCCTTGGACCTTCTTATTAACGATGAAACACAGAAATTGCATCCGAATTTAATACAAATGGCACAATTTCGACTTAAGTACAAGAGGACTGACACTCTCACTTTCTATGATTTGTACCTCTCTTGTGAGTCCAGTTTTAGATTCCGATGTTTCACTTCAGGTTTCCTGTATACCTTGCACCTTCTTAATGACGATGAAACACAGAAATTGTATCCGAATTTAATAAATTAATACAAAAGGCTCAATGCCGTCTTAAGTACAAGGGGACTGACATTCTAACTTTCTATGATTTGAACCTCTCCTGAGAGTCCAGTTTTAGATTCCGATGCTTCACTTCTGGTTTACTGTATCCCTTGGACTTTCCTATTGTCGATGAAACACAGAAATTGCATCCGAGTTTAATACAAATGGCACAATACCGACTTAAGTACAAGAGGAGTGACACTCTAACTTTCTGTGATTTGAACCTCACCTGTGAGTTTAGTTTTAGATTCCGATGTTTCACTTCAGCTTTAGTGTATCCCTTGGACCTTCTTATTGACTATGAAACACAGGAATTGCATCCGAACTTAATACAAATGGCACAATGCCGACTTAAGTACAAGAGGACTGACACTCTAACTTTCTATGATTTTTACCTCTCCTGTGAGTCCGGTTTTAAATACCGATGCTTCACTTCAGGTTTACTGAATACCTTGCACCTTCTTATTGACGATGAAACATAGAAATTGCATCGGAATTTAATACAAACGCCACAATGCCGATGTAAGTAAAAGAGGCCTGACACTCTTACTTTCTATAATTTGAACCTCTCCAGTGAGTCCAGTTTTAGATTCCGATGCTTCACTTCAGGTTTCCTGTATACCTTGCACCTTCTTATTGACGATGAAACACAAAAATTGTATCCGAATTTAATACAAATGTCACAATGTCGACTTAAGTACAAGAGGACTGACACTCTCACTTTCTATGATTTGTACCTCTCCTGTGAGTCCAGTTTTAGATTCCGATGCTTCACTTCAGGTTTCCTGTATACCTTGCACCTTCTTATTGACGATGAAACACAGAAATTGTATCCGAATTTAAAACAAATGCACAATGCCGACTTAAGTACAAGAGGACTGACACTCTAACCTTCTATGATTTCAACCTCTCCTGTAGGTCCAGTTTTAGATTCCGATGCTTCACTTCAGGTTTACTGTATCCCTTGGACCTTCTTATTGACGATGAAACACAGAGTTTGCATCCGAATTTAATACAAAAGGCACAATGCAGACGTAAGTACAAGTGGACAGACATTCTAACTTTCTATGATTTGAACCTCTCCTGTGAGTCCAGTTCAAGATTCCGATGCTTCACTTCAAGTTTACTGTGTCCCTTCGACCTTCTTATTGACGATGAAACACAGAAATTGCATCCGAATTTAATCCAAAAGGCACAATACCGACTTAAGTACAAGAGGAGTGACACTCTAACTTTCTATGATTTGAACCTCTCCTGCGAGTCCAGTTTTAGATACCGATGTTTCACTTCAGGTTTAGTGTATCCCTTGGACCTTCTTAACGACTATGAAACAAAGGAGTTGCATCCAAATTTAATACTAATGGCACAATGCCGACTTAAGTACAAGAGGACAGACACTATAACTTTCTATGACTTGAACCTCTCCTGTGAGTCCAGTTTTAAATACCGATGCTTCACTTCAGGTTTACTGTATTCCTTGCACCTTCTTATTGACGATGCAACATAGAAATTGCATCGGAATTTAATACAAAAGCCACAATGCCGACGTAAGTAAAAGAGGCCTGACACTCTAACTTTCTATGAGTTGAACCTCTCCTGTGAGTCCAGTTTTAGATTCAGATGGTTCACTTCAGGTATACTGCATCCCTTGGACCTTCTTATTAACGATGAAACACAGATATTGCATCCGAATTTAATACAAATGGCACAATGTCGACTTAAGTACAAGAGGACTGACACTCTCACTTTCTATGATTTGTACCTCTCTTGTGGGTCCAGTTTTAGATTCCGATGTTTCACTTCAGGTTTCCTGTATACCTTGCACCTTCTTAATGACGATGAAACACAGAAATTGTATCCGAATTTAATAATTTAATACAAAAGGCTCAATGCCGTCTTAATTACGAGGGGACTGACATTCTAACTTTCTATGATTTGAACCTCTCCTGAGAGTCCAGTTTTACATTCCGATGCTTCACTTCTGGTTTACTGTATCCCTTGGACTTTCTTATTGTCGATGAAACACAGAAATTGCATCCGAGTTTAATACAAATGGCACAATGCCGACTTAGGTACAAGAGGACTGACACTCTAACTTTCTATGATTTTTACCTCTCCTGTGAGTCCAGTTTTAAATACCGATGCTTCACTTCAGGTTTACTGAATACCTTGCACCTTCTTATTGACGATGAAACATAGAAATTACATCGGAATTTAATACAAACGCCACAATGCCGATGTAAGTAAAAGAGGCCTGACACTCTAACTTTCTATAATTTGAACCTCTCCAGTGAGTCCAGTTTTAGATTCCGATGCTTCACTTCAGGTATACTGTATCCCTTGGACCTTCTTATTATCGATAAGACACAGAAATTGCATCCGAATTTAATACAAATGGCACAATGTCGACTTAAGTACAAGAGGACTGACACTCTCACTTTCTATGATTTGTACCTCTCCTGTGAGTCCGGTTTTAGATTCCGATGCTTCACTTCAGGTTTACTGTGTCCCTTGGACCTTCTTATTGACGATGA
Source organism: Schistocerca americana (assembly GCF_021461395.2). Taxonomy (NCBI): domain Eukaryota; kingdom Metazoa; phylum Arthropoda; class Insecta; order Orthoptera; family Acrididae; genus Schistocerca; species Schistocerca americana. The sequence continues at coordinate 7,104,676 of NC_060128.1, read as the reverse complement.
AACATAGAAATTGCATCCGAATTTAATAGAAAAGGCACAATGCCGACTTCAGTACAAGAGGACTGACACTCTCACTTTCTATGATTTGAACCTGTCCTGTAAGTCCAGTTTTAGATTCCGATGCTTCACTTCTGGGGTTACTGTATACCGTGCACCTTCTTATTGATGATGAAACACAGAAATTGCATCGGAATTAAATTCAAAAGGCACAATGCCTTCTTAAGTAAAAGAGGACAGGCACTCTCACTTTCTATGATTTGAACCTCTCCTGTGAGTCCAGTTTTAGATTCCGATGCTTCACTTCAGGTTTACTGTATCCCTTGGACCTTCTTATTGACGATGAAACACAGAAATTGCATCGGAATTAAATTCAAAACGCACAATGCCGACTTAAGTACAACAGGACTGACACTCTAACCTTCTATGATTTCAACCTCTCCTGTAGGTCCAGTTTTAGATTCCGATGCTTCACTTCAGGTTTACTGTATCCCTTGGACCTTCTTATTGACGATGAAACACAGAGTTTGCATCCGAATTTAATACAAAAGGCACAATGCAGACGTAAGTTTAAGTGGACAGACATTCTAACTTTCTATGATTTGAACCTCTCCTGTGAGTCCAGTTCAAGATTCCGATGCTTCACTTCAGGTTTACTGTGTCCCTTGGACCTTCTTATTGACGATGAAACACAGAAATTGCATCCGAAATTAATCCAAAAGGCACAATACCGACTTAAGTACAAGAGGAGTGACACTCTAACTTTCTATGATTTGAACCTCTCCTGCGAGTCCAGTTTTAGATAACGATGTTTCACTTCAGGTTTAGTGTATCCCTTGGACTTTCTTATTGTCGATGAAACACAGAAATTGCATCCGAGTTTAATACAAATGGCACAATGCCGACTTAGGTACAAGAGGACTGACACTCTAACTTTCTATGATTTTTACCTCTCCTGTGAGTCCAGTTTTAAATACCGATGCTTCACTTCAGGTTTACTGAATACCTTGCACCTTCTTATTGACGATGAAACATAGAAATTGCATCGGAATTTAATACAAACGCCACAATGCCGATGTAAGTAAAAGAGGCCTGACACTCTAACTTTCTATAATTTGAACCTCTCCAGTGAGTCCAGTTTTAGATTCCGATGCTTCACTTCAGGTATACTGTATCCCTTGGACCTTCTTATTAACGATAAGACATAGAAATTGCATCCGAATTTAATACAAATGGCACAATGTCGACTTAAGTACAAGAGGACTGACACTCTCACTTTCTATGATTTGTACCTCTCCTGTGAGTCCGGTTTTAGATTCCGATGCTTCACTTCAGGTTTCCTGTATACCTTGCACCTTCTTATTGACGATGAAACACAGAAATTGTATCCGAATTTAATACAAATGGCACAATGTCGACTTAAGTACAAGAGGACTGACACTCTCACTTTCTATGATTTGTACCTCTCATGTGAGTCCAGTTTTAGATTCCGATGCTTCACTTCAGGTTTCCCGTATACCTTGCACCTTCTTATTGACGATGAAACACAGAAATTGTATCCGAATTTAATACAAAAGGCACAATGCCGACTTAAGTACAAGAGGACCAACGTTCTAACTTTCTATGATTTGAACCTCTCCTGACAGTCCAGTTTTAGATCCGACGCTTCACTTCTGGTTTACTGTATCCCTTGGACTTTCTTATTGTCGATGAAACACAGAAATTGCATCCGAGTTTAATACAAATGGCACAATACCGACTTATGTACAAGAAGAGTGACACTCTAACTTTCTATGATTTGAACCTCTCCTGTGAGTCCAGTTTTAGATTCCGATGCTTCACTTCAGGTTTACTGTATATCTTGGACCTTCGTATTGACGATGAAATACAAAAATTGCATCCGAGTTTAATACAAATGGCACAATACCGACTTAAGTACAAGAGGAGTGACACTCAAACTTTCTATTATTTGAACCTCTCCTGTCAGTCCAGTTTTAGATTCCGATGCTTCACTTCAGGTTTCCTGTATACCTTGCACCTTCTTATTGACGATGAAACACAGAAATTGTATACGAATTTAATACAAAAGGTTCAATGCCGACTTAAGTACAAGAGGACTGACATTCTAACTTTCTATGATTTGAACATCTCCTGAGAGTCCAGTTTTAGATTCCGATGCTTCACTTCTGGTTTACTGTATCCCTTGGACTTTCTTATTGTCGATGAAACACAGATATTGCATCCGAGTTTAATACAAATGGCACAATACCGACTTAAGTACAAGAGGAGTGACACTCTAACTTTCTATGATTTGAACCTCTCCTGTGAGTCCAGTTTTAGATTTCGATGCTTCACTTCAGGTTTACTGTATATCTTGGACCGTCTTATTGACAATGAAACACAGAAATTGCATCCGAATTTAATACAAATGGCACAATGAAGACTTAAGTACAAGAGGACTGACACTCTCACTTTCTATGATTTGAATCCCTCCTGTGAGTCCAGTTTTAGATTCCGATGCTTCACTTCGGGTTTTCTGTATAACTAGCACCTTCTGATTGACGATGAAACACAGAAATTGCATCGGAATTTAATACAAAAGGCACAATGCCGACTTAAGTACAATAGGACTGACACTCTCACTTTCTATGATTTGAACCTCTCCTTTAAGTCCAGTTTTAGATTCCGATGCTTCACTTCAGGGTTACTGTATACCTTGCACCTTCTTATTGACGATGAAACACAGATATTGCATCGGAATTGAATTCAAAAGGCACAATGCCTACTTAAGTAAAAGAGGACAGACACTCTCACTTTCTATGATTTGAACCTCTCCTGTGAGTCCAGTTTTAGATTCCGATGCTTCACTTCAGGTTTACTGTAACCCTTGGACCTTCGTATTGACGATGAAACTCAGAAATTGCATCGGAATTATATTCAAAAGTCACAATGCCGACTTAAGTACAACAGGACTGACACTCTAACCTTCTATGATTTCAACATCTCCTGTAGGTCCAGTTTTAGATTCTGATGCTTCACTTCAGGTTTACTGTATCCCTTGCAGCTTCTTATTGACGATGAAACACCGAGTTTGCATCCGAATTTAATACAAAAGGCACAATGCCGACGTAAGTAAAAGAGGACAGACCCTCTAACTTTCTATGATTTGAATCCCTCCTGTGAGTCCAGTTTTAGATTCCAATGCTTCACTTCGGTTTTCTGTATAACTTGCACCTTCTGATTGACGACGAAACACAGAAATTGCATCGGAATTTAATACAAAAGGCACAATGCCGACTTAAGTAAAAGAGGACAGACCCTCTAACTTTCTATGATTTGAACCTCTCCTCGAGTCCAGTTTTAGATTCTGATGCTTCACTTCAGATTTACTGTATCCCTTGGACCTTCTTATTGACGATGAAACACAGAAATTGCATCCGAATTTAATACAAAAGGCACAATGCCGACTTAAGTACAACAGGACTGACACTCTCACTTTCTATGATTTGAACCTTTCCTGTAAGTCTAGTTTTAGATGCCGATGCTTCACTTCAGGGTTACTGTATACCTTGCACCTTCTTATTGTCGATGAAACACAGAAATTGCATCTGAATTAAATTCAAATGGCACAATGCCTACTTAAGTAAAAGAGGACAGACACTATCACTTTCTATGATTTGAACCTCTCCTGTGAGTCCAGTTTTAGATTCCGATGCTTCATTTCAGATTTACTGTATCCCTTGGACCTTCTTATTGACGATGAAACACAAAAATTGCATCCGAGTTTAATACAAATGGCACAATACCGACATAAGTACAAGAGGAGTGACACTCAAACTTTCTATTATTTGAACCTCTCCTGTGAGTCCAGTTTTAGATTCCGATGCTACACTTCAGGTTTACTGTATATCTTGGACCTTCTTATTGACGATGAAACACAGAAATTGCACCCGAATTTAATACAAATGGCACAATGCCGACTTAAGTACAAGAGGACTGACACTCTCACTTTCTATGATTTGAATCATTCCTGTGAGTCCAGTTTTAGATTCCGAAGCTTCACTTCGGGTTTTCTGTATAACTTGCACCTTCTGATTGACGATGTAACACAGAAATTGCATCGGAACTTAATACAAAAGGCACAATGCCGACTTAAGTACAAGAGGAGTGACACTCTAACTTTCTATGATTTGAACCTCTCCTGTGAGTCCAGTTTTAGATTCCGATGTTTCACTTCAGGTTTAGTGTATCCCTTGGACCTTCTTAACGACTATGAAACACAGGAATTGCATCCGAATTTAATACAAATGGCACAATGCCGACTTAAGTACAAGAGGACTGACACTCTAACTTTCTATGATTTGAACCTATCCTGTGAGTCCAGTTTTAAATACCGATCCTTCACTTCAGGTTTCCTGTATACCTTGCACCTTCTTATTGACGATGAAACATAGAAATTGCATCGGAATTTAAAACAAAAGCCACCATACCGACGTAAGTAAAAGAGGCCTAACACTCTAACTTTCTATGATTTGAACCTCTCCTGTGAGTCCAGTTTTAGATTCCGATGCTTCACTTCAGGTATACTGTATCCCTTCGACTTTCTTATTAACGATGAAACACAGAAATTGCATCCGAATTTAATACAAATGGCACAATGTCGACTTAAGTACAGGAGGACTGACACTCTCACTTTCTATTATTTGTACCTCTCCTGTGAGTCCAGTTTTAGATTCCGATGCTTCACTTCAGGTTTCCTGTATACCTTGCACCTTGCACGATGAAACACAGAAATTGTATTCGAATTTAATACAAAAGGCTCAATGCCGACTTAAGTACAAGAGGACTGACATTCTAACTTTCTATGATTTGAAAATCTCCTGAGAGTCCAGTTTTAGATTCCGATGCTTCACTTCCAGTTTACTGTATCCCTTGGACTTTCTTATTGTCGATGAAACACAGAAATTGCATCAGAGTTTAATACAAATGGCACAATACCGACTTAAGTACAAGAGGAGTGACACTCTAAATTTCTATGATTTGAACCTCTCCTGTGAGTCCAGTTTTAGATTCCGATGCTTCACTTCAGGTTTACTGTGTATCTTGGACCGTCTTATTGACAATGAAACACAGAAATTGCATCCGAATTTAATACAAATGGCACAATGCTGACTTAAGTACAAGAGGATTGACACTCTCACTTTCTATGATTTGAATCCCTCCTGTGAGTAGAGTTTTAGATTCCGATGCTTCTCATCGGGTTTTCTGTATAACTTGCACCTTCTGATTGACGATGAAACACAGAAATTGCATCGGAATTTAATACAAAAGGCACAATGCCGACTTAAGTAAAAGAGGACAGACCCTCTAACTTTCTATGATTTTAACCTCTCCTGTGAGTCCAGTTTTAGATTTGATGCTTCACTTCAGATTTACTGTATCCCTTGGACCTTCTTATTGACGATAAAACACAGAAATTGCATCCGAATTTAATACAAAAGGCACAATGCCGACTTAAGTATAAGAGGACTGAATCTCTCACTTTCTATGATTTGAACCTCTCCTGTAAGTCCAGTTTTAGAATCCGATGCTTCACTTCAGGGTTACTGTATACCTTGCACCTTGTTATTGACGATGAAACACAGAAATTGCATCGGAATTAAATTCAAAAGGCACAATGCCTACTTAAGTAAAAGAGGACAGACACTCTCACTTTCTATGATTTGAACCTCTCCTGTGAGTCCAGTTTTAGATTCCGATGCTTCACTTCAGGTTTACTGTATCCCTTGGACCTTCTTATTGACGATGAAACACAGAAATTGCATCGGAATTATATTCAAAAGTCACAATGCCGACTTAAGTACAACAGGACTGACACTCTAACCTTCTATGATTTCAACATCTCCTGTAGGTCCAGTTTTAGATTCCGATGCTTCACTTCAGGTTTACTGTATCCCTTGGAGCTTCTTATTGACGATGAAACACAGAGTTTGCATCCGAATTTAATACAAAAGGCACAATGCCGATGTAAGTACAAGAGGACAGACCCTCTAACTTTCTATGATTTGAATCCCTCCTGTGAGTCCAGTTTTAGATTCCGATGCTTCACTTCGGGTTTTCTGTATAACTTGCACCTTCTGATTGACGATGAAACACAGAAATTGCATCGGAATTTAATACAAAAGGCACAATGCCGACTTAAGTAAAAGAGGACAGACCCTCTAACTTTCTATGATTTGAACCTCTCCTCGTGTCCAGTTTTAGATTCTGATGCTTCACTTCAGATTTACTGTATCCCTTGGACCTTCTTATTGACTATGAAACACACGAATTGCATCCGAATTTAATACAAATGGCACAATGTCGACATAAGTACAAGTGGACTGACACTCTCACTTTCTATGATTTGTACATCTCCTGTGAGTCCAGTTTTAGATTCCGAAGGTTCACTTCGGGTTTTCTGTATAAGTTGCACCTTCTGATTGACGATGTAACACAGCAATTGCATCGGAATTTAATACAAAAGGCACAATGCCGACTTAAGTAAAAGAGGACAGCCCTCTAACTTTCTATGATTTGAACCTCTCCTGTAAGTCGAGTTTTAGATACCGATGCTTCACTTCAGGTTTACTGTATACCTTGGACATTCTTATTGACGATGAAACAGAGAAATTGCATCGGAATTAAATTCAAAAGCCACAATGCCGATGTAAGTAATAGAGGCCTGACACTGTAACTTTCTATGATTTGAACCTCTCCTGTGAGTCCAGTTTTAGATTCCGATGCTTCACTTCTGGTGTACAGTATCCCTTGGACCTTCTTATTAACGATGAAACACAGAAGTTGCATCCGAATTTAATACAAATGGCACAATGTCGACTTAAGTACAAGAGGACTGACACTCTCACTTTCTATGATTTGTACATCTATTGTGAGTCCAGTTTTAGATTCCGATGCTTCACTTCAGGTTTCCTGTATACCTTGCACCTTCTTATTGACGATGAAACACAGAAGTTTTATCCGAATTGAATACAAAATTCTCAATGCCGACTTAAGTACAAGAGGACTGATATTCTAACTTTCTATGCTTTGAACCTGTCCTGAGAGTCCAGTTTTAGATTCCGATGCTTCACTTCTCGTTTACTGAATCCCTTGGACGTTCTTATTGTCGATGAAACACAGAAATTGCATCCGAGTTTAATACAAATGGCACAATACCGACTTAAGTACAAGAGGAGTGACACTCTATATTTCTATGATTTGTACCTCTCCTGTGAGTCCAGTTTTAGATTCCGATGTTTCACTTCAGGTTTAGTGTATCCCTTGGACCTTCTTATTGACTATGAAACACAGGAAATGCATCCGAATTTAATACAAATGGCACAATGGCGACTTAAGTACAAGAGGACTGACACTCTAACTTTCTATGATTTGTACCCCTCCTGTGAGTCCAGTTGTAAATACCGATGCTTCACTTCAGGTTTACTGTATACCTTGCACCTTCTTATTGACGATGAAACATAGAAATTGCATCGGAATTTAATATAAAAGCCACAATGCCGACGTAAGTAAAAGAGGCCTGACACTCTAACCTTCTATGATTTGAACCTCTCCTGTGAGTTCAGTTTTAGATTCCGATGCTTCACTTCAGGTATACTGTATCCCTTGGACCTTCTTATTAACGATGAAACACAGAAATTGCATCCGAATTTAATACAAATGGCACAATGTCGACTTAAGTACAAGAGGACTGACACTCTCACTTTCTATGATTTGTACCGCTCCTGTGAGTCCAGTTTTAGATTCCGATGCTTCACTTCAGGTCTCCTGTATACCTTGCACCTTCTTATTGACGATGAACCACAGACATTGTATCCGAATTTAATACAAAAGGCACAATGCCGACATAAGTACAAGAGGACCGACATTCTAACTTTCTATGATTCGAACCTCTCCTGAGAGTCCAGTTTTAGATTCCGATGCTTAGCTTCTGGTTTACTGTCACCCTTGTACTTTCTTAATGTCGTTGAAACACAGAAATTGCATCCGAGTTTAATACAGATGGCACAATACCGACTTAAGTACAAGAGAAGTGACACTCTAACTTTCTATGATTTGAACCTCTCCTGTGAGTCCAGTTTTAGATTCCGATGCTTCACTTCAGGTTTACTGTATATCTTGGACCTTCTTATTGACAATGAAACACAAAAATTGCATCCGAGTTTAATACAAATGGCACAATACCGACTTAAGTACAAGAGGAGTGACACTCAAACTTTCTATTATTTGAACCTCTCCTGTGAGTCCAGTTTTAGATTCCGATGCTTCACTTCAGGTTTACTGTATATCTTGGACCTTCTTATTGACGATGAAACACAGAAATTGCATCTGAATTCAATACAAATGGCACAATGCCGACTTAAGTACAAGAGGACTGACACTCTCGTTTTCTATGATTTGAATCCCTCCTGTGAGTCCAGTTTTAGATTCCGAAGCTTCACTTCGGGTTTTCTGTATAACTTGCACCTTCTGATTGACGACGTAACACAGAAATTGCATCGGAATTTAATACAAAAGAAACAATGCCGACTTAAGTAAAAGAGGACTGACCCTCTAATTTTCTATGATTTGAACCTCTCCTGTGAGTCCAGTTTTAGATTCTGATGCTTCACTTCAGGTTTACTGTATCCCTTGGGCCTTCTTATTGACGATGAATCACAGAAATTGCATCCGAATTTAATACAAAAGGCACAATGTCGACTTAAGTACAAGAGGACTGACACTCTCACTTTCTATGATTTGAACCTCTCCTGTAAGTCCAGTTTTAGATTCCGATGCTTCACTTCAGTGTTACTGTATACCTTGCGCCTTCTTATAGACGATGAAACACAGAAATTGCATCGGATTTAAATTCAAAATGCACAATGCCTACTTAAGTGAAAGAGGACAGACACTCTCACTTTCTGTGATTTGAACCTCTCCTGTGAGTCCAGTTTTAGATTCCAATGCTTGACTTCAGCTTTACTGTATACCTTGGACCTTGTTATTGACGATGAAACACAGAAATTGCATCGGAATTAATTTCAAAAGGCACAATGCCGACTTAAGTACAACTGGACTGACACTCTAACCTTCTATGATTTCAACCTCTCCTGTAGGTCCAGTTTTAGATTCCGATGCTTCACTTCAGGTTTACTGTATCCCTTGGAACTTCTTATTGACGATGAAACACAGAGTTTGCATCCGAATTTAATACAAAAGGCACAATTCCGATGTAAGTACAAGAGGACAGACACTCTAACTTTCTATGATTTGAACCTCTCCTGTGAGTCCAGATTTAGATTCCGATGCTTCACTTCAGGTTTACTGTGTCCCTTGGACCTTCTTATTGACGATGAAACACAGAAATTGCATCCGAATTTAATACAAAAGGCACAATACCGACTTAAGTACAAGAGGAGTGACACTCTAACTTTCTATGATTTGAACCTCTCCTGTGAGTCCAGTTTTAGATTCCGATGCTTCACTTCTGGATTAGTGTATTCCTTGGACCTTCTTTACGACTATGAAACACAGGAATTGCATTCGAATTTAATACAAATGGCACAATGCCGACTTAAGTACAAGAGGACTGACACTCTAACTTTCTATGATTTGAACCTCTCCTGTGTTCCAGTTTTAAATACCGATGCTTCACTTCAGGTTTACTGTATACCTTGCACCTTCTTATTGACGATGAAACATAGAAATTGCATCGGAATTTAATAGAAAAGCCACAATGCCGACGTAAGTAAAAGAGGCCTGACACTCTAACTTTCTATGATTTGAACCTCTCCTTTGAGTCCAGTTCTAGATTCCGATGCTTCACTTCAGGTTTCATGTATACCTTGCACCTTCTTATTGACGATGAAACACAGAAATTGTATCCGAATTTAATACAAAAGGCTCAATGCCGACTTTTACTTTTAATGATTTGAACCTCTCCTGAGAGACCAGTTTTAGATTCCGATGCTTCACTTCTGGTTTACTGTATCCCTTGGACTTTCTTATGGTCGATGAAACACAGAAATTGCATCCGAATGTAATACAAATGGCACAATACCGACTTAAGTACAAGAGGAGTGACACTCTAACTTTCTATGAATTGAACCTCTCCTGTGAGTCCAGTTTTAGATTCCGATGCTTCACTTCAGGTTTACTGTATATCTTGGACCTTCTTATTGACGATGAAACACAGAAATTGCATCCGAATTTAATACAAATGGCACAATGCCGACTTAAGTACAAGAGGACTGTTACTCTCACTTTCTATGATTTGAATCCCTCCTGTGAGTCCAGTTGTAGATTCCGATGGTTCTCTTCAGGTTTACTGTATACCTTGCAACTTCTGATTGACGATGAAACACAGATATTGCATCGGAATTTAATACAAAAGCCACAATGCCGACTTAAGTAAAAGAGGACCGACCCTCTAACTTTCTATGATTTGAACCTCTCCTGTGAGTCCAGTTTTACATTCTGATGCTTCACTTCAGGTTTACTGTATCCCTTCGACCTTCTTATTGACGATGAAACACAGAAATTGCATCCGAATTTAATACAAAAGGCACAATGCCGACTTAAGTAAAAGAGGACTGACACTCTAACATTCTATGATTTGAAACTCTTTTGCGAGTCCAGTTTTAGATTCCGATGCTTCACTGAAGGTTTACTGTATCCCTTGGACCTTCTTATTGACGATGAAGCACCGAAATTGAATCCCAATTTAATACAAAAGGCACAATACCGACTTAAGTACAAGAGGAGTGACACTCTAACTTTCTATGATTTGAACCTCTCCTGTGAGGTCTGATTTAGATTCCGATGCTTCACTTCAGGTTTACTGTATCCCTTGGACCTTCTTATAGACGATGAAACACTGAAATTGCATCCGAATTTAATACAAATGGCACAATGCTGACTTAAGTACAAGAGGACTGACACTCTCACGTTCTATGATTTGAGTCCCTCCTGTGAGTCCAGTATTAGATTCCAATGCTTCACTTCGGGTTTACTGTATACCTTGCAACTTCTGATTGACGATGAAACACAGAAATTGCATCGGAATTTAATACAAAAGGCACAATGCCGACTTAAGTAAAAGAGGACAGACCCTCTAACTTTCTATGATTTGAACCTCCCCTGTGAGTCCAGTTTTAGATTCTGATACTTCACTTCAGGTTTGCTGTATCCCTTCGACCTTCTTATTGACGATGAAACACAGAAATTGCATCCGAATTTAATACAAAAGGCACAATTCCGACGTAAGTAAAAGAGGACTGACACTCTAACATTCTATGATTTGAACCTCTATTGCGAGTCCAGTTTGAGATTCCGATGCTTCACTTTAGTTTTACTGTATCCCTTGGACCTACTTATTGACGATGAAACACCGAAATTGCTTCCGAATTTAATACAAAAGGCACAATACCGACTTAAGTACAAGAGGAGTGACACTCTACCTTTCTATGATTGGAACCTCTCCTGTGAGTCCAGTTTTAGATTCCGATGCTTCATACAGGTTTAGTGTATCCCTTGGACCTTCTTAACGACTATGATACACAGGAATTGCATCCGAATTTAATACAAATGGCACAATGCCGACTTAAGTACAAGAGGACTGACACTCCAACTTTCTATGATTTGACCCTCTCCTGTGAGTCCAGTTTTAAATACCGATGCTTCACTTCAGGTTTACTGTATACCTTGTACCTTCTTATTGACGATGAAACATAGAAATTGCATCGGAATTTAATACAAAAGCCATAGTGCCGACGTAAGTAAAAGAGGCCTGACACTCTAACTTTCTATGATTTGAACCTCTCCTGTGAGTCCAGTTTTAGATTCCGATGCTTCACTTCAGGTATACTGTATCCCTGGGACCTTCTTATTGACGATGAAACACAGATATTGCATCCGAATTAAATACAAATGGCACAATGTCGACTTAAGTACAAGAGGACTGACACTCTCACTTTCTATGATTTGTACATCTCCTGTGAGTCCAGTTTTAGATTCCGATGCTTCACTTCAGGTTTCCTGTATACCTTGCACCTTCTTATTGACGATGAAACACAAAAATTGTATCCGAATTTAATACAAAGGGCTCAATGCCGACTTTTACTTTTAATGATTTGAACCTCTCCTGAGAGACCAGTTTTAGCTTCCGATGCTTCACTTCAGGTTTACTGTATATCTTGGACCCTCTTATTGACGATGAAACACAGAAATTGAGTCCGAATTTAATACAAATGGCACAATGCCGACTTAAGTACAAGAGGACTGTTACTCTCACTTTCTATGATTTGAATCCCTCCTGTGAGTCCAGTTGTAGATTCCGATGGTTCTCTTCAGGTTTACTGTATACCTTGCAACTTCTGATTGACGATGAAACACAGAAATTGCATCGGAATTTAATACAAAAGCCACAATGCCGACTTAAGTAAAAGAGGACCGACCCTCTAACTTTCTATGATTTGAACCTCTCCTGTGAGTCCAGTTTTACATTCTGATGCTTCACTTCAGGTTTACTGTATCCCTTCGACCTTCTTATTGACGATGAAACACAGAAATTGCATCCGAATTTAATACAAAAGGCACAATGCCGACTTAAGTAAAAGAGGACTGACACTCTAACATTCTATGATTTGAAACTCTTTTGCGAGTCCAGTTTTAGATTCCGATGCTTCACTGAAGGTTTACTGTATCCCTTGGACCTTCTTATTGACGATGAAGCACCGAAATTGAATCCGAATTTAATACAAAAGGCACAATACCGACTTCAGTACAAGAGGAGTGACACTCTAACTTTCTATGATTTGAACCTCTCCTGTGAGGTCTGATTTAGATTCCGATGCTTCACTTCAGGTTTACTGTATCCCTTGGACCTTCTTATTGACGATGAAGCACCGAAATTGAATCCGAATTTAATACAAAAGGCACAATACCGACTTAAGTACAAGAGGACTGACACTCTCACGTTCTATGATTTGAGTCCCTCCTGTGAGTCCAGTATTAGATTCCAATGCTTCACTTCGGGTTTACTGTATACCTTGCAACTTCTGATTGACGATGAAACACAGAAATTGCATCGGAATTTAATACAAAAGGCACAATGCCGACTTAAGTAAAAGAGGACAGACCCTCTAACTTTCTATGATTTGAACCTCCCCTGTGAGTCCAGTTTTAGATTCTGATACTTCACTTCAGGTTTGCTGTATCCCTTCGACCTTCTTATTGACGATGAAACACAGAAATTGCATCCGAATTTAATACAAAAGGCACAATTCCGACGTAAGTAAAAGAGGACTGACACTCTAACATTCTACGATTTGAACCTCTATTGCGAGTCCAGTTTGAGATTCCGATGCTTCACTTTAGTTTTACTGTATCCCTTGGACCTACTTATTGACGAAGAAACACCGAAATTGCTTCCGAATTTAATACAAAAGGCACAATACCGACTTAAGTACAAGAGGAGTGACACTCTAACTTTCTATGATTTGAACCTCTCCTGTGAGTCCAGTTTTAGATTCCGATGCTTCATTCAGGTTTAGTGTATCCCTTGGACCTTCTTAACGACTATGATACACAGGAATTGCATCCGAATTTAATACAAATGGCACAATGCCGACTTAAGTACAAGAGGACTGACACTCCAACTTTCTATGATTTGACCCTCTCCTGTGAGTCCAGTTTTAAATACCGATGCTTCACTTCAGGTTTACTGTATACCTTGTACCTTCTTATTGACGATGAAACATAGAAATTGCATCGGAATTTAATACAAAAGCCACAGTGCCGACGTAAATAAAAGAGGCCTGACACTCTAACTTTCTATGATTTGAACCTCTCCTGTGAGTCCAGTTTTAGATTCTGATGCTTCACTTCAGGTTTACTGTATCCCTTGGGCCTTCTTATTGACGATGAAACACAGAAATTGCATCCGAATTTAATACAAAAGGCACAATCTCGACTTAAGTTCAAGAGGACTGACACTCTCACTTTCTATGATTTGAACCTCTCCTGTAAGTCCAGTTTTAGATTCCGATGCTTCACTTCAGTGTTACTGTATACCTTGCGCCTTCTTACAGACGATGAAACACAGAAATTGCATCGGATTTAAATTCAAAACGCGCAATGCCTACTTAAGTGAAAGAGGACAGACACTCTCACTTTCTGTGATTTGAACCTCTCCTGTGAGTCCAGTTTCAGATTCCGATGCTTGACTTCAGCTTTACTGTATACCTTGGACCTTCTTATTGACGATGAAACACAGAAATTGCATCGGAATTAAATTCAAAAGGCACAATGCCGACTTAAGTACAACAGGACTGACACTCTAACCTTCTATGATTTCAACCTCTCCTGTAGGTCCAGTTTTAGATTCCGATGCTTCACTTCAGGTTTACTGTATCCCTTGGAACTTCTTATTGACGATGAAACACAGAGTTTGCATCCGAATTTAATACAAAAGGCACAATTCCGATGTAAGTACTAGAGGACAGACACTCTAACTTTCTATGATTTGAACCTCTCCTGTGAGTCCAGATTTAGATTCCGATGCTTCACTTCAGGTTTACTGTGTCCCTTGGACCTTCTTATTGACGATGAAACACAGAAATTGCATCCGAATTTAATACAAAAGGCACAATACCGACTTAAGTACAAGAGGAGTGACACTCTAACTTTCTATGATTTTAACCTCTCCTGTGAGTCCAGTTTTAGATTCCGATGTTTCACTTCTGGATTAGTGTATTCCTTGGACCTTCTTTACGACTATGAAAACAGGAATTGCATTCGAATTTAATACAAATGGCACAATGCCGACTTAAGTACAAGAGGACTGACACTCTAACTTTCTATGATTTGAACCTCTCCTGTGAGTCCAGTTTTAAATACCGATGCTTCACTTCAGGTTTACTGTATACCTTGCACCTTCTTATTGACGATGAAACATAGAAATTGCATCGGAATTTAATAGAAAAGCCACAATGCCGACGTAAGTAAAAGAGGCCTGACACTCTAACTTTCTATGATTTGAACCTCTCCTTTGAGTCCAGTTCTAGATTCCGATGCTTCACTTCAGGTTTCATGTATACCTTGCACCTTCTTATTGACGATGAAACACAGAAATTGTATCCGAATTTAATACAAAAGGCTTAATGCCGACTTTTACTTTTAATGATTTGAACCTCTCCTGAGAGACCAGTTTTAGATTCCGATGCTTCACTTCTGGTTTACTGTATCCCTTGGACTTTCTTATGGTCGATGAAACACAGAAATTGCATCCGAATGTAATACAAATGGCACAATACCGACTTAAGTACAAGAGGAGTGACACTCTCACTTTCTATGATTTGAATCCCTCCTGTGAGTCCAGTTGTAGATTCCGATGGTTCTCTTCAGGTTTACTGTATACCTTGCAACTTCTGATTGACGATGAAACACAGAAATTGCATCGGAATTTAATACAAAAGCCACAATGCCGACTTAAGTAAAAGAGGACAGGCCCTCTAACTTTCTATGATTTGAACCTCTCCTGTGAGTCCAGTTTTACATTCTGATGCTTCACTTCAGGTTTACTGTATCCCTTCGACCTTCTTATTGACGATGAAGCACAGAAATTGCATCCGAATTTAATACAAAAGGCACAATGCCGACTTAAGTAAAAGAGGACTGACACTCTAACATTCTATGATTTGAAACTCTTTTGCGAGTCCAGTTTTAGATTCCGATGCTTCACTGAAGGTTTACTGTATCCCTTGGACCTTCTTATTGACGATGAAGCACCGACATTGAATCCGAATTTAATACAAAAGGCACAATACCGACTTAAGTACAAGAGGAGTGACACTCTAACTTTCTATGATTAGAACCTCTCCTGTGAGGTCAGATTTAGATTCCGATGCTTCACTTCAGGTTTACTGTATCCCTTGGACCTTCTTATAGACGATGAAACACTGAAATTGCATCCGAATTTAATACAAATGGCACAATGCTGACTTAAGTACAAGAGGACTGACACTCTCACGTTCTATGATTTGAGTCCCTCCTGTGAGTCCAGTATTAGATTCCAATGCTTCACTTCGGGTTTACTGTATACCTTGCAACTTCTGATTGACGATGAAACACAGAAATTGCATCGGAATTTAATACAAAAGGCACAATGCCGACTTAAGTAAAAGAGGACAGACCCTCTAACTTTCTATGATTTGAACCTCCCCTGTGAGTCCAGTTTTAGATTCTGATACTTCACTTCAGGTTTGCTGTATCCCTTCGACCTTCTTATTGACGATGAAACACAGAAATTGCATCCGAATTTAATACAAAAGGCACAATTCCGACGTAAGTGAAAGAGGACTGACACTCTAACATTCTATGATTTGAACCTCTATTGCGAGTCCAGTTTGAGATTCCGATGCTTCACTTTAGTTTTACTGTATCCCTTGGACCTACTTATTGACGATGAAACACCGAAATTGCTTCCGAATTTAATACAAAAGGCACAATACCGACTTAAGTACAAGAGGAGTGACACTCTAACTTTCTATGATTTGAACCTCTCCTGTGAGTCCAGTTTTAGATTCCGATGCTTCATTCAGGTTTAGTGTATCCCTTGGACCTTCTTAACGACTATGATACACAGGAATTGCATCCGAATTTAATACAAATGGCACAATGCCGACTTAAGTACAAGAGGACTGACACTCCAACTTTCTATGATTTGACCCTCTCCTGTGAGTCCAGTTTTAAATACCGATGCTTCACTTCAGGTTTACTGTATACCTTGTACCTTCTTATTGACGATGAAACATAGAAATTGCATTGGAATTTAATACAAAAGCCACAGTGCCGACGTAAGTAAAAGAGGCCTGACACTCTAACTTTCTGTGATTTGAACCTCTCCTGTGAGTCCAGTTTTAGATTCCGATGCTTCACTTCAGGTATACTGTATCCCTTGGACCTTCTTATTGACGATGAAACACAGATATTGCATCCGAATTAAATACAAATGGCACAATGTCGACTTAAGTACAAGAGGACTGACACTCTCACTTTCTATGATTTGTACATCTCCTGTGAGTCCAGTTTTAGATTGCGATGCTTCACTTCAGGTTTCCTGTATACCTTGCACCTTCTTATTGACGATGAAACACAAAAATTGTATCCGAATTTAATACAAAAGGCTCAATGCCGACTTAAGTACAAGAGGACTGATATTCTAACTTTCTATGATTTGTACCTCTCCTGGGAGTCCAGTTTTAAATACCGATGCTTCACTTCAGGTTTACTGTATACCTTGCACCTTCTTATTGACGATGAAACATAGAAATTGCATCGTAATTAAATACAAAAGCCACAATGCCGACGTAAGTAAAAGAGGCCTGACACTCTAACTTTCTATGATTTGAACCTCTCCTGTGAGTCCAGATTAAGATTCCGATGCTTCACCTCAGGTATACTGTGTCCCTTGGACCTTCTTATTAACGATGAAACACAGAAATTGCATCCGAATTTAATACAAATGGCACAATGTCGACTTAAGTACAAGAGGACTGACACTCTCACCTTCTATGATTTGTACCTCTCCTGTGAGTCCAGTTTAAGATTCCGATGCTTCACTTCAGGTTTCCTGTATACCTTGCACCTTCTTATTGACGATGAAACACAGAAATTGTATCCGAATTTAATACAAAAGGCACAGTACCGACTTAAGTACAAGAGGACTGACACTCTCACTTTCTATGATTTGAACCTCTCCTGTAAGTCCAGTTTTAGATTGCGATGCTTCACTTCAGGGTTACTGTATACCTTGCACCTTCTTATAGACGATGAAACACAAAAATTGCATCGTAATTAAATTCAAAATGCACAATGCCTACTTAAGTAAAAGAGGACAGACACTCTCTATTTCTGTGATTTGAACCTCTCCTGTGAGTCCAGTTTTAGATTCCGATGCTTGACTTCAGCTTTACTGTATACCTTGGACCTTCTTATTGACGATGAAACACAGAAATTGCATCGGAATTAAATTCAAAAGGCACAATGCCGACTTAAGTACAACAGGACTGACACTCTAACCTTCTATGACTTCAACCTCTCCTGTAGGTCCAGTTTTAGATTCCGATGCTTCACTTCAGGTTTACTGTATCCCTTGGAACTTCTTATTGACGATGAAACACAGAGTTTGCATCCGAATTTAATACAAAAGGCAGAATTCCGACGTAAGTACCAGAGGACAGACACTCTAACTTTCTATGATTTGAACCTCTCCTGTGAGTCAGGGTTTAGATTCCGATGCTTCACTTCAGGTTTACTGTGTCCCTTGGACCTTCTTATTGACGATGAAACACAGAAATTGCATCCGAATTTAATACAAAAGGCACAATACCGACTTAAGTACAAGAGGAGTGACACACTAACTTTTTATGATTTGAACCTCTCCTGTGAGTCCAGTTTTAGATTCCGATGTTTCACTTCAGGATTAGTGTATCCCTTGGATCTTCTTAACGACTATGAAACACAGGAATTGCATCCGAATTTAATACAAAAGGCTCAATGCCGACTTAGGTACAAGAGGACTGACATTCTTACTTTTAATGATTTGAACCTCTCCTGAGAGTCCAGTTTTAGATTCCGATGCTTCACTTCTGGTTTACTGTATCCCTTATACTTTCTTATGGTCGATGAAACACAGAAATTGCATCCGAATTTAATACAAATGGCACAATACCGACTTAAGTACAAGAGGAGTGACACTCTAACTTTCTATGATTTGAACCTCTCCTGTGAGTCCAGTTTTAGATTCCGATGCTTCACTTCAGGTTTACTGTATCCCTTGGAACTTCTTATTGACGATGAAACACAGAGTTTGCATCCGAATTTAATACAAAAGGCACAATTCCGACGTAAGTACAAGAGGACAGACTCTCTAACTTTCTATGATTTGAACCTCTCCTGTGAGTCCAGGTTTAGATTCCGATGCTTCACTTCAGGTTTACTGTGTCCCTTGGACCTTCTTATTGACGATGACACACAGAAATTGCATCCGAATTTAATACAAAAGGCACAATACCGACTTAAGTACAAGAGGAGTGACACTCTAACTTTCTATGATTTGAACCTCTCCTGTGAGTCCAGTTTTAGATTCCGATGTTTCACTTCAGGATTAGTGTATCCCTTGGACCTTCTTTACGACTATGAAACACAGGAATTGCATCCGAATTTAATACAAATGGCACAATGCCGACTTAAGTACAAGAGGACTGACACTCTAACTTTCTATGATTTGAACCCCTCCTGTGAGTCCAGTTTTAAATACCGATGCTTCACTTCAGGTTTACTGTATACCTTGCACCTTCTTATTGACGATGAAACATAGAAATTGCATCGGAATTTAATAGAAAAGCCACAATGCCGACGTAAGTCAAAGAGGCCTGACACTCTAACTTTCTATGATTTGAACCTCTCCTGTGAGTCCAGTTTTAGATTCCGATGCTTCACTCCAGGTATACTGTATCCCTTGGACCTTCTTATTAACGATGAAACACAGAAATTGTATCTGAATTTAATACAAATGGCACAATGTCGACTTAAATACAAGAGGACTGACACTCTCACTTTCTATGATTTGTACCTCTCCTGTGAGTCCAGTTCTAGATTCCGATGCTTCACTTCAGGTTTCCTGTATACCTTGAACCTTCTTATTGACGATGAAACACAGAAATTGTATCCGAATTTAATACAAAAGGCTCAATGCCGACTTTTACTTTTAATGATTTGAACCTCTCCTGAGAGTCCAGTTTTAGATTCCGATGCTTCACTTCTGGTTTACTGTATCCCTTGGACTTTCTTATGGTCGATGAAACACAGAAATTGCATCCGAATGTAATACAAATGGCACAATACCGACTTAAGTACAAGAGGAGTGACACTCTAAGTTTCTATGATTTGAACCTCTCCTGTGAGTCCAGTTTATAGATTCCGATGCTTCACTTCAGGTTTACTGTATATCTTGGACCTTCTTATTGACGATGAAACACAGAAATGGCATCCGAATTTAATACAAATGGCACAATGCCGACTTAAGTACAAGAGGACTGTTACTCTCACTTTCTATGATTTGAATCCCTCCTGCGAGTCCAGTTCTAGATTCCGATGGTTCTCTTCAGGTTTACTGTATACCTTGCAACTTCTGATTGAAGATGAAACACAGAAATTGCATCGGAATTTAATACAAAAGCCACAATGCCGACTTAAGTAAAAGAGGACCGACCCTCTAACTTTCTATGATTTGAACCTCTCCTGTGAGTCCAGTTTTACATTCTGATGCTTCACTTCAGGTTTACTGTATCCCTTCGACCTTCTTATTGACGATGAAACACAGAAATTGCATCCGAATTTAATACAAAAGGCACAATGCCGACTTAAGTAAAAGAGGACTGACACTCTAACATTCTATGATTTGAAACTCTATTGCGAGTCCAGTTTTAGATTCCGATGCTTCACTGAAAGTTTACTGTATCCCGTGGACCTTCTTATTGACGATGAAGCACCGAAATTGAATCCGAATTTAATACAAAAGGCACAATACCGACTTAAGTACAAGAGGAGTGACACTCTAACTTTCTATGATTTGAACCTCTCCTGTGAGGTCAGATTTAGATTCCGATGCTTCACTTCAGGTTTACTGTATCCCTTGGACCTTCTTATAGACGATGAAACACTGAAATTGCATCCGAATTTAATACAAATGGCACAATGCTGACTTAAGTACAAGAGGACTGAGACTCTCACGTTCTATGATTTGAGTCCCTCCTGTGAGTCCAGTTTTAGATTCCAATGCTTCACTTCGGATTTACTGTATACCTTGCAACTTCTGATTGACGATGAAACACAGAAATTGCATCGGAATTTAATACAAAAGGCACAATGCCGACTTAAGTAAAAGAGGACAGACCCTCTAACTTTCTATGATTTGAACCCCCCCTGTGAGTCCGGTTTTAGATTCTGATACTTCACTTCAGGTTTGCTGTATCAGTTCGACCTTCTTATTGACGATGAAACACAGAAATTGCATCCGAATTTAATACAAAAGCACAATTCCGACGTAAGTAAAAGAGGCCTGACACTCTA
The DNA here is from genome assembly GCF_021461395.2 of Schistocerca americana. Taxonomy (NCBI): domain Eukaryota; kingdom Metazoa; phylum Arthropoda; class Insecta; order Orthoptera; family Acrididae; genus Schistocerca; species Schistocerca americana. Next base: position 7,083,502 of record NC_060128.1, on the reverse strand, counting down.
ACTTCCTATGATTTGAACCTCACCTGTGAGTCCAATTTTAGATTCCGATGCTTCACTTCAGGTATACTGTATCCCTTGGACCTTCTTATTAACGATGAAACACAGAAATTGCATCCGAATTAAATACAAATGGCACAATGTCGACTTAAGTACAAGAGGACTGACACTCTCACTTTCTATGATTTGTACATCTCCTGTGAGTCCAGTTTTAGATTCCGATGCTACACTTCAGGTTTCCTGTATACCTTGCACCTTCTTATTGACGATGAAACACAAAAATTGTATCCGAATTTAATACAAAATCCTCAATGCCGACTTAAGTACAAGAGGACTGATATTCCAACTTTCTACGATTTGTACCTCTCTGTGAGTCCAGTTTTAAATACCGATGCTTCACTTCAGGTTTACTGTATACCTTGCACCTTCTTATTGACGATGAAACATAGAAATTGCATCGTAATTTAATACAAAAGCCACAATGCCGACGTAAGTAAAAGAGGCCTGACACTCTAACTTTCTATGATTTGAGCCTCTCCTGTGAGTCCAGTTTTAGATTCCGATGCTTCACCTCAGGTATACTGTATCCCTTGGACCTTCTTATTAACGATGAAACACAGAAATTGCATCCGATTTTAATACAAATGGCACAATGTCGACTTAAGTACAAGAGGACTGACACTCTCACTTTCTATGATTTGTACCTCTCCTGTGAGTCCAGTTTAAGATTCCGATGCTTCACTTCAGGTTTCCTGTATACCTTGCACCTTCTTATTGACGATGAAACACAGAAATTGTATCCGAATTTAATACAAAAGGCACAGTACCGACTTAAGTACAAGCGGAGTGACACTCAATCATTCTATTATTTGAACCTCTCCTGTAAGTCCAGTTTTAGATTCCGGTGCTTCACTTCAGGGTTACTGTATACCTTGCACCTTCTTATAGACGATGAAACACAGAAATTGCATCGGAATTAAATTCAAGATGCACAATGCCTACTTAAGTAAAAGAGGACAGACACTCTCAATATCTGTGATTTGAACCTCTCCTGTGAGTCCAGTTTTAGATTCCGATGCTTGACTTCAGCTTTACTGTATACCTTGGACCTTCTTATTGACGATGAAACACAGAAATTTCATCGGAATTAAATTCAAAAGGCACAATTCCGACGTAAGTACAAGAGGACAGACACTCTAACTTTCTACGATTTGAACCTCTCCTGTGAGTCCAGGTTTAGATTCCGATGCTTCACTTCAGGTTTACTGTGTCCCTTGGACCTTCTTATTGACGATGAAACACAGAAATTTCATCCGAATTTAATACAAAAGGCACAATACCAACTTAAGTACAAGAGGAGTGACACTCTAACTTTTTATGATTTGAACCTCTCCTGTGAGTCCAGTTTTAGATTCCGATGTTTCACTTCAGGATTAGTGTATCCCTTTGACCTTCTTAACGACTATGAAACACAGGAATTGCATCCGAATTTAATACAAAAGGCTCAATGCCGACTTAGGTACAAGAGGACTGACATTCTTACTTTTAATGATTTGAACCTCTCCTGAGAGTCCAGTTTTAGATTCCGATGCTTCACTTCTGGTTTACTGTATCCCTTGGACTTTCTTATGGTCGATGAAACACAGAAATTGCATCCGAATTTAATACAAATGGCACAATACCGACTTAAGTACAAGAGGAGTGACACTCTAACTTTCTATGATTTGAACCCCTCCTGTGAGTCCAGTTTTAGATTCCGATGCTTCACTTCAGGTTTACTGTATATCTTGGACCTTCTTATTGACGATGAAACACAGAAATTGCATCCGAATTTAATACAAATGGCACAATGCCGACTTATGTACAAGAGGACTGTTACTCTGACTTTCTATGATTTGAATCCCTCCTGTGAGTCCAGTTGTAGATTCCGATGGTTCTCTTCAGGTTTACTGTATACCTTGCAACTTCTGATTGACGATGAAACACAGAAATTGCATCGGAATTTAATACAAAAGGCACAATGCGAATTAAGTAAAAGGGGACCGACTCTCTAACTTTCTATGATTTGAACCTCTCCTGTGAGTCCAGTTTTACATTCTGATGCTTCACTTCAGGTTTACTGTATCCCTTCGACCTTCTTATCGACGATGAAACAGAGAAATTGCATCCGAATTTAATACAAAAGGCACAATGCCGACTTCAGTAAAAGAGGACTGACACTCTAACTTTCTATGAATTGAAACTTTATTGCGAGTCCAGTTTTAGATTCCGATGCTTCACTGAAGGTTTACTCTATCTCTTGGAACTTCTTATTGACGATGAAGCACCGAAATTGAATCCGAATTTAATACAAAAGGCACAATACCGACTTAAGTACAAGAGGAGTGACTCTCTAAATTTCTATGATTTGAACCTCTCCTGTGAGGTCAGATTTAGATTCCGATGCTTCACTTCAGGTTTACTGTATCCCTTGGACCTTCTTATAGACGATGAAACACAGAAATTGCATCCGAATTTAATACAAATGGCACAATGCTGACTTAAGTACAAGAGGACTGACACTATCACTTTCTATGATTTGTACATCTCCTGTGAGTCCAGTTTTAGATTCCGATGCTTCACTTCAGGTTTCCTGTATACCTTGCACCGTCTTATTGACGATGAAACACAAAAATTGTATCCCAATTTAATACAAAAGGCCCAATGCCGACTTAAGTACAAGAGGACTGATATTCTAACTTTCTATGATTTGTACCTCTCCTGTGAATCCAGTTTAAGATTCCGATGCTTCACTTGAGGTTTCCTGTATACCTTGCACCTTCTTATTGACGATGAAACACAGAAATTGTATCCGAATTTTATACAAAAGTCACAATACCTACTTAAGTACAAGAGGAGTGACACTCAAACATTCTATTATTTGAACCTCTCCTGTGAGTCCAGTTTTAGATTCCGATGCTTCACTTCAGGTTTACTGTATATCTTGGACCTTCTTATTGACGATGAAATACAGAAATTGCATCCGAATTTAATACAAATGGCACCATGCCGACTTAAATAAAAGAGGACTGACCCTCTAACTTTCTATGATTTGAACCTCTCCTGTGAGTGCAGTTTTAGATTCTGATGCTTCACTTCAGGTTTACTGTATCCCTTGGACCTTCTTATTGACGATGAAACACAGAAATTGCATCCGAATTTAATACAAAAGGCACAATGCCGACTTAAGTACACGAGGACTGACACTCTCTCTTTCTATGATTTGAACCTCTCCTGTAAGTCCAGTTTTGGATTCCGATGCTTCACTTCAGGGTTACTGTATACCTTGCACCTTCTTATTGACGATGATACACAGAAATTGCATCCGAATTTAATACAAATGGCACAATGCCGACTTAAGTACAAGAGGACTGTTACTCTCACTTTCTATGATTTGAATCCCTCCTGTGAGTCCAGTTGTAGATTCCGATGGTTCTCTTCAGGTTTACTGTATACCTTGCAACTTCTGATTGACGATGAAACACAGAAATTGCATCGGAATTTAATACAAAAGGCACAATGCCGACTTAAGTAAAAGAGGACCGACCCTCTAACTTTCTATGATTTGAACCTCTCCTGTGAGTCCAGTTCTACATTCTGATGCTTCACTTCAGGTTTACTGTATCCCTTCGACCTTCTTATTGACGATGAAACACAGAAATTGCATCCGAATTTAATACAAAAGGCACAATGCCGACTTAAGTAAAAGAGGACTGACACTCTAACATTCTATGATTTGAAACTCTATTGCGAGTCCAGTTTTAGATTCCGATGCTTCACTGAAGGTTTACTGTATCCCTTGGAACTTCTTATTGACGATGAAGCACCGAAATTGAATCCGAATTTAATACAAAAGGCACAATACCGACTTAAGTACAAGAGGAGTGACACTCTAACTTTCTATGATTTGAACCTCTCCTGTGAGGTCAGATTTAGATTCCGATGCTTCACTTCAGGTTTACTGTATCCCTTGGACCTTCTTATAGACGATGAAACTCTGAAATTGCATCCGAATTTAATACAAATGGCACAATGCTGACTTAAGTACAAGAGGACTGACACTCTCACGTTCTATGATTTGAGTCCTTCCTGTGAGTCCAGTTTTAGATTCCAATGCTTCACTTCGGGTTTACTGTATACCTTGCAACTTCTGATTGACGATAAAACACAGAAATTGCATCGTAATTTATTACAAAAGGCACAATGCCGACTTAAGTAAAAGAGGACAGACCCTCTAACTTTCTATGATTTGAACCTCCCCTGTGAGTCCAGTTTTAGATTCTGAAGCTTCACTTCAGGTTTGCTGTATCCCTTCGACCTTCTTATTGACGATGAAACACAGAAATTGCATCCGAATTTAATACAAAAGGCACAATTGCGACGTAAGTAAAAGAGGACTGACACTGTAACATTCTATGATTTGAACCTCTATTGCGAGTCCAGTTTGAGATTCCGATGCTTCACTTAAGTTTTACTGTATTCCTTGGACCTTCTTATTGACGATGAAACACCGAAATTGCATCCGAATTTAATACAAAAGGCACAATACCGACTTAAGTACAAGAGGAGTGACACTCTAACTTTCTATGATTTGAACCTCTCCTGTGAACCCAGTTTTAGATTCCGATGCTTCACTTCAGGTTTAGTGTATCCCTTGGACCTTCTTAACGACTATGATACACAGGAATTGCATCCGAATTTAATACAAAAGGCACAATGCTGACTTAAGTACAAGAGGACTGACACTCTAACTTTCTATGATTTGACCCTCTCCTGGGAGTCCAGTTTTAAATACCGATGCTTCACTTCAGGTTTACTGTATACCTTGCACCTTCTTATTGACGATGAAACAAAGAAATTGCATCGGAATTTAATACAAAAGCCACAATGCCGACGTAAGTAATAGAGGCCTGACACTCTAACTTTCTATGATTTGAACCTCTCCTGTGAGTCCAGTTTTAGATTCCGATGTTTCACTTCAGGTATACTGTAACCCTTGGACCTTCGTATTAACGATGAAACACAGAAATTGCATCCGAATTAAATACAAATGGCACAATGTCGACTTAAGTACAAGAGGACTGACACTCTCACTTTCTATGATTTGTACATCTCCTGTGAGTCCAGTTTTAGATTCCGATGCTTCACTTCAGGTTTCCTGTATACCTTGCACCTTCTTATTGACGATGAAACACAAAAATTGTATCCGAATTTAATACAAAAGGCTCGATGCCGACTTAAGTACAAGAGGACTGATATTCCAACTTTCTATGATTTGTACCTCTCCTGTGAGTCCAGTTTTAAATACCGATGCTTCACTTCAGGTTTACTGTATACCTTGCACCTTCTTATTGACGATGAAACATAGAAATTGCATCGTAATTTAGTACAAAAGCCACAATGCCGACGTAAGTAAAAGAGGCCTGACACTCTAACTTTCTATGATTTGAACCTCTCCTGTGAGTCCAGTTATAGATTCCGATGCTCCACCTCAGGTATACTGTATCCCTTGGACCTTCTTATTAACGATGAAACACAGAAATTGCATCCGAATTTAATACAAATGGCACAATGTCGACTTAAGTACAAGAGGACTGACACTCTCACTTTCTATGATTTGTACCTCTCCTGTGAGTCCAGTTTTAGATTCCGATGCTTCACTTCAGGTTTACTGTATATCTTGGACCTTCTTATTGACGATGAAATACAGAAATTGCATCCGAATTTAATACAAATGGCATCATGCCGACTTAAGTACAAGAGGACTGACACTCTCACTTTCTATTATTTGAATCCCTCCTGTGAGTCCAGTTTTAGATTCCGAAGCTTCACTTCGGATTTTCTGTATAACTTGCACCTTCTGATTGACGATGTAACACAGAAATTGCATCGGAATTTAATACAAAAGGCACAATGCCGACTTAAGTAAAAGAGGACTGACCCTCTAACTTTCTATGATTTGAACCTCTCCTGTGAACCCAGTTTTAGATTCCGATGCTTCACTTCAGGTTTAGTGTATCCCTTGGACCTTCTTAACGACTATGATACACAGGAATTACATCCGAATTTAATACAAAAGGCACAATGCTGACTTAAGTACAAGAGGACTGACACTCTAACTTTCTATGATTTGACCCTCTCCTGGGAGTCCAGTTTTAAATACCGATGCTTCACTTCAGGTTTACTGTATACCTTGCACCCTCTTATTGACGATGAAACATAGAAATTGCATCGGAATTTAATACAAAAGCCACAATGCCGACGTAAGTAATAGAGGCCTGACACTCTAACTTTCTATGATTTGAACCTCTCCTGTGAGTCCAGTTTTAGATTCCGATGTTTCACTTCAGGTATACTGTAACCCTTGGGCCTTCGTATTAACGATGAAACACAGAAATTGCATCCGAATTAAATACAAATGGCACAATGTCGACTTAAGTACAAGAGGACTGACACTCTCACTTTCTATGATTTGTACATCTCCTGTGAGTCCAGTTTTAGATTCCGATGCTTCACTTCAGGTATCCTGTATACCTTGCACCTTCTTATTGACGATGAAACACAAAAATTGTATCCGAATTTAATACAAAAGGCTCAATGCCGACTTAAGTACAAGAGGACTGATATTCCAACTTTCTATGATTTGTACCTCTCCTGTGAGTCCAGTTTTAAATACCGATGCTTCACTTCAGGTTTACTGTATACCTTGCACCTTCTTATTGACGATGAAACATAGAAATTGCATCGTAATTTAATACAAAAGCCACAATGCCGACGTAAGTAAAAGAGGCCTGACACTCTAACTTTCTATGATTTGAACCTCTCCTGTGAGTCCAGTTTTAGATTCCGATGCTCCACCTCAGGTATACTGTATCCCTTGGACCTTCTTATTAACGATGAAACACAGAAATTGCATCCGAATTTAATACAAATGGCACAATGTCGACTTAAGTACAAGAGGACTGACACTCTCACTTTCTATGATTTGTACCTCTCCTGTGAGTCCAGTTTTAGATTCCGATGCTTCACTTCAGGTTTACTGTATATCTTGGACCTTCTTATTGACGATGAATTACAGAAATTGCATCCGAATTTAATACAAATGGCACCATGCCGACTTAAGTACAAGAGGACTGACACTCTCACTTTCTATTATTTGAATCCCTCCTGTGAGTCCAGTTTTAGATTCCGAAGCTTCACGTCGGATTTTCTGTATAACTTGCACCTTCTGATTGACGATGTAACACAGAAATTGCATCGGAATTTATTACAAAAGGCACAATGCCGACTTAAGTAAAAGAGGACTGACCCTCTAACTTTCTATGATTTGAACCTCTCCTGTGAGTCCAGTTTTAGATTCTGATGCTTCACTTCAGGTTTACTGTATCCCTTGGACCTTCTTATTGACGATGAAACACAGAAATTGCATCCGAATTTAATACAAAAGGCACAATGCCGACTTAAGTACACGAGGACTGACACTCTCACTTTCTATGATTTGAACCTCTCCTGTAAGTCCAGTTTTGGATTCCGATGCTTCACTTCAGGGTTACTGTATACCTTGCACCTTCTTATTGACGATGATACACAGAAATTGCATCCGAATTTAATACAAATGGCACAATGCCGACTTAAGTACAAGAGGACTGTTACTCTCACTTTCTATGATTTGAATCCCTCCTGTGAGTCCAGTTGTAGATTCCGATGGTTCTCTTCAGGTTTACTGTATACCTTGCAACTTCTGATTGACGATGAAACACAGAAATTGCATCGGAATTTAATACAAAAGGCACAATGCCGACTTAAGTAAAAGAGGACCAACCCTCTAACTTTCTATGATTTGAACCTCTCCTGTGAGTCCAGTTCTACATTCTGATGCTTCACTTCAGGTTTACTGTATCCCTTCGACCTTCTTATTGACGATGAAACACAGAAATTGCATCCGAATTTAATACAAAAGGCACAATGCCGACTTAAGTAAAAGAGGACTGACACTCTAACATTCTATGATTTGAAACTCTATTGCGAGTCCAGTTTTAGATTCCGATGCTTCACTGAAGGTTTACTGTATCCCTTGGAACTTCTTATTGACGATGAAGCACCGAAATTGAATCCGAATTTAATACAAAAGGCACAATACCGACTTAAGTGCAAGAGGAGTGACACTCTAACTTTCTATGATTTGAACCTCTCCTGTGAGGTCAGATTTAGATTCCGATGCTTCACGTCAGGTTAACTGTATCCCTTGGACCTTCTTATAGACGATGAAACACTGAAATTGCATCCGAATTTAATACAAATGGCACAATGCTGACTTAAGTACAAGAGGACTGACACTCTCACGTTCTCTGATTTGAGTCCCTCCTGTGAGTCCAGTTTTAGATTCCAATGCTTCACTTCGGGTTTACTGTATACCTTGCAACTTCTGATTGACGATAAAACACAGAAATTGCATCGGAATTTATTACAAAAGGCACAATGCCGACTTAAGTAAAAGAGGACAGACCCTCTAACTTTCTATGATTTGAACCTCCCCTGTGAGTCCAGTTTTAGATTCTGAAGCGTCACTTCAGGTTTGCTGTATCCCTTCGACCTTCTTATTGACGATGAAACACAGAAATTGCATCCGAATTTAATACAAAAGGCACAATTGCGACGTAAGTAAAAGAGGACTGACACTGTAACATTCTATGATTTGAACCTCTATTGCGAGTCCAGTTTGAGATTCCGATGCTTCACTTAAGTTTTACTGTATTCCTTGGACCTTCTTATTGACGATGAAACACCGAAATTGCATCCGAATTTAATACAAAAGGCACAATACCGACTTAAGTACAAGAGGAGTGACACTCTAACATTCTATGATTTGAACCTCTCCTGTGAACCCAGTTTTAGATTCCGATGCTTCACTTCAGGTTTAGTGTATCCCTTGGACCTTCTTAACGACTATGATACACAGGAATTGCATCCGAATTTAATACAAAAGGCACAATGCTGACTTCAGTACAAGAGGACTGACACTCTAACTTTCTATGATTTGACCCTCTCCTGGGAGTCCAGTTTTAAATACCGATGCTTCACTTCAGGTTTACTGTATACCTTGCACCTTCTTATTGACGATGAAACATAGAAATTGCATCGGAATTTAATACAAAAGCCACAATGCCGACGTAAGTAATAGAGGCCTGACACTCTAACTTTCTATGATTTGAACCTCTCCTGTGAGTCCAGTTTTAGATTCCGATGTTTCACTTCAGGTATACTGTAACCCTTGGACCTTCGTATTAACGATTAAACACAGAAATTGCATCCGAATTAAATACAAATGGCACAATGTCGACTTAAGTACAAGAGGACTGACACTCTCACTTTCTATGATTTGTACATCTCCAGTGAGTCCAGTTTTAGATTCCGATGCTTCACTTCAGGTTTCCTGTATACCTTGCATCTTCTTATTGACGATGAAACACAAAAATTGTTTCCGAATTTAATACAAAAGGCTCAATGCCGACTTAAGTACAAGAGGACTGATATTCCAACTTTCTATGATTTGTACCTCTCCTGTGAGTCCAGTTTTAAATACCGATGCTTCACTTCAGGTTTACTGTATACCTTGCACCTTCTTATTGACGATGAAACATAGAAATTGCATCGTAATTTAATACAAAAGCCACAATGCCGACGTAAGTAAAAGAGGCCTGACACTCTAACTTTCTATGATTTGAACCTCTCCTGTGAGTCCAGTTTTAGATTCCGATGCTCCACCTCAGGTATACTGTATCCCTTGGACCTTCTTATTAACGATGAAACACAGAAATTGCATCCGAATTTAATACAAATGGCACAATGTCGACTTAAGTACAAGAGGAGTGACACTCTCACTTTCTATGATTTGTACCTCTCCTGTGAGTCCAGTTTTAGATTCCGATGCTTCACTTCAGGTTTACTGTATATCTTGGACCTTCTTATTGACGATGAAATACAGAAATTGCATCCGAATTTAATACAAATGGCACCATGCCGACTTAAGTACAAGAGGACTGACACTCTCACTTTATATTATTTGAATCCCTCCTGTGAGTCCAGTTTTAGATTCCGAAGCTTCACTTCGGATTTTCTGTATAACTTGCACCTTCTGATTGACGATGTAATACAGAAATTGCATCGGAATTTAATACAAAAGGCACAATGCCGACTTAAGTAAAAGAGGACTGACCCTCTAACTTTCTATGATTTGAACCTCTCCTGTGAGTCCAGTTTTAGATTCTGATGCTTCACTTCAGGTTTACTGTATCCCTTGGACCTTCTTATTGACGATGAAACACAGAAATTGCATCCGAATTTAATACAAAAGGCACAATGCCGACTTAAGTACACGAGGACTGACACTCTCACTTTCTATGATTTGAACCTCTCCTGTAAGTCCAGTTTTGGATTCCGATGCTTCACTTCAGGGTTACTGTATACCTTGCACCTTCTTATTGACGATGATACACAGAAATTGCATCCGAATTTAATACAAATGGCACAATGCCGACTTAAGTACAAGAGGACTGTTACTCTCACTTTCTATGATTTGAATCCCTCCTGTGAGTCCAGTTGTAGATTCCGATGGTTCTCTTCAGGTTTACTGTATACCTTGCAACTTCTGATTGACGATGAAACACAAAAATTGTATCCGAATTTAATACAAAAGGCTCAATGCCGACTTAAGTACAAGAGGACTGATATTCCAACTTTCTATGATTTGTACCTCTCCTGTGAGTCCAGTTTTAAATACCGATGCTTCACTTCAGGTTTGCTGTATACCTTGCACCTTCTTATTGACGATGAAACATAGAAATTGCATCGTAATTTAATACAAAAGCCACAATGCCGACGTAAGTAAAAGAGGCCTGACACTCTAACTTTCTATGATTTGAACCTCTCCTGTGAGTCCAGTTTTAGATTCCGATGCTCCACCTCAGGTATACTGTATCCCTTGGACCTTCTTATTAACGATGAAACACAGAAATTGCATCCGAATTTAATACAAAAGGCACAATGTCGACTTAAGTACAAGAGGACTGACACTCTCACTTTCTATGATTTGTACCTCTCCTGTGAGTCCAGTTTAAGATTCCGATGCTTCACTTGAGGTTTCCTGTATACCTTGCACCTTCTAATTGACGATGAAACACAGAAATTGTATCCGAATTTAATACAAAAGGCACAATACCTACTTAAGCACAAGAGGAGAGACACTCAAACATTCTATTATTTGAACCTCTCCTGTGAGTCCAGTTTTAGATTCCGATGCTTCACTTCAGGTTTACTGTATATCTTGGACCTTCTTATTGACGATGAAATACAGAAATTGCATCCGAATTTAATACAAATGGCACCATGCCGACTTTAGTACAAGAGGACTGACACTCTCACTTTCTATTATTTGAATCCCTCCTGTGAGTCCAGTTTTAGATTCCGAAGCTTCACTTTGGTTTTTCTGTATAACTTGCACCTTCTGATTGACGATGTAACACAGAAATTGCATCATAATTTAATACAAAAGGCACAATGCCGACTTAAGTAAAAGAGGACTGACCCTCTAACTTTCTATGATTTGAACCTCTCCTGTGAGTCCAGTTTTAGATTCTGATGCTTCACTTCAGGTTTACTGTATTCCTTGGACCTTCTTATTGACGATGAAACACAGAGATTGCATCCGAATTAAATACAAAAGGCACAATGCCGACTTAAGTACAGGAGGACTGACACTCTCACTTTCTATGATTTGAACCTCTCCTGTAAGTCCAGTTTTGGATTCCGATGCTTCACTTCAGGGTTACTGTATACCTTGCACCTTCTTATTGACGATGATACACAGAAATTGCATCCGAATTTAATACAAATGGCACAATGCCGACTTAAGTACAAGAGGACTGTTACTCTCACTTTCTATGATTTGAATCCCTCCTGTGAGTCCAGTTGTAGATTCCGATGGTTCTCTTCAGGTTTACTGTATACCTTGCAACTTCTGATTGACGATGAAACACAGAAATTGCATCGGAATTTAATACAAAAGGCACAATGCCGACTTAAGTAAAAGAGGACCGACCCTCTAACTTTCTATGATTTGAACCTCTCCTGTGAGTCCAGTTCTACATTCTGATGCTTCACTTCAGGTTTACTGTATCCCTTCGACCTTCTTATTGACGATGAAACACAGAAATTGCATCCGAATTTAATACAAAAGGCACAATGCCGACTTAAGTAAAAGAGGACTGACACTCTAACATTCTATGATTTGAAACTCTATTGCGAGTCCAGTTTTAGATTCCGATGCTTCACTGAAGGTTTACTGTATCCCTTGGAACTTCTTATTGACGATGAAGCACCGAAATTGAATCCGAATTTAATACAAAAGGCACAATACCGACTTAAGTGCAAGAGGAGTGACACTCTAACTTTCTATGATTTGAACCTCTCCTGTGAGGTCAGATTTAGATTCCGATGCTTCACTTCAGGTTTACTGTATCCCTTGGACCTTCTTATAGACGATGAAACACTGAAATTGCATCCGAATTTAATACAAATGGCACAATGCTGACTTAAGTACAAGAGGACTGACACTCTCACGTTCTCTGATTTGAGTCCCTCCTGTGAGTCCAGTTTTAGATTCCAATGCTTCACTTCGGGTTTACTGTATACCTTGCAACTTCTGATTGACGATAAAACACAGAAATTGCATCGGAATTTATTACAAAAGGCACAATGCCGACTTAAGTAAAAGAGGACAGACCCTCTAACTTTCTATGATTTGAACCTCCCCTGTGAGTCCAGTTTTAGATTCTGAAGCTTCACTTCAGGTTTGCTGTATCCCTTCGACCTTCTTATTGACGATGAAACACAGAAATTGCATCCGAATTTAATACAAAAGGCACAATTGCGACGTAAGTAAAAGAGGACTGACACTGTAACATTCTAAGATTTGAACCTCTATTGCGAGTCCAGTTTGAGATTCCGATGCTTCACTTAAGTTTTACTGTATTCCTTGGACCTTCTTATTGACGATGAAACACCGAAATTGCATCCGAATTTAATACAAAAGGCACAATACCGACTTAAGTACAAGAGGAGTGACACTCTAACTTTCTATGATTTGAACCTCTCCTGTGAACCCAGTTTTAGATTCCGATGCTTCACTTCAGGTTTAGTGTATCCCTTGGACCTTCTTAACGACTATGATACACAGGAATTGCATCCGAATTTAATACAAAAGGCACAATGCTGACTTCAGTACAAGAGGACTGACACTCTCACGTTCTCTGATTTGAGTCCCTCCTGTGAGTCCAGTTTTAAATACCGATGCTTCACTTCAGGTTTACTGTATACCTTGCACCTTCTTATTGACGATGAAACATAGAAATTGCATCGGAATTTAATACAAAAGCCACAATGCCGACGTAAGTAATAGAGGCCTGACACTCTAACTTTCTATGATTTGAACCTCTCCTGTGAGTCCAGTTTTAGATTCCGATGTTTCACTTCAGGTATACTGTAACCCTTGGACCTTCGTATTAACGATGAAACACAGAAATTGCATCCGAATTAAATACAAATGGCACAATGTCGACTTAAGTACAAGAGGACTGACACTCTCACTTTCTATGATTTGTACATCTCCTGTGAGTCCAGTTTTAGATTCCGATGCTTCACTTCAGGTTTCCTGTATACCTTGCATCTTCTTATTGACGATGAAACACAAAAATTGTTTCCGAATTTAATACAAAAGGCTCAATGCCGACTTAAGTACAAGAGGACTGATATTCCAACTTTCTATGATTTGTACCTCTCCTGTGAGTCCAGTTTTAAATACCGATGCTTCACTTCAGGTTTACTGTATACCTTGCACCTTCTTATTGACGATGAAACATAGAAATTGCATCGTAATTTAATACAAAAGCCACAATGCCGACGTAAGTAAAAGAGGCCTGACACTCTAACTTTCTATGATTTGAACCTCTCCTGTGAGTCCAGTTTTAGATTCCGATGCTCCACCTCAGGTATACTGTATCCCTTGGACCTTCTTATTAACGATGAAACACAGAAATTGCATCCGAATTTAATACAAATGGCACAATGTCGACTTAAGTACAAGAGGACTGACACTCTCACTTTCTATGATTTGTACCTCTCCTGTGAGTCCAGTTTTAGATTCCGATGCTTCACTTCAGGTTTACTGTATATCTTGGACCTTCTTATTGGCGATGAAATACAGAAATTGCATCCGAATTTAATACAAATGGCACCATGCCGACTTAAGTACAAGAGGACTGACACTCTCACTTTCTATTATTTGAATCCCTCCTGTGAGTCCAGTTTTAGATTCCGAAGCTTCACTTCGGATTTTCTGTATAACTTGCACCTTCTGATTGACGATGTAACACAGAAATTGCATCGGAATTTAATACAAAAGGCACAATGCCGACTTAAGTAAAAGAGGACTGACCCTCTAACTTTCTATGATTTGAACCTCCCCTGTGAGTCCAGTTTTAGATTCTGATGCTTCACTTCAGGTTTACTGTATCCCTTGGACCTTCTTATTGACGATGAAACACAGAAATTGCATCCGAATTTAATACAAAAGGCACAATGCCGACTTAAGTACACGAGGACTGACACTCTCACTTTCTATGATTTGAACCTCTCCTGTAAGTCCAGTTTTGGATTCCGATGATTCACTTCAGGGTTACTGTATACCTTGCACCTTCTTATTGACGATGATACACAGAAATTGCATCCGAATTTAATACAAATGGCACAATGCCGACTTAAGTACAAGAGGACAGTTACTCTCACTTTCTATGATTTGAATCCCTCCTGTGAGTCCAGTTGTAGATTCCGATGGTTCTCTTCAGGTTTACTGTATACCTTGCAACTTCTGATTGATGATGAAACACAAAAATTGTATCCGAATTTAATACAAAAGGCTCAATGCCGACTTAAGTACAAGAGGACTGATATTCCAACTTTCTATGATTTGTACCTCTCCTGTGAGTCCAGTTTTAAATACCGATGCTTCACTTCAGATTTGCTGTATACCTTGCACCTTCTTATTGACGATGAAACATAGAAATTGCATCGTAATTTAATACAAAAGCCACAATGCCGACGTAAGTAAAAGAGGCCTGACACTCTAAATTTCTATGATTTGAACCTCTCCTGTGAGTCCAGTTTTAGATTCCGATGCTCCACCTCAGGTATACTGTATCCCTTGGACCTTCTTATTAACGATGAAACACAGAAATTGCATCCGAATTTAATACAAAAGGCACAATGTCGACTTAAGTACAAGAGGACTGACACTCTCACTTTCTATGATTTGTACCTCTCCTGTGAGTCCAGTTTAAGATTCCGATGCTTCACTTGAGGTTTCCTGTATACCTTGCACCTTCTAATTGACGATGAAACACAGAAATTGTATCCGAATTTAATACAAAAGGCACAATACCTACTTAAGCACAAGAGGAGAGACACTCAAACATTCTACTATTTGAACCTCTCCTGTGAGTCCAGTTTTAGATTCCGATGCTTCACTTCAGGTTTACTGTATATCTTGGACCTTCTTATTGACGATGAAATACAGAAATTGCATCCGAATTTAATACAAATGGCACCATGCCGACTTAAGTACAAGACGACTGACACTCTCACTTTCTATTATTTGAATCCCTCCTGTGAGTCCAGTTTTAGATTTCGAAGCTTCACTTCGGATTTTCTGTATAACTTGCACCTTCTGATTGACGATGTAACACAGAAATTGCATCGGAATTTAATACAAAAGGCACAATGCCGACTTAAGTAAAAGAGGACTGACCCTCTAACTTTCTATGATTTGAACCTCTCCTGTGAGTCCAGTTTTAGATTCTGATGCTTCACTTCAGTTTTACTGTATCCCTTGGACCTTCTTATTGACGATGAAACACAGAAATTGCATCCGAATTTAATACAAAAGGCACAATGCCGACTTAAGTACACGAGGACTGACACTCTCACTTTCTATGATTTGAACCTCTCCTGTAAGTCCAGTTTTGGATTCCGATGCTTCACTTCAGGGTTACTGTATACCTTGCACCTTCTTATTGACGATGATACACAGAAATTGCATCCGAATTTAATACAAATGGCACAATGCCGACTTAAGTACAAGAGGACTGTTACTCTCACTTTCTATGATTTGAATCCCTCCTGTGAGTCCAGTTGTAGATTCCGATGGTTCTCTTCAGGTTTACTGTATACCTTGCAACTTCTGATTGACAATGAAACACAGAAATTGCATCGGAATTTAATACAAAAGGCACAATGCCGACATAAGTAAAAGAGGACCGACCCTCTAACTTTCTATGATTTGAACCTCTCCTGTGAGTCCAGTTCTACATTCTGATGCTTCACTTCAGGTTTACTGTATCCCTTCGACCTTCTTATTGACGATGAAACACAGAAATTGCATCCGAATTTAATACAAAAGGCACAATGCCGACTTAAGTAAAAGAGGACTGACCCTCTAAAATTCTATGATTTGAAACTCTATTGCGAGTCCAGTTTTAGATTCCGATGCTTCACTGAAGGTTTACTGTATCCCTTGGAACTTCTTACTGACGATGAAGCACCGAAATTGAATCCGAATTTAATACAAAAGACACAATACCGACTTAAGTACAAGAGGAGTGACACTCTAACTTTCTATGATTTGAACCTCTCCTGTGAGGTCAGATTTAGATTCCGATGCTTCACTTCAGGTTTACTGTATCCCTTGGACCTTCTTATAGACGATGAAACACTGAAATTGCATCCGAATTTAATACAAATGGCACAATGCTGACTTAAGTACAAGAGGTCTGACACTCTCACGTTCTATGATTTGAGTCCCTCCTGTGAGTCCAGTTTTAGATTCTGATGCTTCACTTCAGGTTTGCTGTATCCCTTCGACCTTCTTATTGACGATGAAACACAGAAATTCCATCCGAATTTAATACAAAAGGCACAATTCCGACGTTAGTAAAAGAGGACTGACACTGTAACATTCTATGATTTGAACCTCTATTGCGAGTCCAGTTTGAGATTCCGATGCTTCACTTAAGTTTTACTGTATCCCTTGGACCTTCTTATTGACGATGAAACACCGAAATTGCATCCGAATTTAATACAAAAGGCACAATACCGACTTAAGTACAAGAGGAGTGACACTCTAACTTTCTATGATTTGAACCTCTCCTGTGAACCCAGTTTTAGATTCCGATGCTTCACTTCAGGTTTAGTGTATCCCTTGGACCTTCTTAACGACTATGATACACAGGAATTGCATCCGAATTTAATACAAATGGCACAATGCTGACTTAAGTACAAGAGGACTGACACTCTAACTTTCTATGATTTGACCCTCTCCTGTGAGTCCAGTATTAAATACCGATGCTTCACTTCAGGTTTACTGTATACCTTGCACCTTCTTATTGACGATGAAACATAGAAATTGCATCGGAATTTAATACAAAAGCCACAATGCCGACGTAAGTAAAAGAGGCCTGACACTCTAACTTTCTATGATTTGAACCTCTCCTGTGAGTCCAGTTTTAGATTCCGATGCTTCACATCAGGTATACTGTATCCCTTGGTCCTTCTTATCAACGATGAAACACAGAAATTGCATCTGAATTAAATACAAATGGCACAATGTCGACTTAAGTACAAGAGGACTGACACTCTCACTTTCTATGATTTGTACATCTCCTGTGAGTCCAGTTTTTGATTCCGATGCTTCACTTCAGGTGTCCTGTATACCTTGCACATTCGTATTGACGATGAAACACAAAAATTGTATCCGAATTTAATACAAAAGGCTCAATGCCGACTTAAGTACAAGAGGACTGATATTCTAACTTTCAATGATTTGTACCTCTCCTGTGAGTCCAGTTTTAAATACCGATGCTTCTCTTCAGGTTTACTGTATACCTTGCACCTTCTTATTGACGATGAAACATAGAAATTGCATCGTAATTTAATACAACAGCCACAATGCCGACGTAAGTAAAAGAGGCCTGACACTCTAACTTTCTATGATTTGAACCTCTCCTGTGAGTCCAGTTTTAGATTCCGATGCTTCACCTCAGGTATACTGTATCCTTTGGACCTTCTTATTAACGATGAAACACAGAAATTGCATCCGAATTTAATACAAATGGCACAATGTCGACTTAAGTACAAGAGGACTGACACTCTCACTTTCTATGATTTGTACCTCTCCTGTGAGTCCAGTTTAAGATTCCGATGCTTCACTTCAGGTTTCCTGTATACCTTGTACCTTCTTATTGACGATGAAACACAGAAATTGTATCCGAATTTAATACAAAAGGCACAATACCGAATTAAGTACAAGAGGAGTGACACTCACACATTCTATTATTTGAACCTCTCCTGTGAGTCCAGTTTTAGATTCCGATGCTTCACTTCAGGTTTACTGTATATCT
The DNA here is from genome assembly GCF_021461395.2 of Schistocerca americana. Classification (NCBI taxonomy): domain Eukaryota; kingdom Metazoa; phylum Arthropoda; class Insecta; order Orthoptera; family Acrididae; genus Schistocerca; species Schistocerca americana. The sequence goes on along the minus strand of NC_060128.1, from coordinate 7,064,960 downwards.
TGGACCTTCCTATTGACGATGAAATACAGAAATTGCATCCGAATTTAATACAAATGGCACCATGCCGACTTAAGTACAAGAGGACTGACACTCTCACTTTCTATGATTTGAATCCCTCCTGTGAGTCCAGTTTTAGATTCCGAAGCTTCACTTCGGATTTTCTGTATAACTTGCACCTTCTGATTGACGATTTAACACAGAAATTGCATCGGAATTTAATACAAAAGGCACAATGCCGACTTAAGTAAAAGAGGACTGACCCTCTAACTTTCTATGATTTGAACCTCTCCTGTGAGTCCAGTTTTAGATTCTGATGCTTCACTTCAGGTTTACTGTATCCCTTGGACCTTCTTATTGACGATGAAACACAGAAACTGCATCCGAATTTAATACAAAAGGCACAATGCTGACTTAAGTACACGAGGACTGACACTCTCTCTTTCTATGATTTGAACCTCTCCTGTATGTCCAGTTTTGGATTCCGATGCTTCACTTCAGGGTTACTGTATACTTTGCACCTTCTTATTGACGATGATACACAGAAATTGCATCGGAATTAAATTCAAAAGGCACAATGCCTACTTAAGTAAAAGAGGACAGACACTCTCACTTTCTGTGATTTGAACCTCTCCTGTGAGTCCAGTTTTAGATTCCGATGCTTCACTTCAGGTTTACTGTATACCTTGGACCTTCTTATTGACGATGAAACACAGAAATTGCATCGGAATTAAATTCAAAAGGCACACTGCCGACTTAAGTACAACAGGACTGACACTCTAACCTTCTATGATTTCAATCTCTCCTGTAGGTCCAGTTTTAGATTCCGATGCTTCACTTCAGGTTTACTTTATCCCTTGGAACTTCTTATTGACGATGAAACACAGAGTTTGCATCCGAATTTAATACAAAAGGCACAATGCCGACGTAAGTACAAGAGGACTGACACTCTAACATTCTATGATTTGAACCTCTATTGCGAGTCCAGTTTTAGATTCCAATGCTTCACTGAAGGTTTACTGTATCCCGTGGACCTTCTTATTGACGATGAAGCAGCGAAATTGCATCCGAATTTAATACAAAAAAGCACAATACCGACTTAAGTACAAGAGGAGTGACATTCTAACTTTCTATGATTTGAATCTCTCCTGTGAGACCAGTTTTAGATTCCGATGCTTCACTTCAGGTTTACTATATCCCTTGGACGTTCTTATTGGCGATGAAACACAGACTTTGCATCGGAATTAAATTCAAAAGGCACAATGCCGACCTAAGTAGAAGAGGACTAACACTCTCACTTTCTATGATTTGAACCTCTTCTGTGAGTCCAGTTTTAGATTCCGATGCTTCACTCCAGGTTTACTGTATACCTTGCACCTTCTTATTGACGATGAAACACAGAAATTACTTCGGAATTAAATTCAAAAAGCACAATGCCGACCTAAGTACAAGAGGACTGACACTCTCACTTTCTATGATTTGAACGTCTCCTGTGAGTTGAGTTTTAGATTCCGATGCTTCACTTCAGGTTTACTGTATCCCTTGGACATTCTAATTGACGACGAAACACAGAGTTTGCATCCGAATTTAATTCAAAAGGTACAATGCCGACTTAAGTACAAGAGGACTGACACTCTAACTTTCTATGATTTGAACCTCTCCTGTGAGTCCAGGTTTAGATTCCGATGCTTCACTTCAGGTTTACTGTATGCCTTGGACCTTGTTACTGACGATGAAACACAGATATTGCATCCGAATTTATTACAAAAATCACAATGGCGACTTAAGTACAAGAAGCCTGACACTCTCACTTTCTATGATTTGAACCTCTCCTGTGAGTCCAGTTTTAGATTCCGATGCTTCACTTCAGGTTTACTGTATCCCTTGGACTTCTTATTGACGATGAACCACAGAGATTGCATCGAAATTAAATTCAAAAGGCACAATGCCGACTTAAGTACAAGAGGACTGATACTCTAACTTTCTCTGATTTGAACCTCTCCTATGAGGTCAGATTTAGATTCCGATGCTTCACTTCAGGATTACTGTAACCCTTGGACCTTAGTATAGACGATAAAACAAAGAAATTGCATCCGAATTTAATACAAATGGCACAATGCCGACTTAAGTACAAGAGGAATGACATTCTAAATTTCTATGATTTGAACCTCTCCTGAGAGACCAGTTTTAGATTCCGATGCTTCACTTCTGGTTAACTGTATCCCTTGGACTTTCTTATTGACGATGAAACACAGAAATTCCATCCGAGTTTAATGGAAATGGCACAATACCGACTTAAGTACAAGAGGAGAGACACTCTAACTTTCTATGATTTGAACCTCTCCTGTGAGTCCAGTTTTAGATTCTGATGTTTCACTTCAGGTTTACTGTATATCTTGGACCTTCTTATGGACGATGAATCACTGAAATTGCATCCGAATTTAATACAAATGGCACAATGCTGACTTAAGTACAAGAGGACTGACACTCTCACGTTCTATGATTTGAGTCCCTCCTGTGAGTCCAGTTTTAGATTCCAATGCTTCACTTCGGGTTTACTGTATACCTTGCAACTTCTGATTGACGATGAAACACAGAAATTGCATCGGAATTTAATACAAAAGGCACAATGCCCACTTAAATAAAAGAGGACAGACCCTCTAACTTTCTATGATTTGAACCTCCGCTGTGAGTCCAGTTTTAGATTCTGATGCTTCACCTCAGGTTTGCTGTATCCCTTCGACCTTCTTATTGACGATGAAACACAGAAATTGCATCCGAATTCAATACAAAAGGCACAATTCCGACGTAAGTAAAAGAGGACTGACACTCTAACATTCTATGATTTGAACCTCTATTGCGAGTCCAGTTTGAGATTCCGATGCTTCACTTAAGTTTTACTGTATCCCTTGGACCTTCTTATTGACGATGAAACACCGAAATTGCATCCGAATTTAATACAAAAGGCACAATACCGACTTAAGTACAAGAGGAGTGACACTCTAACTTTCTATGATTTGAACCTCTCCTGCGAACCCAGTTTTAGATTCCGATGCTTCACTTCAGGTTTAGTGTATCCCTTCGACCTTCTTAACGACTATGATACACAGGAATTGCATCCGAATTTAATACAAATGGCACAATGCTGACTTAAGTACAAGAGGACTGACACTCTCACTTTCTATGATTTGAATCCCTCCTGTGAGTCCAGTTTTAGATTCCGAAACTTCACTTCGGATTTTCTGTATAACTTGCACCTTCTGATTGACGATTTAACACAGAAATTGCATCGGAATTTAATACAAAAGGCACAATGCCGACTTAAGTAAAAGAGGACTGACCCTCTAACTTTCTATGATTTGAACCTCTCCTGTGAGTCCAGTTTTAGATTCTGATGCTTCACTTCAGGTTTACTGTATCCCTTGGACCTTCTTATTGACGATGAAACACAGAAATTGCATCCGAATTTAATACAAAAGGCACAATGCAGACTTAAGTACACGAGGACTGACACTCTCTCTTTCTATGATTTGAACCTCTCCTGTATGTCCAGTTTTGGATTCCGATGCTTCACTTCAGGGTTACTGTATACTTTGCACCTTCTTATTGACGATGATACACAGAAATTGCATCGGAATTAAATTCAAAAGGCACAATGCCTACTTAAGTAAAAGAGGACAGACACTCTCACTTTCTGTGATTTGAACCTCTCCTGTGAGTCCAGTTTTAGATTCCGATGCTTCACTTCAGGTTTACTGTATACCTTGGACCTTCTTATTGACGATGAAACACAGAAATTGCATCGGAATTAAATTCAAAAGGCACAATGCCGACTTAAGTACAACAGGACTGACACTCTAACCTTCTATGATTTCAATCTCTCCTGTAGGTCCAGTTTTAGATTCCGATGCTTCACTTCAGGTTTACTTTATCCCTTGGAACTTCTTATTGACGATGAAACACAGAGTTTGCATCCGAATTTAATACAAAAGGCACAATGCCGACGTAAGTACAAGAGGACTGACACTCTAACATTCTATGATTTGAACCTCTATTGCGAGTCCAGTTTTAGATTCCAATGCTTCACTGAAGGTTTACTGTATCCCGTGGACCTTCTTATTGACGATGAAGCAGCGAAATTGCATCCGAATTTAATACAAAAAAGCACAATACCGACTTAAGTACAAGAGGAGTGACATTCTAACTTTCTATGATTTGAATCTCTCCTGTGAGTCCAGTTTTAGATTCCGATGCTTCACTTCAGGTTTACTATATCCCTTGGACGTTCTTATTGGCGATGAAACACAGACTTTGCATCGGAATTAAATTCAAAAGGCGCAATGCCGACCTAAGTAGAAGAGGACCAACACTCTCACTTTCTATGATTTGAACCTCTTCTGTGAGTCCAGTTTTAGATTCCGATGCTTCACTTCAGGTTTACTGTATACCTTGCACCTTCTTATTGACGATGAAACACAGAAATTACTTCGGAATTAAATTCAAAAAGCACAATGCCGACCTAAGTACAAGAGGACTGACACTCTCACTTTCTATGATTTGAACGTCTCCTGTGAGTTGAGTTTTAGATTCCGATGCTTCACTTCAGGTTTACTGTATCCCTTGGACATTCTAATTGACGACGAAACACAGAGTTTGCATCCGAATTTAATTCAAGAGGTACAATGCCGACTTAAGTACAAGAGGACTGACACTCTAACTTTCTATGATTTGAACCTCTCCTGTGAGTCCAGGTTTAGATTCCGATGCTTCACTTCAGGATTACTGTAACCCTTGGACCTTAGTATAGACGATAAAACACAGAAATTGCATCCGAATTTAATACAAATGGCACAATGCCGACTTAAGTACAAGAGGAATGACATTCTAACTTTCTATGATTTGAACCTCTCCTGAGAGACCAGTTTTAGATTCCGATGCTTCACTTCTGGTTAACTGTATCCCTTGGACTTTCTTATTGACGATGAAACACAGAAATTCCATCCGAGTTTAATGGAAATGGCAAAATACCGACTTAAGTACAAGAGGAGAGACACTCTAACTTTCTATGATTTGAACCTCTCCTGTGAGTCCAGTTTTAGATTCTGATGCTTCACTTCAGGTTTACTGTATATCTTGGACCTTCTTATGGACGATGAATCACTGAAATTGCATCCGAATTTAATACAAATGGCACAATGCTGACTTAAGTACAAGAGGACTGACACTCTCACGTTGTATGATTTGAGTCCCTCCTGTGAGTCCAGTTTTAGATTCCAATGCTTCACTTCGGGTTTACTGTATACCTTGCAACTTCTGATTGACGATGAAACACAGAAATTGCATCGGAATTTAATACAAAAGGCACAATGCCCACTTAAATAAAAGAGGACAGACCCTCTAACTTTCTATGATTTGAACCTCCGCTGTGAGTCCAGTTTTAGATTCTGATGCTTCACTTCAGGTTTGCTGTATCCCTTCGACCTTGTTATTGACGATGAAACACAGAAATTGCATCCGAATTCAATACAAAAGGCACAATTCCGACGTAAGTAAAAGAGGACTGACACTCTAACATTCTATGATTTGAACCTCTATTGCGAGTCCAGTTTGAGATTCCGATGCTTCACTTAAGTTTTACTGTATCCCTTGGACCTTCTTATTGACGATGAAACACCGAAATTGCATCCGAATTTAATACAAAAGGCACAATACCGACTTAAGTACAAGAGGAGTGACACTCTAACATTCTATGATTTGAACCTCTATTGCGAGTCCAGTTTGAGATTCCGATGCTTCACTTAAGTTTTACTGTATCCCTTGGACCTTCTTATTGACGATGAAACACCGAAATTGTATCCGAATTTAATACAAATGGCACAATGCTGACTTAAGTACAAGAGGACTGACACTCTCACGTTCTATGATTTGAGTCCCTCCTGTGAGTCCAGTTTTAGATTCCGATGCTTCACTTCAGGGATACTGTATACTTTGCACCTTCTTATTGACGATGATACACAGGAATTGCATCGGAATTAAGTTCAAAAGGCACAATGCCTACTTAAGTAAAAGAGGACAGACACTCTCACTTTCTGTGATTTGAACCTCTCCTGTGAGTCCAGTTTTAGATTCCGATGCTTCACTTCAGGTTTACTGTATACCTTGGACCTTCTTATTGACGATGAAACACAGAAATTGCATCGGAATTAAATTCAAAAGGCACAATGCCGACTTAAGTACAACAGGACTGACACTCTAACCTTCTATGATTTCAATCTCTCCTGTAGGTCCAGTTTTAGATTCCGATGCTTCACTTCAGGTTAACTTTATCCCTTGGAATTTCTTATTGACGATGAAACACAGAGTTTGCATCCGAATTTAATACAAAAGGCACAATGCCGACGTAAGTACAAGAGGACAGACACTCTAACTTTCTATGATTTGAACCTCTCCTGTGAGTCCAGTTTTATATTCCGATGCTTCACTTCAGGTTTACTGTGTCCCTTGGACCTTCGTATTGACGATGAAACACAGAAATTGCATCCGAATTTAATACAAAAGGCACGATGCCGACTTAAGTAAAAGTGGACTGACACTCTAACATTCTATGATTTGAACCTCTATTGCGACTCCAGTTTGAGATTCCGATGCTTCACTTAAGTTTTACTGTATCCCTTGGACCTTCTTATTGACGATGAAACACCGAAATTGCATCGGAATTTAATACAAAAGCCACAATGCCGACGTAAGTAAAAGAGGCCTGACACTCTAACTTTCTATGATTTGAACCTCTCCTTTGAGTCCAGTTTTAGATTCCGATGCTTCACCTCAGATATACTGTATCCCTTGGACCTTCTTATTAACAATGAAACACAGAAATTGCATCCGAATTTAATACAAATGGCACAATGTCCACTTAAGTACAAGAGGACTGACACTCTCACTTTCTATGATTTGTACCTCACCTGTGAGTCCAGTTTAAGATTCCGATGCTTCACTTCAGGTTTCCTGTATACCTTGTACCTTCTTATTGACGATGAAACACAGAAATTGTATCCGAATTTAATACAAAAGGCACAATACCGACTTAAGTACAAGAGGAGTGACACTCAAACATTCTATTATTTGAACCTCTCCTGTGAGTCCAGTTTTAGATTCCGATGCTTCACTTCAGGTTTACTGTATGTCTTGGACCTTCTTATTGACGATGAAATACAGAAATTGCATCCGAATTTAATACAAAAGGCACGATGCCGACTTAAGTAAAAGAGGACTGACACTCTAACATTCTATGATTTGAACCTCAATTGCGAGTCCAGTTTTAGATTCCGATGCTTCACTGAAGGTTTACTGTATCCCTTGGACCTTCTTATTGACGATGAAGCAGCGAAATTGCATCCGAATTTAATACAAAAAAGCACAATACCGACTTAAGTACAAGAGGAGTGACACTCTAACTTTCTATGATTTGAATCTCTCCTGTGAGTCCAGTTTTAGTTTCCGATGCTTCACTTCAGGTTTACTATATCCCTTGGACGTTCTTATTGGTGATGAAACACAGACTTTGCATCGGAATTAAATTCAAAAGGCACAATGCCGACCTAAGTAGAAGAGGACTAACACTCTCACTTTCTATGATTTGAACCTCTTCTGTGAGTCCAGTTTTAGATTCCGATGCTTCACTTCAGGTTTACTGTATACCTTGCACCTTCTTATTGACGATGAAACACAGAAATTGCATCGGAATTAAATTCAAAAAGCACAATGCCGACCTAAGTACAAGAGGACTGACACTCTCACTTTCTATGATTTGAACGTCTCCTGTGAGTTCAGTTTTAGATTCCGATGCTTCACTTCAGGTTTACTGTATCCCTTGGACATTCTAATTGACGACGAAACACAGAGTTTGCATCCGAATTTAATTCAAAAGGTACAATGCCGACTTAAGTACAAGAGGACTGACCCTCTAACTTTCTATGATTTGAACCTCTCCTGTGAGTCCAGGTTTAGATTCCGATGTTTCACTTCAGGTTTACCGTATCCCTTGGACCTTGTTATTGACGATGAAACACAGATATTGCATCCGAATTTAATACCAAAATCACAATGGCGACTTAAGTACAAGAAGCCTGACACTCTCACTTTCTATGATTTGAACCTCTCCTGTGAGTCCAGTTTTAGATTCTGATGCTTCACTTCAGGTTTACTGTATCCCTTGGACTTCTTATTGACGATGAACCACAGAGATTGCATCGAAATTAAATTCAAAAGGCACAATGCCGACTTAAGTACAAGAGGACTGATACTCTAACTTTCTCTGATTTGAACCTCTCCTATGAGGTCAGATTTAGATTCCGATGCTTCACTTCAGGTTTACTGTATCCCTTGGACCTTCGTATAGACGATAAAACATAGAAATTGCATCCGAATTTAATACAAATGGCACAATGCCGACTTAAGTACAAGAGGAATGGCATTCTAACTTTCTATGATTTGAACCTCTCCTGAGAGACCAGTTTTAGATTCCGATGCTTCACTTCTGGTTAACTGTATCCCTTGGACTTTCTTATTGACGATGAAACACAGAAATTCCATCCGAGTTTAATGGAAATGGCACAATACCGACTTAAGTACAAGAGCAGTGAATCTCTAACTTTCTATGATTTGAACCTCTCCTGTGAGTCCAGTTTTAGATTCTGATGCTTCACTTCAGGTTTACTGTATATCTTGGACCTTCTTATGGACGATGAAACACTGAAATTGCATCCGAATTTAATACAAATGGCACAATGCTGACTTAAGTACAAGAGGACTGACACTCTCACGTTCTATGATTTGTGTCCCTCCTGTGAGTCCAGTTTTAGATTCCAATGCTTCACTTCGGGTTTACTGTATACCTTGCAACTTCTGATTGACGATGAAACACAGATATTGCATCGGAATTTAATACAAAAGGCACAATGCCGACTTAAGTAAAAGAGGACAGACCCTCTAACTTTCTATGATTAGAACCTCCCCTGTGAGTCCAGTTTTAGATTCTGATGCCTCTCTTCAGGTTTGCTGTATCCCTTCGACCTTCTTATTGACGATGAAACACAGAGATTGCATCGAAATTAAATTCAAAAGGCACAATGCCGACATAAGTACAAGAGGACTGATACTCTACCTTTAATACAAAAGGCACAATTCCGACGTAAGTAAAAGAGGACTGACACTCTAACATTCTATGATTTGAACCTCTATTGCGAGTCCAGTTTTAGATTCTGTTGCTTCACTTCAGGTTTACTGTATCCCTTGGACCTTCTTATTGACGATGAAACACAGAAATTGCATCCGAATTTAATACAAAAGGCACAATGCAGACTTAAGTACACGAGGACTGACACTCTCTCTTTCTATGATTTGAACCTCTGCTGTGAGTCCAGTTTTTGTTGCCGAGGCTTCACTTCAGGTTTACTGTATCCCTTGGACCTTCTTATTGACGATGAAACACAGAAATGGCATCCGAAATTAATACAAAAGACCCAATGCCGACTTAAGTACAAGAGGACTGACACTCTAAGTTTCTTTGATTTGAACCTCTCCTGTGAGTCAGGTTTTAGTTTCCGATGCTTCACTTCAGGTTTACTGAATCCCTTGGACCTTCTTATTGACAATGAAACACAGAAATTGCATCCGAATTTAATACAAAAGGCACAATGCCGACGTAAGTACAAGAGGACTGACACTCTAACATTCTATGATTTGAACCTCTATTGCGAGTCCAGTTTTAGATTCCAATGCTTCACTGAAGGTTTACTGTATCCCGTGGACCTTCTTATTGACGATGAAGCAGCGAAATTGCATCCGAATTTAATACAAAAAAGCACAATACCGACTTAACTACAAGAGGAGTGACATTCTAACTTTCTATGATTTGAATCTCTCCTGTGAGTCCAGTTTTAGATTCCGATGCTTCACTTCAGGTTTACTATATCCCTTGGACGTTCTTATTGGCGATGAAACACAGACTTTGCATCGGAATAAAATTCAAAAGGCACAATGCCGACCTAAGTAGAAGAGGACTAACACTCTCACTTTCTATGATTTGAACCTCTTCTGTGAGTCCAGTTTTAGATTCCGATGCTTCACTTCAGGTTTACTGTATACCTAGCACCTTCTTATTGACGATGAAACACAGAAATTACTTCGGAATTAAATTCAAAAAGCACAATGCCGACCTAAGTACAAGAGGACTGACACTCTCACTTTCTATGATTTGAACGTCTCCTGTGAGTTGAGTTTTAGATTCCGATGCTTCACTTCAGGTTTACTGTATCCCTTGGACATTCTAATTGACGACGAAACACAGAGTTTGCATCCGAATTTAATTCAAAAGGTACAATGCCGACTTAAGTACAAGAGGACTGACACTCTAACTTTCTATGATTTGAACCTCTCCTGTGAGTCCAGGTTTAGATTCCGATGCTTCACTTCAGGTTTACTGTATGCCTTGGACCTTGTTATTGACGATGAAACACAGATATTGCATCCGAATTTATTACAAAAATCACAATGGCGACTTAAGTACAAGAAGCCTGACACTCTCACTTTCTATGATTTGAACCTCTCCTGTGAGTCCAGTTTTAGATTCCGATGCTTCACTTCAGGTTTACTGTATCCCTTGGACTTCTTATTGACGATGAACCACAGAGATTGCATCGAAATTAAATTCAAAAGGCACAATGCCGACTTAAGTACAAGAGGACTGATACTCTAACTTTCTCTGATTTGAACCTCCCTATGAGGTCAGATTTAGATTCCGATGCTTCACTTCAGGATTACTGTAACACTTGGACCTTAGTATAGACGATAAAACACAGAAATTGCATCCGAATTTAATACAAATGGCACAATGCCGACTTAAGTACAAGAGGAATGACATTCTAACTTTCTATGATTTGAACCTCTCCTGAGAGACCAGTTTTAGATTCCGATGCTTCACTTCTGGTTAACTGTATCCCTTGGACTTTCTTATTGACGATGAAACACAGAAATTCCATCCGAGTTTAATGGAAATGGCACAATACCGACTTAAGTACAAGAGGAGAGACACTCTAACTTTCTATGATTTGAACCTCTCCTGTGAGTCCAGTTTTAGATTCTGATGCTTCACTTCAGGTTTACTGTATATCTTGGACCTTCTTATGGACGATGAATCACTGAAATTGCATCCGAATTTAATACAAATGGCACAATGCTGACTTAAGTACAAGAGGACTGACACTCTCACGTTCTATGATTTGAGTCCCTCCTGTGAGTCCAGTTTTAGATTCCAATGCTTCACTTCGGGTTTACTGTATACCTTGCAACTTCTGTTTGACGATGAAACACAGAAATTGCATCGGAATTTAATATAAAAGGCACAATGCCCACTTAAATAAAAGAGGACAGACCCTCTAACTTTCTATGATTTGAACCTCCGCTGTGAGTCCAGTTTTAGATTCTGATGCTTCACTTCAGGTTTGCTGTATCCCTTCGACCTTCTTATTGACGATGAAACACAGAAATTGCATCCGAATTTAATACAAAGGGCACAATGCAGACTTAAGTACACGAGGACTGACACTCTCTCTTTCTATGATTTGAACCTCTCCTGTATGTCCAGTTTTGGATTCCGATGCTTCACTTCAGGGTTACTGTATACTTTGCACCTTCTTATTGACGATGATACACAGAAATTGCATCGGAATTAAATTCAAAAGGCACAATGCCTACTTAAGTAAAAGAGGACAGACACTCTCACTTTCTGTGATTTGAACCTCTCCTGTGAGTCCAGTTTTAGATTCCGATGCTTCACTTCAGGTTTACTGTATACCTTGGACCTTCTTATTGACGATGAAACACAGAAATTGCATCGGAATTAAATTCAAAAGGCACAATGCCGACTTAAGTACAACAGGACTGACACTCTAACCTTCTATGATTTCAATCTCTCCTGTAGGTCCAGTTTTAGATTCCGATGCTTCACTTCAGGTTTACTTTATCCCTTGGAACTTCTTATTGACGATGAAACACAGAGTTTGCATCCGAATTTAATACAAAAGGCACAATGCCGACGTAAGTACAAGAGGACTGACACTCTAACATTCTATGATTTGAACCTCTATTGCGAGTCCAGTTTTAGATTCCAATGCTTCACTGAAGGTTTACTGTATCCCGTGGACCTTCTTATTGACGATGAAGCAGCGAAATTGCATCCGAATTTAATACAAAAAAGCACAATACCGACTTAAGTACAAGAGGAGTGACATTCTAACTTTCTATGATTTGAATCTCTCCTGTGAGTCCAGTTTTAGATTCCGATGCTTCACTTCAGGTTTACTATATCCCTTGGACGTTCTTATTGGCGATGAAACACAGACTTTGCATCGGAATTAAATTCAAAAGGCACAATGCCGACCTAAGTAGAAGAGGACTAACACTCTCACTTTCTATGATTTGAACCTCTTCTGTGAGTCCAGTTTTAGATTCCGATGCTTCACTTCAGGTTTACTGTATACCTTGCACCTTCTTATTGACGATGAAACACAGAAATTACTTCGGAATTAAATTCAAAAAGCACAATGCCGACCTAAGTACAAGAGGACTGACACTCTCACTTTCTATGATTTGAACGTCTCCTGTGAGTTGAGTTTTAGATTCCGATGCTTCACTTCAGGTTTACTGTATCCCTTGGACATTCTAATTGACGACGAAACGCAGAGTTTGCATTCGAATTTAATTCAAGAGGTACAATGCCGACTTAAGTACAAGAGGACTGACACTCTAACTTTCTATGATTTGAACCTCTCCTGTGAGTCCAGGTTTAGATTCCGATGCTTCACTTCAGGTTTACTGTATGCCTTGGACCTTGTTATTGACGATGAAACACAGATATTGAATCCGAATTTATTACAAAAATCACAATGGCGACTTAAGTACAAGAAGCCTGACACTCTCACTTTCTATGATTTGAACCTCTCCTGTGAGTCCAGTTTTAGATTCCGATGCTTCACTTCAGGTTTACTGTATCCCTTGGACTTCTTATTGACGATGAACCACAGAGATTGCATCGAAAATAAATTCAAAAGGCACAGTGCCGACTTAAGTACAAGAGGACTGATACTCTAACTTTCTCTGATTTGAACCTCTCCTATGAGGTCAGATTTAGATTCCGATGCTTCACTTCAGGATTACTGTAACCCTTGGACCTTAGTATAGACGATAAAACACAGAAATTGCATCCGAATTTAATACAAATGGCACAATGCCGACTTAAGTACAAGAGGAATGACATTCTAACTTTCTATGATTTGAACCTCTCCTGAGAGACCAGTTTTAGATTCCGATGCTTCACTTCTGGTTAACTGTATCCCTTGGACTTTCTTATTGACGATGAAACACAGAAATTCCATCCGAGTTTAATGGAAATGGCACAATACCGACTTAAGTACAAGAGGAGAGGCACTCTAACTTTCTATGATTTGAACCTCTCCTGTGAGTCCAGTTTTAGATTCTGATGCTTCACTTCAGGTTTACTGTATATCTTGGACCTTCTTATGGACGATGAATCACTGAAATTGCATCCGAATTTAATACAAATGGCACAATGCTGACTTAAGTACAAGAGGACTGACACTCTCACGTTGTATGATTTGAGTCCCTCCTGTGAGTCCAGTTTTAGATTCCAATGCTTCACTTCGGGTTTACTGTATACCTTGCAACTTCTGATTGACGATGAAACACAGAAATTGCATCGGAATTTAATACAAAAGGCACAATGCCCACTTAAATAAAAGAGGACAGACCCTCTAACTTTCTATGATTTGAACCTCCGCTGTGAGTCCAGATTTAGATTCTGATGCTTCACTTCAGGTTTGCTGTATCCCTTCGACCTTCTTATTGACGATGAAACACAGAAATTGCATCCGAATTCAATACAAAAGGCACAATTCCGACGTAAGTAAAAGAGGACTGACACTCTAACATTCTATGATTTGAACCTCTATTGCGAGTCTAGTTTGAGATTCCGATGCTTCACTTAAGTTTTACTGTATCCCTTGGACCTTCTTATTGACGATGAAACACCGAAATTGCATCCGAATTTAATACAAAAGGCACAATACCGACTTAAGTACAAGAGGAGTGACACGCTAACTTTCTATGATTTGAACCTCTCCTGCGAACCCAGTTTTAGATTCCGATGCTTCACTTCAGGTTTAGTGTATCCCTTGGACCTTCTTAACGACTATGATACACAGGAATTGCATCCGAATTTAATACAAATGGCACAATGCTGACTTAAGTACAAGAGGACTGACACTCTCACTTTCTATGATTTGACCCTCTCCTGTGAGTCCAGTTTTAAATACCGATGCTCCACTTCAGGTTTACTGTATCCCTTGGACCTTCTTATTGACGATGAAACACAGAAATTGCATCGGAATTAAATACAAAAGGCACAATGCCGACTTAAATAAAAGAGGACAGACCCTCTAACTTTCTATGATTTGAACCTCCGCTGTGAGTCCAGTTTTAGATTCTGATGCTTCACTTCAGGTTTGCTGTATCCCTTCGACCTTCTTATTGACGATGAAACACAGAAATTGCATCCGAATTTAATAGAAAAGGCACAATTCCGACGTAAGTAAAAGAGGACTGACACTCTAACATTCTATGATTTGAACCTCTATTGCGAGTCCAGTTTGAGATTCCGATGCTTCACTTAAGTTTTACTGTATCCCTTGGACCTTCTTATTGACGATGAAACACCGAAATTGTATCCGAATTTAATACAAATGGCACAATGCTGACTTAAGTACAAGAGGACTGACACTCTCACGTTCTATGATTTGAGTCCCTCCTGTGAGTCCAGTTTTAGATTCCGATGCTTCACTTCAGGGTTACTGTATACTTTGCACCTTCTTATTGACGATGATACACAGGAATTGCATCGGAATTAAGTTCAAAAGGCACAATGCCTACTTAAGTAAAAGAGGACAGACACTCTCACTTTCTGTGATTTGAACCTCTCCTGTGAGTCCAGTTTTAGATTCCGATGCTTCACTTCAGGTTTACTGTATACCTTGGACCTTCTTATTGACGATGAAACACAGAAATTGCATCGGAATTAAATTCAAAAGGCACAATGCCGACTTAAGTACAACAGGACTGACACTCTAACCTTCTATGATTTCAATCTCTCCTGTAGGTCCAGTTTTAGATTCCGATGCTTCACTTCAGGTTAACTTTATCCCTTGGAACTTCTTATTGACGATGAAACACAGAGTTTGCATCCGAATTTAATACAAAAGGCACAATGCCGACGTAAGTACAAGAGGACAGACACTCTAACTTTCTATGATTTGAACCTCTCCTGTGAGTCCAGTTTTATATTCCGATGCTTCACTTCAGGTTTACTGTGTCCCTTGGACCTTCTTATTGACGATGAAACACAGAAATTGCATCCGAATTTAATACAAAAGGCACGATGCCGACTTAAGTAAAAGAGGACTGACACTCTAACATTCTATGATTTGAACCTCTATTGCGACTCCAGTTTGAGATTCCGATGCTTCACTTAAGCTTTACTGTATCCCTTGGACCTTCTTATTGACGATGAAACACCGAAATTGCATCGGAATTTAATACAAAAGCCACAATGCCGACGTAAGTAAAAGAGGCCTGACACTCTAACTTCCTATGATTTGAACCTCTCCTTTGAGTCCAGTTTTAGATTCCGATGCTTCACCTCAGGTATACTGTATCCCTTGGACCTTCTTATTAACAATGAAACACAGAAATTGCATCCGAATTTAATACAAATGGCACAATGTCCACTTAAGTACAAGAGGACTGACACTCTCACTTTCTATGATTTGTACCTTACCTGTGAGTCCAGTTTAAGATTCCGATGCTTCACTTCAGGTTTCCTGTATACCTTGTACCTTCTTATTGACGATGAAACACAGAAATTGTATCCGAATTTAATACAAAAGGCACAATACCGACTTAAGTACAAGAGGAGTGACACTCAAACATTCTATTATTTGAACCTCTCCTGTGAGTCCAGTTTTAGATTCCGATGCTTCACTTCAGGTTTACTGTATATCTTGGACCTTCTTATTGACGATGAAATACAGAAATTGCATCCGAATTTAATACAAAAGGCACGATGCCGACTTAAGTAAAAGAGGACTGACACTCTAACATTCTATGATTTGAACCTCTATTGCGAGTCCAGTTTTAGATTCCGATGCTTCACTGAAGGTTTACTGTATCTCTTGGACCTTCTTATTGACGATGAAGCAGCGAAATTGCATCCGAATTTAATACAAAAAAGCACAATACCAACTTAAGTACAAGAGGAGTGACACTCTAACTTTCTATGATTTGAATCTCTCCTGTGAGTCCAGTTTTAGTTTCCGATGCTTCACTTCAGGTTTACTATATCCCTTGGACGTTCTTATTGGTGATGAAACACAGACTTTGCATCGGAATTAAATTCAAAAGGCACAATGCCGACCTAAGTAGAAGAGGACTAACACTCTCACTTTCTATGATTTGAACCTCTTCTGTGAGTCCAGTTTTAGATTCCGATGCTTCACTTCAGGTTAACTGTATCCCTTGGACTTTCTTATTGACGATGAAACACAGAAATTCCATCCGAGTTTAATGGAAATGGCACAATACCGACTTAAGTACAAGAGCAGTGAATCTCTAACTTTCTATGATTTGAACCTCTCCTGTGAGTCCAGTTTTAGATTCTGATGCTTCACTTCAGGTTTACTGTATATCTTGGACCTTCTTATGGACGATGAAACACTGAAATTGCATCCGAATTTAATACAAATGGCACAATGCTGACTTAAGTACAAGAGGACTGACACTCTCACGTTCTATGATTTGAGTCCCTCCTGTGAGTCCAGTTTTAGATTCCAATGCTTCACTTCGGGTTTACTGTATACCTTGCAACTTCTGATTGACGATGAAACACAGAAATTGCATCGGAATTTAATACAAAAGGCACAATGCCGACTTAAGTAAAAGAGGACAGACCCTCTAACTTTCTATGATTTGAACCTCCCCTGTGAGTCCAGTTTTAGATTCTGATGCCTCACTTCAGGTTTGCTGTATCCCTTCGACCTTCTTATTGACGATGAAACACAGAGATTGCATCGAAATTAAATTCAAAAGGCACAATGCCGACATAAGTACAAGAGGACTGATACTCTACCTTTAATACAAAAGGCACAATTCCGACGTAAGTAAAAGAGGACTGACACTCTAACATTCTATGATTTGAACCTCTATTGCGAGTCCAGTTTGAGATTCCGATGCTTCACTTAAGTTTTACTGTATCCCTTGGACCTTCTTATTGACGATGAAACACCGAAATTGCATCCGAATTTAATACAAAAGGCACAATACCGACTTAAGTACAAGAGGAGTGACACTCTAACTTTCTATGATTTGAACCTCTCCTGTAAACCCAGTTTTAGATTCCGATGCTTCACTTCAGGTTTAGTGTATCCCTTGGACCTTCTTAACGACTATGATACACAGGAATTGCATCCGAATTTAATACAAATGGCACAATGCTGACTTAAGTACAAGAGGACTGACACTCTAACTTTCTATGATTTGAACCTCTCCTGTGAGTCCAGTTTTAGATTCCGATGCTTCACATCAGGTATACTGTATCCCTTGGACCTTCTTATTAACGATGAAACACAGAAATTGCATCTGAATTAAATACAAATGGCACAATGTCGACTTAAGTACAAGAGGACTGACACTCTCACTTTCTATGATTTGTACATCTCCTGTGAGTCCAGTTTTAGATTCCGATGCTTCACTTCAGGTTTCCTGTATACCTTGCACCTTCTTATTGACGATGAAACACAAAAATTGTATCCGAATTTAATACAAAAGGCTCAATGCCGACTTAAGTACAAAAGGACTGATATTCTAACTTTCTATGATTTGTACCTCTCCTATAAGTCCAGTTTTAACTACCGATGCTTCACTTCAGGTTTACTGTATACCTTGCACCTTCTTATTGACGATGAAACATAGAAATTGCATCGTAATTTAATACAAAAGTCACAATGCCGACGTAAGTAAAAGAGGCCTGACACTCTAACTTTCTATGATTTTAACCTCTCCTGTGAGTCCAGTTTTAGATTCCGATGCTTCACCTCAGGTATACTGTATCCCTTGGACCTTCTTATTAACGATGAAACACAGAAATTGAATCCGAATTTAATACAAATGGCACAATGTCGACTTAAGTACAAGAGGACTGACACTCTCACTTTCTATGATTTGTACCTCTCCTATGAGTCCAGTTTAACATTCCGATGCTTCACTTCAGGTTTCCTGTATACCTTGTACCTTCTTATTGACGATGAAACACAGAAATTGTATCCGAATTTAATACAAAAGGCACAATACCGACTTCAGTAAAAGAGGAGTGACACTCAAACATTCTATTATTTGAACCTCTCCTGTGAGTCCAGTTTTAGATTCGGAAGCTTCACTTCGGATTTTCTGTATAACTTGCACCTTCTGATTGACGATGTAACACAGAAATTGCATCGGAATTTAATACAAAAGGCACAATGCCGATTTAAGTGAAAGAGGACTGACCCTCTAACTTTCTATGATTTGAACCTCTCCTGTGAGTACAGTTTTAGATTCTGATGCTTCACTTCATGTTTACTGTATCCCTTGGATCTTCTTATTGACGATGAAACACAGAAATTGCATCCGAATTTAATACAAAAGGCACAATGCCGACTTAAGTACACGAGGACTGACACTCTCACTTTCTATGATTTGAACCTCTCCTGTAAGTCCAGTTTTAGATTCCGATGCTTCACTTCAGGTTTACTGTATACCTTGGACCTTCTTATTGACGATGAAACACAGAAATTGCATCGGAATTAAATTCAAAAGGCACAATGCCGACTTAAGTACAACAGGACTGACACTCTAACCTTCTATGATTTCAACCTCTCCTGTGGGTCCAGTTTTAGATTCCGATGCTTCACTTCAGGTTTACTTTATCCCTTGGAACTTCTTATTGACGATGAAACAAAGAGTTTGCAACCGAATTTAATACAAAAGGCACAATGCCGACGTAAGTACAAGAGGACAGACACTCTAACTTTCTATGATTTGAACCTCTCCTATGAGTCCAGTTTTATATTCCGATACTTCACTTCATGTTTTCTGTGTCTCTTGGACCCTCTTATTGACGATGAAACACAGAAATTGCATCCGAATTTAATACAAAAGGCACGATGCCGACTTAAGTAAAAGAGGACTGACACTCTAACTTTCTATGATTTGAACCTCTCCTGTGAGTCCAGGTTTAGATTCCGATGCTTCACTTCAGGTTTACTGTATCCCTTGGACCTTGTTATTGACGATGAAACACAGATATTGCATCCGAATTTAATACAAAAATCACAATGGCGACTTAAGTACAAGAGGCCTGACACTCTCACTTTCTATGATTTGAACCTCTCCTGTGAGTCCAGTTTTAGATTCCGATGCTTCACTTTAGGTTTACTGTATCCCTTGGACTTCTTATTGACGATGAACCACAGAGATTGCATCGAAATTAAATTCAAAAGGCACAATGCCGACTTAAGTACAAGAGGACTGATACTCTAACTTTCTCTGATTTGAACCTCTCCTATGAGGACAGATTTAGATTCCGATGCTTCACTTCAGGTTTACTGTATCCCTTGGACCTTCGTATAGACGATAAAACACAGAAATTGCATCCGAATTTAATACAAATGGCACAATGCCGACTTAAGTACAAGAGGAATGACATTCTAACTTTCTATGATTTGAACCTCTCCTGAGAGACCAGTTTTAGATTCCGATGCTCCACTTCTGGTTAACTGTATCCCTTGGACTTTCTTATTGACGATGAAACTCAGAAATTCCATCCGAGTTTATTGGAAATGGCACAATACCGACTAAAGTACAACAGGAGTGGCACTCTAACTTTCTATGATTTGAACCTCTCCTGTGAGTCCAGTTTTAGATTCTGATGCTTCACTTCAGGTTTACTGTATATCTTGGACCTTCTTATTGACGATGAAACACAGAAACTGCATCCGAATTTAATACCAATGGCACAATGCCGACTTAAGTACAAGAGGACTGACACTCCCACGTTCTATGATTTGAGTCCCTCCTGTGAGTCCAGTTTTAGATTCCAATGCTTCACTTCGGGTTTACTGTATACCTTGCAACTTCTGATTGACGATGAAACACAGAAATTGCATCGGAATTTAATACAAAAGGCACAATGCCGACTTAAGTAAAAGAGGACAGACCCTCCAACTTTCTATGATTTGAATCCCTCCTGTGAGTCCAGTTTTAGATTCTGATGCTTCACTTCAGGTTTGCTGTATCCCTTCGACTTTCTTATTGTCGATGAAGCACAGAAATGGCATCCGAATTTAATAAAAAAGGCACAATGCCGACTAAAGTAAAAGAGGACTGACACTCTAACATTCTATGATTTGAACCTCTATTGCGAGTCCAGTTTTAGATTCCGATGCTTCACTTAAGTTTTACTGTATCTCTTGGACCTTCTTATTGACGATGAAGCACCGAAATTGCATCCGAATTTGATACAAAAGGCACAATACCGACTTAAGTACAAGAGGACTAACACTCTCACTTTCTATGATTTGAACCTCTTCTGTGAGTCCAGTTTTAGATACCGATGCTTCACTTCAGGTTTTCTGTATACCTGGCACCTTCTTATTGACGATGAAACACAGAAATTGCATCGGAATTAAATTCAAAAGGCACAATGCCGACCTAAGTACAAGAGGACTGACAATCTCACTTTCTATGATTTGAACCTCTCCTGTGAGTCCAGTTTTATAATCCGATGCTTCACTTCAGGTTTACTGTATCCCTTGGACCTTCCAATTGACGATGAAACACAGAGTTTGCATCCGAATTTAATACAAAAGGTACAATGCCGACTTAAGTACAGGAGAACTGATACTCTAACTTTCTATGATTTGAACCTCTCCTGTGAGTCCAGGTTTAGATTCCGATGCTTCACTTCAGGTTTACTGTATACCTGGCACCTTCTTATTGACGATGAAACACAAAAATTGCATCGGAATTAAATTCAAAAATCACAATGCCGACCTAAGTACAAGAGGACTGACACTCTCACTTTCTATGATATGGACCTCTCGTGTGAGTCCAGTTTTAGATTCCGATGCTCCACTTCAGGTTTACTGTATCCCTTGGACATTCTTGTTGACGATGAACCACCGAAATTGCATCGGAATTAAATTCAAAAGGCACAATGCCGACATAAGTACAAGAGGACTGACACTGTAACTTTCTATGATTTGAGCCTATCCTGTGAAGCCAGATTTAGATTCCGATGCTTCACTTCAGGTTTACTGTATCCCTTGGACCTTCTTATAGACGATAAATCACAGAAATTGCATCCGAATTTAATACAAATGGCACAATGCCGACTTACGTACAAGAGGACTGCCACTCTCACTTTAAATGATTTGAACGTCTCCTGTGAGTCCAGTTTTATATTCCGATGCTTCACTTCAGGTTGACTGAATCCCTTGGCCTTCTTATTGACGATGAAACACAGAAAATGCATCCGAATTTAATACAAACTGCACAACGCCGACTTAAGTACAAGAGGGCTGACACTCTCACTTTCTATGATTGGAACCTCTCCTGTGAGATCAGTTTTAGATTCTGATGCTTCACTTCAGGTTTACCGTATCCCTTGGACCTTCTTATTGACGATAAAACACAGAAATCGCATCAGAATTAAATTCAAAATGTACAATGCCGACCTAAGTAGAAGAGGACTGACACTCTCACTTTCTATGATTTGAACGTCTCCTGTGAGTCCAGTTTTAGATTCTGATGCTTCACTTCAGGTTTGCTGTATCCCTTCGACCTTCTTATTGACGATGAAACACAGAAATTGCATCCGAATTTAATAGAAAAGGCACAATTCCGACGTAAGTAAAAGAGGACTGACACTCTAACATTCTATGATTTGAACCTCTATTGCGAGTCCAGTTTGAGATTCCGATGCTTCACTTAAGTTTTACTGTATCCCTTGGACCTTCTTATTGACGATGAAACACCGAAATTGTATCCGAATTTAATACAAATGGCACAATGCTGACTTAAGTACAAGAGGACTGACACTCTCACGTTCTATGATTTGAGTCCCTCCTGTGAGTCCAGTTTTAGATTCCGATGCTTCACTTCAGGGTTACTGTATACTTTGCACCTTCTTATTGACGATGATACACAGGAATTGCATCGGAATTAAGTTCAAAAGGCACAATGCCTACTTAAGTAAAAGAGGACAGACACTCTCACTTTCTGTGATTTGAACCTCTCCTGTGAGTCCAGTTTTAGATTCCGATGCTTCACTTCAGGTTTACTGTATACCTTGGACCTTCTTATTGACGATGAAACACAGAAATTGCATCGGAATTAAATTCAAAAGGCACAATGCCGACTTAAGTACAACAGGACTGACACTCTAACCTTCTATGATTTCAATCTCTCCTGTAGGTCCAGTTTTAGATTCCGATGCTTCACTTCAGGTTAACTTTATCCCTTGGAACTTCTTATTGACGATGAAACACAGAGTTTGCATCCGAATTTAATACAAAAGGCACAATGCCGACGTAAGTACAAGAGGACAGACACTCTAACTTTCTATGATTTGAACCTCTCCTGTGAGTCCAGTTTTATATTCCGATGCTTCACTTCAGGTTTACTGTGTCCCTTGGACCTTCTTATTGACGATGAAACACAGAAATTGCATCCGAATTTAATACAAAAGGCACGATGCCGACTTAAGTAAAAGAGGACTGACACTCTAACATTCTATGATTTGAACCTCTATTGCGACTCCAGTTTGAGATTCCGATGCTTCACTTAAGTTTTACTGTATCCCTTGGACCTTCTTATTGACGATGAAACACCGAAATTGCATCGGAATTTAATACAAAAGCCACAATGCCGACGTAAGTAAAAGAGGCCTGACACTCTAACTTCCTATGATTTGAACCTCTCCTTTGAGTCCAGTTTTAGATTCCGATGCTTCACCTCAGGTATACTGTATCCCTTGGACCTTCTTATTAACAATGAAACACAGAAATTGCATCCGAATTTAATACAAATGGCACAATGTCCACTTAAGTACAAGAGGACTGACACTCTCACTTTCTATGATTTGTACCTTACCTGTGAGTCCAGTTTAAGATTCCGATGCTTCACTTCAGGTTTCCTGTATACCTTGTACCTTCTTATTGACGATGAAACACAGAAATTGTATCCGAATTTAATACAAAAGGCACAATACCGACTTAAGTACAAGAGGAGTGACACTCAAACATTCTATTATTTGAACCTCTCCTGTGAGTCCAGTTTTAGATTCCGATGCTTCACTTCAGGTTTACTGTATATCTTGGACCTTCTTATTGACGATGAAATACAGAAATTGCATCCGAATTTAATACAAAAGGCACGATGCCGACTTAAGTAAAAGAGGACTGACACTCTAACATTCTATGATTTGAACCTCTATTGCGAGTCCAGTTTTAGATTCCGATGCTTCACTGAAGGTTTACTGTATCTCTTGGACCTTCTTATTGACGATGAAGCAGCGAAATTGCATCCGAATTTAATACAAAAAAGCACAATACCAACTTAAGTACAAGAGGAGTGACACTCTAACTTTCTATGATTTGAATCTCTCCTGTGAGTCCAGTTTTAGTTTCCGATGCTTCACTTCAGGTTTACTATATCCCTTGGACGTTCTTATTGGTGATGAAACACAGACTTTGCATCGGAATTAAATTCAAAAGGCACAATGCCGACCTAAGTAGAAGAGGACTAACACTCTCACTTTCTATGATTTGAACCTCTTCTGTGAGTCCAGTTTTAGATTCCGATGCTTCACTTCAGGTTAACTGTATCCCTTGGACTTTCTTATTGACGATGAAACACAGAAATTCCATCCGAGTTTAATGGAAATGGCACAATACCGACTTAAGTACAAGAGCAGTGAATCTCTAACTTTCTATGATTTGAACCTCTCCTGTGAGTCCAGTTTTAGATTCTGATGCTTCACTTCAGGTTTACTGTATATCTTGGACCTTCTTATGGACGATGAAACACTGAAATTGCATCCGAATTTAATACAAATGGCACAATGCTGACTTAAGTACAAGAGGACTGACACTCTCACGTTCTATGATTTGAGTCCCTCCTGTGAGTCCAGTTTTAGATTCCAATGCTTCACTTCGGGTTTACTGTATACCTTGCAACTTCTGATTGACGATGAAACACAGAAATTGCATCGGAATTTAATACAAAAGGCACAATGCCGACTTAAGTAAAAGAGGACAGACCCTCTAACTTTCTATGATTTGAACCTCCCCTGTGAGTCCAGTTTTAGATTCTGATGCCTCACTTCAGGTTTGCTGTATCCCTTCGACCTTCTTATTGACGATGAAACACAGAGATTGCATCGAAATTAAATTCAAAAGGCACAATGCCGACATAAGTACAAGAGGACTGATACTCTACCTTTAATACAAAAGGCACAATTCCGACGTAAGTAAAAGAGGACTGACACTCTAACATTCTATGATTTGAACCTCTATTGCGAGTCCAGTTTGAGATTCCGATGCTTCACTTAAGTTTTACTGTATCCCTTGGACCTTCTTATTGACGATGAAACACCGAAATTGCATCCGAATTTAATACAAAAGGCACAATACCGACTTAAGTACAAGAGGAGTGACACTCTAACTTTCTATGATTTGAACCTCTCCTGTAAACCCAGTTTTAGATTCCGATGCTTCACTTCAGGTTTAGTGTATCCCTTGGACCTTCTTAACGACTATGATACACAGGAACTGCATCCGAATTTAATACAAATGGCACAATGCTGACTTAAGTACAAGAGGACTGACACTCTAACTTTCTATGATTTGAACCTCTCCTGTGAGTCCAGTTTTAGATTCCGATGCTTCACATCAGGTATACTGTATCCCTTGGACCTTCTTATTAACGATGAAACACAGAAATTGCATCTGAATTAAAT
Organism: Schistocerca americana; assembly: GCF_021461395.2. NCBI lineage: Eukaryota > Metazoa > Arthropoda > Insecta > Orthoptera > Acrididae > Schistocerca > Schistocerca americana. Next base: position 7,039,783 of record NC_060128.1, on the reverse strand, counting down.
ACAAATGGCACAATGTCGACTTAAGTACAAGAGGACTGACACTCTCACTTTCTATGATTTGTACCTCTCCTATGAGTCCAGTTTAACATTCCGATGCTTCACTTCAGGTTTCCTGTATACCTTGTACCTTCTTATTGACGATGAAACACAGAAATTGTATCCGAATTTAATACAAAAGGCACAATACCGACTTCAGTAAAAGAGGAGTGACACTCAAACATTCTATTATTTGAACCTCTCCTGTGAGTCCAGTTTTAGATTCGGAAGCTTCACTTCGGATTTTCTGTATAACTTGCACCTTCTGATTGACGATGTAACACAGAAATTGCATCGGAATTTAATACAAAAGGCACAATGCCGATTTAAGTAAAAGAGGACTGACCCTCTAACTTTCTATGATTTGAACCTCTCCTGTGAGTACAGTTTTAGATTCTGATGCTTCACTTCATGTTTACTGTATCCCTTGGATCTTCTTATTGACGATGAAACACAGAAATTGCATCCGAATTTAATACAAAAGGCACAATGCCGACTTAAGTACACGAGGACTGACACTCTCACTTTCTATGATTTGAACCTCTCCTGTAAGTCCAGTTTTAGATTCCGATGCTTCACTTCAGGTTTACTGTATACCTTGGACCTTCTTATTGACGATGAAACACAGAAATTGCATCGGAATTAAATTCAAAAGGCACAATGCCGACTTAAGTACAACAGGACTGACACTCTAACCTTCTATGATTTCAACCTCTCCTGTGGGTCCAGTTTTAGATTCCGATGCTTCACTTCAGGTTTACTTTATCCCTTGGAACTTCTTATTGACGATGAAACAAAGAGTTTGCAACCGAATTTAATACAAAAGGCACAATGCCGACGTAAGTACAAGAGGACAGACACTCTAACTTTCTATGATTTGAACCTCTCCTATGAGTCCAGTTTTATATTCCGATACTTCACTTCATGTTTTCTGTGTCTCTTGGACCCTCTTATTGACGATGAAACACAGAAATTGCATCCGAATTTAATACAAAAGGCACGATGCCGACTTAAGTAAAAGAGGACTGACACTCTAACTTTCTATGATTTGAACCTCTCCTGTGAGTCCAGGTTTAGATTCCGATGCTTCACTTCAGGTTTACTGTATCCCTTGGACCTTGTTATTGACGATGAAACACAGATATTGCATCCGAATTTAATACAAAAATCACAATGGCGACTTAAGTACAAGAGGCCTGACACTCTCACTTTCTATGATTTGAACCTCTCCTGTGAGTCCAGTTTTAGATTCCGATGCTTCACTTTAGGTTTACTGTATCCCTTGGACTTCTTATTGACGATGAACCACAGAGATTGCATCGAAATTAAATTCAAAAGGCACAATGCCGACTTAAGTACAAGAGGACTGATACTCTAACTTTCTCTGATTTGAACCTCTCCTATGAGGACAGATTTAGATTCCGAAGCTTCACTTCAGGTTTACTGTATCCCTTGGACCTTCGTATAGACGATAAAACACAGAAATTGCATCCGAATTTAATACAAATGGCACAATGCCGACTTAAGTACAAGAGGAATGACATTCTAACTTTCTATGATTTGAACCTCTCCTGAGAGACCAGTTTTAGATTCCGATGCTCCACTTCTGGTTAACTGTATCCCTTGGACTTTCTTATTGACGATGAAACTCAGAAATTCCATCCGAGTTTATTGGAAATGGCACAATACCGACTAAAGTACAACAGGAGTGGCACTCTAACTTTCTATGATTTGAACCTCTCCTGTGAGTCCAGTTTTAGATTCTGATGCTTCACTTCAGGTTTACTGTATATCTTGGACCTTCTTATTGACGATGAAACACAGAAACTGCATCCGAATTTAATACCAATGGCACAATGCCGACTTAAGTACAAGAGGACTGACACTCCCACGTTCTATGATTTGAGTCCCTCCTGTGAGTCCAGTTTCAGATTCCAATGCTTCACTTCGGGTTTACTGTATACCTTGCAACTTCTGATTGACGATGAAACACAGAAATTGCATCGGAATTTAATACAAAAGGCACAATGCCGACTTAAGTAAAAGAGGACAGACCCTCCAACTTTCTATGATTTGAATCCCTCCTGTGAGTCCAGTTTTAGATTCTGATGCTTCACTTCAGGTTTGCTGTATCCCTTCGACTTTCTTATTGTCGATGAAGCACAGAAATGGCATCCGAATTTAATAAAAAAGGCACAATACCGACTTAAGTACAAGAGGACTAACACTCTCACTTTCTATGATTTGAACCTCTTCTGTGAGTCCAGTTTTAGATACCGATGCTTCACTTCAGGTTTTCTGTATACCTGGCACCTTCTTATTGACGATGAAACACAGAAATTGCATCGGAATTAAATTCAAAAGGCACAATGCCGACCTAAGTACAAGAGGACTGACAATCTCACTTTCTATGATTTGAACCTCTCCTGTGAGTCCAGTTTTATAATCCGATGCTTCACTTCAGGTTTACTGTATCCCTTGGACCTTCCAATTGACGATGAAACACAGAGTTTGCATCCGAATTTAATACAAAAGGTACAATGCCGACTTAAGTACAGGAGAACTGATACTCTAACTTTCTATGATTTGAACCTCTCCTGTGAGTCCAGGTTTAGATTCCGATGCTTCACTTCAGGTTTACTGTATACCTGGCACCTTCTTATTGACGATGAAACACAAAAATTGCATCGGAATTAAATTCAAAAGGCACAATGCCGACCTAAGTACAAGAGGACTGACACTCTCACTTTCTATGATATGGACCTCTCGTGTGAGTCCAGTTTTAGATTCCGATGCTCCACTTCTGGTTTACTGTATCCCTTGGACATTCTTGTTGACGATGAACCACCGAAATTGCATCGGAATTAAATTCAAAAGGCACAATGCCGACATAAGTACAAGAGGACTGACACTGTAACTTTCTATGATTTGAGCCTATCCTGTGAAGCCAGATTTAGATTCCGATGCTTCACTTCAGGTTTACTGTATCCCTTGGACCTTCTTATAGACGATAAATCACAGAAATTGCATCCGAATTTAATACAAATGGCACAATGCCGACTTACGTACAAGAGGACTGCCACTCTCACTTTAAATGATTTGAACGTCTCCTGTGAGTCCAGTTTTATATTCCGATGCTTCACTTCAGGTTGACTGAATCCCTTGGCCTTCTTATTGACGATGAAACACAGAAAATGCATCCGAATTTAATACAAACTGCACAACGCCGACTTAAGTACAAGAGGGCTGACACTCTCACTTTCTATGATTGGAACCTCTCCTGTGAGATCAGTTTTAGATTCTGATGCTTCACTTCAGGTTTACCGTATCCCTTGGACCTTCTTATTGACGATAAAACACAGAAATCGCATCAGAATTAAATTCAAAATGTACAATGCCGACCTAAGTAGAAGAGGACTGACACTCTCACTTTCTATGATTTGAACGTCTCCTGTGAGTCCAGTTTTAGATTCCGATGCTTCACTTCATGTTTACTGCATCCCTTGGACCTTCTTATTAACGATGAAACACAGAAATTGCATCCGAATTTAATGCAAATGGTACAATGTCGACTTAAGTACAAGAGGACTGATACTCTCACTTTCTATGATTTGTACCTCTCCTGTGAGACCAGTTTTAGATTCCGATGCTTCACTTCAGGTTTCCTGTATACCTTGCGCCTTCTTATTGACGATGAAACACAGAAATTGTATCCGAATTTAATACAAAAGGCACAATGCCGACTTAAGTACAAGAGGACTGACATTCTATCTTTCTATGATTTGAACCTCTCCTGAGAGTCCAGTTTTAGATTCCGATGCTTCACTTCTGGTTTTCTGTATCCCTTGGACTTTCTTATTGTCGATGAAACTCAGAAGTTGCATCCGAGTTTGATACAAATGGCACAATACCGACTTAAGTACAAGAGGAGTGACACTCTAACTTTCTATGATTTGAACCTCTCCTGTGAGTCCTGTTTTAGATTCCGATGCTTCACTTCAGGTTTACTGCATCCCTTGGACGTTCTTATTGGCGATGAAACACAGACATTGTATCAGAATTAAATTCAAAAGGCACAATGCCGACCTAAGTAGAAGAGGACTAACACTCTCACTTTCTATGATTTGAACCTCTTCTGTGAGTCCAGTTTTAGATTCCGATGCTTCACTTCAGGTTTACTGTAGACCTTGCACCTTCTTATTGACGATGAAACACAGATATTGCATCGGAATTAAATTCAAAAGGCACAATGCCGACCTAAGTACAAGAGGACTGACACTCTCACTTTCTATGATTTGAACCGCTCCTGTGAGTCCAGTTTTAGATTCCGATGCTTCACTTCAGGTTTACTGTATCCCTTGGACATTCTAATTTACGATGAAACACTGAGTTTGCATCCGAATTTAATACAAAAGTACAATGCCGACTTAAGTACAAGCGGACTGACACTCTAACTTTCTATAATTGAACCTCTCCTGTGAGTCCAGGTTTAGATTCCGATGCTTCACTTCAGGTTTACTCTATCCCTTGGACCTTCTTATTGACGATGAAACACAGATAATGCATCCGAATTCAATACAAAAATCACAATGGTGACTTAAGTACAAGAGGACTGACACTCTCACTATCTATGATTTGAACCTCTCCTGTGAGTCTAGTTTGAGATTCCGATGCTTCACTTAAGGTTTACTGTATACCTTGGACCTTCTTATTGACGATGAACCACAAAAATTGCATCGAAATTAAATTGAAACGACACAATGCCGACTTAAGTACAAGAGGACTGACACTCTAACATTCTATGACAAGAACCTCTCCTGTGAGGTCAGATTTAGATTCCGATGCTTCACTTCAGGTTTACTGTATCCCTTGGACCTTCTTATAGACGATAAAACAAAGAAATTGCATCCGAATTTAATACAAATTCCACAATGCCGACATAAGTACAAGAGGACTGACATTCTAACTTTCTATGATTTGAACCTCTCCTGAGAGTCCAGTTTTAAATTCCGATGCTTCACTTCAGGTTTACTGTATCTCTTGGACTTTCTTGTTGACGATGAACCACCGAAATTGCATCGGAATTAAATTCAAAAGGCACAGTGCCGACTTAAGTACAAGAGGACTGACACTCTAACTGTCTATGATTTGAACCTCTCGTGTGATGTCAGATTTAGATTCCGATGCTTCACTTCAGGTTTACTGTATCCCTTGGACCTTCTTATTGACGATGAAACACCGAAATTGCATCCGAATTTAATACAAAAGTCACAATACCGACTTAAATACAAGAGGAGTTACACTCTAACTTTCTATGATTTGAATCTCTCCTGTGAGTCCAGTTTTAGATTCCGATGCTTCACTTCAGGTTTACTGTATCCCTTGGACGTTCTTATTGGCGATGAAACACAGACATTGCATCGGAATTAAATTCGAAAGGCACAATGCCGACCTAAGGAGAAGAGGACTAACTCTCTCACTTTCTATGATTTGAACCTCTTCTGTGAGTCCAGTTTTAGATTCCGATGCTTCACTTCAGGTTTACTGTATACCTTGCACCTTCTTATTGACGATGAAACACATAAATTGCATCGGAATTAAATTCAAAATGCACAATTCCGACTTAATTACAAGAGGAGTGACACTCTCACTTTCTATGATTTGAACCTCTCCTATGAGTCCAGTTTTAGAATCCGATGCTTCACTTCAGGTTTACTGTATCCCTTGGACCATCCAATTGACGATGAAACACAGAGTTTGCATCCGAGGTACAATGCCGACTTGAGTACAAGGGGACTGACACTTTAACTTTCTATGAATTGAACCTCTCCTGTGAGTCCAGGTTTAAATTCCGATGCTTCACTTCACGTTTACTGTGTCCCTTGGACCTTCTTATTGACGATGAAACACAGATATTGCATCCGAATTTAATACAAAAATCACAATGGCGATTTAAGTATAAGAGGACTGACACTCTCACTTTCTATGATATGAACCTCTTCTGTGAGTCCAGTTTTAGATTCCTATGCTTCACTTCAGGTTTACTGTATCCCTTGGAACTTCTTATAGACGATAAAACACAGAAATTGCATCCGAATTTAATACAAATGGCACAATGCCGACTTAAGTGCAAGAGGACTGACACTCTCACTTTCTATGATTTGAACCTCTCCTGTGAGTAAAGTTTTAGATTCCGATGCTTCACTTCAGGTTGACTGTATCACTTGGACCTTCTTATTGACGATGAAACACAGAAAATGCATCCGAATTTAATACAAACGGCACAATGCCGACTTAAGTACAAGAGGACTGACACTCCCACTTTCTATGATTCGAACCACTCCTGTGACGTCAGTTTTAGATTCCGATGCTTCACTTCAGGTTTTCTGTATACCTTGGACCTTCTTATTGACGATAAAACACAGAAATTGCATCCGAATTTAATACAAAAGGCACAATACCGACTTAAGTACAAGAGGACTGACACTCTAACTTACTATGATTTGGACCTCTCCTGTGAGTCCAGTTTTGGATTCCGATGCTTCATTTCAGGTTTACTGTATCCCTTGGACCTTCTTATTGACGATGAAACACAGAAATTGCATCGTAATTAAATTCAAAAGGCACAATGCCGACTTAAGTACAAGAGGACTGACTCTCTAACTTTCTATGATCTGAACCTCTCCAGTGAGTCCAGTTTTACATTCCGATGCTTCACTTCAGGTTTACTGTTTCCGTTGGACTTTCTTATTGACGATGAAACAGAGAGTTTGCATCCGAACTTAATACAAAACGCTCAATACCGACTTAAGTACAAGAGGAGTTACACTCAAACTTTCTATGTGTTGAACCTCTCCTGTGAGTCCAGTTTTAGATTCCGATGTTTCACTTCAGGTTTAGTGTATCCCTTGGACCTTCTTATTGACTATGAAACACAGTAATTGCATCCGAATTTAATACAAATGGCACAATGCCGACTTAAGTACAAGAGGACTGACACTCTCACTTTCTATGATTTGAACCTCTCCTGTGAGTCCAGTTTTAAATTCCGATGCTTCACTTCATGTTTACTGTATACCTTGCACCTTCTTATTGACGATGAAACATAGAAATTGCATCGGAATTTAATACAAAAGGCACAATGCCGACTTAAGTAAAAGAGGACTGACACTCTAACTTACTATGATTTGAACCTCTCCTGTGAGTCCAGTTTTGGATTCCGATGCTTCACTTCATGTTTACTGTATCCCTTGGACCTTCTTATTGACGATGAAACACAGAAATTGCATCCGAATTTAATACAAATGGCACAATGTCGACTTAAGTACAAGAGGACTGACACTCTCACTTTCTATGATTTGAACCTCTTCTGTGAGTCCAGTTTTGGATTCCGATGCTTCACTTCAGGTTTACTGTATGCCTTGCACCTTCTTATTGACGATGAAGCACAGAAATTGCATCGGAATTAAATTCAAAAGGCACAACTTCGACTTAATTAGAAGAGGACTGACACTCTCACTTTCTATGATTTGAACCTCTCCTGTGAGACCAGTTTTAGAATCCGATGCTTCACTTCAGGATTACTGTATCCCTTGGACTATCCAATTGACGATGAAACACAGAGTTTGCATCCGAATTTAATGCAAAAGTTACAATGCCGACTTAAGTACAAGAGGACTGACACTCTAACTTTCTATGATTTGAACCTCTCCTGTGAGTCCAGGTTTAGTTTCCGATGCTTCACTTCACGTTTACTGTATCCCTTGGACCTTCTTATTGACGAAGAAACACAGATATTGCATCCGAATTTAATACAAAAATCACAATGGCGATTTAAGTACAAGAGGACTGACACTCTCACTTTCTATGATATAAACCTCTCCTTTGAGTCCAGTTTTAAATTCCGATGCTTCACTTCAGGTTTACTGTATCCCTTGGACTTTCTTGTTGACGATGAACCACCGAAATTGCATCGGAATTAAATTCAAAAGGCACAAAGCCGACTTAAGTACAAGAGGACTGACACTCTAACTTTCTATGATTTGACCTCTCCTGCGAGGTCAGATTTAGGTTCCGATGCTTCACTTCAGGTTTACTGTATCCCTTGGACCTTCTTATAGACGATAAAACACAGAAATTGCATCCGAATTTAATACAAATGGCACAATACCGACTTATGTACAAGAGGACTGACACTCTCACTTTCTATGATTTGAACCTCTCCTGTGAGTCCAGTTTTGGATTCCGATGCTTCATTTCAGGTTTACTGTATCCCTTGGACCTTCTTATTGACGATGAAACACAGAAATTGCATCGTAATTAAATTCAAAAGGCACAATGCCGACTTAAGTACAAGAGGACTGACTCTCTAACTTTCTACGATCTGAACCTCTCCAGTGAGTCCAGTTTTACATTCCGATGCTTCACTTCAGGTTTACTGTTTCCGTTGGACCTTCTTATTGACGATGAAACACAGAGTTTGCATCCGAACTTAATACAAAACGCTCAATACCGACTTAAGTACAAGAGGATTTACACTCAAACTTTCTATGTGTTGAACCTCTCCTGTGAGTCCAGTTTTAGATTCCGATGTTTCACTTCAGGTTTAGTGTATCCCTTGGACCTTCTTATTGACTATGAAACACAGTAATTGCATCCGAATTTAATACAAATGGCACAATGCCGACTTAAGTACAAGAGGACTGACACTCTCACTTTCTATGATTTGAACCTCTCCTGTGAGTCCAGTTTTAAATTCCGATGCTTCACTTCAGGTTTACTGTATACCTTGCACCTTCTTATTGACGATGAAACATAGAAATTGCATCGGAATTTAATACAAAAGGCACAATGCCGACTTAAGTAAAAGAGGACTGACACTCTAACTTACTATGATTTGAACCTCTCCTGTGAGTCCAGTTTTGGATTCCGATGCTTCACTTCATGTTTACTGTATCCCTTGGACCTTCTTATTGACGATGAAACACAGAAATTGCATCCGAATTTAATACAAATGGCACAATGTCGACTTAAGTACAAGAGGACTGACACTCTCACTTTCTATGATTTGAACCTCTTCTGTGAGTCCAGTTTTGGATTCCGATGCTTCACTTCAGGTTTACTGTATGCCTTGCACCTTCGTATTGACGATGAAACACAGAAATTGCATCGGAATTAAATTCAAAAGGCACAACTTCGACTTAATTACAAGAGGACTGACACTCTCACTTTCTATGATTTTAACCTCTCCTGTGAGTCCAGTTTTAGAATCCGATGCTTCACTACAGGTTTACTGTATCCCTTGGACTATCCAATTGACGATGAAACACAGAGTTTGCATCCGAATTTAATGCAAAAGTTACAATGCCGACTTAAGTACAAGAGGACTGACACTCTAACTTTCTATGATTTGAACCTCTCCTGTGAGTCCAGGTTTAGATTCCGATGCTTCACATCACGTTTACTGTATCCCTTGGACCTTCTTATTGACGAAGAAACACAGATATTGCATCCGAATTTAATACAAAAATCACAATGGCGATTTAAGTACAAGAGGACTGACACTCTCACTTTCTATGATATAAACCTCTCCTTTGAGTCCAGTTTTAGATTCCGATGCTTCACTTCAGGTTTACTGTATCCCTTGGACTTTCTTGTTGACGATGAACCACCGAAATTGCATCGGAATTAAATTCAAAAGGCACAATGCCGACTTAAGTACAAGAGGACTGACACTCTAACTTTCTATGATTTGAACCTCTCCTGCGAGGTCAGATTTAGGTTCCGATGCTTCACTTCAGGTTTACTGTATCCCTTGGACCTTCTTATAGACGATAAAACACTGAAATTGCATCCGAATTTAATACAAATGGCACAATACCGACTTAAGTACAAGAGGACTGACACTCTCACTTTCTATGATTTGAACCTCTCCTGTGAGTCCAGTTTTAGATTCCGATGCTTCACTTCAGGTTTACTGCATCCCTTGGACCTTCTTACTGACGATGAAACACGGAGTTTGCATCAGAATTTAATACAAAAATCACAATACCGACTTAAGTACAAGAGGACTGACACTATAACTTTCTATGATTTGAATCTCTCCTGTGAGTCCAGTTCTAAATTCCGATGCTTCACTTGAGGTTTACTGTATCCCTTGGGCCTTCTTATTGAAGATGAAACACAGAAATTGTATCGGAATGAAATTCAAAAGGCACAATTCCGACCTAAGTAGAAGAGGACTGACACTCTCTCTTTCTATGATTTGAACCTCTCCTGTGAGTCCAGTTTTAGATTCCGATGCTTCACTTCAGGTTTACTGTATACCTTGGACCTTCTTATTTACGATGAGACACAGAAATTGCATCCGAATTTAATACAAATGGCACAATACCGACTTAAGTACAAGAGGACTGACACTCTCACTTTCTATGATTCGAACCACTCCTGTGACGTCAGTTTTAGATTCCGATGCTTCACTTCAGGTTTACTGTATCCCTTGGATCTTCTTATTGACGATAAAACACAGAAATTGCATCCGAATTTAATACATAAGGCACAATACCGACTTAAGTACAAGAGGAGTGACACTCTAACTTTCTATGATTTGAACCTCTCCCGTGAGTCCAGTTTTAGATTCCGATGTTTCACTTCAGGTTTAGTGTATCCCTTGGACCTTCTTATTGATTATGAGACACAGGAATTGCATCCGAATTTAATACAAACGGCACAATGCCGACTTAAGTACAAGAGGACTGACACTCTCACTTTCTATGATTTGAACCTCTCCTGTGAGTCCAGTTTTAAATTCCGATGCTTCACTTCAGGTTTACTGTATACCTTGCACCTTCTTATTGACGATGAAACATAGAAATTGCATCGGAATTAAATACAAATGGCACAATGCCGACTTAAGTAAAAGAGGACAGACAGTCTAACTTTCTATGATTTGAACCTCTCCTGTGAGTCCAGCTTTGGATTCCGATGCTTCACTTCAGGATTACTGTATCCCTTGGACCTTCGTATTGACGATGAAACACAGAAATTGCATCCGAATTTAATACAAAAATCACAATGGCGAATTAAGTACAAGAGGACTGACACTCTCACTTTCTATTATTTAAACCTCTCCTGTGAGTCCAGTTTTAGATTCCGATGCTTCACTTCAGGTTTACTGTATCCCTTGGACCTTCTTATTGACGATGAAACACAGAAATTGCATCGGAATTAAATTCAAAACACAAAAGGCCGACTTAAGTGAAAGAGGACTGACACTCTCACTTTCTTTGTTTTGAACCTCTCCTGTGAGACCAGTTTTAGATTCCGATGCTTCACTTCAGGTTTACTGTATCCCTTGGACCTTCTTATTGACGATGAAACACAGAAATTGCATCGTAATCAAATTCAAAAGGCACAATGCCGACTTAAGTACAAGAGGACTGACTCTCTAACTTTCTATGATTTGAACCTCTTCTGTGAGGTCAGATTTAGATTCAGATGCTTCACTTCAGGTTTACTGTATCCCTTCGACCTTCTTATAGACGATAAAACACAGAAATTGCATCCAAATTTAATCCAAATGGCACAATGCCGACATAAGTTCAAGAGGACTGACACTCTCACTTTCTATGATTTGAACCTCTCCTGTGAGTCCAGTTTTAGATTCGCGATGCTTCACTTCAGGTTGACTGTATCCCTTGGACCTTCTTATTGACGATGAAACACAGAAAATGCATCCGAATTTAATACAAACGGCACAATGCCGACTTAAGTACAAGAGGGCTGACACTCTCACATTCTATGATTCGAACCTCCCCTGTGAGGTCACTTTTAGATTCCGATGCTTCACTTCAGGTTTACCGTATCCCTTGGACCTTCTTATTGACGATAAAACACAGAAATTGCATCGGAATGAAATTCAAAAAGCACAATTCCGACCTAAGTAGAAGAGGACTGACACTCACACTTTCTATGATTTGAACCTCTCCTGTGAGTATAGTTTTAGATTCCGATGCTTCACTTCAGGTTTACTGTATACCTTGGACTTTCTTATTTACGATGAGACACAGAAATTGCATCCGAATTTAATACAAATGGCACAATACCGACTTAAGTACAAGAGGACTGACACTCTCACTTTCTATGATTCGAACCACTCCTGTGACGTCAGTTTTAGATTCCGATGCTTCACTTCAGGTGTACTGTATCCCTTGGACCTTCTTATTGACGATAAAACACAGAAATTGCATCCGAATTTAATACAAAAGGCACAATACCGACTTAAGTACAAGAGGAGTGACACTCTAACTTTCTATGATTTGAACCTCTCCTGTGAGTCCAGTTTTAGATTCCGATGATTCACTTCAGGTTTCGTGTATCCCTTGGACCTTCTTATTGAATATGAGACACAGGAATTGCATCCGAATTTAATACAAATGGCACAATGCCGACTTAAGTACAAGAGGACTGACACTCTCACTTTCTATGATTTGAACCTCTCCTGTGAGTCCAGTTTTAAATTCCGATGCTTCACTTCAGGTATACTGTATACCTTGCACCTTCTTATTGACGATGAAACATAGAAATTGCATCGGAATTTAATACAAATGGCACAATGCCGACTTAAGTACAAGAGGACTGACACTCTCACTTTCTATGATTTGAACCTCTCCTGTGAGTCCAGTTTTAGATTTCGATGCTCCACTTCGGGTTTACTTTATACCTTGCACCTTCTGATTGACGATGAAACACAGAAATTGCATCGGAGTTTAATACAAAAGGCACAATGCCGACTTAAGTAAAAGAGGACAGACAGTCCAACTTTCTATGATTTGAACCTCTCCTGTGGTCCAGTTTTAGATTCTGATGCTTCACTTCAGGTTTACTGTATCCCTTGGACGTTCTTATTGACGATGAAACACAGAAATTGCATCGGAATTAAATTAAAAAGGCACAATTCCGACCTAAGTAGAAAAGGACTAACACTCTCATTTTCTATGATTTCAACCTCTCCTTTGAGTCCAGTTTTAGATTCCGATGTTTCACTTCAGGTTTACTGTATCCCTTGGACCTTCTTATTGACGATGAAACACAGAAATTGCATCCGAATTTAATACAAAAATCACAATGGCGACTTAAGTACAAGAGGACTGACACTCTCACTTTCTATGATTTGAACCTCTCCTGTGAAGTCAGTTTTAGATTCAGAATGCTTCACTTCAGGTTCACAGTATACCTTGCACCTTCTTATTGACGATGAAACATAGAAATTGCATCGGAATTAAATACAAAAGGCACAATGCCGACTTAAGTAAAAGAGGACTGACACTCTAACTTACTATGATTTGAACCTCTCCTGTGAGTACAGCTTTGGATTCCGATGCTTCACTACAGGTTTACTGTATCCCTTGGACCTTCTTATTGACGATGTAACACAGAAATTGCATCCGAATTTAATACAAAAATCACAATGGCGCCTTAAGTACAAGAGGACTGACACTCTCACTTTCTATGATTTGAACATCTCCTGTGGGTCCAGTTTTAGATTCCGATGCTTCACTTCAGGTTTACTGTATCCCTTGGACCTTCTTATTGACGATGAAACACAGAAATTGCATCGGAATTAAATTCAAAACACACAATGCCGACTTAAGTGAAAGAGGACTTACACTCTCACTTTCTTTGTTTTGAACTTCTCCTGTGAGTCCAGTTTTAGATTCCGATGCTTCACTTCAGGTTTACTGTTTCCCTTGGACCTTCTTATTGACGATGAAACTCAGAAATTGCATCGTAATTAAATTCAAAAGGCACAATGCCAACTTAAGTACAAGAGGACTGACACTCTAACTTTCTATGATTTGAACCTCTCCTGTGAAGTCAGTTTTAGATTCCGATGCTTCACTTTAGGTTTAATGTATCCCTTGGACCTTCTTAGTGACGATGAAACACAGAAATTGCATCCGAATTTAATACAAATGGCACAATGCCGACTTAAGTACAAGAGCACTGACACTCTCACTTTCCATGATTCGAACTTCTCCTGTGAGTCCAGTTTTAGATTCCGATGCTTCACTTCAGGTTTCCTGTATACCTTGCACCTTCTTATTGACGATGAAACATAGAATTTGCATCGGAATTAAATACAAAAGGCACAATGCCGACTTAAGTAAAAGAGGACTAACACTCTCATTTTCTATGATTTCAACCTCTCCTTTGAGTCCAGTTTTAGATTCCGATGTTTCACTTCAGGTTTACTGTATCCCTTGGACCTTCTTATTGACGATGAATCACAGAAATTGCATCCGAATTTAATACAAAAATCACAATGCCGACTTAAGTGAAAGAGGACTTACACTCTCACTTTCTATGATTTGAACATCTCCTGTGGGTCCAGTTTTAGATTCCGATGCTTCACTTCAGGTTTACTGTATCCCTTGGACCTTCTTATTGACGATAAAACACAGAAACTGCATCCGAATTTAATACAAAACGCACAATACCGACTTAAGTACAAGAGGAGTTACACTCTAACTTTCTATGATTTGAACCTCTCCTGTGAGTCCAGTTTTAGATTCCGAAGTTCCACTTCAGGTTTAGTGTATCCCTTGGACCTTCTTATTGACTATGAAACACAGGAATTGCATCCGAATTTAATACAAATCTCACAATACCGACTTCAGTACAAGAGGAGTGACACTCTAACTTTCTATGATTTGAATCTCTCCTGTGAGTCCAGTTTTAGATTCCGATGCTTCACTTCAGCTTTACTGTATCACTTGGACGTTCTTATAGACGATGAAACACAGAAATTACATCGGAATTAAATTCAAAAATCACAATGCCGACCTAAGTAGGAGAGGACTAACACTCTCACTTTCTATGATTTGAACCTCTCCTGTAAGTCCAGTTTTAGATTCAGATGCTTCACTTCAGGTTTTTGTATACCTTGCACCTTCTTATTGACGATGAAACACAGAAATTGCATCGGAATTAAATTCAAAAGGCTCAATGCCAACTTAAGTACTAGAGGACTGACACTCTCACTTTCTATGATTTGAACCTCTCCTGTGAGTCCAGTGTTAGATTCCGATGCTTCACTTCAGGTTTACTGTATCCCATGGACCTTCTAATTGACGATGAAACACAGAGTTTGCATCCGAATTTAATACAAAAGGTACAATGCCGACTTAAGTGCAAGAGGACTGACACTCGAACATTCTATGATTTGAACCTATCCTGTGAGTCCAGTTTTAGATTCCGATGCTTCACTTTAGGTTTAATGTATCCCTTGGACCTTCTTAGTGACGATGAAACACAGAAATTGCATCCGAATTTAATACAAATGGCACAATGCCGACTTAAGTACAAGAGCACTGACACTCTCACTTTCCATGATTCGAACTTCTCCTGTGAGGTCAGATTTAGATTCCAATGCTTCACTTCAGGTTTACTGTATACCTTGAACCTTCTTATTGACGATGAAAAACAGAAATTGCATCGGAATTAAATTCAAAAGGCACAATTCCGACTTAAGTACAAGAGGACTGACACTCTCACTTTCTATGATTTGAACCTCTTCTGTGAGTCCAGTTTTAGATTCCGATGTTTCACTTCAGGTTTACTGTATCCCTTAGACCTTCTTATTGACGATGAAACACAGAAATAGCATCCGAAATTAATACAAAAGTCACAATGGTGACTTAAGTACAACAGGACTGACACTCTCACTTTTTATGGTTTGAACCTCTCCTGTGAGTCCAGTTTTAGATTCCGATGTTTCACCTCAGGTTTACTGTATCTCTTGGACCTTCTTACTGACGATGAAACACAGAAATTGCATCCGAATTTAATACAAATGTCACAATGACGTCTTAAGAACAAGAGGACTGACACTCTCACTTTCTATGATTTGAACCTCTCCTGTGAGTCCAGTTTTAGATTCCGATGCTTCACCTCATGTTTACTGTATCTCTTGGACCTTCTTACTGACGATGAAACACAGAAATTGCATCCGAATTTAATACAAATGTCACAATGACGACTTAAGAACAAGAGGACTGACACTCTCACTTTCTATGATTCGAACCTCTCCTGTGAGGTCAGATTTAGATTGCGATGCTTCACTTCAGGTTTACTGTATCCCTTGGACCTTCTTGTTGACGATAAAACACAGAAATCGCATCCGAAATTAATACAAATAGCACAATGCCGTCTTAAGTAAAAGAGGACTGACGCTCTAACATTCTGTGATTTGAACCTCTCCTGCGAGTCCAGTTTTAGATTCCGATGCTTCACTTCAGGTTTACTGTATCCATTGGACTTTATTATTGACGATGAAACACAGAAATTGCATCCGAATTTAATACAAAAGGCACAATGCCGACTTAAGTACAAGAGGACTTACATTCTAACTTTCTATGATATGAACCACTTCTGTGAGTCCAGTTTTAGATTCCGATGCTTCACTTCAGGTTTACTGTACCCCTTGGATCTTATAATTGACGATGAAACACAGAGTTTGCATCCGAATTTAATACAAAAGGTACAATGCCGCCTGAAGTGCAAGAGGACTAACACTCTAACTTTCTATGATTTGAACCTCTCCTGTGAGTCCAGTTTTAGATTCCTTTGCTTCAGTTCAGGTTACTGTATACCTTAGACCTTCTTATTGACGATGAAACACAGAAATTACATACGAATTTTATACAAAAATCACAATGGCGACTTAAGTACAAGAGGACAGACACTCTCACTTTCTATGATTGGAACATCTCCTGTGAGTCCAGTATTAGATTCCGATGCTTCACTTCAGGTTTACTGTATCCCTTGGACCTTCTTATTGACGATGAAACACAGAAATTGCATCGTAATTAAATTCAAAAGGCACAAGGCCGACTTAAGTACAAGAGGACTGACACTCTAACTTTCTATGATTTGAACCTCTCCAGTGAGTCCAGTTTTAAAATCCGATGCTTGACTTCAGGTTTACTGTTTCCCTTGGACATTCTTATTGACGATGAATCACAGAGTTTGCATCCGAATTTAATACAAAAGGCACAATGCTTACTTAAGTACAAGAGGACTGACACTCTAACTGTCTATGATTTGAACCTCTCCAGTGAGTCCAGTTTTAGATTCCGATGCTTCACTTCAGGTTTACTGTATCCCTTGGACCTTCTTATTGACGATGAAACACAGAAATTGCATCTGATTTAATACAAAAGGCACAATGGCGACTTAAGTACAAGGGGACTGACACTCTCACTTTTTATGGTTTGAACCTCTCCTGTGAGTCCAGTTTTAGATTCCGATGTTTCACCTCAGGTTTACTGTATCTCTTGGACCTTCTTACTGACGATGAAACACAGAAATTGCATCCGAATTTAATACAAATGTCACAATGACGACTTAAGAACAAGAGGACTGACACTCTCACTTTCTATGATTCGAACCTCTCCTGTGACGTCAGATTTAGAATCCGATGCTTCACTTCAGGTTTACTGTATCCCTTGGACCTTCTTGTTGACGATAAAACACAGAATTGCATCCGAAATTAATACAAATAGCACAATGCCGTCTTAAGTAAAAGAGGACTGACGCTCTAACATTCTGTGATTTGAACTTCTCCTGCGAGTCCAGTTTTAGATTCCGATGCTTGACTTCAGGTTTACTGTATCCCTTGGACCTTATTATTGACGATGAAACACAGAAATTGCATCCGAATTTAATACAAAAGGCACAATGCCGACTTAAGTGCAAGAGGACTTACGTTCTAACTTTCTACGATATGAACCTCTTCTGTGAGTCCAGTTTTAGATTCCGATGCTTCACTTCAGGTTTACTGTACCCCTTGGACTTTCTTATTGACGATTAAAAACAGAAATTGCATCCGAATTTAATACAAAAGGTACAATGCCGACATAAGTGCAATAGGACTGACACTCTAACATTCTATGATTTGAACCTCTCCTGTGAGTCCAGTTTTAGATTCCATTGCTTCACTTCAGGTTACTGTGTACCTTGGACCTTCTAATTGACGATGAAACACAGAAATTACATCCGAATTTTATACTAAAATCACAAAGGCGACTTAAGTACAAGAGGACTGACACTCTCACTTTCTATGATTTGAATATCTCCTGTGAGTCCAGTTTTAGATTCCGATGCTTCACTTCAGGTTTACTGTATCCCTTGGACCTTCGTATTGACGATGAAACATAGAAATTGCATCGGAATTAAATTCAAACCGCACAATGCCGACTTAAGTAAAAGAGGACTGACACTCTCACTTTCTATGATTTGAAACTCTGCTGTGAGTCCAGTATTAGATTCCGATGCTTCACTTCAGGTTTACTGTATCCCTTGGACGTTCTTATTGACGATGAAACACAGAAATTGCATCGGAATTAAAATCAAAAGGCACAATGCCGACTTAAGTACAAGAGGACTGACACTCTAACTTTCTATGATTTGAACCACTCATGTGAGTCCAGTTATAGATTCCGATGCTTCACTTCAGGTTTACTGTATCCCTTGGACCTTTGTATTGACGGTGAAACACAGAGGTTGCACCCGAAATTAATACAAAAGTCACAATGGTGACTTAAGTACAAGAGGACTGACACTCTCACTTTCTATGATTTGAACCTCTCCTGTGAGTCCAGTTTTACATTCCAATGCTTCACTTCAGGTTTACTGTATCCCTTGGACCTTCTTATTGACGATGAAACACAGAAATTGCATCCGAATTAAATACAAAAGGTACAATGCCGACTTAAGTACAAGAGGACTGACACTCTAACTTTCTATGACTTGCACCTCTCCTGTGAGTCCAGTTTTAGATTCCGATGCTTCACTTCAGGTTTACTGTATCCCTTGGACCTTCTTATTGACGATGAAACACAGAAATTGCATCCGAATTTAATACAAAAATCCCAATGGCGACTTTAGTACAAGAGGACCGACAATCTCACTTTCTATGATTTGAACATCTCCTGTGAGTCCAGTTTTAGATTCCGATGCTTCACTTGAGGTTTACTGTATACCTTGAACCTTCTTATTGACGATGAAAAACAGAAATTGCAGCGGAACTAAATTCAAAAGGCACAATTCCGACTTAAGTACAAGAGGACTCACACTCTCACTTTCTATGATTTGAACCACTCATGGGAGTCCAGTTTTAGATTCCGATGCTTCACTTCAGGTTTACTGTATCCCTTGGACCTTCTTATTTACGATGAAAAACAGAAATTGCATCCGAAATTAATACAAAAGGCACAATGGTGACTTAAGTGCAAGAGGACTGACACTCTCACTTTCTATGATTTGAACCTCTCCTGTGAGTCCAGTTTTAGATTCCGATGCTTCACCTCAGGTTTACTGTATCTCTTGGACCTTCTTACTGACGATGAAACACAGAAATTGCATCCGAATTTAATACAAATGTCACAATGACGACTTAAGAACAAGAAGACTGACACTCTCACTTTCTATGATTCGAAACTCTCCTGTGAGGTCAGATTTAGATTGCGATGCTTCACTTCAGGTTTACTGTATCCCTTGGACCTGCTTGTTGACGATAAAACACAGAAATCGCATCCGAAATTAATACAAATAGCACAATGCCGTCTTAAGTAAAAGAGGACTGACGCTCTAACATTCTGTGATTTGAACCTCTCCTGCGAGTCCAGTTTTAGATTCCGATGCTTCACTTCAGGTTTACTGTATCCATTGGAATTTATTATTGACGATGAAACACAGAAATTGCATCCGAATTTAATACAAAAGGCACAATGCCGACTTAAGTACAAGAGGACTTACATTCTAACTTTCTATGATATGAACCTCTTCTGTGAGTCCAGTTTTAGATTCCGATGCTTCACTTCAGGTTTACTGTACCCCTTGGATCTTCTAATTGACGATGAAACACAGAGTTTGCATCCGAATTTCATACAAAAGGTACAATGCCGCCTTAAGTGCAAGAGGACTAACACTCTAACTTTCTATGATTTGAACCTCTCCTGTGAGTCCAGTTTTAGATTCCTTTGCTTCAGTTCAGGTTACTGTATACCTTGGACCTTCTTATTGACGACGAAACACAGAAATTACATCCGAATTTTATACAAAAATCACAATGGCGACTTAAGTGCAAGAGGACAGACACTCTCACTTTCTATGATTGGAACATCTCCTGTGAGTCCAGTATTAGATTCCGATGCTTCACTTCAGGTTTACTGTATCCCTTGGACCTTCTTATTGACGATGAAACACAGAAATTGCATCGTAATTAAATTCAAAAGGCACAAGGCCGACTTAAGTACAAGAGGACTGACACTCTAACTTTCTATGATTTGAACCTCTCCAGTGAGTCCAGTTTTGAAATCCGATGCTTGACTTCAGGTTTACTGTTTCCCTTGGACATTCTTATTGACGATGAATCACAGAGTTTGCATCCGAATTTAATACAAAAGGCACAATGCTTACTTAAGTACAAGAGGACTGACACTCTAACTGTCTATGATTTGAACCTCTCCAGTGAGTCCAGTTTTAGATTCCGATGCTTCACTTCAGGTTTACTGTATCCCTTGGACCTTCTTATTGACGATGAAACACAGAAATTGCATCTGAATTTAATACAAAAGGCACAATGGCGACTTAAGTACAAGGGGACTGACACTCTCACTTTCTATGATTTGAACCTAACCTGTGAGTCCAGTTTTAGATTCCGATGCTTCACTTCAGGTTTAATGTATCCCTTGGACCTTCTTATTGACGATGAAACACAGAAATTGCATCCGAATTTAATACAAATGGCACAATGCCGACTTAAGTAAGAGAGCACTGACACTCTCACTTTCCATGAATCGAACTTCTCCTGTGAGGTCAGATTTAGATTCCGATGCTTCACTTTAGGTTTACTGTATACCTTGAACCTTCTTATTGACGATGAAAAACAGAAATTGCATCGGAATTAAATTCAAAAGGCACAATTCCGACTTAATTACAAGAGGACTGACACTCTCACTTTCTATGATTTGTACCTCTCCTGTGAGTCCAGTTTTAGATTCCGATGCTTCACTTCAGGTTTACTGTATCCCTTGGACCTTCTAATTGACGATGAAACACCGAGTTTGCATCCGAATTTAATACAAAAGGTACAACGCCGCCTTAAGTACAAGAGGACTGACACTCTAACTTTCTATGATTTGAACCTCTCCTGTGAGTCCAGTTTTAGATTCCGATGCTTCACTTCAAGTTTACTGTATCCCTTGGACCTTCGTATTGACGATGAAACACAGAAATTGCATCCGAATTTAGGACAAAAATCACAATGGCGACTTAAGTACAAGAGGACTGACACTCTCACTTTCTATGATTTGAACATCTCCTGTGAGTCCAGTTTTAGATTCCGATGCTTCACTTCAGGTTTACTGTATCCCTTGGACCTTCTTATTGACGATGAAACATAGAAAATGCATCGGAATTACATTCAAACCGCACAATGCCGACTTAAGTAAAAGAGGACTGACACTCTCACTTTCTATGATTTGAAACTCTGCTGTGAGTCCAGTATTAGATTCCGATGCTTCACTTCAGGTTTACTGTATCCCTTGGACCTTCTTATTGACGATGAAACACAGAAATTGCATCGGAATTAAAATCAAAAGGCACAATGCCGACTTAAGTACAAGAGGACTGACACTCTAACTTTCTATGATTTGAACCACTCATGTGAGTCCAGTTATAGATTCCGATGCTTCACTTCAGGTTTACTGTATCCCTTGGACCTTTGTATTGACGATGAAACACAGAGTTTGCACCCGAAATTAATACAAAAGTCACAATCGTGACTTAAGTACAAGAGGACTGACACTCTCACTTTCTATGATTTGAACCTCTCCTGTGAGTCCAGTTTTACATTCCAATGCTTCACTTCAGGTTTACTGTATCCCTTGGACCTTCTTATTGACGATGAAACACAGAAATTGCATCCGAATTTAATACAAAAGGTACGATGCCGACTTAAGTACAAGAGGACTGACACTCTAACTTTCTATGACTTGCACCTCTCCTGTGAGTCCAGTTTTAGATTCCGATGCTTCACTTCAGGTTTACTGTATCCCTTGGACCTCCTTATGGACGATGAAACACAGATATTGCATCGGAATAAAATTTAAAACGCACAATGCCGACTTAAGTAAAAGAGGACTGACGCTCTCACTTTCTATGATTTGAACCTCTCCTGTGAGTCCAGTTTTAGATTCCGATGCTTCACTTCAGGTTTACTGTATCCCTTGGACTTTCTTATTAACAATGAACCACAGAAATAGCACCGGAATTAAATTCAAAAGGCACAATGAAGACTTAAGTACAAGAGGACTGACACTCTAACTTTCTATGATTTGTACCTCTCCTGTGAGTCCAGTTTTAGATTCCGATGCTTCACTTCAGGTTTACTGTATCCCTTGGACCTTCTTATTGACGATGAAACACAGAGTTTGCATCCGAATTGAATACAAAAGGCACAATGCCGACTTAAGATCAAGAGGACTGACACTCTAATTTTCTATGATTTGAACCTCTCCTGTGAGTCCAGTTTTAGATTCCATTGCTTCACTTCAGGTTACTGTGTACCTTGGACCTTCTAATTGACGATGAAACACAGAAATTACATCCGAATTTTATACTAAAATCACAAAGGCGACTTAAGTACAAGAGGACTGACACTCTCACTTTCTATGATTTGAATATCTCCTGTGAGTCCAGTTTTAGATTCCGATGCTTCACTTCAGGTTTGCTGTATCCCTTGGACCTTCGTATTGACGATGAAACATAGAAATTGCATCGGAATTAAATTCAAACCGCACAATGCCGACTTAAGTAAAAGAGGACTGACACTCTCACTTTCTATGATTTGAAACTCTGCTGTGAGTCCAGTATTAGATTCCGATGCTTCACTTCAGGTTTACTGTATCCCTTGGACGTTCTTATTGACGATGAAACACAGAAATTGCATCGGAATTAAAATCAAAAGGCACAATGCCGACTTAAGTACAAGAGGACTGACACTCTAACTTTCTATGATTTGAACCACTCATGTGAGTCCAGTTATAGATTCCGATGCTTCACTTCAGGTTTACTGTATCCCTTGGACCTTTGTATTGACGGTGAAACACAGAGGTTGCACCCGAAATTAATACAAAAGTCACAATGGTGACTTAAGTACAAGAGGACTGACACTCTCACTTTCTATGATTTGAACCTCTCCTGTGAGTCCAGTTTTACATTCCAATGCTTCACTTCAGGTTTACTGTATCCCTTGGACCTTCTTATTGACGATGAAACACAGAAATTGCATCCGAATTAAATACAAAAGGTACAATGCCGACTTAAGTACAAGAGGACTGACACTCTAACTTTCTATGACTTGCACCTCTCCTGTGAGTCCAGTTTTAGATTCCGATGCTTCACTTCAGGTTTACTGTATCCCTTGGACCTTCTTATTGACGATGAAACACAGAAATTGCATCCGAATTTAATACAAAAATCCCAATGGCGACTTTAGTACAAGAGGACCGACAATCTCACTTTCTATGATTTGAACATCTCCTGTGAGTCCAGTTTTAGATTCCGATGCTTCACTTGAGGTTTACTGTATACCTTGAACCTTCTTATTGACGATGAAAAACAGAAATTGCAGCGGAATTAAATTCAAAAGGCACAATTCCGACTTAAGTACAAGAGGACTCACACTCTCACTTTCTATGATTTGAACCACTCATGGGAGTCCAGTTTTAGATTCCGATGCTTCACTTCAGGTTTACTGTATCCCTTGGACCTTCTTATTTACGATGAAAAACAGAAATTGCATCCGAAATTAATACAAAAGGCACAATGGTGACTTAAGTGCAAGAGGACTGACACTCTCACTTTCTATGATTTGAACCTCTCCTGTGAGTCCAGTTTTAGATTCCGATGCTTCACCTCAGGTTTACTGTATCTCTTGGACCTTCTTACTGACGATGAAACACAGAAATTGCATCCGAATTTAATACAAATGTCACAATGACGACTTAAGAACAAGAGGACTGACACTCTCACTTTCTATGATTCGAAACTCTCCTGTGAGGTCAGATTTAGATTGCGATGCTTCACTTCAGGTTTACTGTATCCCTTGGACCTGCTTGTTGACGATAAAACACAGAAATCGCATCCGAAATTAATACAAATAGCACAATGCCGTCTTAAGTAAAAGAGGACTGACGCTCTAACATTCTGTGATTTGAACCTCTCCTGCGAGTCCAGTTTTAGATTCCGATGCTTCACTTCAGGTTTACTGTATCCATTGGAATTTATTATTGACGATGAAACACAGAAATTGCATCCGAATTTAATACAAAAGGCACAATGCCGACTTAAGTACAAGAGGACTTACATTCTAACTTTCTATGATATGAACCTCTTCTGTGAGTCCAGTTTTAGATTCCGATGCTTCACTTCAGGTTTACTGTACCCCTTGGATCTTCTAATTGACGATGAAACACAGAGTTTGCATCCGAATTTCATACAAAAGGTACAATGCCGCCTTAAGTGCAAGAGGACTAACACTCTAACTTTCTATGATTTGAACCTCTCCTGTGAGTCCAGTTTTAGATTCCTTTGCTTCAGTTCAGGTTACTGTATACCTTGGACCTTCTTATTGACGACGAAACACAGAAATTACATCCGAATTTTATACAAAAATCACAATGGCGACTTAAGTGCAAGAGGACAGACACTCTCACTTTCTATGATTGGAACATCTCCTGTGAGTCCAGTATTAGATTCCGATGCTTCACTTCAGGTTTACTGTATCCCTTGGACCTTCTTATTGACGATGAAACACAGAAATTGCATCGTAATTAAATTCAAAAGGCACAAGGCCGACTTAAGTACAAGAGGACTGACACTCTAACTTTCTATGATTTGAACCTCTCCAGTGAGTCCAGTTTTGAAATCCGATGCTTGACTTCAGGTTTACTGTTTCCCTTGGACATTCTTATTGACGATGAATCACAGAGTTTGCATCCGAATTTAATACAAAAGGCACAATGCTTACTTAAGTACAAGAGGACTGACACTCTAACTGTCTATGATTTGAACCTCTCCAGTGAGTCCAGTTTTAGATTCCGATGCTTCACTTCAGGTTTACTGTATCCCTTGGACCTTCTTATTGACGATGAAACACAGAAATTGCATCTGAATTTAATACAAAAGGCACAATGGCGACTTAAGTACAAGGGGACTGACACTCTCACTTTCTATGATTTGAACCTAACCTGTGAGTCCAGTTTTAGATTCCGATGCTTCACTTCAGGTTTAATGTATCCCTTGGACCTTCTTATTGACGATGAAACACAGAAATTGCATCCGAATTTAATACAAATGGCACAATGCCGACTTAAGTAAGAGAGCACTGACACTCTCACTTTCCATGAATCGAACTTCTCCTGTGAGGTCAGATTTAGATTCCGATGCTTCACTTTAGGTTTACTGTATACCTTGAACCTTCTTATTGACGATGAAAAACAGAAATTGCATCGGAATTAAATTCAAAAGGCACAATTCCGACTTAATTACAAGAGGACTGACACTCTCACTTTCTATGATTTGTACCTCTCCTGTGAGTCCAGTTTTAGATTCCGATGCTTCACTTCAGGTTTACTGTATCCCTTGGACCTTCTAATTGACGATGAAACACCGAGTTTGCATCCGAATTTAATACAAAAGGTACAACGCCGCCTTAAGTACAAGAGGACTGACACTCTAACTTTCTATGATTTGAACCTCTCCTGTGAGTCCAGTTTTAGATTCCGATGCTTCACTTCAAGTTTACTGTATCCCTTGGACCTTCGTATTGACGATGAAACACAGAAATTGCATCCGAATTTAGGACAAAAATCACAATGGCGACTTAAGTACAAGAGGACTGACACTCTCACTTTCTATGATTTGAACATCTCCTGTGAGTCCAGTTTTAGATTCCGATGCTTCACTTCAGGTTTACTGTATCCCTTGGACCTTCTTATTGACGATGAAACATAGAAAATGCATCGGAATTACATTCAAACCGCACAATGCCGACTTAAGTAAAAGAGGACTGACACTCTCACTTTCTATGATTTGAAACTCTGCTGTGAGTCCAGTATTAGATTCCGATGCTTCACTTCAGGTTTACTGTATCCCTTGGACCTTCTTATTGACGATGAAACACAGAAATTGCATCGGAATTAAAATCAAAAGGCACAATGCCGACTTAAGTACAAGAGGACTGACACTCTAACTTTCTATGATTTGAACCACTCATGTGAGTCCAGTTATAGATTCCGATGCTTCACTTCAGGTTTACTGTATCCCTTGGACCTTTGTATTGACGATGAAACACAGAGTTTGCACCCGAAATTAATACAAAAGTCACAATCGTGACTTAAGTACAAGAGGACTGACACTCTCACTTTCTATGATTTGAACCTCTCCTGTGAGTCCAGTTTTACATTCCAATGCTTCACTTCAGGTTTACTGTATCCCTTGGACCTTCTTATTGACGATGAAACACAGAAATTGCATCCGAATTTAATACAAAAGGTACGATGCCGACTTAAGTACAAGAGGACTGACACTCTAACTTTCTATGACTTGCACCTCTCCTGTGAGTCCAGTTTTAGATTCCGATGCTTCACTTCAGGTTTACTGTATCCCTTGGACCTCCTTATGGACGATGAAACACAGATATTGCATCGGAATAAAATTTAAAACGCACAATGCCGACTTAAGTAAAAGAGGACTGACGCTCTCACTTTCTATGATTTGAACCTCTCCTGTGAGTCCAGTTTTAGATTCCGATGCTTCACTTCAGGTTTACTGTATCCCTTGGACTTTCTTATTAACAATGAACCACAGAAATAGCACCGGAATTAAATTCAAAAGGCACAATGCCGACTTAAGTACAAGAGGACTGACACTCTAACTTTCTATGATTTGTACCTCTCCTGTGAGTCCAGTTTTAGATTCCGATGCTTCACTTCAGGTTTACTGTATCCCTTGGACCTTCTTATTGACGATGAAACACAGAGTTTGCATCCGAATTGAATACAAAAGGCACAATGCCGACTTAAGATCAAGAGGACTGACATTCTAATTTTCTATGATTTGAACCTCTCCTGTGAGTCCAGTTTTAGATTCCGATGCTTTACTTCATTTTTACTGTATCCCTTGGACCTTCTTATTGACGATTAAACACAGAAACTGCATCCGAATTTAATACAAAATGCACAATGGCGACTTAAGTACAAGAGGACTGACACTCTCACTTTCTATGATTTGAACCTCTCCTGTGAGTCCAGTTTTAGATTCCGATGCTTCACCTCAGGTTTACTGTATCTCTTGGACCTTCTTATTGACGATGAAACACAGAAATTGCATCTGAATTTAATACAAATGGCACTATGCCGACTTAAGTACAAGAGGACTGACACTCTCACTTTCTATGATTCGAACCTCTCCTGTGAGTCCAGTTTTAGATTCCGATCCTTCACTTCAGGTTTACTGTATCCCTTGGACGTTCTTATTGACGATGAAACACATAAATTGCATCGGAATTAAATTCAAAGGCACAATGCCGACCTAAGTAGAAGAGGACTAACACTCTCACTTTCTATGATTTGAACCTCTCCTGTGAGTCCAGTTTTAGATTCCGATGCTTCACTTCAGGTTTACTGTATACCTTGCAGCTTCTTATTGACGATGAAACACAGAAATTGAATCGGAATTAAATTCAAAAGGCACAATGCCGACTTAAGTACAAGAGGACTGACACTCTCACTTTCTATTATTTGAACCTCTCCTGTGAGTCCAGTTTTACATTCCGATGCTTCACTTCAGGTTTACTGTATCCCTTGGACCTTCTTATTGACGATGAAACACAGAAATTGCATCCGAATTTAATACAAAAGGTACAATGCCGACTTAAGTACAAGAGGACTGACACTCTAACTTCTATGATTGGCACCTCTCCTGTGAGTCCAGTTTTAGATTCCGATGCTTCACTTCAGGTTTACTGTATCCCTTGGACCTTCTTATTGACGTTGAAACACAGAAATTGCATCCGAATTTAATACAAAAATCACAATGGCGACTTTAGTACAAGAGGACCGACAATCTCACTTTCTATGATTTGAACATCTCCTGTGAGTCCAGTTTTAGATTCCGATGCTTCACTTCAGGTTTACTGTATACCTTGCAGCTTCTTATTGACGATGAAACACAGAAATTGAATCGGAATTAAATTCAAAAGGCACAATGCCGACTTAAGTACAAGAGGACTGACACTCTAACTTTCTATGATTTGTACCTCTCCTGTGAGTCCAGTTTTAGATTCCGATGCTTCACTTCAGATTTACTGTATCCCTTGGACCTTCTTATTGACGATGAAACACAGAGTTTGCATCCGAATTGAATACAAAAGGCACAATGCCGACTTACGATCAAGAGGACTGACGCTCTAATTTTCTATGATTTGAACCTCTCCTGTGAGTCCAGTTTTAGATTCCGATGCTTTACTTCAGGTTTACTGTATCCCTTGGACCTTCTTATTGACGATGAAACACAGAAATTGCATCCGAATTTAATACAAAAGGCACAATGCCGACTTAAGTACAAGAGGACTGACACTCTAATTTTCTATGATTTGAACCTCTCCTGTGAGTCCAGTTTTAGATTCCGATGCTTTACTTCAGGTTCACTGTATCCCTTGGACCATCTTATTGACGATTAAACACAGAAACTGCATCCGAATGTAATTCAAAAGGCACAATGGCGACTTAAGTACAAGAGGACTGACACTCTCACTTTCTATGATTCGAACCTCTCCTGTGAGTCCAGTTTTAGATTCCGATGCTTCACCTCAGGTTTACTGTATCCCTTGGACCTTCTTATTGACGATGAAACACATAAATTGCATCCGAATTTAATACAAATGGCACAATGCCGACTTATGTACAAGAGGACTGACACTCTCACTTTCTATGATTCGAACCTCACCTGTGAGTCCAGTTTTAGATTCCGATGCTTCACTTCAGGTTTACTGTATCCCTTGGACGTTCTTATTGACGATGAAACACAGAAATTGCATCTCAATTAAATTGAAAGGCACAGTGCCGACCTAAGTAGAAGAGGACTCACACTCTCACTTTCTATGATTTGAACCTCTCCTGTGAGTCCAGTTTTAGATTCCGATGCTTCACTTCATTTTTACTGTATACCTTGCAGCTTCTTATTGACGATGAAACACAGAAATTGAATCGGAATTAAATTCAAAAGGCACAATGCCGACTTAAGTACAAGAGGACTGACACTCTCACATTCTATGATTTGAACCTCTCCTGTGAGTCCAGTTTTACATTCCGATGCTTCACTTCAGGTTTACTGTATCCCTTGGACCTTCTTATTGACGTTGAAACACAGAAATTGCATCCGAATTTAATACAAAAGGTACAATGCCGACTTAAGTACAAGAGGACTGACACTCTAACTTTCTATGATTTGCACCTCTCCTGTGAGTCCAGTTTTAGATTCCGATGCTTCACTTCAGGTTTACTGTTTCCCTTGGACCTTCTTATTGACGATGAAACACAGAAATTGCATCTGAATTTAATACAAAAATCACAATGGCGACTTTAGTACAAGAGGACCGACAATCTCACTTTCTATGATTTGAACACCTCCTGTGAGTCCAGTTTTAGATTCCGATGCTTCACTTCAGGTTTACTGTATACCTTGCAGCTTCTTATTGACGATGAAACACAGAAATTGAATCATAATTAAATTCAAAAGGTACAATGCCGACTTAAGTACAAGAGGACTGACACTCTCACTTTCTATGATTTGAACCTCTCCTGTGAGTACAGTTTTAGATTCCGATGCTTCACTTCAGGTTTACTGTATCCCTTGGACCTTCTTATTGACAATGAACCACAGAAATAGCACCGGAATTAAATTCAAAACGCACAATGCCGACTTAAGTACAAGAGGACTGACACTCTAACTTTCTATGATTTGTACCTCTCCTGTGAGTCCAGTTTTAGATTCCGATGCTTCACTTCAGGTTTACTGTATCCGTTGGACCTTCTTATTGACCATGAAACACAGAAATTGCATCCGAAATTAATACAAAAGTCACAATGGTGACTTAAGTACAAGAGGACTGACACTCTCACCTTCTATGATTTGAACCTCTCCTGTGAGTCCAGTTTTAGATTCCGATGCTACACCTCAGGTTTACTGTATCCCTTGGACCTTCTTATTGACGATGAAACACAGAAATTGCATCCGAATTTAATACAAATGGCACAATGCCGACTTAAGTACAAGAGGACTGACACTCTCACTTTCTATGATTCGAACCTCTCCTGTGAGTCCAGTTTTAGATTCCGATGCTTCACTTCAGGTTTACTGTATCCCTTGGACGTTCTTACTGACGATGAAACACAGAAATTGCATCGGAATTAAATTCAAAAGGCACAGTGCCGACCTAAGTAGAGGAGGACTAACACTCTCACTTTCTATGATTTGAACCTCTCCTGTGAGTCCAGTTTTAGATTCCGAAACTTCACTTCAGGTTTACTGTATACCTTGCAGCTTCTTATTGACGATGAAACACAGAAATTGAATCGGAATTAAATTCAAAACGCACAATGCCGACTTAAGTACAAGAGGACTGACACTCTCACTTTCGATGATTTGAACCTCTGCTGTGAGTCCAGTTTTACATTCCGATGCTTCACTTCAGGTTTACTGTATCCCTTGGACCTTCTAACTGACGATGAAACACAGAGTTTGCATCCGAATTTAATACAAAAGGTACAATGCCGACTTAAGTACAAGAGGACAGACACTCTAACTTTCTATGATTTACACCTATCCTGTGAGTCCAGTTTTAGATTCCGATGCTTCACTTCAGGTTTACTGTATCCCTTAAACCTTCTTATTGACGATGAAACACAGAAATTGCGTCCGAATTTAATACAAAAATCACAATGGCGGCTTAAGTACAAGAGGACTGACACCCTCACTTTCTATGATTTGAACATCTCCTGTGAGTCCAGTTATAGATTCCGATGCTTCACTTCAGGTTTACTTCATCCCTTGGACCTTCTTATTGACGATGAAACACAGATATTGCATCGGAATTAAATTTTAAACGCACAATGCCGACTTAAGTAAAAGAGAACTGACACTCTCACTTTCTATGATTTGAATCTCTCCTGTGAGTCCAGATTTAGATTCCGATGCTTCACTTCAGGATTACTGTATCCTTTGGACCTTCTTATTGACGATGAAACACAGAAATTGCATCGGAATTAAATTCAAAACGCACAATGCCGACTTAAGAAAAAGAGGACTGACACTCTCACTTTCTTTGTTTTGAACCTCTCCTGTGAGTCCAGTTTAGATTCCGATGCTTCACTTCAGGTTTACTGTATCCCTTGGACCTTCTTATTGACGATGAAACACAGAAATTGCATCAGAATTAAATTCAAAAGGCACAATGCCGGCTTAAGAAAAGAGGACTGACACTCTAACTTTCCATGATTTGAACTTCTGCAGTGAGTCCAGTTTTAGATTCCGAAGCTTCACTTCAGGTTTACTGTTTCCCTTGGACCTTTTTATTGACGATGAAACACAGAGTTTGCATCCGAATTTAATACAAGAGGCACAATGCCGACTTAATTACAAGAGGACTGACACTCTAACTTTCTGTGATTTGAACCTCTCCTGTGAGTCCAGTTTTAGATTCCGATGCTTCACTTCAGGTTTACTGTATCCCTTGGACCTTCTTATTGACGATGAAACACAGAAATTGAATCCGAATTTAATACAAAAGGCACAATGGCGACTTAAGTACAAGGGGACTGACACTCTCACTTTCTATGATTGGAACCTATCCTGTGAGTCCAGTTTTAGATTCCGACGCTTCACCTCAGGTTTACTGTATCTCTTGGTCCTTCTTATTGACGATGAAACACAGAAATTGCATCTGAATTTAATACAAATGGCACAATGCCGACTTAAGTACAAGGGCACTGACACTCTCACTTTCCATGATTCGAACTTATCCTGTTAAGACATATTTAGATTCCGATGCTTCACTTCAGGTTTACTGTATACCTTGCACCTTCTTATTGACGATGAAACACAGAAATTGGATCGGTATTAAATTCAAAAGGCACAATTCCGACTTAAGTACAAGAGGACTGACACTCTCACTTTCTACGATTTGAACCTCTCCTGTAAGTCCAGTTTTAGATTCCGATGCTTCACCTCAGGTTTACTGTATCTGTTGGACCTTCTTATTGATGATGAAACACAGAAATTGCATCCGAATTTAATACAAAAGGCACAATGCCGACTTAATTACAAGAGGACTGACACTCTAACTTTCTATGATTCGAACCTCTCCTGTGAGTCCAGTTTTAGATTCCGATGCTTCACTTCAGGTTTACTGTATTCCTTGGACCTTCTTATTGACGATGAAACACAGAAGTTGCATCCGAAATTAATACAAAATGTACAATGCCGACTTAAGTACAAGAGGACTGACACTCTCACTTTCCATGATTTGAACCCCTCCTGTGAGTCCAGTTATAGATTCCGATGCTTCACTTCAGGTTTACTGTATCCCTTGGACCTTCTTATTGATGATGAAACACAGAAATTGCGTCCGAATTTAATACAAAAATCACAATGGCGGCTTAAGTACAAGAGGACTGACACTCTCACTTTCTATGATTTGAACATCTCCTGTGAGTCCAGTTCTAGATTCCGATGCTTCACTTCATGTTTACTTTATCCCTTGGACCATCTTATTGACGATGAAACACAGATATTGCATGGGAATTAAATTTAAAACGCACAATGCCGACTTAAGTAAAAGAGGACTGACACTCTAACTTTTTATGATTTAAACCTCTCCTGTGAGTCCAGTTTTACATTCCGATGCTTCACTTCAGGTTTACTGTATCCCTTGGACCTTCTTATTGCCGATGAAACACAGAGTTTGCATCCGGATTTAACACAAAAGGTACAATGCCGACTTAAGTACAAGAGGACTGACACTCTAACTTTCTATGATTTGAACCTCTCCTGTGAGTCCAGTTTTAGATTCCGATGCTTTACTTCAGGTTTACTGTATCCCTTGGACCTTCTTATTGACGATGAAAACAGAAATTGCATCCAAATTTAATACAAAAGGCACAATGGCGACTTAAGTACAAGAGGACTGACACTCTCACTTTCTATGATTTGAACCTCCCCTGTGAGTCCAGTTTTAGATTCCGATGCTTCACTTCAGGTTTACTGTATCCCTTGGACCTTCTTATTGACGACGACACACAGAAATTGCATCCTAATTTAATACAAATGGGACAATGCCGACTTAAGTACAAGAGGACTGACACTCTCACCTTCTATGATTCGAACCTCTCCTGTGAGGTCAGATTTAGATTCCGATGCTTCACTTCAGGTTTACTGTATACCTTGCACCTTCTTATTGACGATGAAACACAGAAATTGCATCGGAATTAAATTCAAAAGGCACAATGCCGTCTTAAGTACAAGAATACTGACACTGTAACTTTCTATGATTGGCACCTCTCCTGTGAGTCCAGTTTTAGATTCTGATGCTTCACTTCAGTTTTACTGTATCCCTTGGACCTTCTTATTGACGATGAAACACAGAAATTGCATCGGAATTAAATTCAAAACGAACAATGCCGACTTAAGCAAAAGAGGACTGACACTCTAACTTTCTATGATTTGAACTTCTCCAGTGAGTCCAGTTTTAGATTCCGATGCTTCACTTCAGGATTACTGTTTCCCTTGGACCTTCTTATTGACGATGAAACACAGAGTTTGCATCCGAATTTAATACAAAAGGCACAATGACGACTTAATTACAAGAGGACTGACACTCTAACTTTCAATGATTTGAACCTCTCCTGTGAGTCCAGTTTTAGATTCTGATGCTTCACTTCAGGTTTACTGTATCCCTTGGACCTTCTTATTGACGATGAAACACAGAAATTGCATCCGAATTTAATACAAAAGGCACAATGGCGACTTAAGTACAAGGGGACTGACACTCTCACTTTCTATGATTTGAACCTATCCTGTGAGTCCAGTTTTAGATTCCGATGCTTCACTTCAGGTTTACTGTATCCCTTGGACCTTCTTATTGACGATGAAACACAGAAACTGCATCCGAATTTAAAACAAATGGCACAATGCCGACTTCAGTACAAGAGCACTGACACTCTCACTTTCCATGATTTGAACTTCTCCTGTGAGGTCAGATTTAGATTCCGATGCTTCACTTCAGGTTTATTGTATACCTTGCACCTTCTTATTGACGATGAAACACAGAAATTGCATCGGAACTAAATTTGATACACACAATGCCGACTTAAGTAAAAGAGGACTGACACTCTCACTTTCTATGGTTTGAACCTCTCCTGTGAGTCCAGTTTTAGATTCCGATGCTTCACTTCAGGTTTATTGTATCCCTTGGACCTTCTTATTGACAATGAACCACAGAAATAGCACCGGAATTAAATTCAAAAGGCACAATGCCGACTTAAATACAAGAGGACTGACACTCTCACTTTCTATGATTTGAACCTATCCTGCGAGTCCAGTTTTAGATTCCGATGCTTCACTTCAGGTTTACTGTATCCCTTGGACCTTCTTATTGACGATGAAACACAGAAATTGCATCGGAATTAAATTCAAAACGCACAATGCCGACTTAAGCAAAAGAGGACTGACACTCTCACTTTCTTTGTTTTGAACCTCTCCTGTGACTCCAGTTTAGATTCTGATGCTTCACTTCAGGTTTACTGTATCAATTGGACCTTCTTATTGACGATGAAACACAGAAATTGCATCAGAATTAACTTCAAAAGGCACAATGCCGGCTTAAGAAAAGAGGACTGACACTCTAACATTCTATGATTTGAACTTCTGCAGTGAGTCCAGTTTTAGATTCCGGATCTTCACTTCAGGTTTACTGTTTCCCTTGGACCTTCTTATTGACGATGAAACACAGAGTTTGCATCCGAATTTAATACAAGAGGCACAATGCCGACTTAATTACAAGAGGACTGACACTCTAACTTTCAATGATTTGAACCTCTCCTGTGAGTCCAGTTTTAGATTCTGATGCTTCACTTCAGGTTTACTGTATCCCTTGGACCTTCTTATTGACGATGAAACACAGAAAGTGCATCCGAATTTAATACAAAAGGCACAATGGCGACTTAAGTACAAGGGGACTGACACTCTGACTTTCTATGATTTGAACCTATCCTGTGAGTCGAGTTTTAGATTCCGATGCTTCACTTCAGGTTTACTGTATCCCTTGGACCTTCTTATTGACGATGAAACACAGAAATTGCATCCGAATTTAAAACAAATGGCACAATGCCGACTTCAGTACAAGGGCACTGACACTCTCACTTTCCATGATTTGAACTTCTCCTGTGAGGTCAGATTTAGATTCCGATGCTTCACTTCAGGTTTATTGTATACCTTGCACCTTCTTATTGACGATGAAACACAGAAATGGCATCGGAATTAAATTTGATACACATAATGCCGACTTAAGTAAAAGAGGACTGACACTCTCACTTTCTATGGTTTGAACCTCTCCTGTGAGTCCAGTTTTAGATTCTGATGCTTCACTTCAGGTTTATTGTATCCCTTGGACCTTCTTATTGACAATGAACCACAGAAATAGCACCGGAATTAAATTCAAAAGGCACAATGCCGACTTAAATACAAGAGGACTGACACTCTCACTTTCTATGATTTGAACCTCTCCTGTGAGTCCAGTTTTAGATTCCGATGCTTCACTTCAGGTTTACTGTATCCCTTGGACCTTCTTATTGACGATTAAACACAGAAACTGCATCCGAATTTAATACAAAAGGCACAATGGCGACTTAAGTACAAGAGGACTGACACTCTCACTTTCTATGATTTGAACCTCTCCTGTGAGTCCAGTTTTAGATTCCGATGTTTCACTTCAGGATTACTGTTTCCCTTGGACCTTCTTATTGACGATGAAACACAGAGTTTGCATCCGAATTTAATACAAAAGGCACAATGACGACTTAATTACAAGAGGACTGACACTCTAACTTTCAATGATTTGAACCTCTCCTGTGAGTCCAGTTTTAGATTCTGATGCTTCACTTCAGGTTTACTGTATCCCTTGGACCTTCTTATTGACGATGAAACACAGAAATTGCATCCGAATTTAATACAAAAGGCACAATAGCGACTTAAGTACAAGGGGACTGACACTCTCACTTTCTATGATTTGAACCTCTCCTGTGAGTCCAGTTTTAGATTCCGATGCTTCACTTCAGGTTTACTGTATCCCTTGGACTTTCTTATTGACGATGAAACACAGAAATTGCATCGGAATTAAATTCAAAACGCACAATGCCGACTTAAGTAAAAGAGGACTGACACTCTCACTTTCTTTGTTTTGAACCTCTCCTGTGAGTCCAGTTTAGATTCCGATGCTTCACTTCAGGTTTACTGTATCAATTGGACCTTCTTATTGACGATGAAACACAGAAATTGCATCAGAATTAAATTCAAAAGGCACAATGCCGGCTTAAGAAAAGAGGACTGACACTCTAACTTTCTATGATTTGAACTTCTGCAGTGAGTCCAGTTTTAGTTTCCGAAGCTTCACTTCAGGTTTACTGTTTCCCTTGGACCTTCTTATTGACGATGAAACACAGAGTTTGCATCCGAATTTAATACAAGAGGCATAATGCCGACTTAATTACAAGAAGACTGACACTCTAAGTTTCTATGATTTGAACCTCTCCTGTGAGTCCAGTTTTAGATTCCGATGCTTCACTTCAGGTTTACTGTATCCCTTGGACCTTCTTATTGACGATGAAACACAGAAATTGCCTCCGAATTTAATACAAAAGGCACAATGGCGACTTAAGTACAAGGGGACTGACACTCTCACTTTCTATGATTGGAACCTATCCTGTGAGTCCAGTTTTAGATTCCGACGCTTCACCTCAGGTTTACTGTATCCCTTGGTCCTTCTTATTGACGATGAAACACAGATATTGCATCTGAATTTAATACAAATGGCACAATGCCGACTTAAGTACAAGGGCACTGACACTCTCACTTTCCATGATTCGAACTTCTCCTGTGAAGACAGATTTAGATTCCGATGCTTCACTTCAGGTTTACTGTATACCTTGCACCTTCGTATTGACGATGAAACACAGAAATTGCATCGGTATTAAATTCAAAAGGCACAATTCCGACTTAAGTACAAGAGGATTGACACTCTCACTTTCTATGATTTGAACCTCTCCAGTGAGTCCAGTTTTAGATTCCGATGCTTCACCTCAGGTTTACTGTATCTGTTGGACCTTCTTATTGACGATGAAACACAGAAATTGCATCCGAATTTAATACAAAAGGCACAATGCCGACTTAATTACAAGAGGACTGACACTCTAACTTTCTATGATTTGAACCTCTCCTGTGAGTCCAGATTTAGATACCGATGCTTCACTTCAGGTTTACTGTATTCCTTGGACCTTCTTATTGACGATGAAACACAGAAGTTGAATCCGAAATTAATACAAAATGTACAATGCCGACTTAAGTACAAGAGGACTGACACTCTCACTTTCCATGATTTGAACCTCTCCTGTGAGTCCAGTTATAGATTCCGATGCTTCACTTCAGATTTACTGTATCCCTTGGACCTTCTTATTGACGATGAAACACAGAAATTGCGTCCGAATTTAATACAAAAATCACAATGGCGGCTTAAGTACAAGAGGACTGACACTCTCACTTTCTATGATTTGAACATCTACTGTGAGTCCAGTTCTAGATTCTGATGCTTCACTTCATGTTTACTTTATCCCTTGGACCATCTTATTGACGATGAAACACAGATATTGCATGGGAATTAAATTTAAAACGCACAATGCCGACTTAAGTAAAAGGGGACTGTCAGTCTATCTTTTTATGATTTGAACCTCTCCTGTGAGTCCAGTTTTAGATTCCGATGCTTCACTTCAGGTTTACTGTATCCCTTGGACCTTCTTATTGACGGTGAAACACAGAATTTGCATCCGGATTTAATACAAAAGGTACAATGCCGACTTAAGTACAAGAGGACTGACACTCTAACTTTCTATGATTTGAACCTCTCCTGTGAGTCCAGTTTTAGATTCCGATGCTTTACTTCAGGTTTACTGTATCCCTTGGACCTTCTTATTGACGATGAAAACAGAAATTGCATCCGAATTTAATACATAAGGCACAATGGCGACTTAAGTACAAGAGGACTGACACTCTCACTTTCTATGATTTGAACCTCCCCTGTGAGTCCAGTTTTAGATTCCGATGCTTCACTTCAGGTTTACTGTATCCCTTGGCCCTTCTTATTGACGACGTCACACAGAAATTGCATCCTAATTTAATACAAATGGCACAATGCCGACTTAAGTACAAGAGGATTGACACTCTCACCTTCTATGATTCGAACCTCTCCTGTGAGGTCAGATTTAGATTCCGATGCTTCACTTCAGGTTTACTGTATACCTTGCACCTTCTTATTGACGATGAAACACAGAAATTGCATCGGAATTAAATTCAAAAGGCACAATGCCGTCTTAAGTACAAGAATACTGACACTCTAACTTTCTATGATTGGCACCTCTCCTGTGAGTCCAGTTTTAGATTCTGATTCTTCACTTCAGGTTTACTGTATCCCTTGGACCTTCTTATTGACGATGAAACACAGAAATTGCATCGGAATTAAATTCAAAACGAACAATGCCGACTTAAGCAAAAGAGGACTGACACTCCAACTTTCTTTGTTTTGAACCTCTCCTGTGAGTCCAGTTTTAGATTTCGATGCTTCACTTCAGGTTTACTGTATCCCTTTGACCTTCTTATTGACGATGAAATACAGAAATTGCATCAGAATTAAATTCAAATGGCACAATGCCGACTTAAGTACAAGAGGACTGACACTCTAACTTTCTATGGTTTGAATTTCTCCAGAGAGTCCAGTTTTAGATTCCGATGCTTCACTTCAGGATTACTGTTTCCCTTGGACCTTCTTATTGACGATGAAACACAGAGTTTGCATCCGAATTTAATACAAAAGGCACAATGCCGACTTAATTACAAGAGGACTGACACTCTAACTTTCAATGATTTGAACCTCTCCTGTGAGTCCAGTTTTAGATTCCGATGCTTCAAATCAGGTTTACTGTATCCCTTGGACCTTCTTATTGACGATGAAACACAGAAATTGCATCCGAATTTAATACAAAAGGCACAATGGCGACTTAAGTACAATGGGACTGACACTCTCACTCTCTATGACTTGAACCTATCCTGTGAGTCCAGTTTTAGATTCCGATGCTTCACTTCAGGTTTACTGTATCCCTTGGACCTTCTTATTGACGATGAAACACAGAAATTGCATCCGAATTTAAAACAAATGGCACAATGTCGACATCAGTACAAGGGCACTGACACTCTCACTTTCCATGATTCGAACTTCTCCTGTGAGGTCAGATTTAGATTCCGATACTTCACTTCAGGTTTATTGTATACCTTGCACCTTCTTATTGACGATGAAACACAGAAATTGCATCGGAATTAAATTTAATACACACAATGCCGACTTAAGTAAAAGAGGACTGACACTCTCACTTTCTATGGTTTGAACCTCTCCTGTGAGTCCAGTTTTAGATTCCGATGCTTCACTTCAGGTTTATTGTATCCCTTGGACCTTCTTATTGACAATGAACCACAGAAATAGCACCGGAATTAAATTCAAAAGGCACAATGCCGACTTAAATACAAGAGGACTGACACTCTCACTTTCTATGATTTGAACCTCTCCTGTGAGTCCAGTTTTAGATTCCGATGCTTCACTTCAGGTTTACTGTATCCCTTGGACCTTCTTATTGACGATTAAACACAGAAACTGCATCCGAATTTAATACAAAAGGCACAATGGCGACTTAAGTACAAGAGGACTGACACTCTCACTTTCTATGATTTGAACCTCTCCTGTGAGTCCAGTTTTAGATTCCGATGCTTCACTTCAGGTTTTCTGTATCCCTTGGACCTTCTTATTGACGATGAAACACAGAAATTGCCTCCGAATTTAATACAAAAGGCACAATGGCGAGTTAAGTACAAGGGGACTGACACTCTCACTTTCTATGATTGGAACCTATCCTGTGAGTCCAGTTTTAGATTCCGACGCTTCACCTCAGGTTTACTGTATCCCTTGGTCCTTCTTATTGACGATGAAACACAGATATTGCATCTAAATTTAATACAAATGGCACAATGCCGACTTAAGTACAAGGGCACTGACACTCTCACTTTCCGTGATTCGAACTTCTCCTGTGAAGACAGATTTAGATTCCGATGCTTCACTTCAGGTTTACTGTATACCTTGCACCTTCGTATTGACGATGAAACACAGAAATTGCATCGGTATTAAATTCAAAAGGCACAATTCCGACTTACGTACAAGAGGACTGACACTCTCACTTTCTATGATTTGAACCTCTCCAGTGAGTCCAGTTTTAGATTCCGATGCTTCACCTCAGGTTTACTGTATCTGTTGGACCTTCTTATTGACGATGAAACACAGAAATTGCATCCGAATTTAATACAAAAGGCACAATGCCGACTTAATTACAAGAGGACTGACACTCTAACTTTCTATGATTTGAACCTCTCCTGTGAGTCCAGTTTTAGATTCCGATGCTTCACTTCAGGTTTACTGTATTCCTTGGACCTTCTTATTGACGATGAAACACAGAAGTTGCATCCGAAATTAATACAAAATGTACAATGCCGACTTAAGTACAAGAGGACTGACACTCTCACTTTCCATGATTTGAACCTCTCCTGTGAGTCCAGTTATAGATTCCGATGCTTCACTTCAGATTTACTGTATCCCTTGGACCTTCTTATTGACGATGAAACACAGAAATTGCGTCCGAATTTAATACAAAAATCACAATGGCGGCTTAAGTACAAGAGGACTGACACTCTCACTTTCTATGATTTGAACATCTACTGTGAGTCCAGTTCTAGATTCTGATGCTTCACTTCATGTTTACTTTATCCCTTGGACCATCTTATTGACGATGAAACACAGATATTGCATGGGAATTAAATTTAAAACGCACAATGCCGACTTAAGTAAAAGAGGACTGTCACTCTAACTTTTTATGATTTGAACCTCTCCTGTGAGTCCAGTTTTAGATTCCGATGCTTCACTTCAGGTTTACTGTATCCCTTGGACCTTCTTATTGACGGTGAAACACAGAGTTTGCATCCGGATTTAATACAAAAGGTACAATGCCGACTTAAGTACAAGAGGACTGACACTCTAACTTTCTATGATTTGAACCTCTCCTGTGAGTCCAGTTTTAGATTCCGATGCTTTACTTCAGGTTTACTGTATCCCTTGGACCTTCTTATTGACGATGAAAACAGAAATTGCATCCGAATTTAATACAAAAGGCACAATGGCGACTTAAGTACAAGAGGACCGACACTCTCACTTTCTATGATTTGAACCTCCCCTGTGAGTCCAGTTTTAGATTCCGATGCTTCACTTCAGGTTCACTGTATCCCTTGGACCTTCTTATTGACGACGTCACACAGAAATTGCATCCTAATTTAATACAAATGGCACAATGCCGACTTAAGTACAAGAGGACTGACACTCTCACCTTCTATGATTCGAACCTCTCCTGTGAGGTCAGATTTAGATTCCGATGCTTCACTTCAGGTTTACTGTATACCTTGCACCTTCTTATTGACGATGAAACACAGAAATTGCATCGGAATTAAATTCAAAAGGCACAATGCCGTCTTAAGTACAAGAATACTGACACTCTAACTTTCTATGATTGGCACCTCTCCTGTGAGTCCAGTTTTAGATTCTGATTCTTCACTTCAGGTTTACTGTATCCCTTGGACCTTCTTATTGACGATGAAACACAGAAATTGCATCGGAATTAAATTCAAAACGAACAATGCCGACTTAAGCAAAAGAGGACTGACACTCCAACTTTCTTTGTTTTGAACCTCTCCTGTGAGTCCAGTTTTAGATTTCGATGCTTCACTTCAGGTTTACTGTATCCCTGGGCCCTTCTTATTGACGACGTCACACAGAAATTGCATCCTAATTTAATACAAATGGCACAATGCCGACTTAAGCACAAGAGGACTGACACTCTCACCTTCTATGATTCGAACCTCTCCTGTGAGGTCAGATTTAGATTCCGATGCTTCACTTCAGGTTTACTGTATACCTTGCACCTTCTTATTGACGATGAAACACAGAAATTGCATCGGAATTAAATTCAAAAGGCACAATGCCGTCTTAAGTACAAGAATACTGACACTCTAACTTTCTATGATTGGCACCTCTCCTGTGAGGCCAGTTTTAGATTCTGATTCTTCACTTCAGGTTTACTGTATCCCTTGGACCTTCTTATTGACGATGAAACACAGAAATTGCATCGGAATTAAATTCAAAACGAACAATGCCGACTTAAGCAAAAGAGGACTGACACTCCAACTTTCTTTGTTTTGAACCTCTCCTGTGAGTCCAGTTTTAGATTTCGATGCTTCACTTCAGGTTTACTGTATCCCTTTGACCTTCTTATTGACGATGAAACACAGAAATTGCATCAGAATTAAATTCAAATGGCACAATGCCGACTTAAGTACAAGAGGACTGACACTCTAACTTTCTATGGTTTGAATTTCTCCAGTGAGTCCAGTTTTAGATTCCGATGCTTCACTTCAGGATTACTGTTTCCCTTGGACCTTCTTATTGACGATGAAACACAGAATTTGCATCCGAATTTAATACAAAAGGCACAATGCCGACTTAATTACAAGAGGACTGACACTCTAACTTTCAATGATTTGAACCTCTCCTGTGAGTCCAGTTTTAGATTCCGATGCTTCACTTCAGGTTTACTGTATCCCTTGGACCTTCTTATTGACGATGAAACACAGAAATTGCATCCGAATTTAATACAAAAGGCACAATGGCGACTTAAGTACAAGGGGACTGACACTCTCACTTTCTATGACTTGAACCTATCCTGTGAGTCCAGTTTTAGATTCCGATGCTTCACTTCAGGTTTACTGTATCCCTTGGACCTTCTTATTGACGATGAAACACAGAAATTGCATCCGAATTTAAAGCAAATGGCACAATGTCGACATCAGTACAAGGGCACTGACACTCTCACTTTCCATGATTCGAACTTCTCCTGTGAGGTCAGATTTAGATTCCGATGCTTCACTTCAGGTTTATTGTATACCTTGTACCTTCTTATTGACGATGAAACACAGAAATTGCATCGGAATTAAATTTAATACACACAATGCCGACTTAAGTAAAAGAGGACTGACACTCTCACTTTCTATGGTTTGAACCTCTCCTGTGAGTCCAGTTTCAGATTCCGATGCTTCACTTCAGGTTTATTGTATCCCTTGGACCTTCTTATTGACAATGAACCACAGAAATAGCACCGGAATTAAATTCAAAAGGCACAATGCCGACTTAAATACAAGAGGACTGACACTCTCACTTTCTATGATTTGAACCTCTCCTGTGAGTCCAGTTTTAGATTCCGATGCTTCACTTCAGGTTTACTGTA
Organism: Schistocerca americana; assembly: GCF_021461395.2. NCBI lineage: Eukaryota > Metazoa > Arthropoda > Insecta > Orthoptera > Acrididae > Schistocerca > Schistocerca americana. The sequence continues at coordinate 6,995,927 of NC_060128.1, read as the reverse complement.
TCCCTTGGACCTTCTTATTGACGATTAAACACAGAAACTGCATCCGAATTTAATACAAAAGGCACAATGGCGACTTAGGTACAAGAGGACTGACACTCTCACTTTCTATGATTTGAACCTCTCCTGTGAGTCCAGTTTTAGATTCAGATGCTTCACTTCAGGTTTTCTGTATCCCTTGGACCTTCTTATTGACGATGAAACACAGAAATTGCCTCCGAATTTAATACAAAAGGCACAATGGCGACTTAAGTACAAGGGGACTGACACTCTCACTTTCTATGATTGGAACCTATCCTGTGAGTCCAGTTTTAGATTCCGACGCTTCACCTCAGGTTTACTGTATCCCTTGGTCCTTCTTATTGACGATGAAACACAGATATTGCATCTGAATTTAATACAAATGGCACAATGCCGACTTAAGTACAAGGGCACTGACACTCTCACTTTCCATGATTCGAACTTCTCCTGTGAAGACAGATTTAGATTCCGATGCTGCACTTCAGGTTTACTGTATACCTTGCACCTTCGTATTGACGATGAAACACAGAAATTGCATCGGTATTAAATTCAAAAGGCACAATTCCGACTTACGTACAAGAGGACTGACACTCTCACTTTCTATGATTTGAACCTCTCCAGTGAGTCCAGTTTTAGATTCCGATGCTTCACCTCAGGTTTACTGTATCTGTTGGACCTTCTTATTGACGATGAAACACAGAAATTGCATCCGAATTTAATACAAAAGGCACAATGCCGACTTAATTACAAGAGGACTGACACTCTAACTTTCTATGATTTGAACCTCTCCTGTGAGTCAAGTTTTAGATTCCGATGCTTCACTTCAGGTTTACTGTATTCCTTGGACCTTCTTATTGACGATGAAACACAGAAGTTGCATCCGAAATTAATACAAAATGTACAATGCCGACTTAAGTACAAGAGGACTGACACTCTCACTTTCCATGATTTGAACCTCTCCTGTGAGTCCAGTTATAGATTCCGATGCTTCACTTCAGATTTACTGTATCCCTTGGACCTTCTTATTGTCGATGAAACACAGAAATTGCGTCCGAATTTAATACAAAAATCACAATGGCGGCTTAAGTACAAGAGGACTGACACTCTCACTTTCTATGATTTGAACATCTACTGTGAGTCCAGTTCTAGATTCTGATGCTTCACTTCATGTTTACTTGATCCCTTGGACCATCTTATTGACGATGAAACACAGATATTGCATGGGAATTAAATTTAAAACGCACAATGCCGACTTAAGTAAAAGAGGACTGTCACTCTAACTTTTTATGATTTGAACCTCTCCTGTGAGTCCAGTTTTAGATTCCGATGCTTCACTTCAGGTTTACTGCATCCCTTGGACCTTCTTATTGACGGTGTAACACAGAGTTTGCATCCGGATTTAATACAAAAGGTACAATGCCGACTTAAGTACAAGAGGACTGACACTCTAACTTTCTATGATTTGAACCTCTCCTGTGAGTCCAGTTTTAGATTCCGATGCTTTACTTCAGGTTTACTGTATCCCTTGGACCTTCTTATTGACGATGAAAACAGAAATTGCATCCGAATTTAATACAAAAGGCACAATGGCGACTTAAGTACAAGAGGACTGACACTCTCACTTTCTATGATTTGAACCTCCCCTGTGAGTCCAGTTTTTGATTCCGATGCTTCACTTCAGGTTCACTGTATCCCTTGGACCTTCTTATTGACGACGTCACACAGAAATTGCATCCTAATTTAATACAAATGGCTCAATGCCGACTTAAGTACAAGAGGACTGACACTCTCACCTTCTATGATTCGAACCTCTCCTGTGAGGTCAGATTTAGATTCCGATGCTTCACTTCAGGTTTACTGTATACCTTGCACCTTCTTATTGACGATGAAACACAGAAATTGCATCGGAATTAAATTCAAAAGGCACAATGCCGTCTTAAGTACAAGAATACTGACACTCTAACTTTCTATGATTGGCACCTCTCCTGTGAGTCCAGTTTTAGATTCTGATTCTTCACTTCAGGTTTACTGTATCCCTTGGACCTTCTTATTGACGATGAAACACAGAAACTGCATCGGAATTAAATTCAAAACGAACAATGCCGACTTAAGCAAAAGAGGACTGACACTCCAACTTTCTTTGTTTTGAACCTCTCCTGTGAGTCCAGTTTTAGATTTCGATGCTTCACTTCAGGTTTACTGTATCCCTTTGACGTTCTTATTGACGATGAAACACAGAAATTGCATCAGAATTAAATTCAAATGGCACAATGCCGACTTAAGTACAAGAGGACTGACACTCTAACTTTCTATGGTTTGAATTTCTCCAGTGAGTCCAGTTTTAGATTCCGATGCTTTACTTCAGGTTTACTGTATCCCTTGGACCCTCTTATTGACGATGAAACACAGAAATTGCATCCGAATTTAATACAAAAGGCACAATGGCGACTTAAGTACAAGGGGACTGACACTCTCACTTTCTATGATTTGAACCTATCCTGTGAGTCCAGTTTTAGATTCCGATGCTTCACTTCAGGTTTACTGTATCCCTTGGACCTTCTTATTGACGATGAAACACAGAAATTGCATCCGAATTTAAAACAAATGGCACAATGTCGACATCAGTACAAGGGCACTGACACTCTCACTTTCCATGATTCGAACTTCTCCTGTGAGGTCAGATTTAGATTCCGATGCTTCACTTCAGGTTTATTGTATACCTTGCACCTTCTTATTGACGATGAAACACAGAAATTGCATCGGAATTAAATTTAATACACACAATGCCGACTTAAGTAAAAGAGGACTGACACTCTCACTTTCTATGGTTTGAACCTCTCCTGTGAGTCCAGTTTTAGATTCCGATGCTTCACTTCAGGTTTATTGTATCCCTTGGACCTTCTTATTGACAATGAACCACAGAAATAGCACCGGAATTAAATTCAAAAGGCACAATGCCGACTTAAATACAAGAGGACTGACACTCTCACTTTCTATGATTTGAACCTCTCCTGTGAGTCCAGTTTTAGATTCCGATGCTTCACTTCAGGTTTACTGTATCCCTTGGACCTTCTTATTGACGATTAAACACAGAAACTGCATCCGAATTTAATACAAAAGGCACAATGGCGACTTAAGTACAGGAGGACTGACACTCTCACTTTCTATGATTTGAACCTCTCCTGTGAGTCCAGTTTTAGATTCCGATGCTTCACTTCAGGTTTTCTGTATCCCTTGGACCTTCTTATTGACGATGAAACACAGAAATTGCATCGGAATTAAATTTAAAACGCACAATGCCGACTTAAGTGAAAGAGGACTGACACTCTCACTTTCTATGGTTTGAACCTCTCCTGTGAGTCCAGTTTTAGATTCCGATGCTTCACTTCAGGTTTATTGTATCCCTTTGACCTTCTTATTGACAATGAACCACAGAAATAGCACCGGAATTAAATTCAAAAGGCACAATGTCGACTTAAGTACAAGAGGACTGACACTCTAACTTTCTATGATTTGTACCTCTCCTGGGAGTCCAGTTTTAGATTCCGATGTTTCACTTCAGGTCTACTGTATCCCTTGGACCTTCTTATTGACGATGAAACACAGAGTTTGCATCCGAATTTAATACAAAAGGCATAATGCTGACTTAAGTACAAGAGGACTGACACTCTAACTTTCTATGATTTGAGCCTCTCCTGTGAGTCCAGTTTTAGATTCCGATGCTTTACTTCAGGTTTACTGTATCCCTTGGACCTTCTTATTGACGATTAAACACAGAAATGAATCCGAATTTAATACAAAAGGCACAATGGCGACTTAAGTACAAGAGGACTGACACTCTCACTTTCTATGATTTGAACCTCTCCTGTGAGTCAAGTTATAGATTCCGATGCTTCGCTTCAGGTTTACTGTATCCCTTGGACCTTCTTATTGACGATGAAACACAGAGTTTGCATCCGAATTTAATACAAAAGGCATAATGCCGACTTAAGTACAAGAGGACTGACACTCTAACTTACTATGATTTGAACCTCCCCTATGACTCCAGTTTTAGATTCCGATGCTTCACTTCAGGTTTACTGTATCCCTTGGACCTCTTATTGACGACGAAACACAGAAATTGCATCTTAATTTAATACAAATGGCACAATGCCGACTTAAGTACAAGAGGACTGACACTCTCACCTTCTATGATTCGAACCTCTCCTGTGAGGTCAGATTTAGATTCCGATGCTTCACTTCAGGTTTACTGTATACCTTGCACCTTCTTATTGACGATGAAACACAGAAATTGCATCGGAATTAAATTCAAAAGGCACAATGCCGTCTTAAGTACAAGAATACTGACACTCTAACTGCCTATGATTGTCACCTCTCCTGTGAGTCCAGTTTTAGATTCCGATGCTTCACTTCAGGTTTACTGTATCCCTTGGACCTTCTTATTGACGATGAAACACAGAAATTGCATCGGAATTCTATTCAAAACGAACAATGCCGACTTAAGCAAAAGAGGACTGACACTCTCACTTTCTTTGTTTTGAACCTCTCCTGTGAGTCCAGTTTTAGATTTCGATGCTTCACTTCAGGTTTACTGTATCCCTTGGACCTTCTTATTGACGATGAAACACAGAAATTGCATCCGAATTTAATACAAAAGGCACAATGGCGACTTAAGTACAAGGGGACTGACACTCTAACTTTCTATGATTTGAACTTCTCCAGTGAGTCCAGTTTTAGATTCCGATGCTTCACTTCAGGTTTACTGTTTCCCTTGGACCTTCTTATTGACGATGAAACACAGAGTTTGCATCCGAATTTAATACAAAAGGCACAATGCCGACTTAATTACAAGAGGACTGACACTCTAACTTTCAATGATTTGAACCTCTCCTGTGAGTCCAGTTTTAGATTCCGATGCTTCACTTCAGGTTTACTGTATCCCTTGGACCTTCTTATTGACGATGAAACACAGAAATTGCATCCGAATTTAATACAAAAGGCACAATGGCGACTTAAGTACAAGGGGACTGACACTCTCACTTTCTATGATTTGAACCTATCCTGTGAGTCCAGTTTTAGATTCCGATGCTTCACTTCAGGTTTACTGTATCCCTTGGACCTTCTTATTGACGATGAAACACAGAAATTGCATCCGAATTTAAAACAAATGGCACAATGGCGACTTAAGTACAAGAGCACTGACACTCTCACTTTCTATGATTTGAACCTCTCCTGTGAGTCCAGTTTTAGATTCCGATGCTTCACTTCAGGTTTTCTGTATCCCTTGGACCTTCTTATTGACGATGAAACACAGAAATTGCATCGGAATTAAATTTAAAACGCACAATGCCGACTTAAGTGAAAGAGGACTGATACTCTCACTTTCTATGGTTTGAACCTCTCCTGTGAGTCCAGTTTTAGATTCCGATGCTTCACTTCAGGTTTATTGTATCCCTTTGACCTTCTTATTGACAATGAACCACAGAAATAGCACCGGAATTAAATTCAAAAGGCACAATGTCGACTTAAGTACAAGAGGACTGACACTCTAACTTTCTATGATTTGTACCTCTCCTGGGAGTCCAGTTTTAGATTCCGATGTTTCACTTCAGGTTTACTGTATCCCTTGCACCTTCTTATTGACGATGAAACACAGAGTTTGCATCCGAATTTAATACAAAAGGCATAATGCTGACTTAAGTACAAGAGGACTGACACTCTAACTTTCTATGATTTGAGCCTCTCCTGTGAGTCCAGTTCTAGATTCCGATGCTTTACTTCAGGTTTACTGTATCCCTTGGACCTTCTAATTGACGATTAAACACAGAAATGAATCCGAATTTAATACAAAAGGCACAATGGCGACTTAAGTACAAGAGGACTGACACTCTCACTTTCTATGATTTGAACCTCTCCTGTGAGTCAAGTTTTAGATTCCGATGCTTCACTTCAGGTTTACTGTATCCCTTGGACCTTCTTATTGACGATGAAACACAGAGTTTGCATCCGAATTTAATACAAAAGGCATAATGCCGACTTAAGTACAAGAGGACTGACACTCTAACTTACTATGATTTGAACCTCCCCTATGAGTCCAGTTTTAGATTCCGATGCTTCACTTCAGGTTTACTGTATCCCTTGGACCTCTTATTGACGACGAAACACAGAAATTGCATCTTAATTTAATACAAATGGCACAATGCCGACTTAAGTACAAGAGGACTGACACTCTCACCTTCTATGATTCGAACCTCTCCTGTGAGGTCAGATTTAGATTCCGATGCTTCACTTCAGGTTTACTGTATACCTTGCACCTTCTTAATGACGATGAAACACAGAAATTGCATCGGAATTAAATTCAAAAGGCACAATGCCGTCTTAAGTACAAGAATACTGACACGCTAACTTTCTATGATTGTCACCTCTCCTGTGAGTCCAGTTTTAGATTCCGATGCTTCACTTCAGGTTTACTGTATCCCTTGGACCTTCTTATTGACGATGAAACACAGAAATTGCATCGGAATTCTATTCAAAACGAACAATGCCGACTTAAGCAAAAGAGGACTGACACTCTCACTTTCTTTGTTTTGAACCTCTCCTGTGAGTCCAGTTTTAGATTTCGATGCTTCACTTCAGGTTTACTGTATCCCTTTGACCTTCTTATTGACGATAAAAAACACAGAAATTGCATCAGAAATAAATTCAAATGGCACAATGCCGACTTAAGTACAAGAGGACTGACACTCTAACTTTCTATGATTTGAACTTCTCCAGTGAGTCCAGTTTTAGATTCCGATGCTTCACTTCAGGTTTACTGTTTCCCTTGGACCTTCTTATTGACGATGAAACACAGAGTTTGCATCCGAATTTAATACAAAAGGCACAATGCCGACTTAATTACAAGAGGACTGACACTCTAACTTTCAATGATTTGAACCTCTCCTGTGAGTCCAGTTTTAGATTCCGATGCTTCACTTCAGGTTTACTGTATCCCTTGGACCTTCTTATTTACGATGAAACACAGAAATTGCATCCGAATTTAATACAAAAGGCACAATGGCGACTTAAGTACAAGGGGACTGACACTCTCACTTTCTATGATTTGAACCTCTCCTGTGAGTCCAGTTTTAGATTCCGATGCTACACTTCAGGTTTTCTGTATCCCTTGGACCTTGTTATTGACGATGAAACACAGATATTGCATCGGAATTAAATTTAAAACGCACAATGCCGACTTAAGTAAAAGAGGCTTGACACTCTCACTTTCTATGGTTTGAACCTCTCCTGTGAGTCCAGTTTTAGATTCCGATGCTTCACTTCAGGTTTATTGTATCCCTTTGACCTTCTTATTGACAATTAACCACAGAAATAGCACCGCAATTAAATTCAAAATGCACAATGCCGACTTAAGTACAAGAGGACTGACACTCTAACTTTCTATGATTTGAACCTCTCCTGTGAGTCCAGTTTTAGATACCGATGCTTTACTTCAGGTTTACTGTATCCCTTGGACCTTCTTATTGACGATTAATCACAGAAATGCATCCGAATTTAATACAAAAGGCACAATGGCGACTTAAGTACAAGAGGACTGACACTCTAACTTTCTATGATTTGAACCTCTCCTGTGAGTCAAGTTTTAGATTCCGATGCTTCACTTCAGGTTTACTGTATCCCTTGGACCTTCTTATTGACGATGAAACACAGAGTTTGCATCCGAATTTAATACAAAAGGCATAATGCCGACTAAAGTACAAGAGGACTTACACTCTAACTTTCTATGATTTGAACCTCTCCTGTGTGTCCAGTTTTAGATTCCGATGCTTTAGTTCAGGTTTACTGTATCCCTTGGATCTTCTTACTGACGATGAAAACAGAAATTGCATCCGAATTTAATACAAAAGGCACAATGGCGACTTAAGTACAAGAGGACTGACACTCTCACTTTCTATGATTTGAACCTCCCCTGTGAGTCCAGTTTTAGATTTCGATGCTTCACTTCAGGTTTACTGTATCCCTTGGACCTTCTTATTGACGACGAAACACAGAAATTACATCCCAATTTAATACAAATGGCACAATGCCGACTTAAGTACAAGAGGACTGACACTCTCACCTTCTATGATTCGAACCTCTCCTGTGAGGACAGATTTAGATTCCGATGCTTCACTTCAGGTTTACTGTATACCTTGCACCTTCTTATTGACGATGCAACACAGAAATTGCATCCGAATTTAATACAAAAATCACAATGGCGACTTTATTACAAGAGGACCGACAATCTCACTTTCTATGATTTGAATCTCTCCTGTGATTCCAGTTTTAGATTCCGATGCTTCACTTCAGGTTTACTGTATCCCTTGGACCTTTTTATAGACGATGAAACACAGATATTGCATCGGAATTAAATTTAATACGCACAATGCCGACTTAAGTAAAAGAGGACTTACACTCTCACATTCTATGGTTTGAACCTCTCCTGTGAGTCCAGTTTTATATTCCGATGCTTCACTTCAGGTTTATTGTATCCCTTGGACCTTCTTATTGACAATGAACCACAGAAATAGCACCGGAATTAAATTCAAAAGGCACAATGCCGACTTAAATACAAGAGGACTGACACTCTCACTTTCTATGATTTGAACCTCTCCTGTGAGTCCAGTTTTAGATTCCGATGCTTCACTTCAGGTTCATTGTATCCCTTTGACCTTCTCATTGACAATGAACCACAGAAATAGCACCGGAATTAAATTCAAAAGGCACAATGCCGACTTAAGTTCAAGAGGACTGACACTCTAACTTTCTATGATTTGTACCTCTCCTGGGAGTCCAGTTTTAGATTCCGATGTTTCACTTCAGGTTTACTGTATCCCTTGGACCTTCTTATTGACGAAGAAACACAGAAATTGCATCTTAATTTAATACAAATGGCACAATGCCGACTTAAGTACAAGAGGACTGACACTCTCACCTTCTATGATTCGAACCTCTCCTGTGAGGTCAGATTTAGATTCCGATGCTTCACTTCAGGTTTACTGTATACCTTGCACCTTCTTAATGACGATGAAACACAGAAATTGCATCGGAATTAAATTCAAAAGGCACAATGCCGTCTTAAGTACAAGAATACTGACACTCTAACTTTCTTTGATTGTCACCTCTCCTGTGAGTCCAGTTTTAGATTCCGATGCTTCACTTCAGGTTTACTGTATCCCTTGGACCTTCTTATTGACGATGAAACACAAAAATTGCATCGGAATTCTGTTCAAAACGAACAATGCAGACTTAAGCAAAAGAGGACTGACACTCTCACTTTCTTTGTTTTGAACCTCTCCTGTGAGTCCAGTTTTAGATTTCGATGCTTCATTTCAGGTTTACTGTATCCCTTTGACCTTCTTATTGACGATAAAAAACACAGAAATTGCATCAGAAATAAATTCAAATGGCACAATGCCGACTTAAATACAAGAGGACTGACACTCTAACTTTCTATGATTTGAACTTCTCCAGTGAGTCCAGTTTTAGATTCCGATGCTTCACTTCAGGTTTACTGTTTCCCTTGGACCTTCTTATTGACGATGAAACACAGAGTTTGCATCCGAATTTAATACAAAAGGCACAATGCCGACTGAATTACAAGAGGACTGACACTCTAACTTTCAATGATTTGAACCTCTCCTGTGAGTCCAGTTTTAGATTCCGATGCTTCACTTCAGGTTTACTGTATCCCTTGGACCTTCTTATTTACGATGAAACACAGAAATTGCATCCGAATTTAATACAAAATGCACAATGGCGACTTAAGTACAAGGGGACTGACACTCTCACTTTCTATGATTTGAACCTATCCTGTGAGTCCAGTTTTACATTCCGATGCTTCAATGCAGGTTTACTGTATCCCTTGGACCTTCTTATTGACGATGAAACACAGAAATTGTATCCGAAATTAATACAAAAGTCACAATGGTGACTTAAGTACATGAGGACTGACACTCTCACTTTCTATGATTTGAACCTCTCCTGTGAGTCCAGTTTTAGATTCCGATGCTTCACTTCAGGTTTTCTGTATCCCTTGGACCTTCTTATTGATGATGAAACACAGATATTGCATCGGAATTAAATTTAAAACGCACAATGCCGGCTTAAGTAAAAGAGGACTGATACTCTCACTTTCTATGGTTTGAACCTCTCCTGTGAGTCCAGTTTTAGATTCCGATGCTTCACTTCAGGTTTATTGTATCCCTTTGACCTTCTTATTGACAATGAACCACAGAAATAGAACCCGAATTAAATTCAAAAGGCACAATGCCGACTTAAGTACAAGAGGACTGACACTCTAACTTCCTATGATTTGTACCTCTCCTGTGAGTCCAGTTTTAGATTCCGATGCTTCACTTCTGGTTTACTGTATCCCTTGGACCTTCTTATTGACGATGAAACACAGAGTTTGCATCCGAATTTAATACAAAAGGCATAATGCCGACTTAAGTACAAGAGGACTGACACTCTAACTTTCTATGAATTGAGCCTCTCCTGTAAGTCCAGTTTTAGATACCGATGCTTTACTTCAGGTTTACTGTATCCCTTGGACCTTCTTATTGACGATTAAACACAGAAATGCATCCGAATTTAATACAAAAGGCACAATGGCGACTTAAGTACATGAGGACTGACACTCTCACTTTCTATGATTTGAACCTCTCCTGTGAGTCAAGTTTTAGATTCCGATGCTTCACTTCAGGTTTACTGTATCCCTTGGACCTTCTTATTGACGATGAAACACAGAGTTTGCATCCGAATTTAATACAAAAGGCATAATGCCGACTTAAGTACAAGAGGACTTACACTCTAACTTTCTATGATTTGAACCTCTCCTGTGTGTCCCGTTTTAGATTCCGATGCTTTACTTCAGGTTTACTGTATCCCTTGGACCTTCTTACTGACGATGAAAACAGAAATTGCATCCGAATTTAATACAAAAGGCACAATGGCGACTTAAGTACAAGAGGACTGACACTCTCACCTTCTATGATTCGAACCTCTCCTGTGAGTTCAGATTTAGATTCCGATGCTTCACTTCAGGTTGACTGTATACCTTGTACTTCTTATTGACGATGAAACACAGAAATTGCATCGGAATTAAATTCAAAAGGCACAATGCCGTCTTAAGTACAAGAATTCTGACACTCTAACTTTCTATGATTGGCACCTCTCCTGTGAGTCCAGTTTTAGATTCCGATGCTTCACTTCAGGTTTACTGTATCCCTTGGACGTTCTTATTGACGATGAAACACAGAAATTGCTTCGGAATTAAATTCTATAGGCACAATGCCGACCTAAGTAGAAGGCGACTAACACTCTCACTTTCTATGATTTGAACCTCTCCTGTGAGTCCAGTTTTAGATTCCGATGCTTCACTTCAGGGTTACTGTATACCTTGCACCTTCTTATTGACGATAAAACACAGAAGTTGCATCGGAATTAAATTCAAAAGGCACAATGACGACTTAAGTACAAGAGGACTGACACTCTCTGTTTCTATGATTTGAACCTCTTCTGTGAGTCCAGTTTTACATTCCGATGCTTCACTTCAGGTTTGCTGTATCCCTTGGACCTTCTTATAGACGATGAAACACAGAAATTGCATCCGAATTTAATACAAAAGGTACAATGCTGACTTAAGTACAAGAGGACTGACACTCTAACTTTCTATGATTTGCACCTCTCCTGTGAGTCCAGTTTTAGATTCCGATGCTTCACTTCAGATTTAATGTATCCCTTGGACCTTCTTATTGACGATGAAACACAGAAATTGCATCCGAATTTAATACAAAAATCACAATGTTGACTTTATTACAAGAGGACCGACAATCTCACTTTCTATGATTTGAATCTCTCCTGTGAGTCCAGTTTTAGATTCCGATGCTTCACTTCAGGTTTACTGTATCCCTTGGACCATTTCATAGACGATGATACAAAGATATTGCATCGGAATGAAATTTAATACGCACAATGCCGACTTAAGTAAAAGAGGACTGACACTCTCACTTTCTATGGTTTGAACCTCTCCTGTGAGTCCAGTTTTAGATTCCGATGCTTCACTTCAGGTTTATTGTATCCCTTGGACTTTCTTATTGACAATGAACCACAGAAATAGCACCGGAATTCTATTCAAAACGAACAATGCCGACTTAAGCAAAAGAGGACTGACACTCTCACTTTCTTTGTTTTGAATCTCTCCTGTGAGTCCAGTTTTAGATTTCGATGCTTCACTTCAGGTTTACTGTATCCCTTGGACCTTCTTATTGACGATGAAACACAGAAATTGCATCCGAATTTAATACAAAAATCACAATGGTGACTTTATTACAAGAGGACCGACAATCTCACTTTCTATGATTTGAATCTCTCCTGTGGGTCCAGTTTTAGATTCCGATGCTTCACTTCAGGTTTACTGTATCCCTTGGACCTTTTTATAGACGATGATACAAAGATATTGCATCGGAATGAAATTTAATACGCACAATGCCGACTTAAGTAAAAGAGGACTGACACTCTCACTTTCTATGGTTTGAACCTCTCCTGTGAGTCCAGTTTTAGATTCCGATGCTTCACTTCAGGTTTACTGTTTCCCTTGGACCTTCTTATTGACGATGAAACACAGAGTTTGCATCCGAAATTAATACAAAAGGCACAATGCCGACTTAATTACAAGAGGACTGACACTCTAACTTTCAATGATTTGAACCTCTCCTGTGAGTCCACTTTTAGATTCCGATGCTTCACTTCAGGTTTACTGTATCCCTTGGGCCTTCTTATTTACGATGAAACACAGAAATTGCAACCGAATTTAATACAAAAGGCACAATGGCGACTTAAGTACAAGGGGTCTGACACTCTCACTTTCTATGATTTGAACCTATCCTGTGAGTGCAGTTTTAGATTCCAATGCTTCAATTCAGGTTTACTGTATCCCTTGGACCTTCTTATTGACGATGAAACACAGAAATTGCATCCGAAATTAATACGAAAGTCACAATGGTGACTTAAGTACAAGAGGACTGACACTCTCACTTTCTATGATTTGAACCTCTCCTGTGAGTCCAGTTTTAGATTCCGATGCTTCACTTCAGGTTTTCTGTATCCCTTGGACCTTCTTATTGCTGATGAAACACAGATATTGCATCGGAATTAAATTTAAAACGCACAATGCCGGCTTAAGTAAAAGAGGACTGACACTCTCACTTTCTATGGTTTGAACCTCTCCTGTGAGTCCAGTTTTAGATTCCGATGCTTCACTTCAGGTTTATTGTATCCCTTTGACCATCTTATTGACAATGAACCACAGAAATAGCACCGGAATTAAATTCAAAAGGCACAATGCCGACTTAAGAACAAGAGGACTGACACACTAACTTTCTATGATTTGTACCTCTCCTGTGAGTCCAGTTTTAGATTCCGATGCTTCACTTCAGGTTTACTGTATCCCTTGGACCTTCTTATTGACGATGAAACACAGAGTTTGCATCTGAATTTAATACAAAAGGCATAATACCGACTTATGTACAAGAGGACGGACACTCTAACTTTCTATGAATTGAGCCTCTCCTGTGAGTCCAGTTTAGATACCGATGCTTTACTTCAGGTTTACTGTATCCCTTGGACTTTCTTATTGACGATTAAACACAGAAATGCATCCGAATTTAATACAAAAGGCACAATGGCGACTTAAGTACAAGAGGACTGACACTCTCACTTTCTATGATTTGAACCTCTCCTGTGAGTCAAGTTTTAGATTCCGATGCTTCACTTCAGGTTTACTGTATCCCTTGGACCTTCTTATTGACGATGAAACACAGAGTTTGTATCCGAATTTAATACAAAAGGCATAATGCCGACTTAAGTACAAGAGGTCTTACACTCTAACTTTCTATGATTTGAACCTCTCCTGTGTGTCCAGTTTTAGATTCCGATGCTTTACTTCAGGTTTACTGTATCCCTTGGACCTTCTTACTGACGATGAAAACAGAAATTGCATCCGAATTTAATACAAAAGGCACAATGCGGACTTAAGTACAAGCGGACTGACACTCTCACCTTCTATGATTCGAACCTCTCCTGTGAGGTCAGATTTAGATTCCGATGCTTCACTTCAGGTTTACTGAATACCTTGCACCTTCTTATTGACGATGAAACACAGAAATTGCATCGGAATTAAATTCAAAAGGCACAATGCCGTCTTAAGTACAAGATTTCTGACACTCTAACTTTCTATGATTGGCACCTCTCCTGTGAGTCTAGTTTTAGATACCGATGCTTCACTTCAGGTTTACTGTATCCCTTGGACGTTCTTATTGACGATGAAACACAGAAATTGCTTCGGAATTAAATTCTATAGGCACAGTGCCGACCTAAGTAGAAGACGACTAACACTCTCACATTCTATGATTTGAACGTCTCCTGTGAGTCCAGTTTTAGATTCCGATGCTTCACTTCACGGTTACTGTATACATTGCACCTTCTTATTGACGATTAAACACAGAAATTGCATCAGAAATAAATTCAAAAGGCACAATGCCGACTTAAGTACAAGAGGACTGACACTCTCAGCTTCTATGATTTGAACCTCTCCTGTGAGTCCAGTTTTACATACCGATGCTTCACTTCAGGTTTACTGTATCCCTCGGACCTTCTTATTGACGATGAAACACCGAAATTGCATGCGAATTTAATACAAAAGGTACAATGCTGACTTAAGTACAAGAGGACTGACACTCTAACTTTCTATGATTTGCACCTCTCCTGTGAGTCCAGTTTTAGATTCCGATGCTTCACTTCAGGTTTAATGTATCTCTTGGACCTTCTTATTGACGATGAAACACAGAAATTGCACCCGAATTTAATACAAAAATCACAATAGTGACTTTATACCAAGAGGACCGACAATCTCACTTTCTATGATTTGAATCTCTCCTGTGAGTCCAGTTTTAGATTACGATGCTTCACTTCAGGTTTACTGTATCCCTTGGACCTTTTTATAGACGATGAAACAAAGATATTGCATCGGAATTAAATTTAATACGCACAGTGCCGACTTAAGTACAAGAGGACTGACACTCTCACTTTCTATGATTTGTACCTCTCTTGTGAGTCCAGTTTTAGATTCCGATGCTTCACTTCAGGTTTACTGTATCCCTTGGACCTTCTTATTGACGATGAAACACAGAGTTTGCATCGAATTTAATACAAAAGGCATAATGCCGACTTAAGTACAAGAGGACTGACACTCTAACTTTCTATGATTTAAGCCTCTCCTGTGAGTCCAGTTTTAGATTCCGGTGCTTTACTTCAGGTTTACTGTATCCCTTGGACCTTCTTATTGACGATTAAACACAGAAATGCATCCGAATTTAATACAAAAGGCGAAATGCCGACTTAAGTACAAGAGGACTGACACTCTCACTTTCTATGATTTGAACCTCCCCTGTGAGTCCAGTTTTAGATTCCGATGCTTCACTCCAGGTTTACTGTATCCCTTGGACATTCTTATTGACGACGAAACACAGAAATTGCATCCTAATTTAATACTAATGGCACAATGCCGACTTAAGTACAAGAGGACTGACACTCTCACCTTCTATGATTCGAACCTCTCCTGTGAGTCCAGTTTTAGATTCCGATGCTTCACTTCAGGTTTACTGTATCCCTTGGACCTTCTTATTGACGATGAAGCACAGAAATTGCATCGGAATTCAATTCAAAACGAACAATGCCGACTTAAGCAAAAGAGGACTGACACTCTCACTTTCTTTGTTTTGAACCTCTCCTGTGAGTCCAGTTTTAGATTTCGATGCTTCACTTCAGGTTTACTGTATCCCTTTGACCTTCTTATTGTTGATGAAACACAGAAATTGCATTAGAAATAAATTCAAATGGCACAATGCCGACTTAAGTACAAGAGGACTGACACTCTAACTTTCTATGATTTGAACTTCTCCAGTGAGTCCAGTTTTAGATTCCGAAGCTTCACTACAGGTTAACTGTTTCCCTTGGACCTTCTTATTGACGATGAAACGCAGAGTTTGAATCCGAATTTAATACAAAAGGCACAATGCCGACTTAATTACAAGAGGTCTGACACTCTAACTTTTAATGATTTGAACCTCTCCCGTGAGTCCAGTTTTAGATTATTATGCTTCACTTCAGGTTTATTGTATCCCTTTGACCTTCTTATTGACAATGAACCACAGAAATAGCACCGGAATTAAATTCAAAAGGCACAATGTCGACTTAAGTACAAGAGGACTGACACTCTAACTTTCTATGATTTGTACATCTCCTGGGAGTCCAGTTTTAGATTCCGATGTTTCACTTCAGGTTTACTGTATCCCTTGGACCTTCTTATTGACGATGAAACACAGAGTTTGCATCCGAATTTAATACAAAAGGAATAATGCTGACTTAAGTACAAGAGGACTGACACTCTAACTTTCTATGATTTGAGCCTCTCCTGTGAGTCCAGTTTTAGATTCCGATGCTTTACTTCAGGTTTACTGTATCCCTTGGACCTTCTTATTGACGATTAAACACAGAAATGAATCCGAATTTAATACAAAAGGCACAATGGCGACTTAAGTACAAGAGGACTGACACTCTCACTTTCTATGATTTGAACCTCTCCTGTGAGTCAAGTTTTAGATTCCGATGCTTCACTTCAGGTTTACTGTATCCCTTGGACCTTCTTATTGACGATGAAACACAGAGTTTGCATCCGAATTTAATACAAAAGGCATAATGCCGACTTAAGTACAAGAGGACTGACACTCTAACTTACTATGATTTGAACCTCCCCTATGAGTCCAGTTTTAGATTCCGATGCTTCACTTCAGGTTTACTGTATCCCTTGGACCTTCTTATTGACGATGAAACACAGAGTTTGCATCGAATTTAATACAAAAGGCATAATGCCGACTTAAGTACAAGAGGACTGACACTCTAACTTTCTATGATTTAAGCCTCTCCTGTGAGTCCAGTTTTAGATTCCGGTGCTTTACTTCAGGTTTACTGTATCCCTTGGACCTTCTTATTGACGATTAAACACAGAAATGCATCCCAATTTAATACAAAAGGCGAAATGCCGACTTAAGTACAAGAGGACTGACACTCTCACTTTCTATGATTTGAACCTCCCCTGTGAGTCCAGTTTTAGATTCCGATGCTTCACTCCAGGTTTACTGTATCCCTTGGACATTCTTATTGACGACGAAACACAGAAATTGCATCCTAATTTAATACTAATGGCACAATGCCGACTTAAGTACAAGAGGACTGACACTCTCACCTTCTATGATTCGAACCTCTCCTGTGAGTCCAGTTTTAGATTCCGATGCTTCACTTCAGGTTTACTGTATCCCTTGGACCTTCTTATTGACGATGAAGCACAGAAATTGCATCGGAATTCAATTCAAAACGAACAATGCCGACTTAAGCAAAAGAGGACTGACACTCTCACTTTCTTTGTTTTGAACCTCTCCTGTGAGTCCAGTTTTAGATTTCGATGCTTCACTTCAGGTTTACTGTATCCCTTTGACCTTCTTATTGTTGATGAAACACAGAAATTGCATTAGAAATAAATTCAAATGGCACAATGCCGACTTAAGTACAAGAGGACTGACACTCTAACTTTCTATGATTTGAACTTCTCCAGTGAGTCCAGTTTTAGATTCCGAAGCTTCACTACAGGTTAACTGTTTCCCTTGGACCTTCTTATTGACGATGAAACGCAGAGTTTGAATCCGAATTTAATACAAAAGGCACAATGCCGACTTAATTACAAGAGGTCTGACACTCTAACTTTTAATGATTTGAACCTCTCCCGTGAGTCCAGTTTTAGATTATTATGCTTCACTTCAGGTTTATTGTATCCCTTTGACCTTCTTATTGACAATGAACCACAGAAATCGCACCGGAATTAAATTCAAAAGGCACAATGTCGACTTAAGTACAAGAGGACTGACACTCTAACTTTCTATGATTTGTACCTCTCCTGGGAGTCCAGTTTTAGATTCCGATGTTTCACTTCAGGTTTACTGTATCCCTTGGACCTTCTTATTGACGATGAAACACAGAGTTTGCATCCGAATTTAATACAAAAGGAATAATGCTGACTTAAGTACAAGAGGACTGACACTCTAACTTTCTATGATTTGAGCCTCTCCTGTGAGTCCAGTTTTAGATTCCGATGCTTTACTTCAGGTTTACTGTATCCCTTGGACCTTCTTATTGACGATTAAACACAGAAATGAATCCGAATTTAATACAAAAGGCACAATGGCGACTTAAGTACAAGAGGACTGACACTCTCACTTTCTATGATTTGAACCTCTCCTGTGAGTCAAGTTTTAGATTCCGATGCTTCACTTCAGGTTTACTGTATCCCTTGGACCTTCTTATTGACGATGAAACACAGAGTTTGCATCCGAATTTAATACAAAAGGCATAATGCCGACTTAAGTACAAGAGGACTGACACTCTAACTTACTATGATTTGAACCTCCCCTATGAGTCCAGTTTTAGATTCCGATGCTTCACTTCAGGTTTACTGTATCCCTTGGACCTCTTATTGACGACGAAACACAGAAATTGCATCTTAGTTTAATACAAATGGCACAATGCCGACTTAAGTACAAGAGGACTGACACTCTCACCTTCTATGTTTCGAACCTCTCCTGTGAGGTCAGATTTAGATTCCGATGCTTCACTTCAGGTTTACTGTATACCTTGCACCTTCTTATTGACGATGAAACACAGAAATTGCATCGGAATTAAATTCAAAAGGCACAATGCCGTCTTAAGTACAAGAATACTGACACTCTAACTTTCTATGATTGTCACCTCTCCTGTGAGTCCAGTTTTAGATTCCGATGCTTCACTTCAGGTTTACTGTATCCCTTGGACCTTCTTATTTACGATGAAACACAGAAATTGCATCGGAATTCTATTCAAAACGAACAATGCCGACTTAAGCAAAAGAGGACTGACACTCTCACTTTCTTTGTTTTGAACCTCTCCTGTGAGTCCAGTTTTAGATTTCGATGCTTCACTTCAGGTTTACTGTATCCCTTTGACCTTCTTATTGACGATAAAAAACACAGAAATTGCATCAGAAATAAATTCAAATGGCACAATGCCGACTTAAGTACAAGAGGACTGACACTCTAACTTTCAATGATTTGAACCTCTCCTGTGAGTCCAGTTTTAGATTCCGATGCTTCACTTCAGGTTTACTGTATCCCTTGGACCTTCTTATTTACGATGAAACACAGAAATTGCATCCGAATTTAATACAAAAGGCACAATGGCGACTTAAGTACAAGGGGACTGACACTCTAACTTTCTATGATTTGAACCTCTCCTGTGTGTCCAGTTTTAGATTCCGATGCTTTACTTCAGGTTTACTGTATCCCTTGGACCTTCTTACTGACGATGAAAACAGAAATTGCATCCGAATTTAATACAAAAGGCACAATGCGGACTTAAGTACAAGCGGACTGACACTCTCACCTTCTATGATTCGAACCTCTCCTGTGAGGTCAGATTTAGATTCCGATGCTTCACTTCAGGTTTACTGAATACCTTGCACCTTCTTATTGACGATGAAACACAGAAATTGCATCGGAATTAAATTCAAAAGGCACAATGCCGTCTTAAGTACAAGAATTCTGACACTCTAACTTTCTATGATTGGCACCTCTCCTGTGAGTCTAGTTTTAGATACCGATGCTTCACTTCAGGTTTACTGTATCCCTTGGACGTTCTTATTGACGATGAAACACAGAAATTGCTTCGGAATTAAATTCTATAGGCACAGTGCCGACCTAAGTAGAAGACGACTAACACTCTCACATTCTATGATTTGAACGTCTCCTGTGAGTCCAGTTTTAGATTCCGATGCTTCACTTCAGGGTTACTGTATACCTTGCACCTTCTTATTGACGATTAAACACAGAAATTGCATCGGAAATAAATTCAAAAGGCACAATGCCGACTTAAGTACAAGAGGACTGACACTCTCAGCTTCTATGATTTGAACCTCTCCTGTGAGTCCAGTTTTACATACCGATGCTTCACTTCAGGTTTACTGTATCCCTCGGACCTTCTTATTGACGATGAAACACCGAAATTGCATGCGAATTTAATACAAAAGGTACAATGCTGACTTAAGTACAAGAGGACTGACACTCTAACTTTCTATGATTTGCACCTCTCCTGTGAGTCCAGTTTTAGATTCCGATGCTTCACTTCAGGTTTAATGTATCTCTTGGACCTTCTTATTGACGATGAAACACAGAAATTGCACCCGAATTTAATACAAAAATCACAATAGTGACTTTATACCAAGAGGACCGACAATCTCACTTTCTATGATTTGAATCTCTCCTGTGAGTCCAGTTTTAGATTCCGATGCTTCACTTCAGGTTTACTGTAACCCTTGGACCTTTTTATAGACGATGAAACAAAGATATTGCATCGGAATTAAATTTAATACGCACAGTGCCGACTTAAGTACAAGAGGACTGACACTCTCACTTTCTATGATTTGTACCTCTCTTGTGAGTCCAGTTTTAGATTCCGATGCTTCACTTCAGGTTTACTGTATCCCTTGGACCTTCTTATTGACGATGAAACACAGAGTTTGCATCGAATTTAATACAAAAGGCATAATGCCGACTTAAGTACAAGAGGACTGACACTCTAACGTTCTATGATTTAAGCCTCTCCTGTGAGTCCAGTTTTAGATTCCGGTGCTTTACTTCAGGTTTACTGTATCCCTTGGACCTTCTTATTGACGATTAAACACAGAAATGCATCCGAATTTAATACAAAAGGCGAAATGCCGACTTAAGTACAAGAGGACAGACACTCTCACTTTCTATGATTTGAACCTCCCCTGTGAGTCCAGTTTTAGATTCCGATGCTTCACTCCAGGTTTACTGTATCCCTTGGACATTCTTATTGACGACGAAACACAGAAATTGCATCCTAATTTAATACTAATGGCACAATGCCGACTTAAGTACAAGAGGACTGACACTCTCACCTTCTATGATTCGAACCTCTCCTGTGAGTCCAGTTTTAGATTCCGATGCTTCACTTCAGGTTTACTGTATCCCTTGGACCTTCTTATTGACGATGAAGCACAGAAATTGCATCGGAATTCAATTCAAAACGAACAATGCCGACTTAAGCAAAAGAGGACTGACACTCTCACTTTCTTTGTTTTGAACCTCTCCTGTGAGTCCAGTTTTAGATTTCGATGCTTCACTTCAGGTTTACTGTATCCCTTTGACCTTCTTATTGTTGATGAAACACAGAAATTGCATTAGAAATAAATTCAAATGGCACAATGCCGACTTAAGTACAAGAGGACTGACACTCTAACTTTCTATGATTTGAACTTCTCCAGTGAGTCCAGTTTTAGATTCCGAAGCTTCACTACAGGTTAACTGTTTCCCTTGGACCTTCTTATTGACGATGAAACGCAGAGTTTGAATCCGAATTTAATACAAAAGGCACAATGCCGACTTAATTACAAGAGGTCTGACACTCTAACTTTTAATGATTTGAACCTCTCCCGTGAGTCCAGTTTTAGATTATTATGCTTCACTTCAGGTTTATTGTATCCCTTTGACCTTCTTATTGACAATGAACCACAGAAATAGCACCGGAATTAAATTCAAAAGGCACAATGTCGACTTAAGTACAAGAGGACTGACACTCTAACTTTCTATGATTTGTACCTCTCCTGGGAGTCCAGTTTTAGATTCCGATGTTTCACTTCAGGTTTACTGTATCCCTTGGACCTTCTTATTGACGATGAAACACAGAGTTTGCATCCGAATTTAATACAAAAGGCATAATGCTGACTTAAGTACAAGAGGACTGACACTCTAACTTTCTATGATTTGAGCCTCTCCTGTGAGTCCAGTTTTAGATTCCGATGCTTTACTTCAGGTTTACTGTATCCCTTGGACCTTCTTATTGACGATTAAACACAGAAATGAATCCGAATTTAATACAAAAGGCACAATGGCGACTTAAGTACAAGAGGACTGACACTCTCACTTTCTATGATTTGAACCTCTCCTGTGAGTCAAGTTTTAGATTCCGATGCTTCACTTCAGGTTTACTGTATCCCTTGGACCTTCTTATTGACGATGAAACACAGAGTTTGCATCCGAATTTAATACAAAAGGCATAATGCCGACTTAAGTACAAGAGGACTGACACTCTAACTTACTATGATTTGAACCTCCCTATGAGTCCAGTTTTAGATTCCGATGCTTCACTTCAGGTTTACTGTATCCCTTGGACCTCTTATTGACGACGAAACACAGAAATTGCATCTTAGTTTAATACAAATGGCACAATGCCGACTTAAGTACAAGAGGACTGACACTCTCACCTTCTATGTTTCGAACCTCTCCTGTGAGGTCAGATTTAGATTCCGATGCTTCACTTCAGGTTTACTGTATACCTTGCACCTTCTTATTGACGATGAAACACAGAAATTGCATCGGAATTAAATTCAAAAGGCACAATGCCGTCTTAAGTACAAGAATACTGACACTCTAACTTTCTATGATTGTCACCTCTCCTGTGAGTCCAGTTTTAGATTCCGATGCTTCACTTCAGGTTTACTGTATCCCTTGGACCTTCTTATTTACGATGAAACACAGAAATTGCATCGGAATTCTATTCAAAACGAACAATGCCGACTTAAGCAAAAGAGGACTGACACTCTCACTTTCTTTGTTTTGAACCTCTCCTGTGAGTCCAGTTTTAGATTTCGATGCTTCATTCAGGTTTACTGTATCCCTTTGACCTTCTTATTGACGATAAAAAACACAGAAATTGCATCAGAAATAAATTCAAATGGCACAATGCCGACTTAAGTACAAGAGGACTGACACTCTAACTTTCAATGATTTGAACCTCTCCTGTGAGTCCAGTTTTAGATTCCGATGCTTCACTTCAGGTTTACTGTATCCCTTGGACCTTCTTATTTACGATGAAACACAGAAATTGCATCCGAATTTAATACAAAAGGCACAATGGCGACTTAAGTACAAGGGACTGACACTCTCACTTTCTATGATTTGAACCTCTCCTGTGAGTCCAGTTTTAGATTCCGATGCTACACTTCAGGTTTTCTGTATCCCTTGGACCTTGTAATTGACGATGAAACACAGATATTGCATCGGAATTAAATTTAAAACGCACAATGCCGACTTAAGTAAAAGAGGCTTGACACTCTCACTTTCTATGGTTTGAACCTCTCCTGTGAGTCCAGTTTTAGATTCCGATGCTTCACTTCAGGTTTATTGTATCCCTTTGACCTTCTTATTGACAATTAACCACAGAAATAGCACCGCAATTAAATTCAAAATGCACAATGCCGACTTAAGTACAAGAGGACTGACACTCTAACTTTCTATGATTTGAACCTCTCCTGTGAGTCCAGTTTTAGATACCGATGCTTTACTTCAGGTTTACTGTATCCCTTGGACCTTCTTATTGACGATTAATCACAGAAATGCATCCGAATTTAATACAAAAGGCACAATGGCGACTTAAGTACAAGAGGACTGACACTCTCACTTTCTATGATTTGAACCTCTCCTGTGAGTCAAGTTTTAGATTCCGATGCTTCACTTCAGGTTTACTGTATCCCTTGGACCTTCTTATTGACGATGAAACACAGAGTTTGCATCCGAATTTAATACAAAAGGCATAATGCCGACTAAAGTACAAGAGGACTTACACTCTAACTTTCTATGATTTGAACCTCTCCTGTGTGTCCAGTTTTAGATTCCGATGCTTTAGTTCAGGTTTACTGTATCCCTTGGACCTTCTTACTGACGATGAAAACAGAAATTGCATCCGAATTTAATCCAAAAGGCACAATGGCGACTTAAGTACAAGAGGACTGACACTCTCACTTTCTATGATTTGAACCTCCCCTGTGAGTCCAGTATTAGATTTCGATGCTTCACTTCAGGTTTACTGTATCCCTTGGACCTTCTTATTGACGACGAAACACAGAAATTACATCCCAATTTAATACAAATGGCACAATGCCGACTTAAGTACAAGAGGACTGACACTCTCACCTTCTATGATTCGAACCTCTCCTGTGAGGACAGATTTAGATTCCGATGCTTCACTTCAGGTTTACTGTATACCTTGCACCTTCTTATTGACGATGAAACACAGAAATTGCATCCGAATTTAATACAAAAATCACAATGGCGACTTTATTACAAGAGGACCGGTAATCTCACTTTCTATGATTTGAATCTCTCCTGTGATTCCAGTTTTAGATTCCGATGCTTCACTTCAGGTTTACTGTATCCCTTGGACCTTTTTATAGACGATGAAACACAGATATTGCATCGGAATTAAATTTAATACGCACAATGCCGACTTAAGTAAAAGAGGACTTACACTCTCACATTCTATGGTTTGAACCTCTCCTGTGAGTCCAGTTTTATATTCCGATGCTTCACTTCAGGTTTATTGTATCCCTTGGACCTTCTTATTGACAATGAACCACAGAAATAGCACCGGAATTAAATTCAAAAGGCACAATGCCGACTTAAATACAAGAGGACTGACACTCTCACTTTCTATGATTTGAACCTCACCTGTGAGTCCAGTTTTAGATTCCGATGCTTCACTTCAGGTTTACTGTATCCCTTGGACCTTCTTATTGACGATGAAACACAGAGTTTGCATCCGAATTTAATACAAAAGGCAACATGGCGACTTAAGTACAAGAGGACTGACACTATCACTTTCTATGATTTGAACCTTTCCTGTGAGTCCAGTTTTAGATTCCGATGCTTCACTTCAGGTTCATTGTATCCCTTTGACCTTCTCATTGACAATGAACCACAGAAATAGCACCGGAATTAAATTCAAAAGGCACAATGCCGACTTAAGTTCAAGAGGACTGACACTCTAACTTTCTATGATTTGTACCTCTCCTGGGAGTCCAGTTTTAGATTCCGATGTTTCACTTCAGGTTTACTGTATCCCTTGGACCTTCTTATTGACGAAGAAACACAGAAATTGCATCTTAATTTAATACAAATGGCACAATGCCGACTTAAGTACAAGAGGACTGACACTCTCACCTTCTATGATTCGAACCTCTCCTGTGAGGTCAGATTTAGATTCCGATGCTTCACTTCAGGTTTACTGTATACCTTGCACCTTCTTAATGACGATGAAACACAGAAATTGCATCGGAATTAAATTCAAAAGGTATAATGCGGACTTAAGTACAAGCGGACTGACACTCTCACCTTCTATGATTCGAACCTCTCCTGTGAGGTCAGATTTAGATTCCGATGCTTCACTTCAGGTTTACTGAATACCTTGCACCTTCTTATTGACGATGAAACACAGAAATTGCATCGGAATTAAATTCAAAAGGCACAATGCCGTCTTAAGTACAAGAATTCTGACACTCTAACTTACTATGATTGGCACCTCTCCTGTGAGTCCAGTTTTAGATACCGATGCTTCACTTCCGGTTTACTGTATCCCTTGGACGTTCTTATTGACGATGAAACACAGAAATTGCTTCGGAATTAAATTCTATAGGCACAGTGCCGACCTAAGTAGAAGACGACTAACACTCTCACATTCTATGATTTGAACCTCTCCTGTGAGTCCAGTTTTAGATTCCGATGCTTCACTTCAGGGTTACTGTATACCTTGCACCTTCTTATTGACGATTAAACACAGAAATTGCATCGGAAATAAATTCAAAAGGCACAATGCCGACTTAAGTACAAGAGGACTGACACTCTCAGCTTCTATGATTTGAACCTCTCCTGTGAGTCCAGTTTTACATACCGATGCTTCACTTCAGGTTTACTGTATCCCTCGGACCTTCTTATTGACGATGAAACACCGAAATTGCATCCGAATTTAATACAAAAGGTACAATGCTGACTTAAGTACAAGAGGACTGACACTCTAACTTTCTATGATTTGCACCTCTCCTGTGAGTCCAGTTTTAGATTCCGATGCTTCACTTTAGGTTTAATGTATCCCTTGGACCTTCTTATTGACGATGAAACACAGAAATTGCATCCGAATTTAATACAAAAATCACAATAGTGACTTTATACCAAGAGGACCGACAATCTCACTTTCTATGATTTGTACCTCTCTTGTGAGTCCAGTTTTAGATTCCGATGCTTCACTTCAGGTTTACTGTATCCCTTTGACCTTCTTATTTACGATGAAACACAGAAATTGCATCCGAATTTAATACAAAAGGCACAATGGCGACTTAAGTACAAGGGGACTGACACTCTCACTTTCTATGATTTGAACCTCTCCTGTGAGTCCAGTTTTAGATTCCGATGCTACACTTCAGGTTTTCTGTATCCCTTGGACCTTGTAATTGACGATGAAACACAGATATTGCATCGGAATTAAATTTAAAACGCACAATGCCGACTTAAGTAAAAGAGGCTTGACACTCTCACTTTCTATGGTTTGAACCTCTCCTGTGAGTCCAGTTTTAGATTCCGATGCTTCACTTCAGGTTTATTGTATCCCTTTGACCTTCTTATTGACAATTAACCACAGAAATAGCACCGCAATTAAATTCAAAATGCACAATGCCGACTTAAGTACAAGAGGACTGACACTCTAACTTTCTATGATTTGAACCTCTCCTGTGAGTCCAGTTTTAGATACCGATGCTTTACTTCAGGTTTACTGTATCCCTTGGACCTTCTTATTGACGATTAATCACAGAAATGCATCCGAATTTAATACAAAAGGCACAATGGCGACTTAAGTACAAGAGGACTGACACTCTCACTTTCTATGATTTGAACCTCTCCTGTGAGTCAAGTTTTAGATTCCGATGCTTCACTTCAGGTTTACTGTATCCCTTGGACCTTCTTATTGACGATGAAACACAGAGTTTGCATCCGAATTTAATACAAAAGGCATAATGCCGACTAAAGTACAAGAGGACTTACACTCTAACTTTCTATGATTTGAACCTCTCCTGTGTGTCCAGTTTTAGATTCCGATGCTTTAGTTCAGGTTTACTGTATCCCTTGGACCTTCTTACTGACGATGAAAACAGAAATTGCATCCGAATTTAATACAAAAGGCACAATGGCGACTTAAGTACAAGAGGACTGACACTCTCACTTTCTATGATTTGAACCTCCCCTGTGAGTCCAGTTTTAGATTTCGATGCTTCACTTCAGGTTTACTGTATCCCTTGGACCTTCTTATTGACGACGAAACACAGAAATTACACCCCAATTTAATACAAATGGCACAATGCCGACTTAAGTACAAGAGGACTGACACTCTCACCTTCTATGATTCGAACCTCTCCTGTGAGGACAGATTTAGATTCCGATGCTTCACTTCAGGTTTACTGTATACCTTGCACCTTCTTATTGACGATGAAACACAGAAATTGCATCCGAATTTAATACAAAAATCACAATGGCGACTTTATTACAAGAGGACCGGTAATCTCACTTTCTATGATTTGAATCTCTCCTGTGATTCCAGTTTTAGATTCCGATGCTTCACTTCAGGTTTACTGTATCCCTTGGACCTTTTTATAGACGATGAAACACAGATATTGCATCGGAATTAAATTTAATACGCACAATGCCGACTTAAGTAAAAGAGGACTTACACTCTCACATTCTATGGTTTGAACCTCTCCTGTGAGTCCAGTTTTATATTCCGATGCTTCACTTCAGGTTTATTGTATCCCTTGGACCTTCTTATTGACAATGAACCACAGAAATAGCACCGGAATTAAATTCAAAAGGCACAATGCCGACTTAAATACAAGAGGACTGACACTCTCACTTTCTATGATTTGAACCTCACCTGTGAGTCCAGTTTTAGATTCCGATGCTTCACTTCAGGTTTACTGTATCCCTTGGACCTTCTTATTGACGATTAAACACAGAAACTGCATCCGAATTTAATACAAAAGGCAACATGGCGACTTAAGTACAAGAGGACTGACACTATCACTTTCTATGATTTGAACCTCTCCTGTGAGTCCAGTTTTAGATTCCGATGCTTCACTTCAGGTTCATTGTATCCCTTTGACCTTCTCATTGACAATGAACCACAGAAATAGCACCGGAATTAAATTCAAAAGGCACAATGCCGACTTAAGTTCAAGAGGACTGACACTCTAACTTTCTATGATTTGTACCTCTCCTGGGAGTCCAGTTTTAGATTCCGATGTTTCACTTCAGGTTTACTGTATCCCTTGGACCTTCTTATTGACGAAGAAACACAGAAATTGCATCTTAATTTAATACAAATGGCACAATGCCGACTTAAGTACAAGAGGACTGACACTCTCACCTTCTATGATTCGAACCTCTCCTGTGAGGTCAGATTTAGATTCCGATGCTTCACTTCAGGTTTACTGTATACCTTGCACCTTCTTAATGACGATGAAACACAGAAATTGCATCGGAATTAAATTCAAAAGGCATAATGCGGACTTAAGTACAAGCGGACTGACACTCTCACCTTCTATGATTCGAACCTCTCCTGTGAGGTCAGATTTAGATTCCGATGCTTCACTTCAGGTTTACTGAATACCTTGCACCTTCTTATTGACGATGAAACACAGAAATTGCATCGGAATGAAATTCAAAAGGCACAATGCCGTCTTAAGTACAAGAATTCTGACACTCTAACTTACTATGATTGGCACCTCTCCTGTGAGTCCAGTTTTAGATACCGATGCTTCACTTCAGGTTTACTGTATCCCTTGGACGTTCTTATTGACGATGAAACACAGAAATTGCTTCGGAATTAAATTCTATAGGCACAGTGCCGACCTAAGTAGAAGACGACTAACACTCTCACATTCTATGATTTGAACCTCTCCTGTGAGTCCAGTTTTAGATTCCGATGCTTCACTTCAGGGTTACTGTATACCTTGCACCTTCTTATTGACGATTAAACACAGAAATTGCATCGGAAATAAATTCAAAAGGCACAATGCCGACTTAAGTACAAGAGGACTGACACTCTCAGCTTCTATGATTTGAACCTCTCCTGTGAGTCCAGTTTTACATACCGATGCTTCACTTCAGGTTTACTGTATCCCTCGGACCTTCTTATTGGCGATGAAACACCGAAATTGCATCCGAATTTAATACAAAAGGTACAATGCTGACTTAAGTACAAGAGGACTGACACTCTAACTTTCTATGATTTGCACCTCTCCTGTGAGTCCAGTTTTAGATTCCGATGCTTCACTTTAGGTTTAATGTATCCCTTGGACCTTCTTATTGACGATGAAACACAGAAATTGCATCCGAATTTAATACAAAAATCACAATAGTGACTTTATACCAAGAGGACCGACAATCTCACTTTCTATGATTTGAATCTCTCCTGTGAGTCCAGTTTTAGATTCCGATGCTTCACTTCAGGTTTACTGTATCCCTTGGACCTTTTTATAGACGATGAAACAAAGATATTGCATCGGAATTAAATTTAATACGCACAGTGCCGACTTAAGTACAAGAGGACTGACACTCTCACTTTCTATGATTTGTACCTCTCTTGTGAGTCCAGTTTTAGATTCCGATGCTTCACTTCAGGTTTACTGTATCCCTTGGACCTTCTTATTGACGATGAAACACAGAGTTTGCATCGAATTTAATACAAAAGGCATAATGCCGACTTAAGTACAAGAGGACTGACACTCTAACTTTCTATGATTTGAGCCTCTCCTGTGAGTCCAGTTTTAGATTCCGGTGCTTTACTTCAGGTTTACTGTATCCCTTGGACCTTCTTATTGACGATTAAACACAGAAATGCATCCGAATTTAATACAAAAGGCACAATGCCGACTTAAGTACAAGAGGACTGACACTCTCACTTTCTATGATTTGAACCTCCCCTGTGAGTCCAGTTTTAGATTCCGATGCTTCACTCCAGGTTTACTGTATCCCTTGGACATTCTTATTGACGACGAAACACAGAAATTGCATCCTAATTTAATACTAATGGCACAATGCCGACTTAAGTACAAGAGGACTGACACTCTCACCTTCTATGATTCGAACCTCTCCTGTGAGGTCAGATTTAGATTCCGATGCTTCACTTCAGGTTTACTGTATACCTTGCACCTTCTTATTGACGATGAAACACAGAAATTGCATCGGAATTAAATTCAAAAGGCACAATGCCGTCTTAAGTACAAGAATACTGACACTCTAACTTTCTATGATTGGCACCTCTCCTGTGAGTCCAGTTTTAGATTCCGATGCTTCACTTCAGGTTTACTGTATCCCTTGGACCTTCTTATTGACGATGAAGCACAGAAATTGCATCGGAATTCAATTCAAAACGAACAATGCCGACTTAAGCAAAAGAGGACTGACACTCTCACTTTCTTTGTTTTGAACCTCTCCTGTGAGTCCAGTTTTAGATTTCGATGCTTCACTTCAGGTTTACTGTATCCCTTTGACCTTCTTATTGTTGATGAAACACAGAAATTGCATTAGAAATAAATTCAAATGGCACAATGCCGACTTAAGTACAAGAGGACTGACACTCTAACTTTCTATGATTTGAACTTCTCCAGTGAGTCCAGTTTTAGATTCCGAAGCTTCACTACAGGTTAACTGTTTCCCTTGGACCTTCTTATTGACGATGAAACGCAGAGTTTGAATCCGAATTTAATACAAAAGGCACAATGCCGACTTAATTACAAGAGGTCTGACACTCTAACTTTTAATGATTTGAACCTCTCCCGTGAGTCCAGTTTTAGATTATTATGCTTCACTTCAGGTTTATTGTATCCCTTTGACCTTCTTATTGACAATGAACCACAGAAATAGCACCGGAATTAAATTCAAAAGGCACAATGTCGACTTAAGTACAAGAGGACTGACACTCTAACTTTCTATGATTTGTACCTCTCCTGGGAGTCCAGTTTTAGATTCCGATGTTTCACTTCAGGTTTACTGTATCCCTTGGACCTTCTTATTGACGATGAAACACAGAGTTTGCATCCGAATTTAATACAAAAGGCATAATGCTGACTTAAGTACAAGAGGACTGACACTCTAACTTTCTATGATTTGAGCCTCTCCTGTGAGTCCAGTTTTAGATTCCGATGCTTTACTTCAGGTTTACTGTATCCCTTGGACCTTCTTATTGACGATTAAACACAGAAATGAATCCGAATTTAATACAAAAGGCACAATGGCGACTTAAGTACAAGAGGACTGACACTCTCACTTTCTATGATTTGAACCTCTCCTGTGAGTCAAGTTTTAGATTCCGATGCTTCACTTCAGGTTTACTGTATCCCTTGGACCTTCTTATTGACGATGAAACACAGAGTTTGCATCCGAATTTAATACAAAAGGCATAATGCCGACTTAAGTACAAGAGGACTGACACTCTAACTTACTATGATTTGAACCTCCCCTATGAGTCCAGTTTTAGATTCCGATGCTTCACTTCAGGTTTACTGTATCCCTTGGACCTCTTATTGACGACGAAACACAGAAATTGCATCTTAGTTTAATACAAATGGCACAATGCCGACTTAAGTACAAGAGGACTGACACTCTCACCTTCTATGTTTCGAACCTCTCCTGTGAGGTCAGATTTAGATTCCGATGCTTCACTTCAGGTTTACTTTATACCTTGCACCTTCTTATTGACGATGAAACACAGAAATTGCATCGGAATTAAATTCAAAAGGCACAATGCCGTCTTAAGTACAAGAATACTGACACTCTAACTTTCTATGATTGTCACCTCTCCTGTGAGTCCAGTTTTAGATTCCGATGCTTCACTTCAGGTTTACTGTATCCCTTGGACCTTCTTATTTACGATGAAGCACAGAAATTGCATCGGAATTCTATTCAAAACGAACAATGCCGACTTAAGCAAAAGAGGACTGACACTCTCACTTTCTTTGTTTTGAACCTCTCCTGTGAGTCCAGTTTTAGATTTCGATGCTTCACTTCAGGTTTACTGTATCCCTTTGACCTTCTTATTGACGATAAAAAACACAGAAATTGCATCAGAAATAAATTCAAATGGCACAATGCCGACTTAAGTACAAGAGGACTGACACTCTAACTTTCAATGATTTGAACCTCTCCTGTGAGTCCAGTTTTAGATTCCGATGCTTCACTTCAGGTTTACTGTATCCCTTGGACCTTCTTATTTACGATGAAACACAGAAATTGCATCCGAATTTAATACAAAAGGCACAATGGCGACTTAAGTACAAGGGGACTGACACTCTCACTTTCTATGATTTGAACCTCTCCTGTGCGTCCAGTTTTAGATTCCGATGCTACACTTCAGGTTTTCTGTATCCCTTGGACCTTGTAATTGACGATGAAACACAGATATTGCATCGGAATTAAATTTAAAACGCACAATGCCGACTTAAGTAAAAGAGGCTTGACACTCTCACTTTCTATGGTTTGAACCTCTTGTGTGAGTCCAGTTTTAGATTCCGATGCTTCACTTCAGGTTTATTGTATCCCTTTGACCTTCTTATTGACAATTAACCACAGAAATAGCACCGCAATTAAATTCAAAATGCACAATGCCGACTTAAGTACAAGAGGACTGACACTCTAACTTTCTATGATTTGAACCTCTCCTGTGAGTCCAGTTTTAGATACCGATGCTTTACTTCAGGTTTACTGTATCCCTTGGACCTTCTTATTGACGAATAATCACAGAAATGCATCCGAATTTAATACAAAAGGCACAATGGCGACTTAAGTACAAGAGGACTGACACTCTCACTTTCTATGATTTGAACCTCTCCTGTGAGTCAAGTTTTAGATTCCGATGCTTCACTTCAGGTTTACTGTATCCCTTGGACCTTCTTATTGACGATGAAACACAGAGTTTGCATCCGAATTTAATACAAAAGGCATAATGCCGACTAAAGTACAAGAGGACTTACACTCTAACTTTCTATGATTTGAACCTCTCCTGTGTGTCCAGTTTTAGATTCCGATGCTTTAGTTCAGGTTTACTGTATCCCTTGGACCTTCTTACTGACGATGAAAACAGAAATTGCATCCGAATTTAATACAAAAGGCACAATGGCGACTTAAGTACAAGAATACTGACACTCTCACTTTCTATGATTTGAACCTCCCCTGTGAGTCCAGTTTTAGATTTCGATGCTTCACTTCAGGTTTACTGTATCCCTTGGACCTTCTTATTGACGACGAAACACAGAAATTACATCCCAATTTAATACAAATGGCACAATGCCGACTTAAGTACAAGAGGACTGACACTCTCACCTTCTATGATTCGAACCTCTCCTGTGAGGACAGATTTAGATTCCGATGCTTCACTTCAGGTTTACTGTATACCTTGCACCTTCTTATTGACGATGAAACACAGAAATTGCATCCGAATTTAATACAAAAATCACAATGGCGACTTTATTACAAGAGGACCGGTAATCTCACTTTCTATGATTTGAATCTCTCCTGTGATTCCAGTTTTAGATTCCGATGCTTCACTTCAGGTTTACTGTATCCCTTGGACCTTTTTATAGACGATGAAACACAGATATTGCATCGGAATTAAATTTAATACGCACAATGCCGACTTAAGTAAAAGAGGACTTACACTCTCACATTCTATGGTTTGAACCTCTCCTGTGAGTCCAGTTTTATATTCCGATGCTTCACTTCAGGTTTATTGTATCCCTTGGACCTTCTTATTGACAATGAACCACAGAAATAGCACCGGAATTAAATTCAAAAGGCACAATGCCGACTTAAATACAAGAGGACTGACACTCTCACTTTCTATGATTTGAACCTCACCTGTGAGTCCAGTTTTAGATTCCGATGCTTCACTTCAGGTTTACTGTATCCCTTGGACCTTCTTATTGACGATTAAACACAGAAACTGCATCCGAATTTAATACAAAAGGCAACATGGCGACTTAAGTACAAGAGGACTGACACTATCACTTTCTATGATTTGAACCTCTCCTGTGAGTCCAGTTTTAGATTCCGATGCTTCACTTCAGGTTCATTGTATCCCTTTGACCTTCTCATTGACAATGAACCACAGAAATAGCACCGGAATTAAATTCAAAAGGCACAATGCCGACTTAAGTTCAAGAGGACTGACACTCTAACTTTCTATGATTTGTACCTCTCCTGGGAGTCCAGTTTTAGATTCCGATGTTTCACTTCAGGTTTACTGTATCCCTTGGACCTTCTTATTGACGAAGAAACACAGAAATTGCATCTTAATTTAATACAAATGGCACAATGCCGACTTAAGTACAAGAGGACTGACACTCTCACCTTCTATGATTCGAACCTCTCCTGTGAGGTCAGATTTAGATTCCGATGCTTCACTTCAGGTTTACTGTATGCCTTGCACCTTCTTAATGACGATGAAACACAGAAAGTGCATCGGAATTAATTTCAGAAGGCATAATGCGGACTTAAGTACAAGCGGACTGACACTCTCACCTTCTATGATTCGAACCTCTCCTGTGAGGTCAGATTTAGATTCCGATGCTTCACTTCAGGTTTACTGAATACCTTGCACCTTCTTATTGACGATGAAACACAGAAATTGCATCGGAATTAAATTCAAAAGGCACAATGCCGTCTTAAGTACAAGAATTCTGACACTCTAACTTACTATGATTGGCACCTCTCCTGTGAGTCCAGTTTTAGATACCGATGCTTCACTTCAGGTTTACTGTATCCCTTGGACGTTCTTATTGACGATGAAACACAGAAATTGCTTCGGAATTAAATTCTATAGGCACAGTGCCGACCTAAGTAGAAGACGACTAACACTCTCACATTCTATGATTTGAACCTCTCCTGTGAGTCCAGTTTTAGATTCCGATGCTTCACTTCAGGGTTACTGTATACCTTGCACCTTCTTATTGACGATTAAACACAGAAATTGCATCGGAAATAAATTCAAAAGGCACAATGCCGACTTAAGTACAAGAGGACTGACACTCTCAGCTTCTATGATTTGAACCTCTCCTGTGAGTCCAGTTTTACATACCGATGCTTCACTTCAGGTTTACTGTATCCCTCGGACCTTCTCATTGACGATGAAACACCGAAATTGCATCAGAATTTAATACAAAAGGTACAATGCTGACTTAAGTACAAGAGGACTGACACTCTAACTTTCTATGATTTGCACCTCTCCTGTGAGTCCAGTTTTAGATTCCGATGCTTCACTTTAGGTTTAATGTATCCCTTGGACCTTCTTATTGACGATGAAACACAGAAATTGCATCCGAATTTAATACAAAAATCACAATAGTGACTTTATACCAAGAGGACCGACAATCTCACTTTCTATGATTTGAATCTCTCCTGTGAGTCCAGTTTTAGATTCCGATGCTTCACTTCAGGTTTACTGTATCCCTTGGACCTTTTTATAGACGATGAAACAAAGATATTGCATCGGAATTAAATTTAATACGCACAGTGCCGACTTAAGTACAAGAGGACTGACACTCTCACTTTCTATGATTTGTACCTCTCTTGTGAGTCCAGTTTTAGATTCCGATGCTTCACTTCAGGTTTACTGTATCCCTTGGACCTTCTTATTGACGATGAAACACAGAGTTTGCATCG
Source organism: Schistocerca americana (assembly GCF_021461395.2). Lineage (NCBI taxonomy): Eukaryota > Metazoa > Arthropoda > Insecta > Orthoptera > Acrididae > Schistocerca > Schistocerca americana. The sequence goes on along the minus strand of NC_060128.1, from coordinate 6,960,171 downwards.
AATTTAATACAAAAGGCATAATGCCGACTTAAGTACAAGAGGACTGACACTCTAACTTTCTATGATTTGAGCCTCTCCTGTGAGTCCAGTTTTAGATTCCGGTGCTTTACTTCAGGTTTACTGTATCCCTTGGACCTTCTTATTGACGATTAAACACAGAAATGCATCCGAATTTAATACAAAAGGCACAATGCCGACTTAAGTACAAGAGGACTGACACTCTCACTTTCTATGATTTGAACCTCCCCTGTGAGTCCAGTTTTAGATTCCGATGCTTCACTCCAGGTTTACTGTATCCCTTGGACATTCTTATTGACGACGAAACGCAGAAATTGCATCCTAATTTAATACTAATGGCACAATGCCGACTTAAGTACAAGAGGACTGACACTCTAACTTTCTATGATTTGCACCTCCCCTGTGAGCCCAGTTTTAGATTCCGATGCTTCACTCCAGGTTTACTGTATCCCTTGGACATTCTTATTGACGACGAAACACAGAAATTGCATCCTAATTTAATACTAATGGCACAATGCCGACTTAAGTACAAGAGGACTGACACTCTCACCTTCTATGATTCGAACCTCTCCTGTGAGTCCAGTTTTAGATTCCGATGCTTCACTTCAGGTTTACTGTATCCCTTGGACCTTCTTATTGACGATGAAGCACAGAAATTGCATCGGAATTCAATTCAAAACGAACAATGCCGACTTAAGCAAAAGAGGACTGACACTCTCACTTTCTTTGTTTTGAACCTCTCCTGTGAGTCCAGTTTTAGATTTCGATGCTTCACTTCAGGTTTACTGTATCCCTTTGACCTTCTTATTGTTGATGAAACACAGAAATTGCATTAGAAATAAATTCAAATGGCACAATGCCGACTTAAGTACAAGAGGACTGACACTCTAACTTTCTATGATTTGAACTTCTCCAGTGAGTCCAGTTTTAGATTCCGAAGCTTCACTACAGGTTAACTGTTTCCCTTGGACCTTCTTATTGACGATGAAACGCAGAGTTTGAATCCGAATTTAATACAAAAGGCACAATGCCGACTTAATTACAAGAGGTCTGACACTCTAACTTTTAATGATTTGAACCTCTCCCGTGAGTCCAGTTTTAGATTATTATGCTTCACTTCAGGTTTATTGTATCCCTTTGACCTTCTTATTGACAATGAACCACAGAAATAGCACCGGAATTAAATTCAAAAGGCACAATGTCGACTTAAGTACAAGAGGACTGACACTCTAACTTTCTATGATTTGTACCTCTCCTGCGAGTCCAGTTTTAGATTCCGATGTTTCACTTCAGGTTTACTGTATCCCTTGGACCTTCTTATTGACGATGAAACACAGAGTTTGCATCCGAATTTAATACAAAAGGCATAATGCTGACTTAAGTACAAGAGGACTGACACTCTAACTTTCTATGATTTGAGCCTCTCCTGTGAGTCCAGTTTTAGATTCCGATGCTTTACTTCAGGTTTACTGTATCCCTTGGACCTTCTTATTGACGATTAAACACAGAAATGAATCCGAATTTAATACAAAAGGCATAATGCCGACTTAAGTACAAGAGGACTGACACTCTAACTTACTATGATTTGAACCTCCCCTATGAGTCCAGTTTTAGATTCCGATGCTTCACTTCAGGTTTACTGTATCCCTTGGACCTCTTATTGACGACGAAACACAGAAATTGCATCTTAGTTTAATACAAATGGCACAATGGCGACTTAAGTACAAGAGGACTGACACTCTCACTTTCTATGATTTGAACCTCTCCTGTGAGTCAAGTTTTAGATTCCGATGCTTCACTTCAGCTTTACTGTATCCCTTGGACCTTCTTATTGACGATGAAACACAGAGTTTGCATCCGAATTTAATACAAAAGGCATAATGCCGACTTAAGTACAAGAGGACTGACACTCTAACTTACTATGATTTGAACCTCCCCTATGAGTCCAGTTTTAGATTCCGATGCTTCACTTCAGGTTTACTGTATCCCTTGGACCTCTTATTGACGACGAAACACAGAAATTGCATCTTAGTTTAATACAAATGGCACAATGCCGACTTAAGTACAAGAGGACTGACACTCTCACCTTCTATGTTTCGAACCTCTCCTGTGAGGTCAGATTTAGATTCCGATGCTTCACTTCAGGTTTACTGTATACCTTGCACCTTCTTATTGACGATGAAACACAGAAATTGCATCGGAATTAAATTCAAAAGGCACAATGCCGTCTTAAGTACAAGAATACTGACACTCTAACTTTCTATGATTGTCACCTCTCCTGTGAGTCCAGTTTTAGATTCCGATGCTTCACTTCAGGTTTACTGTATCCCTTGGACCTTCTTATTTACGATGAAACACAGAAATTGCATCAGAATTCTATTCAAAACGAACAATGCCGACTTAAGCAAAAGAGGACTGACACTCTCACTTTCTTTGTTTTGAACCTCTCCTGTGAGTCCAGTTTTAGATTTCGATGCTTCACTTCAGGTTTACTGTATCCCTTTGACCTTCTTATTGACGATAAAAAACACAGAAATTGCATCAGAAATAAATTCAAATGGCACAATGCCGACTTAAGTACAAGAGGACTGACACTCTAACTTTCAATGATTTGAACCTCTCCTGTGAGTCCAGTTTTAGATTCCGATGCTTCACTTCAGGTTTACTGTATCCCTTGGACCTTCTTATTTACGATGAAACACAGAAATTGCATCCGAATTTAATACAAAAGGCACAATGGCGACTTAAGTACAAGGGGACTGACACTCTCACTTTCTATGATTTGAACCTCTCCTGTGAGTCCAGTTTTAGATTCCGATGCTACACTTCAGGTTTTCTGTATCCCTTGGACCTTGTAATTGACGATGAAACACAGATATTGCATCGGAATTAAATTTAAAACGCACAATGCCGACTTAAGTAAAAGAGGCTTGACACTCTCACTTTCTATGGTTTGAACCTCTCCTGTGAGTCCAGTTTTAGATTCCGATGCTTCACTTCAGGTTTATTGTATCCCTTTGACCTTCTTATTGACAATTAACCACAGAAATAGCACCGCAATTAAATTCAAAATGCACAATGCCGACTTAAGTACAAGAGGACTGACACTCTAACTTTCTATGATTTGAACCTCTCCTGTGAGTCCAGTTTTAGATACCGATGCCTTACTTCAGGTTTACTGTATCCCTTGGACCTTCTTATTGACGATTAATCACAGAAATGCATCCGAATTTAATACAAAAGGCACAATGGCGACTTAAGTACAAGAGGACTGACACTCTCACTTTCTATGATTTGAACCTCTCCTGTGAGTCAAGTTTTAGATTCCGATGCTTCACTTCAGGTTTACTGTATCCCTTGGACCTTCTTATTGACGATGAAACACAGAGTTTGCATCCGAATTTAATACAAAAGGCATAATGCCGACTAAAGTACAAGAGGACTTACACTCTAACTTTCTATGATTTGAACCTCTCCTGTGTGTCCAGTTTTAGATTCCGATGCTTTAGTTCAGGTTTACTGTATCCCTTGGACCTTCTTACTGACGATGAAAACAGAAATTGCATCCGAATTTAATACAAAAGGCACAATGGCGACTTAAGTACAAGAGGACTGACACTCTCACTTTCTATGATTTGAACCTCCCCTGTGAGTCCAGTTTTAGATTTCGATGCTTCACTTCAGGTTTACTGTATCCCTTGGACCTTCTTATTGACGACGAAACACAGAAATTACATCCCAATTTAATACAAATGGCACAATGCCGACTTAAGTACAAGAGGACTGACACTCTCACCTTCTATGATTCGAACCTCTCCTGTGAGGACAGATTTAGATTCCGATGCTTCACTTCAGGTTTACTGTATACCTTGCACCTTCTTATTGACGATGAAACACAGAAATTGCATCCGAATTTAATACAAAAATCACAATGGCGACTTTATTACAAGAGGACCGGTAATCTCACTTTCTATGATTTGAATCTCTCCTGTGATTCCAGTTTTAGATTCCGATGCTTCACTTCAGGTTTACTGTATCCCTTGGACCTATTTATAGACGATGAAACACAGATATTGCATCGGAATTAAATTTAATACGCACAATGCCGACTTAAGTAAAAGAGGACTTACACTCTCACATTCTATGGTTTGAACCTCTCCTGTGAGTCCAGTTTTATATTCCGATGCTTCACTTCAGGTTTATTTTATCCCTTGGACCTTCTTATTGACAATGAACCACAGAAATAGCACCGGAATTAAATTCAAAAGGCACAATGCCGACTTAAATACAAGAGGACTGACACTCTCACTTTCTATGATTTGAACCTCACCTGTGAGTCCAGTTTTAGATTCCGATGCTTCACTTCAGGTTTACTGTATCCCTTGGACCTTCTTATTGACGATTAAACACAGAAACTGCAACCGAATTTAATACAAAAGGCAACATGGCGACTTAAGTACAAGAGGACTGACACTATCACTTTCTATGATTTGAACCTCTCCTGTGAGTCCAGTTTTAGATTCCGATGCTTCACTTCAGGTTCATTGTATCCCTTTGACCTTCTCATTGACAATGAACCACAGAAATAGCACCGGAATTAAATTCAAAAGGCACAATGCCGACTTAAGTTCAAGAGGACTGACACTCTAACTTTCTATGATTTGTACCTCTCCTGGGAGTCCAGTTTTAGATTCCGATGTTTCACTTCAATTTTACTGTATCCCTTGGACCTTCTTATTGACGAAGAAACACAGAAATTGCATCTTAATTTAATACAAATGGCACAATGCCGACTTAAGTACAAGAGGACTGACACTCTCACCTTCTATGATTCGAACCTCTCCTGTGAGGTCAGATTTAGATTCCGATGCTTCACTTCAGGTTTACTGTATACCTTGCACCTTCTTAATGACGATGAAACACAGAAATTGCATCGGAATTAAATTCAAAAGGCATAATACGGACTTAAGTACAAGCGCACTGACACTCTCACCTTCTATGATTCGAACCTCTCCTGTGAGGTCAGATTTAGATTCCGATGCTTCACTTCAGGTTTACTGAATACCTTGCACCTTCTTATTGACGATGAAACACAGAAATTGCATCGGAATTAAATTCAAAAGGCACAATGCCGTCTTAAGTACAAGAATTCTGACACTCTAACTTACTATGATTGGCACCTCTCCTGTGAGTCCAGTTTTAGATACCGATGCTTCACTTCAGGTTTACTGTATCCCTTGGACGTTCTTATTGACGATGAAACACAGAAATTGCTTCGGAATTAAATTCTATAGGCACAGTGCCGACCTAAGTAGAAGACGACTAACACTCTCACATTCTATGATTTGAACCTCTCCTGTGAGTCCAGTTTTAGATTCCGATGCTTCACTTCAGGGTTACTGTATACCTTGCACCTTCTTATTGACGATTAAACACAGAAATTGCATCGGAAATAAATTCAAAAGGCACAATGCCGACTTAAGTACAAGAGGACTGACACTCTCAGCTTCTATGATTTGAACCTCTCCTGTGAGTCCAGTTTTACATACCGATGCTTCACTTCAGGTTTACTGTATCCCTCGGACCTTCTTATTGACGATGAAACACCGAAATTGCATCCGAATTTAATACAAAAGGTACAATGCTGACTTAAGTACAAGAGGACTGACACTCTAACTTTCTATGATTTGCACCTCTCCTGTGAGTCCAGTTTTAGATTCCGATGCTTCACTTTAGGTTTAATGTATCCCTTGGACCTTCTTATTGACGATGAAACACAGAAATTGCATCCGAATTTAATACAAAAATCACAATAGTGACTTTATACCAAGAGGACCGACAATCTCACTTTCTATGATTTGAATCTCTCCTGTGAGTCCAGTTTTAGATTCCGATGCTTCACTTCAGGTTTACTGTATCCCTTGGACCTTTTTATAGACGATGAAACAAAGTTATTGCATCGGAATTAAATTTAATACGCACAGTGCCGACTTAAGTACAAGAGGACTGACACTCTCACTTTCTATGATTTGTACCTCTCTTGTGAGTCCAGTTTTAGATTCCGATGCTTCACTTCAGGTTTACTGTATCCCTTGGACCTTCTTATTGACGATGAAACACAGAGTTTGCATCGAATTTAATACAAAAGGCATAATGCCGACTTAAGTACAAGAGGACTGACACTCTAACTTTCTATGATTTGAGCCTCTCCTGTGAGTCCAGTTTTAGATTCCGGTGCTTTACTTCAGGTTTACTGTATCCCTTGGACCTTCTTATTGACGATTAAACACAGAAATGCATCCGAATTTAATACAAAAGGCACAATGCCGACTTAAGTACAAGAGGACTGACACTCTCACTTTCTATGATTTGAACCTCCCCTGTGAGTCCAGTTTTAGATTCCGATGCTCACTCCAGGTTTACTGTATCCCTTGGACATTCTTATTGACGACGAAACACAGAAATTGCATCCTAATTTAATACTAATGGCACAATGCCGACTTAAGTACAAGAGGACTGACACTCTCACCTTCTATGATTCGAACCTCTCCTGTGAGGTCAGATTTAGATTCCGATGCTTCACTTCAGGTTTACTGTATACCTTGCACCTTCTTATTGACGATGAAACACAGAAATTGCATCGGAATTAAATTCAAAAGGCACAATGCCGTCTTAAGTACAAGAATACTGACACTCTAACTTTCTATGATTGGCACCTCTCCTGTGAGTCCAGTTTTAGATTCCGATGCTTCACTTCAGGTTTACTGTATCCCTTGGACCTTCTTGTTGACGATGAAGCACAGAAATTGCATCGGAATTCAATTCAAAACGAACAATGCCGACTTAAGCAAAAGAGGACTGACACTCTCACTTTCTTTGTTTTGAACCTCTCCTGTGAGTCCAGTTTTAGATTTCGATGCTTCACTTCAGGTTTACTGTATCCCTTTGACCTTCTTATTGTTGATGAAACACAGAAATTGCATTAGAAATAAATTCAAATGGCACAATGCCGACTTAATTACAAGAGGTCTGACACTCTAACTTTTAATGATTTGAACCTCTCCCGTGAGTCCAGTTTTAGATTATTATGCTTCACTTCAGGTTTATTGTATCCCTTTGACCTTCTTATTGACAATGAACCACAGAAATAGCACCGGAATTAAATTCAAAAGGCACAATGTCGACTTAAGTACAAGAGGACTGACACTCTAACTTTCTATGATTTGTACCTCTCCTGGGAGTCCAGTTTTAGATTCCGATGTTTCACTTCAGGTTTACTGTATCCCTTGGACCTTCTTATTGACGATGAAACACAGAGTTTGCATCCGAATTTAATACAAAAGGCATAATGCTGACTTAAGTACAAGAGGACTGACACTCTAACTTTCTATGATTTGAGCCTCTCCTGTGAGTCCAGTTTTAGATTCCGATGCTTTACTTCAGGTTTACTGTATCCCTTGGACCTTCTTATTGACGATTAAACACAGAAATGAATCCGAATTTAATACAAAAGGCACAATGGCGACTTAAGTACAAGAGGACTGACACTCTCACTTTCTATGATTTGAACCTCTCCTGTGAGTCAAGTTTTAGATTGCGATGCTTCACTTCAGGTTTACTGTATCCCTTGGACCTTCTTATTGACGATGAAACACAGAGTTTGCATCCGAATTTAATACAAAAGGCATAATGCCGACTTAAGTACAAGAGGACTGACACTCTAACTTACTATGATTTGAACCTCCCCTATGAGTCCAGTTTTAGATTCCGATGCTTCACTTCAGGTTTACTGTATCCCTTGGACCTCTTATTGACGACGAAACACAGAAATTGCATCTTAATTTAATACAAATGGCACAATGCCGACTTAAGTACAAGAGGACTGACACTCTCACCTTCTATGTTTCGAACCTCTCCTGTGAGGTCAGATTTAGATTCCGATGCTTCACTTCAGGTTTACTGTATACCTTGCACCTTCTTATTGACGATGAAACACAGAAATTGCATCGGAATTAAATTCAAAAGGCACAATGCCGTCTTAAGTACAAGAATACTGACACTCTAACTTTCTATGATTGTCACCTCTCCTGTGAGTCCAGTTTTAGATTCCGATGCTTCACTTCAGGTTTACTGTATCCCTTGGACCTTCTTATTGACGATGAAACACAGAAATTGCATCGGAATTCTATTCAAAACGAACAATGCCGACTTAAGCAAAAGAGGACTGACACTCTCACTTTCTTTGTTTTGAACCTCTCCTGTGAGTCCAGTTTTAGATTTCGATGCTTCACTTCAGGTTTACTGTATCCCTTTGACCTTCTTATTGACGATAAAAAACACAGAAATTGCTTCAGAAATAAACTCAAATGGCACAATGCCGACTTAAGGACAAGAGGACTGACACTCTAACTTTCTATGATTTGAACTTCTCCAGTGAGTCCAGTTTTAGATTCCGATGCTTCACTTCAGGTTTACTGTTTCCCTTGGACCTTCTTATTGACGATGAAACACAGAGTTTGCATCCGAATTTAATACAAAAGGCACAATGCCGACTTAATTACAAGAGGACTGACACTCTAACTTTCAATGATTTGAACCTCTCCTGTGAGTCCAGTTTTAGATTCCGATGCTTCACTTCAGGTTTACTGTATCCCTTGGTCCTTCTTATTTACGATGAAACACAGAAATTGCAGCCGAATTTAATACAAAAGGCACAATGGCGACTTAAGTACAAGGGGACTGACACTCTCACTTTCTATGATTTGAACCTCTCCTGTGAGTCCAGTTTTAGATTCCGATGCTACACTTCAGGTTTTCTGTATCTCTTGGACCTTGTTATTGACGATGAAACACAGATATTGCATCGGAATTAAATTGAAAACGCACAATGCCGACTTAAGTAAAAGAGGCTTGACACTCTTACTTTCTATGGTTTGAACCTCTCCTGTGAGTCCAGTTTTAGATTCCGATGCTTCACTTCAGGTTTATTGTATCCCTTTGACCTTCTTATTGACAATTAACCACAGAAATAGCACCGCAATTAAATTCAAAATGCACAATGCCGACTTAAGTACAAGAGGACTGACACTCTAACTTTCTATGATTTGAACCTCTCCTGTGAGTCCAGTTTTAGATACCGATGCTTTACTTCAGGTTTACTGTATCCCTTGGACCTTCTTATTGACGATTAATCACAGAAATGCATCCGAATTTAATACAAAAGGCACAATGGCGACTTAAGTACAAGAGGACTGACACTCTCACTTTCTATGATTTGAACCTCTCCTGTGAGTCAAGTTTTAGATTCCGATGCTTCACTTCAGGTTTACTGTATCCCTTGGACCTTCTTATTGACGATGAAACACAGAGTTTGCATCCGAATTTAATACAAAAGGCATAATGCCGACTAAAGTACAAGAGGACTTACACTCTAACTTTCTATGATTTGAACCTCTCCTGTGTGTCCAGTTTTAGATTCCGATGCTTTAGTTCAGGTTTACTGTATCCCTTGGACCTTCTTACTGACGATGAAAACAGAAATTGCATCCGAATTTAATACAAAAGGCACAATGGCGACTTAAGTACAAGAGGACTGACACTCTCACTTTCTATGATTTGAACCTCCCCTGTGAGTCCAGTTGTAGATTTCGATGCTTCACTTCAGGTTTACTGTATCCCTTGGACCTTCTTATTGACGACGAAACACAGAAATTACATCCCAATTTAATACAAATGGCACAATGCCGACTTAAGTACAAGAGGACTGACACTCTCACCTCCTATGATTCGAACCTCTCCTGTGAGGACAGATTTCGATTCCGATGCTTCACTTCAGGTTTACTGTATACCTTGCACCTTCTTATTGACGATGAAACACAGAAATTGCATCCGAATTTAATACAAAAATCACAATGGCGACTTTATTACAAGAGGACCGACAATCTCACTTTCTATGATTTGAATCTCTCCTGTGATTCCAGTTTTAGATTCCGATGCTTCACTTCAGGTTTACTGTATCCCTTGGACCTTTTTATAGACGATGAAACACAGATATTGCATCGGAATTAAATTTAATACGCACAATGCCGACTTAAGTAAAAGAGGACTTACACTCTCACATTCTATGGTTTGAACCTCTCCTGTGAGTCCAGTTTTATATTCCGATGCTTCACTTCAGGTTTATTGTATCCCTTGGACCTTCTTATTGACAATGAACCACAGAAATAGCACCGGAATTAAATTCAAAAGGCACAATGCCGACTTAAATACAAGAGGACTGACACTCTCACTTTCTATGATTTGAACCTCACCTGTGAGGTCAGATTTAGATTCCGATGCTTCACTTCAGGTTTACTGTATCCCTTGGACCTTCTTATTGACGATTAAACACAGAAACTGCATCCGAATTTAATACAAAAGGCAACATGGCGACTTAAGTACAAGAGGACTGACACTATCACTTTCTATGATTTGAACCTCTCCTGTGAGTCCAGTTTTAGATTCCGATGCTTCACTTCAGGTTCATTGTATCCCTTTGACCTTCTCATTGACAATGAACCACAGAAATAGCACCGGAATTAAATTCAAAAGGCACAATGCCGACTTAAGTTCAAGAGGACTGACACTCTAACTTTCTATGATTTGTACCTCTCCTGGGAGTCCAGTTTTAGATTCCGATGTTTCACTTCAGGTTTACTGTATCCCTTGGACCTTATTATTGACGAAGAAACACAGAAATTGCATCTTAATTTAATACAAATGGCACAATGCCGACTTAAGTACAAGAGGACTGACACTCTCACCTTCTATGATTCGAACCTCTCCTGTGAGGTCAGATTTAGATTCCGATGCTTCACTTCAGGTTTACTGTATACCTTGCACCTTCTTAATGACGATGAAACACAGAAATTGCATCGGAATTAAATTCAAAAGGCATAATACGGACTTAAGTACAAGCGGACTGACACTCTCACCTTCTATGATTCGAACCTCTCCTGTGAGGTCAGATTTAGATTCCGATGCTTCACTTCAGGTTTACTGAATACCTTGCACCTTCTTATTGACGATGAAACACAGAAATTGCATCGGAATTAAATTCAAAAGGCACAATGCCGTCTTAAGTACAAGAATTCTGACACTCTAACTTACTATGATTGGCACCTCTCCTGTGAGTCCAGTTTTAGATACCGATGCTTCACTTCAGGTTTACTGTATCCCTTGGACGTTCTTATTGACGATGAAACACAGAAATTGCTTCGGAATTAAATTCTATAGGCACAGTGCCGACCTAAGTAGAAGACGACTAACACTCTCACATTCTATGATTTGAACCTCTCCTGTGAGTCCAGTTTTAGATTCCGATGCTTCACTTCAGGGTTACTGTATACCTTGCACCTTCTTATTGACGATTAAACACAGAAATTGCATCGGAAATAAATTCAAAAGGCACAATGCCGACTTAAGTACAAGAGGACTGACACTCTCAGCTTCTATGATTTGAACCTCTCCTGTGAGTCCAGTTTTACATACCGATGCTTCACTTCAGGTTTACTGTATCCCTCGGACCTTCTTATTGACGATGAAACACCGAAATTGCATCCGAATTTAATACAAAAGGTACAATGCTGACTTAAGTACAAGAGGACTGACACTCTAACTTTCTATGATTTGCACCTCTCCAGTGAGTCCAGTTTTAGATTCCGATGCTTCACTTTAGGTTTAATGTATCCCTTGGACCTTCTTATTGACGATGAAACACAGAAATTGCATCCGAATTTAATACAAAAATCACAATAGTGACTTTATACCAAGAGGACCGACAATCTCACTTTCTATGATTTGAATCTCTCCTGTGAGTCCAGTTTTAGATTCCGATGCTTCACTTCAGGTTTACTGTATCCCTTGGACCTTTTTATAGACGATGAAACAAAGATATTGCATCGGAATTAAATTTAATACGCACAGTGCGGACTTAAGTACAAGAGGACTGACACTCTCACTTTCTATGATTTGTACCTCTCTTGTGAGTCCAGTTTTAGATTCCGATGCTTCACTTCAGGTTTACTGTATCCCTTGGACCTTCTTATTGACGATGAAACACAGAGTTTGCATCGAATTTAATACAAAAGGCATAATGCCGACTTAAGTACAAGAGGACTGACACTCTAACTTTCTATGATTTGAGCCTCTCCTGTGAGTCCAGTTTTAGATTCCGGTGCTTTACTTCAGGTTTACTGTATCCCTTGGACCTTCTTATTGACGATTAAACACAGAAATGCATCCGAATTTAATACAAAAGGCACAATGCCGACTTAAGTACAAGAGGACTGACACTCTCACTTTCTATGATTTGAACCTCCCCTGTGAGTCCAGTTTTAGATTCCGATGCTCACTCCAGGTTTACTGTATCCCTTGGACATTCTTATTGACGACGAAACACAGAAATTGCATCCTAATTTAATACTAATGGCACAATGCCGACTTAAGTACAAGAGGACTGACACTCTCACCTTCTATGATTCGAACCTCTCCTGTGAGGTCAGATTTAGATTCCGATGCTTCACTTCAGGTTTACTGTATACCTTGCACCTTCTTATTGACGATGAAACACAGAAATTGCATCGGAATTAAATTCAAAAGGCACAATGCCGTCTTAAGTACAAGAATACTGACACTCTAACTTTCTATGATTGGCACCTCTCCTGTGAGTCCAGTTTTAGATTCCGATGCTTCACTTCAGGTTTACTGTATCCCTTGGACCTTCTTGTTGACGATGAAGCACAGAAATTGCATCGGAATTCAATTCAAAACGAACAATGCCGACTTAAGCAAAAGAGGACTGACACTCTCACTTTCTTTGTTTTGAACCTCTCCTGTGAGTCCAGTTTTAGATTTCGATGCTTCACTTCAGGTTTACTGTATCCCTTTGACCTTCTTATTGTTGATGAAACACAGAAATTGCATTAGAAATAAATTCAAATGGCACAATGCCGACTTAAGTACAAGAGGACTGACACTCTAACTTTCTATGATTTGAACTTCTCCAGTGAGTCCAGTTTTAGATTCCGAAGCTTCACTACAGGTTAACTGTTTCCCTTGGACCTTCTTATTGACGATGAAACGCAGAGTTTGAATCCGAATTTAATACAAAAGGCACAATGCCGACTTAATTACAAGAGGTCTGACACTCTAACTTTTAATGATTTGAACCTCTCCCGTGAGTCCAGTTTTAGATTATTATGCTTCACTTCAGGTTTATTGTATCCCTTTGACCTTCTTATTGACAATGAACCACAGAAATAGCACCGGAATTAAATTCAAAAGGCACAATGTCGACTTAAGTACAAGAGGACTGACACTCTAACTTTCTATGATTTGTACCTCTCCTGGGAGTCCAGTTTTAGATTCCGATGTTTCACTTCAGGTTTACTGTATCCCTTGGACCTTCTTATTGACGATGAAACACAGAGTTTGCATCCGAATTTAATACAAAAGGCATAATGCTGACTTAAGTACAAGAGGACTGACACTCTAACTTTCTATGATTTGAGCCTCTCCTGTGAGTCCAGTTTTAGATTCCGATGCTTTACTTCAGGTTTACTGTATCCCTTGGACCTTCTTATTGACGATTAAACACAGAAATGAATCCGAATTTAATACAAAAGGCACAATGGCGACTTAAGTACAAGAGGACTGACACTCTCACTTTCTATGATTTGAACCTCTCCTGTGAGTCAAGTTTTAGATTGCGATGCTTCACTTCAGGTTTACTGTATCCCTTGGACCTTCTTATTGACGATGAAACACAGAGTTTGCATCCGAATTTAATACAAAAGGCATAATGCCGACTTAAGTACAAGAGGACTGACACTCTAACTTACTATGATTTGAACCTCCCCTATGAGTCCAGTTTTAGATTCCGATGCTTCACTTCAGGTTTACTGTATCCCTTGGACCTCTTATTGACGACGAAACACAGAAATTGCATCTTAATTTAATACAAATGGCACAATGCCGACTTAAGTACAAGAGGACTGACACTCTCACCTTCTATGTTTCGAACCTCTCCTGTGAGGTCAGATTTAGATTCCGATGCTTCACTTCAGGTTTACTGTATACCTTGCACCTTCTTATTGACGATGAAACACAGAAATTGCATCGGAATTAAATTCAAAAGGCACAATGCCGTCTTAAGTACAAGAATACTGACACTCTAACTTTCTATGATTGTCACCTCTCCTGTGAGTCCAGTTTTAGATTCCGATGCTTCACTTCAGGTTTACTGTATCCCTTGGACCTTCTTATTGACGATGAAACACAGAAATTGCATCGGAATTCTATTCAAAACGAACAATGCCGACTTAAGCAAAAGAGGACTGACACTCTCACTTTCTTTGTTTTGAACCTCTCCTGTGAGTCCAGTTTTAGATTTCGATGCTTCACTTCAGGTTTACTGTATCCCTTTGACCTTCTTATTGACGATAAAAAACACAGAAATTGCTTCAGAAATAAACTCAAATGGCACAATGCCGACTTAAGGACAAGAGGACTGACACTCTAACTTTCTATGATTTGAACTTCTCCAGTGAGTCCAGTTTTAGATTCCGATGCTTCACTTCAGGTTTACTGTTTCCCTTGGACCTTCTTATTGACGATGAAACACAGAGTTTGCATCCGAATTTAATACAAAAGGCACAATGCCGACTTAATTACAAGAGGACTGACACTCTAACTTTCAATGATTTGAACCTCTCCTGTGAGTCCAGTTTTAGATTCCGATGCTTCACTTCAGGTTTACTGTATCCCTTGGTCCTTCTTATTTACGATGAAACACAGAAATTGCAGCCGAATTTAATACAAAAGGCACAATGGCGACTTAAGTACAAGGGGACTGACACTCTCACTTTCTATGATTTGAACCTCTCCTGTGAGTCCAGTTTTAGATTCCGATGCTACACTTCAGGTTTTCTGTATCTCTTGGACCTTGTTATTGACGATGAAACACAGATATTGCATCGGAATTAAATTGAAAACGCACAATGCCGACTTAAGTAAAAGAGGCTTGACACTCTTACTTTCTATGGTTTGAACCTCTCCTGTGAGTCCAGTTTTAGATTCCGATGCTTCACTTCAGGTTTATTGTATCCCTTTGACCTTCTTATTGACAATTAACCACAGAAATAGCACCGCAATTAAATTCAAAATGCACAATGCCGACTTAAGTACAAGAGGACTGACACTCTAACTTTCTATGATTTGAACCTCTCCTGTGAGTCCAGTTTTAGATACCGATGCTTTACTTCAGGTTTACTGTATCCCTTGGACCTTCTTATTGACGATTAATCACAGAAATGCATCCGAATTTAATACAAAAGGCACAATGGCGACTTAAGTACAAGAGGACTGACACTCTCACTTTCTATGATTTGAACCTCTCCTGTGAGTCAAGTTTTAGATTCCGATGCTTCACTTCAGGTTTACTGTATCCCTTGGACCTTCTTATTGACGATGAAACACAGAGTTTGCATCCGAATTTAATACAAAAGGCATAATGCCGACTAAAGTACAAGAGGACTTACACTCTAACTTTCTATGATTTGAACCTCTCCTGTGTGTCCAGTTTTAGATTCCGATGCTTTAGTTCAGGTTTACTGTATCCCTTGGACCTTCTTACTGACGATGAAAACAGAAATTGCATCCGAATTTAATACAAAAGGCACAATGGCGACTTAAGTACAAGAGGACTGACACTCTCACTTTCTATGATTTGAACCTCCCCTGTGAGTCCAGTTGTAGATTTCGATGCTTCACTTCAGGTTTACTGTATCCCTTGGACCTTCTTATTGACGACGAAACACAGAAATTACATCCCAATTTAATACAAATGGCACAATGCCGACTTAAGTACAAGAGGACTGACACTCTCACCTCCTATGATTCGAACCTCTCCTGTGAGGACAGATTTCGATTCCGATGCTTCACTTCAGGTTTACTGTATACCTTGCACCTTCTTATTGACGATGAAACACAGAAATTGCATCCGAATTTAATACAAAAATCACAATGGCGACTTTATTACAAGAGGACCGACAATCTCACTTTCTATGATTTGAATCTCTCCTGTGATTCCAGTTTTAGATTCCGATGCTTCACTTCAGGTTTACTGTATCCCTTGGACCTTTTTATAGACGATGAAACACAGATATTGCATCGGAATTAAATTTAATACGCACAATGCCGACTTAAGTAAAAGAGGACTTACACTCTCACATTCTATGGTTTGAACCTCTCCTGTGAGTCCAGTTTTATATTCCGATGCTTCACTTCAGGTTTATTGTATCCCTTGGACCTTCTTATTGACAATGAACCACAGAAATAGCACCGGAATTAAATTCAAAAGGCACAATGCCGACTTAAATACAAGAGGACTGACACTCTCACTTTCTATGATTTGAACCTCACCTGTGAGTCCAGTTTTAGATTCCGATGCTTCACTTCAGGTTTACTGTATCCCTTGGACCTTCTTATTGACGATTAAACACAGAAACTGCATCCGAATTTAATACAAAAGGCAACATGGCGACTTAAGTACAAGAGGACTGACACTATCACTTTCTATGATTTGAACCTCTCCTGTGAGTCCAGTTTTAGATTCCGATGCTTCACTTCAGGTTCATTGTATCCCTTTGACCTTCTCATTGACAATGAACCACAGAAATAGCACCGGAATTAAATTCAAAATGCACAATGCCGACTTAAGTTCAAGAGGACTGACACTCTAACTTTCTATGATTTGTACCTCTCCTGGGAGTCCAGTTTTAGATTCCGATGTTTCACTTCAGGTTTACTGTATCCCTTGGACCTTCTTATTGACGAAGAAACACAGAAATTGCATCTTAATTTAATACAAATGGCACAATGCCGACTTAAGTACAAGAGGACTGACACTCTCACCTTCTATGATTCGAACCTCTCCTGTGAGGTCAGATTTAGATTCCGATGCTTCACTTCAGGTTTACTGTATACCTTGCACCTTCTTAATGACGATGAAACACAGAAATTGCATCGGAATTAAATTCAAAAGGCACAATGCCGTCTTTAGTACAAGAATACTGACACTCTAACTTTCTTTGATTGTCACCTCTCCTGTGAGTCCAGTTTTAGATTCCGATGCTTCACTTCAGGTTTACTGTATCCCTTTGACCTTCTTATTGACGATAAAAAACACAGCAATTGCATCAGAAATAAATTCAAATGGCACAATGCCGACTTAAATACAAGAGGACTGACACTCTAACTTTCTATGATTTGAACTTCTCCAGTGAGTCCAGTCTTAGATTCCGATGCTTCACTTCAGGTTTACTGTTTCCCTTGGACCTTCTTATTGACGATGAAACACAGAGTTTGCATCCGAATTTAATACAAAAGGCACAATGCCGACTGAATTACAAGAGGACTGACACTCTAACTTTCAATGATTTGAACCTCTCCTGTGAGTCCAGTTTTAGATTCCGATGCTTCACTTCAGGTTTACTGTATCCCTTGGACCTTCTTATTTACGATGAAACACAGAAGTTGCATCCGAATTTAATACAAAAGGCACAATGGCGACTTAAGTACAAGGGGACTGACACTCTCACTTTCTATGATTTAAACCTATCCTGTGAGTCCAGTTTTACATTCCGATGCTTCAATGCAGGTTTACTGTATCCCTTGGACCTTCTTATTGACGATGAAACACAGAAATTGTATCCGAAATTAATACAAAAGTCACAATGGTGACTTAAGTAAATGAGGACTGACACTCTCACTTTCTATGATTTGAACCTCTCCTGTGAGTCCAGTTTTAGATTCCGATGCTTCACTTCAGGTTTTCTGTATCCCTTGGACCTTCTTATTGATGATGAAACACAGATATTGCATCGGAATTAAATTTAAAACGCACAATGCCGGCTTAAGTAAAAGAGGACTGATACTCTCACTTTCTATGGTTTGAACCTCTCCTGTGAGTCCAGTTTTAGATTCCGATGCTTCACTTCAGGTTTATTGTATCCCTTTGACCTTCTTATTGACAATGAACCACAGAAATAGCACCCGAATTAAATTCAAAAGGCACAATGCCGACTTAAGTACAAGAGGACTGACACTCTAACTTTCTATGATTTGTACCTCTCCTGTGAGTCCAGTTTTAGATTCCGATGCTTCACTTCTGGTTTACTGTATCCCTTGGACCTTCTTATTGACGATGAAACACAGAGTTTGCATCCGAATTTAATACAAAAGGCATAATGCCGACTTAAGTACAAGAGGACTGACACTCTAACTTTCTATGAATTGAGCCTCTCCTGTGAGTCCAGTTTTAGATACCGATGCTTTACTTCAGGTTTACTGTATCCCTTGGACCTTCTTATTGACGATTAAACACAAAAATGCATCCGAATTTAATACAAAAGGCACAATGGCGACTTAAGTACATGAGGACTGACACTCTCACTTTCTATGATTTGAACCTCTCCTGTGAGTCAAGTTTTAGATTCCGATGCTTCACTTCAGGTTTACTGTATCCCTTGGACCTTCTTATTGACGATGAAACACAGAGTTTGCATCCGAATTTAATACAAATGGCATAATGCCGACTTAAGTACAAGAGGACTTACACTCTAACTTTCTATGATTTGAACCTCTCCTGTGTGTCCAGTTTTAGATTCCGATGCTTTACTTCAGGTTTACTGTATCCCTTGGACCTTCTTACTGACGATGAAAACAGAAATTGCATCCGAATTTAATACAAAAGGCACAATGGCGACTTAAGTACAAGAGGACTGACACTCTCACCTTCTATGATTCGAACCTCTCCTGTGAGTTCAGATTTAGATTCCGATGCTTCACTTCAGGTTTACTGTATACCTTGTACTTCTTATTGACGATGAAACACAGAAATTGCATCGGAATTAAATTCAAAAGGCACAATGCCGTCTTAAGTACAAGAATTCTGACACTCTAACTTTCTATGATTGGCACCTCTCCTGTGAGTCCAGTTTTAGATTCCGATGCTTCACTTCAGGTTTACTGTATCCCTTGGACGTTCTTATTGACGATGAAACACAGAAATTGCTTCGGAATTAAATTCTATAGGCACAATGCCGACCTAAGTAGAAGGCGACTAACACTCTCACTTTCTATGATTTGAACCTCTCCTGTGAGTCCAGTTTTAGATTCCGATGCTTCACTTCAGGGTTACTGTATACCTTGCACCTTCTTATTGACGATAAAAAACACAGAAATTGCATCAGAAATAAATTCAAATGGCACAATGCCGACTTAAGTACAAGAGGACTGACACTCTAACTTTCTATGATTTGAACTTCTCCAGTGAGTCCAGTTTTAGATTCCGATGCTTCACTTCAGGTTTACTGTTTCCCTTGGACCTTCTTATTGACGATGAAACACAGAGTTTGCATCCGAATTTAATACAAAAGGCATAATGCCGACTTAAGTACAAGAGGACTGACACTCTAACTTTCTATGAATTGAGCCTCTCCTGTGAGTCCAGTTTTAGATACCGATGCTTTACTTCAGGTTTACTGTATCCCTTGGACCTTCTTATTGACGATTAAACACAAAAATGCATCCGAATTTAATACAAAAGGCACAATGGCGACTTAAGTACATGAGGACTGACACTCTCACTTTCTATGATTTGAACCTCTCCTGTGAGTCAAGTTTTAGATTCCGATGCTTCACTTCAGGTTTACTGTATCCCTTGGACCTTCTTATTGACGATGAAACACAGAGTTTGCATCCGAATTTAATACAAATGGCATAATGCCGACTTAAGTACAAGAGGACTTACACTCTAACTTTCTATGATTTGAACCTCTCCTGTGTGTCCAGTTTTAGATTCCGATGCTTTACTTCAGGTTTACTGTATCCCTTGGACCTTCTTACTGACGATGAAAACAGAAATTGCATCCGAATTTAATACAAAAGGCACAATGGCGACTTAAGTACAAGAGGACTGACACTCTCACCTTCTATGATTCGAACCTCTCCTGTGAGTTCAGATTTAGATTCCGATGCTTCACTTCAGGTTTACTGTATACCTTGTACTTCTTATTGACGATGAAACACAGAAATTGCATCGGAATTAAATTCAAAAGGCACAATGCCGTCTTAAGTACAAGAATTCTGACACTCTAACTTTCTATGATTGGCACCTCTCCTGTGAGTCCAGTTTTAGATTCCGATGCTTCACTTCAGGTTTACTGTTTCCCTTGGACCTTCTTATTGACGATGAAACACAGAGTTTGCATCCGAATTTAATACAAAAGGCATAATGCCGACTTAAGTACAAGAGGACTGACACTCTAACTTTCTATGATTTGTACCTCTCCTGTGAGTCCAGTTTTAGATTCCGATGCTTCACTTCTGGTTTACTGTATCCCTTGGACCTTCTTATTGACGATGAAACACAGAGTTTGCATCCGAATTTAATACAAAAGGCATAATGCCGACTTAAGTACAAGAGGACTGACACTCTAACTTTCTATGAATTGAGCCTCTCCTGTGAGTCCAGTTTTAGATACCGATGCTTTACTTCAGGTTTACTGTATCCCTTGGACCTTCTTATTGACGATTAAACACAAAAATGCATCCGAATTTAATACAAAAGGCACAATGGCGACTTAAGTACATGAGGACTGACACTCTCACTTTCTATGATTTGAACCTCTCCTGTGAGTCAAGTTTTAGATTCCGATGCTTCACTTCAGGTTTACTGTATCCCTTGGACCTTCTTATTGACGATGAAACACAGAGTTTGCATCCGAATTTAATACAAATGGCATAATGCCGACTTAAGTACAAGAGGACTTACACTCTAACTTTCTATGATTTGAACCTCTCCTGTGTGTCCAGTTTTAGATTCCGATGCTTTACTTCAGGTTTACTGTATCCCTTGGACCTTCTTACTGACGATGAAAACAGAAATTGCATCCGAATTTAATACAAAAGGCACAATGGCGACTTAAGTACAAGAGGACTGACACTCTCACCTTCTATGATTCGAACCTCTCCTGTGAGTTCAGATTTAGATTCCGATGCTTCACTTCAGGTTTACTGTATACCTTGTACTTCTTATTGACGATGAAACACAGAAATTGCATCGGAATTAAATTCAAAAGGCACAATGCCGTCTTAAGTACAAGAATTCTGACACTCTAACTTTCTATGATTGGCACCTCTCCTGTGAGTCCAGTTTTAGATTGCGATGCTTCACTTCAGGTTTACTGTATCCCTTGGACGTTCTTATTGACGATGAAACACAGAAATTGCTTCGGAATTAAATTCTATAGGCACAATGCCGACCTAAGTAGAAGGCGACTAACACTCTCACTTTCTATGATTTGAACCTCTCCCGTGAGTCCAGTTTTAGATTCCGATGCTTCACTTCAGGGTTACTGTATACCTTGCACCTTCTTATTGACGATAAAAAACACAGAAATTGCATCAGAAATAAATTCAAATGGCACAATGCCGACTTAAGTACAAGAGGACTGACACTCTAACTTTCTATGATTTGAACTTCTCCAGTGAGTCCAGTTTTAGATTCCGATGCTTCACTTCAGGTTTACTGTTTCCCTTGGACCTTCTTATTGACGATGAAACACAGAGTTTGCATCCGAATTTAATACAAAAGGCATAATGCCGACTTAAGTACAAGAGGACTGACACTCTAACTTTCTATGAATTGAGCCTCTCCTGTGAGTCCAGTTTTAGATACCGATGCTTTACTTCAGGTTTACTGTATCCCTTGGACCTTCTTATTGACGATTAAACACAAAAATGCATCCGAATTTAATACAAAAGGCACAATGGCGACTTAAGTACATGAGGACTGACACTCTCACTTTCTATGATTTGAACCTCTCCTGTGAGTCAAGTTTTAGATTCCGATGCTTCACTTCAGGTTTACTGTATCCCTTGGACCTTCTTATTGACGATGAAACACAGAGTTTGCATCCGAATTTAATACAAATGGCATAATGCCGACTTAAGTACAAGAGGACTTACACTCTAACTTTCTATGATTTGAACCTCTCCTGTGTGTCCAGTTTTAGATTCCGATGCTTTACTTCAGGTTTACTGTATCCCTTGGACCTTCTTACTGACGATGAAAACAGAAATTGCATCCGAATTTAATACAAAAGGCACAATGGCGACTTAAGTACAAGAGGACTGACACTCTCACCTTCTATGATTCGAACCTCTCCTGTGAGTTCAGATTTAGATTCCGATGCTTCACTTCAGGTTTACTGTATACCTTGTACTTCTTATTGACGATGAAACACAGAAATTGCATCGGAATTAAATTCAAAAGGCACAATGCCGTCTTAAGTACAAGAATTCTGACACTCTAACTTTCTATGATTGGCACCTCTCCTGTGAGTCCAGTTTTAGATTCCGATGCTTCACTTCAGGTTTACTGTATCCCTTGGACGTTCTTATTGACGATGAAACACAGAAATTGCTTCGGAATTAAATTCTATAGGCACAATGCCGACCTAAGTAGAAGGCGACTAACACTCTCACTTTCTATGATTTGAACCTCTCCTGTGAGTCCAGTTTTAGATTCCGATGCTTCACTTCAGGGTTACTGTATACCTTGCACCTTCTTATTGACGATAAAAAACACAGAAATTGCATCAGAAATAAATTCAAATGGCACAATGCCGACTTAAGTACAAGAGGACTGACACTCTAACTTTCTATGATTTGAACTTCTCCAGTGAGTCCAGTTTTAGATTCCGATGCTTCACTTCAGGTTTACTGTTTCCCTTGGACCTTCTTATTGACGATGAAACACAGAGTTTGCATCCGAATTTAATACAAAAGGCATAATGCTGACTTAAGTACAAGAGGACTGACACTCTAACTTTCTATGATTTGAGCCTCTCCTGTGAGTCCAGTTTTAGATTCCGATGCTTTACTTCAGGTTTACTGTATCCCTTGGACCTTCTTATTGACGATTAAACACAGAAATGAATCCGAATTTAATACAAAAGGCACAATGGCGACTTAAGTACAAGAGGACTGACACTCTCACTTTCTATGATTTGAACCTCTCCTGTGGGTCAAGTTTTAGATTCCGAAGCTTCACTTCAGGTTTACTGTATCCCTTGGACCTTCTTATTGACGATGAAACACAGAGTTTGCATCCGAATTTAATACAAAAGGCATAATGCCGACTTAAGTACAAGAGGACTGACACTCTAACTTACTATGATTTGATCCTCCCCTATGAGTCCAGTTTTAGATTCCGATGCTTCACTTCAGGTTTACTGTATCCCTTGGACCTCTTATTGACGACGAAACACAGAAATTGCATCTTAATTTAATACAAATGGCACAATGCCGACTTAAGTACAAGAGGACTGACACTCTCACCTTCTATGTTTCGAACCTCTCCTGTGAGGTCAGATTTAGATTCCGATGCTTCACTTCAGGTTTACTGTATACCTTGCACCTTCTTATTGACGATGAAACACAGAAATTGCATCGGAATTAAATTCAAAAGGCACAATGCCGTCTTAAGTACAAGAATACTGACACTCTAACTTTCTATGATTGTCACCTCTCCTGTGAGTCCAGTTTTAGATTCCGATGCTTCACTTCAGGTTTACTGTATCCCTTGGACCTTCTTATTGACGATGAAACACAGAAATTGCATCGGAATTCTATTCAAAACGAACAATGCCGACTTAAGCAAAAGAGGAATGACACTCTCACTTTCTTTGTTTTGAACCTCTCCTGTGAGTCCAGTTTTAGATTTCGATGCTTCACTTCAGGTTTACTGTGTCCCTTTGACCTTCTTATTGACGATAAAAAACACAGAAATTGCATCAGAAATAAATTCAAATGGCACAATGCCGACTTAAGTACAAGAGGACTGACACTCTAACTTTCTATGATTTGAACTTCTCCAGTGAGTCCAGTTTTAGATTCCGATGCTTCACTTCAGGTTTACTGTTTCCCTTGGACCTTCTTATTGACGATGAAACACAGAGTTTGCATCCGAATTTAATACAAAAGGCACAATGCCGACTTAATTACAAGAGGACTGACACTCTAACTTTCAATGATTTGAACCTCTCCTGTGAGTCCAGTTTTAGATTCCGATGCTTCACTTCAGGTTTACTGTATCCCTTGGTCCTTCTTATTTACGATGAAACACAGAAATTGCAGCCGAATTTAATACAAAAGGCACAATGGCGACTTAAGTACAAGGGGACTGACACTCTCACTTTCTATGATTTGAACCTCTCCTGTGAGTCCAGTTTTAGATTCCGATGCTACACTTCAGGTTTTCTGTATCTCTTGGACCTTGTTATTGACGATGAAACACAGATATTGCATCGGAATTAAATTTAAAACGCACAATGCCGACTTACGTAAAAGAGGCTTGACACTCTTACTTTCTATGGTTTGAACCTCTCCTGTGAGTCCAGTTTTAGATTCCGATGCTTCACTTCAGGTTTATTGTATCCCTTTGACCTTCTTATTGACAATTAACCACAGAAATAGCACCGCAATTAAATTCAAAATGCACAATGCCGACTTAAGTACAAGAGGACTGACACTCTAACTTTCTATGATTTGAACCTCTCCTGTGAGTCCAGTTTTAGATACCGATGCTTTACTTCAGGTTTACTGTATCCCTTGGACCTTCTTATTGACGATTAATCACAGAAATGCATCCGAATTTAATACAAAAGGCACAATGGCGACTTAAGTACAAGAGGACTGACACTCTCACTTTCTATGATTTGAACCTCTCCTGTGAGTCAAGTTTTAGATTCCGATGCTTCACTTCAGGTTTACTGTATCCCTTGGACCTTCTTATTGACGATGAAACACAGAGTTTGCATCCGAATTTAATACAAAAGGCATAATGCCGACTAAAGTACAAGAGGACTTACACTCTAACTTTCTATGATTTGAACCTCTCCTGAGTGTCCAGTTTTAGATTCCGATGCTTTAGTTCAGGTTTACTGTATCCCTTGGACCTTCTTACTGACGATGAAAACAGAAATTGCATCCGAATTTAATACAAAAGGCACAATGGCGACTTAAGTACAAGAGGACTGACACTCTCACTTTCTATGATTTGAACCTCCCCTGTGAGTTCAGTTTTAGATTTCGATGCTTCACTACAGGTTTACTGTATCCCTTGGACCTTCTTATTGACGACGAAACACAGAAATTACATCCCAATTTAATACAAATGGCACAATGCCGACTTAAGTACAAGAGGACTGACACTCTCACCTCCTATGATTCGAACCTCTCCTGTGAGGACAGATTTAGATTCCGATGCTTCACTTCAGGTTTACTGTATACCTTGCATCTTCTTATTGACGATGAAACACAGAAATTGCATCCGAATTTAATACAAAAATCACAATGGCGACTTTATTACAAGAGGACCGACAATCTCACGTTCTATGATTTGAATCTCTCCTGTGATTCCAGTTTTAGATTCCGATGCTTCACTTCAGGTTTACTGTATCCCTTGGACCTTTTTATAGACGATGAAACACAGATATTGCATCGGAATTAAATTTAATACGCACAATGCCGACTTAAGTAAAAGAGGACTTACACTCTCACATTCTATGGTTTGAACCTCTCCTGTGAGTCCAGTTTTATATTCCGATGCTTCACTTCAGGTTTATTGTATCCCTTGGACCTTCTAATTGACAATGAACCACAGAAATAGCACCGGAATTAAATTCAAAAGGCACAATGCCGACTTAAATACAAGAGGACTGACACTCTCACTTTCTATGATTTGAACCTCACCTGTGAGTCCAGTTTTAGATTCCGATGCTTCACTTCAGGTTTACTGTATCCCTTGGACCTTCTTATTGACGATTAAACACAGAAACTGCATCCGAATTTAATACAAAAGGCAACATGGCGACTTAAGTACAAGAGGACTGACACTATCACTTTCTATGATTTGAACCTCTCCTGTGAGTCCAGTTTTAGATTCCGATGCTTCACTTCAGGTTCATTGTATCCCTTTGACCTTCTCATTGACAATGAACCACAGAAATAGCACCGGAATTAAATTCAAAAGGCACAATGCCGACTTAAGTTCAAGAGGACTGACACTCTAACTTTCTATGATTTGTACCTCTCCTGGGAGTCCAGTTTTAGATTCCGATGTTTCACTTCAGGTTTACTGTATCCCTTGGACCTTCTTATTGACGAAGAAACACAGAAATTGCATCTTAATTTAATACAAATGGCACAATGCCGACTTAAGTACAAGAGGACTGACACTCTCACCTTCTATGATTCGAACCTCTCCTGTGAGGTCAGATTTAGATTCCGATGCTTCACTTCAGGTTTACTGTATACCTTGCACCTTCTTAATGACGATGAAACACAGAAATTGCATCGGAATTAAATTCAAAAGGCACAATGCCGTCTTAAGTACAAGAATACTGACACTCTAACTTTCTTTGATTGTCACCTCTCCTGTGAGTCCAGTTTTAGATTCCGATGCTTCACTTCAGGTTTACTGTATCCCTTTGACCTTCTTATTGACGATAAAAATACAGAAATTGCATCAGAAATAAATTCAAATGGCACAATGCCGACTTAAATACAAGAGGACTGACACTCTAACTTTCTATGATTTGAACTTCTCCAGTGAGTCCAGTCTTAGATTCCGATGCTTCACTTCAGGTTTACTGTTTCCCTTGGACCCTCTTATTGACGATGAAACACAGAGTTTGCATCCGAATTTAATTCAAAAGGCACAATGCCGACTGAATTACAAGAGGACTGACACTCTAACTTTCAATGATTTGAACCTCTCCTGTGAGTCCAGTTTTAGATTCCGATGCTTCACTTCAGGTTTACTGTATCCCTTGGACCTTCTTATTTACGATGAAACACAGAAGTTGCATCCGAATTTAATACAAAAGGCACAATGGCGACTTAAGTACAAGGGGACTGACACTCTCACTTTCTATGATTTGAACCTATCCTGTGAGTCCAGTTTTAGATTCCGATGCATCAATGCAGGTTTACTGTATCCCTTGGACCTTCTTATTGACGATGAAACACAGAAATTGTATCCGAAATTAATACAAAAGGCACAATGGCGACTTAAGTACATGAGGACTGACACTCTCACTTTCTATGATTTGAACCTCTCCTGTGAGTCAAGTTTTAGATTCCGATGCTTCACTTCAGGTTTACTGTATCCCTTGGACCTTCTTATTGACGATGAAACACAGAGTTTGCATCCGAATTTAATACAAAAGGCATAATGCCGACTTAAGTACAAGAGGACTTACACTCTAACTTTCTATGATTTGAACCTCTCCTGTGTGTCCAGTTTTAGATTCCGATGCTTTACTTCAGGTTTACTGTATCCCTTGGACCTTCTTACTGACGATGAAAACAGAAATTGCATCCGAATTTAATACAAAAGGCACAATGGCGACTTAAGTACAAGAGGACTGACACCCTCACCTTCTATGATTCGAACCTCTCCTGTGAGTTCAGATTTAGATTCCGATGCTTCACTTCAGGTTTACTGTATACCTTGTACTTCTTATTGACGATGAAACACAGAAATTGCATCGGAATTAAATTCAAAAGGCACAATGCCGTCTTAAGTACAAGAATTCTGACACTCTAACTTTCTATGATTGGCACCTCTCCTGTGAGTCCAGTTTTAGATTCCGATGCTTCACTTCAGGTTTACTGTATCTCTTGGACGTTCTTATAGACGATGAAACACAGAAATTGCTTCGGAATTAAATTCTATAGGCACAATGCCGACCTAAGTAGAAGGCGACTAACACTCTCACTTTCTATGATTTGAACCTCTCCTGTGAGTCCAGTTTTAGATTCCGATGCTTCACTTCAGGGTTACTGTATACCTTGCACCTTCTTATTGACGATAAAAAACACAGAAATTGCATCAGAAATAAATTCAAATGGCACAATGCCGACTTAAGTACAAGAGGACTGACACTCTAACTTTCTTTGATTTGAACTTCTCCAGTGAGTCCAGTTTTAGATTCCGATGCTTCACTTCAGGTTTACTGTTTCCCTTGGACCTTCTTATTGACGATGAAACACAGAGTTTGCATCCGAATTTAATACAAAAGGCACAATGCCGACTTAATTACAAGAGGACTGACACTCTAACTTTCAATGATTTGAATCTCTCCTGTGAGTCCAGTTTTAGATTCCGATGCTTCACTTCAGGTTTACTGTATCCCTTGGAGCTTCTTATTTACGATGAAACACAGAAATTGCATCCGAATTTAATACAAAAGGCACAATGGCGACTTAAGTACAAGGGGACTGACACTCTCACTTTCTATGATTTGAACCTCTCCTGTGAGTCCAGTTTTAGATTCCGATGCTACACTTCAGGTTTTCTGTATCCCTTGGACCTTGTTATTGACGATGAAACACAGATATTGCATCGGAATTAAATTTAAAACGCACAATGCCGACTTAAGTAAAAGAGGCTTGACACTCTCACTTTCTATGGTTTGAACCTCTCCTGTGAGTCCAGTTTTAGATTCCGATGCTTCACTTCAGGTTGATTGTATCCCTTTGACCTTCTTATTGACAATTAACCACAGAAATAGCACCGCAATTAAATTCAAAATGCACAATGCCGACTTAAGTACAAGAGGACTGACACTCTAACTTTCTATGATTTGAACCTCTCCTGTGAGTCCAGTTTTAGATACCGATGCTTTACTTCAGGTTTACTGTATCCCTTGGACCTTCTTATTGACGATTAATCACAGAAATGCATCCGAATTTAATACAAAAGGCACAATGGCGACTTAAGTACAAGAGGACTGACACTCTCACTTTCTGTGATTTGAACCTCTCCTGTGAGTCAAGTTTTAGATTCCGATGCTTCACTTCAGGTTTACTGTATCCCTTGGACCTTCTTATTGACGATGAAACACAGAGTTTGCATCCGAATTTAATACAAAAGGCATAATGCCGACTAAAGTACAAGAGGACTTACACTCTAACTTTCTATGATTTGAACCTCTCCTGTGTGTCCAGTTTTAGATTCCGATGCTTTAGTTCAGGTTTACTGTATCCCTTGGACCTTCTTACTGACGATGAAAACAGAAATTGCATCCGAATTTAATACAAAAGGCACAATTGCGACTTAAGTACAAGAGGACTGACACTCTCACTTTCTATGATTTGAACCTCCCCTGTGAGTCCAGGTTTAGATTTCGATGCTTCACTTCAGGTTTACTGTATCCCTTGGACCTTCTTATTGACGACGAAACACAGAAATTACATCCCAATTTAATACAAATGGCACAATGCCGACTTAAGTACAAGAGGACTGACACTCTCACCTTCTATGATTCGAACCTCTCCTGTGAGTTCAGATTTAGATTCCGATGCTTCACTTCAGGTTTAGTGTATACCTTGCACCTTCTTATTGACGATGAAACACAGAAATTGCATCCGAATTTAATACAAAAATCACAATGGCGACTTTATTACAAGAGGACCGACAATCTCACTTTCTATGATTTGAATCTCTCCTGTGATTCCAGTTTTAGATTCCGATGCTTCACTTCAGGTTTACTGTATCCCTTGGACCTTTTTATAGACGATGAAACACAGATATTGCATCGGAATTAAATTTAATACGCACAATGCCGACTTAAGTAAAAGAGGACTTACACTCTCACATTCTATGGTTTGAACCTCTCCTGTGAGTCCAGTTTTATATTCCGATGCTTCACTTCAGGTTTATTGTATCCCTTGGACCTTCTTATTGACAATGAACCACAGAAATAGCACCGGAATTAAATTCAAAAGGCACAATGCCGACTTAAATACAAGAGGACTGACACTCTCACTTTCTATGATTTGAACCTCGTCTGTGAGTCCAGTTTTAGATTCTGATGCTTCACTTCAGGTTTACTGTATCCCTTGGACCTTCTTATTGACGATTAAACACAGAAACTGCATCCGAATTTAATACAAAAGGCAACATGGCGACTTAAGTACAAGAGGACTGACACTATCACTTTCTATGATTTGAACCTCTCCTGTGAGTCCAGTTTTAGATTCCGATGCTTCACTTCAGGTTCATTGTATCCCTTTGACCTTCTCATTGACAATGAACCACAGAAATAGCACCGGAATTAAATTCAAAAGGCACAATGCCGACTTAAGTTCAAGAGGACTGACACTCTAACTTTCTATGATTTGTACCTCTCCTGGGAGTCCAGTTTTAGATTCCGATGTTTCACTTCAGGTTTACTGTATCCCTTGGACCTTCTTATTGACGAAGAAACACAGAAATTGCATCTTAATTTAATACAAATGGCACAATGCCGACTTAAGTGCAAGAGGACTGACACTCTCATCTTCTATGATTCGAACCTCTCCTGTGAGGTCAGATTTAGATTCCGATGCTTCACTTCAGGTTTACTGTATACCTTGCACCTTCTTAATGACGATGAATCACAGAAATTGCATCGGAATTAAATTCAAAAGGCACAATGCCGTCTTAAGTACAAGAATACTGACACTCTAACTTTCTTTGATTGTCACCTCTCCTGTGAGTCCAGTTTTAGATTCCGATGCTTCACTTCAGGTTTACTGTATCCCTTGGACCTTCTTATTGACGATGAAACACAAAAATTGCATCGGAATTCTATTCAAAACGAACAATGCAGACTTAAGCAAAAGAGGACTGACACTCTCACTTTCTTTGTTTTGAACCTCTCCTGTGAGTCCAGTTTTAGATTTTGATGCTTCATTTCAGGTTTACTGTATCCCTTTGACCTTCTTATTGACGATAAAAAACACAGAAATTGCATCAGAAATAAATTCAAATGGCACAATGCCGACTTAAATACAAGAGGACTGACACTCTAAATTTCTATGATTTGAACTTCTCCAGTGAGTCCAGTTTTAGATTCCGATGCTTCACTTCAGGTTTACTGTTTCCCTTGGACCTTCTTATTGACGATGAAACACAGAGTTTGCATCCGAATTTAATACAAAAGGCACAATGCCGACTGAATTACAAGAGGACTGACACTCTAACTTTCAATGATTTGAACCTCTCCTGTGAGTCCAGTTTTGGATTCCGATGCTTCACTTCAGGTTTACTGTATCCCTTGGACCTTCTTATTTACGATGAAACACAGAAATTGCATCCGAATTTAATACAAAAGGCACAATGGCGACTTAAGTACAAGGGGACTGACACTCTCACTTTCTATGATTTGAACCTATCCTGTGAGTCCAGTTTTACATTCCGATGCTTCAATGCAGGTTTACTGTATCCCTTGGACCTTCTTATTGACGATGAAACACAGAAATTGTATCCGAAATTAATACAAAAGTCACAATGGTGACTTAAGTACATGAGGACTGACACTCTCACTTTCTATGATTTGAACCTCTCCTGTGAGTCCAGTTTTAGATTCCGATGCTTCACTTCAGGTTTTCTGTATCCCTTGGACCTTCTTATTGATGATGAAACACAGATATTGCATCGGAATTAAATTTAAAACGCACAATGCCGGCTTAAGTAAAAGAGGACTGATACTCTCACTTTCTATGGTTTGAACCTCTCCTGTGAGTCCAGTTTTAGATTCCGATGCTTCACTTCAGGTTTATTGTATCCCTTTGACCTTCTTATTGACAATGAACCACAGAAATAGCACCCGAATTAAATTCAAAAGGCACAATGCCGACTTAAGTACAAGAGGACTGACACTCTAACTTTCTATGATTTGTACCTCTCCTGTGAGTCCAGTATTAGATTCCGATGCTTCACTTCTGGTTTACTGTATCCCTTGGACCTTCTTATTGACGATGAAACACAGAGTTTGCATCCGAACTTAATACAAAAGGCATAATGCCGACTTAAGTACAAGGGGACTGACACTCTAACTTTCTATGAATTGAGCCTCTCCTGTGAGTCCAGTTTTAGATACCGATGCTTTACTTCAGGTTTACTGTATCCCTTGGACCTTCTTATTGACGATTAAACACAGAAATGCATCCGAATTTAATACAAAAGGCACAATGGCGACTTAAGTACATGAGGACAGACACTCTCACTTTCTATGATTTGAAACTCTCCTGTGAGTCAAGTTTTAGATTCCGATGCTTCACTTCAGGTTTACTGTACCCCTTGGACCTTCTTATTGACGATGAAACACAGAGTTTGCATCCGAATTTAATACAAAAGGCATAATGCCGACTTAAGTACAAGAGGACTTACACTCTAACTTTCTATGATTTGAACCTCTCCTGTGTGTCCAGTTTTAGATTCCGATGCTTTACTTCAGGTGTACTGTATCCCTTGGACCTTCTTACTGACGATGAAAACAGAAATTGCATCCGAATTTAATACAAAAGGCACAATGGCGACTTAAGTACAAGAGGACTGACACTCTCACCTTCTATGATTCGAACCTCTCCTGTGAGTTCAGATTTAGATTCCGATGCTTCACTTCAGGTTTACTGTATACCTTGTACTTCTTATTGACGATGAAACACAGAAATTGCATCGGAATTAAATTCAAAAGGCACAATGCCGTCTTAAGTACAAGAATTCTGACACTCTAACTTTCTATGATTGGCACCTCTCCTGTGAGTCCAGTTTTAGATTCCGATGCTTCACTTCAGGTTTACTGTATCCCTTGGACGTTCTTATTGACGAAGAAACACAGAAATTGCTTCGGAATTAAATTCTATAGGCACAATGCCGACCTAAGTAGAAGGCGACTAACACTCTCACTTTCTATGATTTGAACCTCTCCTGTGAGTCCAGTTTTAGATTCCGATGCTTCACTTCAGGGTTACTGTATACCTTGCACCTTCTTATTGACGATAAAACACAGAAGTTGCATCGGAATTAAATTCAAAAGGCACAATGCCGACTTAAGTACAAGAGGACTGACACTCTCTGTTTCTATGATTTGAACCTCTCCTGTGAGTCCAGTTTTACATTCCGATGCTTCACTTCAGGTTTGCTGTATCCCTTGGACCTTCTTATAGACGATGAAACACAGAAATTGCATCCGAATTTAATACAAAAGGTACAATGCTGACTTAAGTACAAGAGGACTGACACTCTAACTTTCTATGATTTGCACCTCTCCTGTGAGTCCAGTTTTAGATTCCGATGCTTCACTTCAGATTTAATTTATCCCTTGGACCTTCTTATTGACGATGAAACACAGAAATTGCATCCGAATTTAATACAAAAATCACAATGTTGACTTTATTACAAGAGGACCGACAATCTCACTTTCTATGATTTGAATCTCTCCTGTGAGTCCAGTTTTAGATTCCGATGCTTCACTTCAGGTTTACTGTATCCCTTGGACCTTTTTATAGACGATGATACAAAGATATTGCATCGGAATGAAATTTAATACGCACAATGCCGACTTAAGTAAAAGAGGACTGACACTCTCACTTTCTATGGTTTGAACCTCTCCTGTGAGTCCAGTTTTAGATTCCGATGCTTCACTTCAGGTTTATTGTATCCCTTGGACCTTCTTAATGACAATGAACCACAGAAATAGCACCGGAATTCTATTCAAAACGAACAATGCCGACTTAAGCAAAAGAGGACTGACACTCTCACTTTCTTTGTTTTGAATCTCTCCTGTGAGTCCAGTTTTAGATTTCGATGCTTCACTTCAGGTTTTCTGTATCCCTTGGACCTTCTTATTGACGATGAAACACAGAAATTGCATCCGAATTTAATACAAAAATCACAATGGTGACTTTATTACAAGAGGACCGACAATCTCACTTTCTATGATTTGAATCTCTCCTGTGAGTCCAGTTTTAGATTCCGATGCTTCACTTCAGGTTTACTGTATCCCTTGGACCTTTTTATAGACGATGATACAAAGATATTGCATCGGAATGAAATTTAATACGCACAATGCCGACTTATGTAAAAGAGGACTGACACTCTCACTTTCTATGGTTTGAACCTCTCCTGTGAGTCCAGTTTTAGATTCCGATGCTTCACTTCAGGTTTACTGTTTCCCTTGGACCTTCTTATTGACGATGAAACACAGAGTTTGCATCCGAATTTAATACAAAAGGCACAATGCCGACTTAATTACAAGAGGACTGACACTCTAACTTTCAATGATTTGAACCTCTCCTGTGAGTCCAGTTTTAGATTCCGATGCTTCACTTCAGGTTTACTGTATCCCTTGGGCCTTCTTATTTACGATGAAACACAGAAATTGCAACCGAATTTAATACAAAAGGCACAATGGCGACTTAAGTACAAGGGGTCTGACACTCTCACTTTCTATGGTTTGAACCTATCCTGTGAGTCCAGTTTTAGATTCCAATGCTTCAATTCAGGTTTACTGTTTCCCTTGGACCTTCTTATTGACGATGAAACACAGAAATTGCATCCGAAATTAATACGAAAGTCACAATGGTGACTTAAGTACAAGAGGACTGACACTCTCACTTTCTATGATTTGAACCTCTCCTGTGAGTCCAGTTTTAGATTCCGATGCTTCACTTCAGGTTTTCTGTATCCCTTGGACCTTCTTATTGATGATGAAACACAGATATTGCATCGGAATTAAATTTAAAACGCACAATGCCGGCTTAAGTAAAAGAGGACTGACACTCTCACTTTCTATGGTTTGAACCTCTCCTGTGAGTCCAGTTTTAGATTCCGATGCTTCACTTCAGGTTTATTGTATCCCTTTGACCATCTTATTGACAATGAACCACAGAAATAGCACCGGAATTAAATTCAAAAGGCACAATGCCGACTTAAGAACAAGAGGACTGACACTCTAACTTTCTATGATTTGTACCTCTCCTGTGAGTCCAGTTTTAGATTCCGATACTTCACTTCAGGTTTACTGTATCCCTTGGACCTTCTTATTGACGATGAAACACAGAGTTTGCATCTGAATTTAATACAAAAGGCATAATACCGACTTAAGTACAAGAGGACGGACACTCTAACTTTCTATGAATTGAGCCTCTCCTGTGAGTCCAGTTTAGATACCGATGCTTTACTTCAGGTTTACTGTATCCCTTGGACCTTCTTATTGACGATTAAACACAGAAATGCATCCGAATTTAATACAAAAGGCACAATGGCGACTTAAGTACAAGAGGACTGACACTCTCACTTTCTATGATTTGAACCCATCCTGTGAGTCAAGTTTTAGATTCCGATGCTTCACTTCAGGTTTACTGTATCCCTTGGAACTTCTTATTGACGATGAAACACAGAGTTTGCGTCCGAATTTAATACAAAAGGCATAAAGCCGACTTAAGTACAAGAGGACTTACACTCTAACTTTCTATGATTTGAACCTCTCCTGTGTGTCCAGTTTTAGATTCCGATGCTTTACTTCAGGTGTACTGTATCCCTTGGACCTTCTTACTGACGATGAAAACAGAAATTGCATCCGAATTTAATACAAAAGGCACAATGGCTACTTAAGTACAAGAGGACTGACACTCTCACCTTCTATGATTCGAACCTCTCCTGTGAGTTCAGATTTAGATTCCGATGCTTCACTTCAGGTTTACTGTATACCTTGTACTTCTTATTGACGATGAAACACAGAAATTGCATCGGAATTAAATTCAAAAGGCACAATGCCGTCTTAAGTACAAGAATTCTGACACTCTAACTTTCTATGATTGGCACCTCTCCTGTGAGTCCAGTTTTAGATTCCGATGCTTCACTTCAGGTTTACTGTATCCCTTGGACGTTCTTATTGACGATGAAACACAGAAATTGCTTCGGAATTAAATTCTATAGGCACAATGCCGACCTAAGTAGAAGGCGACTAACACTCTCACTTTCTATGATTTGAACCTCTCCTGTGAGTCCAGTTTTAGATTCCGATGCTTCACTTCAGGGTTACTGTATACCTTGCACCTTCTTATTGACGATAAAACACAGAAGTTGCATCGGAATTAAATTCAAAAGGCACAATGCCGACTTAAGTACAAGAGGACTGACACTCTCTGTTTCTATGATTTGAACCTCTCCTGTGAGTCCAGTTTTACATTCCGATGCTTCACTTCAGGTTTGCTGTATCCCTTGGACCTTCTTATAGACGATGAAACACAGAAATTGCATCCGAATTTAATACAAAAGGTACAATGCTGACCTAAGTACAAGAGGACTGACACTCTAACTTTCTATGATTTGCACCTCTCCTGTGAGTCCAGTTTTAGATTCCGATGCTTCACTTCAGATTTAATTTATCCCTTGGACCTTCTTATTGACGATGAAACACAGAAATTGCATCCGAATTTAATACAAGAATCACAATGTTGACTTTATTACAAGAGGACCGACAATCTCACTTTCTATGATTTGAATCTCTCCTGTGAGTCCAGTTTTAGATTCCGATGCTTCACTTCAGGTTTACTGTATCCCTTGGACCTTTTTATAGACGATGATACAAAGATATTGCATCGGAATGAAATTTAATACGCACAATGCCGACTTAAGTAAAAGAGGACTGACACTCTCACTTTCTATGGTTTGAACCTCTCCTGTGAGTCCAGTTTTAGATTCCGATGCTTCACTTCAGGTTTATTGTATCCCTTGGACCTTCTTATTGACAATGAACCACAGAAATAGCACCGGAATTCTATTCAAAACGAACAATGCCGACTTAAGCAAAAGAGGACTGACACTCTCACTTTCTTTGTTTTGAATCTCTCCTGTGAGTCCAGTTTTAGATTTCGATGCTTCACTTCAGGTTTACTGTATCCCTTGGACCTTCTTATTGACGATGAATCACAGAAATTGCATCCGAATTTAATACAAAAATCACAATGGTGACTTTATTACAAGAGGACCGACAATCTCACTTTCTATGATTTAAATCTCTCCTGTGAGTCCAGTTTTAGATTCCGATGCTTCACTTCAGGTTTACTGTATCCCTTGGACCTTTTTATAGACGATGATACAAAGATATTGCATCGGAATGAAATTTAATACGCACAATGCCGACTTAAGTAAAAGAGGACTGACACTCTCACTTTCTATGGTTTGAACCTCTCCTGTGAGTCCAGTTTTAGATTCCGATGCTTCACTTCAGGTTTACTGTTTCCCTTGGACCTTCTTATTGACGATGAAACACAGAGTTTGCATCCGAATTTAATACAAAAGGCACAATGCCGACTTAATTACAAGAGGACTGACACTCTAACTTTCAATGATTTGAACCTCTCCTGTGAGTCCAGTTTTAGATTCCGATGCTTCACTTCAGGTTTACTGTATCCCTTGGGCCTTCTTATTTACGATGAAACACAGAAATTGCAACCGAATTTAATACAAAAGGCACAATGGTGACTTAAGTACAAGGGGTCTGACACTCTCACTTTCTATGATTTGAACCTATCCTGTGAGTCCAGTTTTAGATTCCAATGCTTCAATTCAGGTTTACTGTATCCCTTGGACCTTCTTATTGACGATGAAACACAGAAATTGCATCCGAAATTAATACGAAAGTCACAATGGTGACTTAAGTACAAGAGGACTGACACTCTCACTTTCTATGATTTGAACCTCTCCTGTGAGTCCAGTTTTAGATTCCGATGCTTCACTTCAGGTTTTCTGTATCCCTTGGACCTTCTTATTGATGATGAAACACAGATATTGCATCGGAATTAAATTTAAAACGCACAATGCCGGCTTAAGTAAAAGAGGACTGACACTCTCACTTTCTATGGTTTGAACCTCTCCTGTGAGTCCAGTTTTAGATTCCGATGCTTCACTTCAGGTTTATTGTATCCCTTTGACCATCTTATTGACAATGAACCACAGAAATAGCACCGGAATTAAATTCAAAAGGCACAATGCCGACTTAAGAACAAGAGGACTGACACTCTAACTTTCTATGATTTGTACCTCTCCTGTGAGTCCAGTTTTAGATTCCGATGCTTCACTTCAGGTTTACTGTATCCCTTGGACCTTCTTATTGACGATGAAACACAGAGTTTGCATCTGAATTTAATACAAAAGGCATAATACCGACTTAAGTACAAGAGGACGGACACTCTAACTTTCTATGAATTGAGCCTCTCCTGTGAGTCCAGTTTAGATACCGATGCTTTACTTCATTTTTACTGTATCCCTTGGACCTTCTTATTGACGATTAAACACAGAAATGCATCCGAATTTAATACAAAAGGCACAATGGCGACTTAAGTACAAGAGGACTGACACTCTCACTTTCTATGATTTGAACCTCTCCTGTGAGTCAAGTTTTAGATTCCGATGCTTCACTTCAGGTTTACTGTATCCCTTGGACCTTCTTATTGACGATGAAACACAGAGTTTGCATCCGAATTTAATACAAAAGGCATAATGCCGACTTAAGTACAAGAGGTCTTACACTCTAACTTTCTATGATTTGAACCTCTCCTGTGTGTCCAGTTTTAGATTCCGATGCTTTACTTCAGGTTTACTGTATCCCTTGGACCTTCTTACTGACGATGAAAACAGAAATTGCATCCGAATTAAATTCAAAAGGCACAATGCCGTCTTAAGTACAAGAATTCTGACACTCTAACTTTCTATGATTGGCACCTCTCCTGTGAGTCCAGTTTTAGATACCGATGCTTCACTTCAGGTTTACTGTATCCCTTGGACGTTCTTATTGACGATGAAACACAGAAATTGCTTCGGAATTAAATTCTATAGGCACAGTGCCGACCTAAGTAGAAGACGACTAACACTCTCACATTCTATGATTTGAACCTCTCCTGTGAGTCCAGTTTTAGATTCCGATGTTTCACTTCAGGGTTACTGTATACCTTGCACCTTCTTATTGACGATTAAACACAGAAATTGCATCGGAAATAAATTCAAAAGGCTCAATGCCGACTTAAGTACAAGAGGACTGACACTCTCAGCTTCTATGATTTGAACCTCTCCTGTGAGTCCAGTTTTAGATTCCGATGCTTCACTCCAGGTTTACTGTATCCCTTGGACATTCTTATTGACGACGAAACACAGAAATTGCATCCTAATTTAATACTAATGGCACAATGCCGACTTAAGTACAAGAGGACTGACACTCTCACCTTCTATGATTCGAACCTCTCCTGTGAAGTCAGATTTAGATTACGATGCTTCACTTCAGGTTTACTGTATACCTTGCACCTTCGTATTGACGATGAAACACAGAAATTGCATTAGAAATAAATTCAAATGGCACAATGCCGACTTAAGTACAAGAGGACTGACACTCTAACTTTCTATGATTTGAACTTCTCCAGTGAGTCCAGTTTTAGATTCCGAAGCTTCACTACAGGTTAACTGTTTCCCTTGGACCTTCTTATTGACGATGAAACGCAGAGTTTGAATCCGAATTTAATACAAAAGGCACAATGCCGACTTAATTACAAGAGGTCTGACACTCTAACTTTTAATGATTTGAACCTCTCCCGTGAGTCCAGTTTTAGATTATTATGCTTCACTTCAGGTTTACTGTATCCCTTGGACCTTCTTATTGACGATGAAACACAGAAATTGCATCCGAATTTAATACAAAAGGCACAATGGCGACTTAAGTACAAGGGGACTGACACTCTCTCTTTCTATGATTTGAACCTATCCTGTGAGTCCAGTTTTAGATTCCGATGCTTCACTTCAGGTTTACTGTATCCCTTGGACCTTGTTATTGACCATGAAACACAGAAATTGCAACCGAAATTAATACAAAAGTCACAATGGTGACTTAAGTACAAGAGGACTGACACTCACCCTTTCTATGATTTGAACCTCTCCTGTGAGTCCAGTTTTAGATTCCGATGCTTCACTTCAGGTTTTCTGTATCCCTTGGACCTTCTTAATGACGATGAAACACAGAAATTAGATCGGAATTAAATTTAAAACGCACAATGCCGACTTAAGTAAAAGAGGACTGACACTCTAACTTTCTATGAATTGAGCCTCTCCTGTGAGTCCAGTTTTAGATACCGATGCTTTACTTCAGGTTTACTGGATCCCTTGGACCTTCTTATTGACGATTAAACACAGAAATGCATCCGAATGTAATACAAAAGGCACAATGGCGACTTAAGTACAAGAGGACTGACACTCTCACTTTCTATGATTTGAACCGCTCCTGTGAGTCAAGTTTTAGATTCCGATGCTTCACTTCAGGTTTAGTGTATCCCTTGGACCTTGTTATTGACGATGAATCACAGAGTTTGCATCCGAATTTAATACAAAAGGCATAATGCCGACTTAAGTACAAGAGGACTTACACTCTAACTTTCTATGATTTGAACCTCTCCTATGTGTCCAGTTTTAGATTCCGATGCTTTACTTCAGGTTTACTGTATCCCTTGGACCTTCTTACTGACGATGAAAACAGAAATTGCATCCGAATTTAATACAAAAGGCACAATGGCGACTTAAGTACAAGAGGACTGACACTCTCACCTTCTATGATTCGAACCTCTCTTGTGAGGTCAGATTTAGATTCCGATGCTTCACTTCAGGTTTACTGTATACCTTGCACCTTCTTATTGACGATGAAACACAGAAATTACATCGGAATTAAATTCAAAAGGCACAATGCCGTCTTATGTACAAGAATTCTGACACTCTAACTTTCTATGATTGGCACCTCTCCTGTGAGTCCAGTTTTAGATTCCGATGCTTCACTTCAGGTTTACTGTATCCCTTGGACGTTCTTATTGACGATGAAACACAGAAATTGCTTCGGAATTAAATTCTAAAGGCACAATGCCGACCTAAGTAAAAGACGACTAACACTCTCACTTTCTATGATTTGAACCTCTCCTGTGAGTCCAGTTTTAGATTCCCATGCTTCACTTCAGGGTTACTGTATACCTTGCACCTTCTTATTGACGATTAAACACAGAAGTTGCATCGGAATTAAATTCAAAAGGCACAATGCCGACTTAAGTACAAGAGGACTGACACTCTCAGTTTCTATGATTTGAACCTCTCCTGTAAGTCCAGTTTTACATTCCGATGTTTCACTTCAGGTTTACTGTATCCCTTGGACCTTCTTTTAGACGATGAAACACAGAAATTGCATCCGAATTTAATACAAATGGTACAATGCTGACTTAAGTACAAGAGGACTGACACTCTAACTTTCTATGATTTGAACTTCTCCAGTGAGTCCAGTTTTAGATTCCGATGCTTCACTTCAGGTTTACTGTATCCCATGGACCTTCTTATTGACGATTATACACAGAAATTGCATCCGAATTTAATACAAAAGGCACAATGGTGACTT
Source organism: Schistocerca americana (assembly GCF_021461395.2). Classification (NCBI taxonomy): domain Eukaryota; kingdom Metazoa; phylum Arthropoda; class Insecta; order Orthoptera; family Acrididae; genus Schistocerca; species Schistocerca americana. The sequence continues at coordinate 6,918,790 of NC_060128.1, read as the reverse complement.
AAGTACAAGAGGACTGACACTCTCACTTTCTATGATTTGAACCTCTCCTGTGAGTCCAGTTTTAGATTCCGATGCTTCACTTCAGGTTTTCTGTATCCCTTGGACCTTCTTATTGACGATGAAACACAGATATTGCATCGGAATTAAATTTAAAACGCACAATGCCGACTTATGTAAAAGAGGACTGACACTCTCACTTTCTATGGTTTGAACCTCTCCTGTGAGTCCAGTTTTAGATTCCGATGCTTCACTTCAGGTTTATTGTATCCCTTTGACCATCTTATTGACAATGAACCACACAAATAGCACCTGAATTAAATTCAAAAGGCACAATGCCGACTTAAGTACAAGAGGACTGACACTCTAACTTTCTATGATTTGTACCTCTCCTGTGAGTCCAGTTTTAGATTCCGATGCTTCACTTCAGGTTTACTGTATCCCTTGGACCTTCTTATTGACGATGAATCACCGAGTTTGCATCGAATTTAATACAAAAGGCATAATGCCGACTTAAGTACAAGAGGACTGACACTCTAACTTTCTATGATTTGAGCCTCTCCTGTGAGTCCAGTTTTAGATTCCGGTGCTTTACTTCAGGTTTACTGTATCCCTTGGACCTTCTTATTGACGATTAAACACAGAAATGCATCCGAATTTAATACAAAAGGCACAATGGCGACTTAAGTACAAGAGGACTGACACTCTCACTTTATATGATTTGAACCTCTCCTGTGAGTCAAGTTTTAGATTCCGATGCTTCACTTCAGGTTTACTGTATCCCTTGGACCTTCTTATTGACGATGAAACACAGAGTTTGCATCCGAATTTAATACAAAAGGCACAATGCCGACTTAAGTACAAGAGGACTGACACTCTAACTTTCTATGATTTGAGCCTTTCCTGTGAGTCCAGTTTTAGATTCCGGTGCTTTACTTCAGGTTTACTGTATCCCTTGGACCTTCTTATTGACGATTAAACACAGAAATGCATCCGAATTTAATACAAAAGGCACAATGCCGACTTAAGTACAAGAGGACTGACACTCTCACTTTCTATGATTTGAACCTCCCCTGTGAGTCCAGTTTTAGATTCCGATGCTTCACTCCAGGTTTACTGTATCCCTTGGACATTCTTATTGACGACGAAACACAGAAATTGCATCCTAATTTAATACTAATGGCACAATGCCGACTTAAGTACAAGAGGACTGACACTCTCACCTTCTATGATTCGAACCTCTCCTGTGAGGTCAGATTTAGATTCCGATGCTTCACTTCAGGTTTACTGTATACCTTGCACCTTCTTATTGACGATGAAACACAGAAATTGCATCGGAATTAAATTCAAAAGGCACAATGCCGTCTTAAGTACAAGAATTCTGACACTCTAACTTTCTATGATTGGCACCTCTCCTGTGAGTCCAGTTTTAGATTCCGATGCTTCACTTCAGGTTTACTGTATCCCTTGGACCTTCTTATTGACGATGAAGCACAGAAATTGCATCGGAATTCAATTCAAAACGAACAATGCCGACTTAAGCAAAAGAGGACTGACACTCTCACTTTCTTTGTTTTGAACCTCTCCTGTGAGTCCAGTTTTAGATTTCGATGCTTCACTTCAGGTTTACTGTATCCCTTTGACCTTCTTATTGACGATGAAACACAGAAATTGCATTAGAAATAAATTCAAATGGCACAATGCCGACTTAAGTACAAGAGGACTGACACTCTAACTTTCTATGATTTGAACTTCTCCAGTGAGTCCAGTTTTAGATTCCGAAGCTTCTCTACAGGTTAACTGTTTCCCTTGGACCTTCTTATTGACGATGAAACGCAGAGTTTGAATCCGAATTTAATACAAAAGGCACAATGCCGACTTAATTACAAGAGGTCTGACACTCTAACTTTTAATGATTTGAACCTCTCCCGTGAGTCCAGTTTTAGATTATTATGCTTCACTTCATGTTTACTGTATCCCTTGGACCTTCTTATTGACGATGAAACACAGAAATTGCATCCGAATTTAATACAAAAGGCACAATGGCGACTTAAGTACAAGGGGACTGACACTCTCACTTTCTATGATTTGAACCTATCCTGTGAGTCCAGTTTTAGATTCCGATGCTTCACTTCAGGTTTACTGTATCCCTTGGACCTTGTTATTGACCATGAAACACAGAAATTGCAACCGAAATTAATACAAAAGTCACAATGGTGACTTAAGTACAAGAGGACTGACACTCACCCTTTCTATGATTTGAACCTCTCCTGTGAGTCCAGTTTTAGATTCCGATGCCTCACTTCAGGTTTTCTGTATCCCTTGGACCTTCTTAATGACGATGAAATACAGAAATTAGATCGGAATTAAATTTAAAACGCACAATGCCGACTTAAGTAAAAGAGGACTGACACTCTAACTTTCTATGAATTGAGCCTCTCCTGTGAAACCAGTTTTAGATACCGATGCTTTACTTCAGGTTTACTGGATCCCTTGGACCTTCTTATTGACGATTAAACACAGAAATGCATCCGAATGTAATACAAAAGGCACAATGGCGACTTAAGTACAAGAGGACTGACACTCTCACTTTCTATGATTTGAACCGCTCCTGTGAGTCAAGTTTTAGATTCCGATGCTTCACTTCAGGTTTACTGTATCCCTTGGACCTTGTTATTGACGATGAATCACAGAGTTTGCATCCGAATTTAATACAAAAGGCATAATGCCGACTTAAGTACAAGAGGACTTACACTCTAACTTTCTATGATTTGAACCTCTCCTATGTGTCCAGTTTTAGATTCCGATGCTTTACTTCAGGTTTACTGTATCCCTTGGACCTTCTTACTGACGATGAAAACAGAAATTGCATCCGAATTTAATACAAAAGGCACAATGGCGACTTAAGTACAAGAGGACTGACACTCTCACCTTCTATGATTCGAACCTCTCTTGTGAGGTCAGATTTAGATTCCGATGCTTCACTTCAGGTTTACTGTATACCTTGCACCTTCTTATTGACGATGAAACACAGAAATTACATCGGAATTAAATTCAAAAGGCACAATGCCGTCTTATGTACAAGAATTCTGACACTCTAACTTTCTATGATTGGCACCTCTCCTGTGAGTCCTGTTTTAGATTCCGATGCTTCACTTCAGGTTTACTGTATCCCTTGGACGTTCTTATTGACGATGAAACACAGAAATTGCTTCGGAATTAAATTCTAAAGGCACAATGCCGACCTAAGTAGAAGACGACTAACACTCTCACTTTCTATGATTTGAACCTCTCCTGTGAGTCCAGTTTTAGATTCCGATCCTTCACTTCAGGGTTACTGTATACCTTGCACCTTCTTATTTACGATTAAACACAGAAGTTGCATCGGAATTAAATTCAAAAGGCACAATGCCGACTTAAGTACAAGAGGACTGACACTCTCAGTTTCTATGATTTGAACCTCTCCTGTAAGTCCAGTTTTACATTCCGATGTTTCACTTCAGGTTTACTGTATCCCATGGACCTTCTTTTAGACGATGAAACACAGAAATTGCATCCGAATTTAATACAAATGGTACAATGCTGACTTAAGTACAAGAGGACTGACACTCTAACTTTCTATGATTTGCACCTCTCCTGTGAGTCCAGTTTTAGATTCCGATGCTTCACTTCAGGTTTACTGTATCCCTTGGACCTTCTTATTGACGATGAAACACAGAAATTGCATCCGAATTTAATACAAAAATCACAATGGTGACTTTATTACAAGAGGACCGACAATCTCACTTTCTATGATTTGAATCTCTCCTGTGAGTCCAGTTTTAGATTCCTATGCTTCACTTCAGGTTTACTGTATCCCTTGGACCTTTTTATAGACGGTGATACAAAGATATTGCATCGGAATTAAATTTAATACGCACAATGCCGACTTAGGTAAAAGAGGACTGACACTCTCACTTTCTATGGTTTGAACCTCTCCTGTGAGTCCAGTTTTAGATTCCGATGCTTCACTTCAGGTTTATTGTATCCCTTGGACCTTCTTATTGACAATGAACCACAGAAATAGCACCGGAATTCTATTCAAAACGAACAATGCCGACTTAAGCAAAAGAGGACTGACACTCTCACTTTCTTTGTTTTGAACCTCTCCTGTGAGTCCAGTTTTAGATTTCGATGCTTCACTTCAGGTTTACTGTATCCCTTTGACCTTCTTATTGACGATAAAAAACACAGAAATTGCATCAGAAAGAAATTCAAATGGCACAATGCTGACTTAAGTACAAGAGGACTGACACTCTAACTTTCTATGATTTGAACTTCTCCAGTGAGTCCAGTTTTAGATTCCGATGCTTCACTTCAGGTTTACTGTTTCCCTTGGACCTTCTTATTGGCGATGAAACACAGAGTTTGCATCCAGATTTAATACAAAAGGCACAATGCCGACTTAATTACAAGAGGACTGACGCTCTAACTTTCAATGATTTGAACCTCTCCTGTGAGTCCAGTTTTAGATTCCGATGCTTCACTTCAGGTTTACTGTATCCCATGGACCTTCTTATTGACGATTATACACAGAAATTGCATCCGAATTTAATACAAAAGGCACAATGGTGACTTAAGTACAAGAGGACTGACACTCTCACTTTCTATGATTTGAACCTCTCCTGTGAGTCCAGTTTTAGATTCCGATGCTTCACTTCAGGTTTTCTGTATCCCTTGGACCTTCTTATTGACGATGAAACACAGATATTGCATCGGAATTAAATTTAAAACGCACAATGCCTACTTATGTAAAAGAGGACTGACACTCTCACTTTCTATGGTTTGAACCTCTCCTGTGAGTCCAGTTTTAGATTCCGATGCTTCACTTCAGGTTTATTGTATCCCTTTGACCATCTTATTGACAATGAACCACACAAATAGCACCTGAAATAAATTCAAAAGGCACAATGCCGACTTAAGTACAAGAGGACTGACACTCTAACTTTCTATGATTTGTACCTCTCCTGTGAGTCCAGTTTTAGATTCCGATGCTTCACTTCAGGTTTACTGTATCCCTTGGACCTTCTTATTGACGATGAAACACAGAGTTTGCATCCGAATTTAATACAAAAGGCATAATACCGACTTAAGTACAAGAGGACTGACACTCTAACTTTCTATGAATTGAGCCTCTCCTGTGAGTCCAGTTTTAGATACCGATTCTTTACTTCAGGTTTACTGTATCCCTTGGACCTTCTTATTGACGATTAAACACAGAAACGCATCCGAATTTAATACAAAACGCACAATGGCGACTTAAGTACAAGAGGACTGACACTCTCACCTTCTATGATTCGAACCTCTCCTGTGAGGTCAGATTTAGATTCCGATGCTTCACTTCAGGTTTACTGTATACCTCGCACCTTCTTATTGACGATGAAACACAGAAATTGCATCGGAATTAAATTCAAAAGGCACAATGCCGTCTTAAGTACAAGAAATCTGACACTCTAACTTTCTATGATTGGCACCTCTCCTGTGAGTCCAGTTTTAGATACCGATGCTTCACTTCAGGTTTACTGTATCCCTTGGACGTTCTTATTGACGATGAAACAAAGATATTGCATCGGAATTAAATTTAATACGCACAATGCAGACTTAAGTACAAGAGGACTGACACTCTAACTTTCTATGATTTGTACCTCTCCTGTGAGTCCAGTTTTAGATTCCGATGCTTCACTTCAGGTTTACTGTATCCCTTGGACCTTCTTATTGACGATGAATCACAGAGTTTGCATCGAATTTAATACAAAAGGCATAATGCCGACTTAAGTACAAGAGGACTGACACTCTAACTTTCTATGATTTGAACCTCTCCTGTGAGACCAGTTTTAGATTCCGGTGCTTTACTTCAGGTTTACTGTATCCCTTGGACCTTCTTATTGACGATTAAACACAGAAATGCATCCGAATTTAATACAAAAGGCACAATGGCGACTTAAGTACAAGAGGACTGACACTCTCACTTTATATGATTTGAACCTCTCCTGTGAGTCAAGTTTTAGATTCCGATGCTTCACTTCAGGTTTACTGTATCCCTTGGACCTTCTTATTGACGATGAAACACAGAGTTTGCATCCGAATTTAATACAAAAGGCACAATGCCGACTTAAGTACAAGAGGACTGACACTCTAACTTTCTATGTTTTGTGCCTGTCCTGTGAGTCCAGTTTTAGATTCCGGTGCTTTACTTCAGGTTTACTGTATCCCTTGGACCTTCTTATTGACGATTAAACACAGAAATGCATCCGAATTTAATACAAAAGGCACAATGCCGACTTAAGTACAAGAGGACTGACACTCTAACTTTCTATGATTTGAACCTCTCCTGTGTGTCCAGTTTTAGATTCCGATGCTTTACTTCAGGTTTACTGTATCCCTTGGACCTTCTTATTGACGATGAAAACAGAAATTGCATCCGAAGTTAATACAAAAGGCAAAATGGCGACTTAAGTACAAGAGGACTGACACTCTCACTTTCTATGATTTGAACCTCCCCTGTGAGTCCAGTTTTAGATTCCGATGCTTCACTCCAGGTTTACTGTATCCCTTGGACATTCTTATTGACGATGAAACACAGAAATTGCATCCGAATTTAATACAAAAGGCACAATGGCGACTTAAGTACAAGGGGACTGACACTCTCACTTTCTATGATTTGAACCTATCCTGTGAGTCCAGTTTTAGATTCCGATGCTTCACTTCAGGTTTACTGTATCCCTTGGACCTTGTTATTGACCATGAAACACAGAAATTGCAACCGAAATTAATACAAAAGTCACAATGGTGACTTAAGTACAAGAGGACTGACACTCACCCTTTCTATGATTTGAACCTCTCCTGTGAGTCCAGTTTTAGATTCCGATGCTTCACTTCAGGTTTTCTGTATCCCTTGGACCTTCTTAATGACGATGAAACACAGAAATTAGATCGGAATTAAATTTAAAACGCACAATGCCGACTTAAGTAAAAGAGGACTGACACTCTAACTTTCTATGAATTGAGCCTCTCCTGTGAGTCCAGTTTTAGATACCGATGCTTTACTTCAGGTTTACTGGATCCCTTGGACCTTCTTATTGACGATTAAACACAGAAATGCATCCGAATGTAATACAAAAGGCACAATGGCGACTTAAGTACAAGAGGACTGACACTCTCACTTTCTATGATTTGAACCGCTCCTGTGAGTCAAGTTTTAGATTCCGATGCTTCACTTCAGGTTTACTGTACCCCTTGGACCTTGTTATTGACGATGAATCACAGAGTTTGCATCCGAATTTAATACAAAAGGCATAATGCCGACTTAAGTACAAGAGGACTTACCCTCTAACTTTCTATGATTTGAACCTCTCCTGTGTGTCCAGTTTTAGATTCCGATGCTTTACTTCAGGTTTACTGTATCCCTTGGACCTTCTTACTGACGATGAAAACAGAAATTGCATCCGAATTTAATACAAAAGGCACAATGGCGACTTAAGTACAAGAGGACTGACACTCTCACCTTCTATGATTCGAACCTCTCTTGTGAGGTCAGATTTATATTCCGATGCTTCACTTCAGGTTTACTGTATACCTTGCACCTTCTTATTGACGATGAAACACAGAAATTACATCGGAATTAAATTCAAAAGGCACAATGCCGTCTTATGTACAAGAATTCTGACACTCTAACTTTCTATGATTGGCACCTCTCCTGTGAGTCCAGTTATAGATTCCGATGCTTCACTTCAGGTTTACTGTATCCCTTGGACGTTCTTATTGACGATGAAACACAGAAATTGCTTCGGAATTAAATTCTAAACGCACAATGCCGACCTAAGTAGAAGACGACTAACACTCTCACTTTCTATGATTTGAACCTTTCCTGTGAGTCCAGTTTTAGATTCCGATGCTTCACTTCAGGGTTACTGTATACCTTGCACCTTCTTATTGACGATTAAACACAGAAGTTGCATCGGAATTAAATTCAAAAGGCACAATGCCGACTTAAGTACAAGAGGACTGACACTCTCAGTTTCTATGATTTGAACCTCTCCTGTAAGTCCAGTTTTACATTCCGATGTTTCACTTCAGGTTTACTGTATCCCTTGGACCTTCTTTTAGACGATGAAACACAGAAATTGCATCCGAATTTAATACAAATGGTACAAAGCTGACTTAAGTACAAGAGGACTGACACTCTAACTTTCTATGATTTGCACCTCTCCTGTGAGTCCAGTTTTAGATTCCGATGCTTCACTTCAGGTTTACTGTATCCCTTGGACCTTCTTATTGACGATGAAACACAGAAATTGCATCCGAATTTAATACAAATGGCACAATGCCGACTTCAGTACAAGAGGACCGACAATCTCACTTTCTATGATTTGAATCTCTCCTGTGAGTCCAGTTTTAGATTCCTATGCTTCACTTCAGGTTTACTGTATCCCTTGGACCTTTTTATAGACGATGATACAAAGATATTGCATCGGAATTAAATTTAATAAGCACAATGCCGACTTAGGTATAAGAGGACTGACACTCTCACTTTCTATGGTTTGAACCTCTCCTGTGAGTCCAGTTTTAGATTCCGATGCTTCACTTCAGGTTTATTGTATCCCTTGGACCTTCTTATTGACAATGAACCACAGAAATAGCACCGGAATTCTATTCAAAACGAACAATGCCGACATAAGCAAAAGAGGACTGACACTCTCACTTTCTTTGTTTTGAACCTCTCCTGTGGGTCCAGTTTTAGATTTCGATGCTTCACTTCAGGTTTACTGTATCCCTTTGACCTTCTTATTGACGATAAAAAACACAGAAATTGCATCAGAAATAAATTCAAATGGCACAATGCCGACTTAAGTACAAGAGGACTGACACTCTAACTTTCTATGATTTGAACTTCTCCAGTGAGTCCAGTTTTAGATTCCGATGCTTCACTTCAGGTTTACTGTTTCCCTTGGACCTTCTTATTGACGATGAAACACAGAGTTTGCATTGAGATTTAATACAAAAGGCACAATGCCGACTTAATTACAAGAGGACTGACGCTCTAACTTTCAATGATTTGAACCTCTCCAGTGAGTCCAGTTTTAGATTCCGATGCTTCACTTCAGGTTTACTGTTTCCCTTGGACCTTCTTATTGACGATGAAACGCAGAGTTTGCATCCGAATTTAATACAAAAGGCACAATGCCGACTTAATTACAAGAGGTCTGACACTCTTACTTTCTATGATTTGAACCTCTCCTGTGAGTCCAGTTTTAGACTCCGATGCTTCACCTCAGGTTTACTGTATCTCTTGGACCTTCTTATTGACGATGAAACACAGAAATTGCATCCGAAATTAATACAAAAGTCACAATGGTGACTTAAGTACAAGAGGACTGACACTCTCACTTTCTATGGATTGAACCTCTCCTGTGAGTCCAGTTTTAGATTCCGATGCTTCACTTCAGGTTTATTGTATCCCTTTGACCTTCTTATTGACAATGAACCACAGAAATAGCACCGGAATTAAATTCAAACGGCACAATGCCGACTTAAGTACAAGGGGACTGACACTCTAACTTTCTATGATTTGTACCTCTCCTGTGAGTCCAGTTTTAGATTCCGATGCTTCACTTCAGGTTTACTGTATCCCTTGGACCTTCTTATTGACGATGAAACACAGAGTTTGCATCCGAATTTAATACAAAAGGCATAATGCCGACTTAAGTACAAGAGGACTGACACTCTAACTTTCTATGAATTGAGCCTCTCCTGTGAGTCCAGTTTTAGATTCCGATGCTTTACTTCAGGTTTACTGTATCCCTTGGACCTTCTTATTGGCGATTAAACACAGAAATGCATCCGAATTTAATACAAAAGGCACAATGGCGACTTAAGTACAAGAGGACTGACACTCTCACTTTCTATGATTTGAACCTCTCCTGTGGGTCAAGTTTTAGATTCCGATGCTTCACTTCAGGTTTACTGTATCCCTTGGACCTTCTTATTGACGATGAAACACAGAGTTTGCATCCGAATTTAATACAAAAGGCATAATGCCGACTTAAGTACAAGAGGACTGACACTCCAACTTTCGATGACTTGAGCCTCTCCTGTGTGTCCAGTTTTAGATTCCGATGCTTTACTTCAGGTTTACTGTATCCCTTGGACCCTCTTATTGACGATGAAAACAGAAATTGCATCCGAATTTAATACAAAAGGCACAATGGCGACTTAAGTACAAGAGGACTGACACTCTCAGTTTCTATGATTTGAACCTCCCCTGTGAGTCCAGATTTAGATTCCGATGCTTCACTTCAGGTTTACTGTATCCCTTGGACCTTCGTATTGACGACGAAACACAGAAATTGCATCCTAATTTAATACAAATGGCACAATGCCGACTTAAGTACAAGAGGACTGACACTCTCAACATCTATGATTCGAACCTCTCCTGTGAGGTCAGATTTAGATTCCGATGCTTCACTTCAGGTTTACTGTATACCTTGCACCTTCTTATTGACGATGAAACACAGAAATTGCATCGGAATTAAATTCAAAAGGCACAATGCCGTCTTAAGTACAAGAATACTGACACTCTAACTTTCTATGATTGGCACCTCTCCTGTGAGTCCAGTTTTAGATTCCGATGCTTCACTTCAGGTTTACTGTATCCCTTGGACCTTCTTATTGACGATGAAACACAGAAATTGCATCGGAATTAAATTCAAAACGAACAATGCCGACTTAAGCAAAAGAGGACTGACACTCTCACTTTCTTTGTTTTGAACCTCTCCTGTGAGTCCAGTTTTAGATTTCGATGCTTCACTTCAGGTTTACTGTATCCCTTTGACCTTCTTATTGACGATGAAACACAGAAATTCCATCAGAATTAAATTCAAATGGCACAATGCCGACTTAAGTACAAGAGGACTGACACTCTAACTTTCTATGATTTGAACTTCTCCAGTGAGTCCAGTTTTAGATTCCGATGCTTCACTTCAGGTTTACTGTTTCCCTTGGACCTGCTTATTGGCGATGAAACACAGAGTTTGCATCCGAATTTAATACAAAAGGCACAATGCCGACTTAATTACAAGAGGACAGACACTCTAACTTTCAATGATTTGAACCTCTCCTGTGAGTCCAGTTTTAGATTCCGATGCTTCACTTCAGGTTTACTGTATCCCTTGGACCTTCTTATTGACGATGAAACACAGAAATTGCATCCGAATTTAATACAAAAGGCACAATGGCGACTTAAGTACAAGGGGACGGACACTCTCACTTTCTATGATTTGAACCTATCCTGTGAGTCCAGTTTTAGATTCCAATGCTTCACTTCAGGTTTACTGTACCCCTTGGACCTTCTTATTGACGATGAAACACAGAAATTGCATCCGAATTTAAAACAAATGGCACAATGCTGACTTAAGTACAAGGGCACTGACACTCTCACTTTCCATGATTCGAACTTCTCCTGTGAGGTCAGATTTAGATTCCGATGCTTCACTTCAGGTTTATTGTATACCTTGTACCTTCTTATTGACGATGAAACACAGAAATTGCATCGGAATTAAATTCAAAAGGCACAATTCCGACTTAAGTACAAGAGAACTATCACTCTTACTCTCTATGATTTGAACCTCTCCTGTGAGTCCAGTTTTAGATTCCGATGCTTCACCTCAGGTTTACTGCATCTGTTGGACCTTCTTATTGACGATGAAACACAGAAATTGCATCCGAATTTAATACAAAAGGCACAATGCCGACTTCATTACAAGAGGACTGACACTCTAACTTTCTATGATTTGAACCTCTCCTGTGAGTCCAGTTTTAGATTCCGATGCTTCACTTCAGGTTTACTGTATCCCTTGGACCTTCTTCTTGACGATGAAACACAGAAATTGCATCCGAATTTAATACAAATGGCACAATGCCGACTTAAGTACAAGAGGACTGACACCCTCACTTTCTATGCTTCGAACCTCTCCTATGAGGTCAGATTTAGATTCCGATGTTTCACTTCAGGTTTACTGTATCCCTTGGACTTTCTTGTTGACGTTAAAACAAAGAAATCGCATCCGAAATTAATACAAATAGCACAATGCCGTCTTAAGTAAAAGAGGACTGACGCTCTAACATTCTGTGATTTGAACCTCTCCTGCGAGTCCAGTTTTAGATTCCGATGCTTCACTTAAGGTTTACTGTATCCCTTGGACCTTCTTATTGACGATGAAACACAGAAATTGCATCCGAATTTAATACAAAAGGCGCATTACAGACTAAAGTACAAGCGGAGTGACACTCTAACATTTTATTATATGAGTCTCACCTGTGAGCCCAGTTTTAGATTCCAATGCTTCACTTCAGGTTTACTGTATCCCTTGGACGTTCTTATTGACGATGAAACACAGAAATTGCTTCGGAATTAAATTCTAGAGGCACAGTGCCGACCTAAGTAGAAGACGACTAACACTCTCAATTTCTATGATTTGAACCTCTCCTGTGAGTCCAGTTTTAGATTCCGATGCTTCACTTCAGGGTTACTGTATACCTTGCACCTTCTTATTGACGATTAAACACAGAAATTGCATCGGAATTAAATTCAAAAGGCACAATGCCGACTTAAGTACAAGAGGACTGACACTCTCACTTTCTATGATTTGAACCTCTCCTGTGAGTCCAGTTTTACATTCCGATGCTTCACTTCAGGTTTACTGTATCCCTTGGACCTTCTTATCGACGATGAAGCACAGAAATTGCATGCGAATTTAATACAAATTGTACAATGCTGACATAACTACAAGAGGACTGACACTCTAACTTTCTATGATTTGCACCTCTCCTGTGAGTCCAGTTTTAGATTCCGATGCTTCACTTCAGGTTTACTGTATCCCTTAGACCTTCTTATTGACGATGAAACACAGAAATTGCATCCGAATTTAATACAAAAATCACAATGGCGACTTTATTACAAGAGGACCGACAATCTCACTTTCTATGATTTGAATCTCTCCTGTGAGTCCAGTTTTAGATTCCGATGCTTCACTTCAGGTTTACTGTATCCCTTGGACCTTCTTATTGACATTGAACCACAGAATTAGCACCGGAATTCAAATCAAAAGGCACAATGCCGACTTAAGTACAAGAGGACTGACACTCTAACTTTCTATGATTTGTACCTCTCCTGTGAGTCCAGTTTTAGATTCCGATGCTTCACTTCAGGTTTACTGTATCCCTTGGACCTTCGTATTGACGATGAAACACAGAGTTTGCATCCGAATTTAATACAAAAGGCATAATGCCGACTTAAGTACAAGAGGACTGACACTCTAACTTTCTATGATTTGAACCTCTCCTGTGAGTCCAGTTTTAGATTCCGATGCTTTACTTCAGGTTTACTGTATCCCTAGGACCTTCTTATTGACGATTAAACACAGAAACTGCATCCGAATTTAATACAAAAAGCACAATGCCGACTTAAGTACAAGAGGACTGACACTCTCACTTTCTATGATTTGAACCTCTCCTGTAAGTCTAGTTTTAGATTCCGATGCTTCACTTCAGGTTAACTGTACCCGTTGGTCCTTCTTATTGACGATTAAACACAGAAACTGCATCCGAATTTAATACAAAAGGCACAATGGCGACTTAAGTACAAGCGGACTGACACTCTCACTTTCTATGATTTGAACCTCTCCTGTGAGTCTAGTTTTAGATTCCGATGCTTCACTTCAGGTTTACTGTATCCCTTGGACCTTCTTATTGACGATTAAACACAGAAACTGCATCCGAATTTAATACAAAAGGCACAATGGCGACTTAAGTACAAGAGGACTGGCACTCTCACTTTCTATGATTTGAACCTCTCCTGTGAGTCCAGTTTTAGATAACGATGCTTCACTTCAGGTTTTCTGTATCCCTTGGACCTTCTTATTGACGATGAAACACAGAAATTGCATCGGAATTAAATTTAAAACGCACAATGCCGACTTAAGTAAAAGAGGACTGACACTCTCACTTTCAATGGTTTGAACCTCTCCTGTGAGTCCAGTTTTAGATTCCGATGCTTCACTTCAGGTTTATTGTATCCCTTTGACCTTCTTATTGACAATGAACCACAGAAATAGGACCGGAATTAAATTCAAAAGGCACAATGCCGACTTAAGTACAAGAGGACTGACACTCTAACTTTCTATGATTTGTACCTCTCCTGTGAGTCCAGTTTTAGATTCCGATGCTTCACTTCAGGTTTAATGTATCCCTTGGACCTTCTTATTGACGATGAAACACAGAGTTTGCATCCGAATTTAATACAAAAGGCATAATGCCGACTTAAGTACAAGAGGACTGACACTCTAACTTTCTATGACTTGAGCCTCTCCTGTGAGTCCAGTTTTAGATTCCGATGCTTTACTTCAGGTTTACTGTATCCCTTGGACCTTCTTATTGACGATTAAACACAGAAATGCATCCGAATTTAATACAAAAGGCACAATGGCGACTTTAGTACAAGAGGACTGACACTCTCACTTTCTATGATTTGAACCTCTCCTTTGAGTCAAGTTTTAGATTCCGATGCTTCACTTCAGGTTTACTGTATCCCTTGGACCTTCTTATTGACGATGAAACACAGAGTTTGCATCCGAATTTAATACAAAAGGCATAATGCCGACTTAAGTACAAGAGGACTGACACTCTGACTTTCAATGATTTGAACCTCTCCTGTGTGTCCAGTTATAGATTCCGATGCTTTACTGTATCCCTTGGACCTTCTCATTGACGATGAAAACAGAAATTGCATCCGAATTCAATACAAAAGGCACAATGGCGACTTAAGTACAAGAGGACTGACACTCTCACTTTCTATGATTTGAACCTCCCCTGTGAGTCCAGTTTTAGATTCCGATGCTTCACTTCAGGTTTACTGTATCCCTTGGACCTTCTTATTGACGACGAAACACAGAAATTGAATCCTAATTTAATACAAATGGCACAATGCCGACTTAAGTACAAGAGGACTGACACTCTCACCTTCTATGATTCGAACCTCTCCTGTGAGGTCAGATTTAGATTCTGATGCTTCACTTCAGGTTTACTGTATACCTTGGACCTTCTTATTGACGATGAAACACAGAGTTTGCATCCGAATTTAATACAAAAGGCACAATGCCGACTTAATTACATGAGGACTGACACTCTAACTTTCAATGATTTGAACCTCTCCTGTGAGTCCAGTTTTAGATTCCGATGCTTCACTTCAGGTTTACTGCATCCCTTGGACCTTCTTATTGACGATGAAACACAGAAATTGCATCCGAATGTAATACAAAAGGCACAATGGCGACTTCAGTACAATGGGACTGACACTCTCACTTTCTATGATTTGAACCTATCCTGTGAGTCCAGTTTTGGATTCCGAAGCTTCACTTCAGGTTTACTGTATCCCTTGGACCTTCTTATTGACGATGAAACACAGAAATTGCATCCGAAATTAATACAAAAGTCACAATGGTGACTTAAGTACAAGAGGACTGACACTCTCACTTTCTATGATTTGAACCTCTCCTGTGAGTCCAGTTTTAGATTCCGATGCTTCACTTCAGGTTTTCTGTATCCCTTGGACCTTCGTATTGACGATGAAACACAGAAATTGCATCGGAATTAAATTTAAAACGCACAATGCCGACTTAAGTAAAAGAGGACTGACACTCTCACTTTCTATGGTTTGAACCTCTCCTGTGAGTCCAGTTTTAGATTCCGATGCTTCACTTCAGGTTTATTGTATCCCTTTGACCTTCTTATTGACAATGAACCACAGAAATAGCACCGGAATTAAATTCAAAAGACACAATGCCGACTTAAGTACAAGAGGACTGACACTCTAACTTTCTATGATTTGAACTTCTCCAGTGAGCCCAGTTTTAGATTCCGATGCTTCACTTCAGGTTTACTGTTTCCCTTGGACCTTCTTATTGACGATGAAACACAGAGTTTGCATTCGAATTTAATACAAAAGGCACAATGCCGACTTAATTACAAGAGGACTGACACTCTAACCTTCTATGATTTGAACCTCTCCTGTGAGTCCAGTTTTAGATTCCGATGCTTCACTTCAGGTTTACTGTATCCCTTGGACCTTCTTATTGACGATGAAACACAGAAATTGCATCCGAATTTAATACAAAAGGGACAATGGCGACTTAAGTACAAGGGGACTGACACTCTCACTTTCTATGATTTGAACCTCTCCTGTGAGTCTAGTTTTAGATTCCGATGCTTCACTTCAGGTTTACTGTATCCCTTGGACCTTCATATTGACGATTAAACACAGAAACTGCATCCGAATTTAATACAAAAGGCACAATGGCGACTTAAGTACAAGAGGACTGGCACTCTCTCTTTCTATGATTTGAACCTCTCCTGTGAGTCCAGTTTTAGATAACGATGCTTCACTTCAGGTTTTCTGTATCCCTTGGACCTTCTTATTGACGATGAAACACAGAAATTGCATCGGAATTAAATTTAAAACGCACAATGCCGACTTAAGTAAAAGAGGACTGACACTCTCACTTTCTATGGTTTGAACCTCTCCTGTGAGTCCAGTTTTAGATTCCGATGCTTCACTTCAGGTTTATTGTATCCCTTTGACCTTCTTATTGACAATGAACCACAGAAATAGGACCGGAATTAAATTCAAAAGGCACAATGCCGACTTAAGTACAAGAGGACTGACACTCTAACTTTCTATGATTTGTACCTCTCCTGTGAGTCCAGTTTTAGATTCCGATGCTTCACTTCAGGTTTAATGTATCCCTTGGACCTTCTTATTGACGATGAAACACAGAGTTTGCATCCGAATTTAATACAAAAGGCATAATGCCGACTTAAGTACAAGAGGACTGACACTCTAACTTTCTATGACTTGAGCCTCTCCTGTGAGTCCAGTTTTAGATTCCGATGCTTTACTTCAGGTTTACTGTATCCCTTGGACCTTCTTATTGACGATTAAACACAGAAATGCATCCGAATTTAATACAAAAGGCACAATGGCGACTTAAGTACAAGAGGACTGACACTCTCACTTTCTATGATTTGAACCTCTCCTTTGAGTCAAGTTTTAGATTCCGATGCTTCACTTCAGGTTTACTGTATCCCTTGGACCTTCTTATTGACGATGAAACACAGAGTTTGCATCCGAATTTAATACAAAAGGCATAATGCCGACTTAAGTACAAGAGGACTGACACTCTGACTTTCAATGATTTGAACCTCTCCTGCGTGTCCAGTTATAGATTCCGATGCTTTACTGTATCCCTTGGACCTTCTCATTGAGGATGAAAACAGAAATTGCATCCGAATTCAATACAAAAGGCACAATGGCGACTTCAGTACAAGGGGACTGACACTCTCACTTTCTATGATTTGAACCTCCCCTGTGAGTCCAGTTTTAGATTCCGATGCTTCACTTCAGGTTTACTGTATCCCTTGGACCTTCTTATTGACGACGAAACACAGAAATTGAATCCTAATTTAATACAAATGGCACAATGCCGACTTAAGTACAAGAGGACTGACACTCTCACCTTCTATGATTCGAACCTCTCCTGTGAGGTCAGATTTAGATTCCGATGCTTCACTTCAGGTTTACTGTATACCTTGGACCTTCTTATTGACGATGAAACACAGAGTTTGCATCTGAATTTAATACAAAAGGCACAATGCCGACTTAATTACATGAGGACTGACACTCTAACTTTCAATGATTTGAACCTCTCCTGTGAGTCCAGTTTTAGATTCCGATGCTTCACTTCAGGTTTACTGCATCCCTTGGACCTTCTTATTGACGATGAAACACAGAAATTGCATCCGAATGTAATACAAAAGGCACAATGGCGACTTCAGTACAAGGGGACTGACACTCTCACTTTCTATGATTTGAACCTATCCTGTGAGTCCAGTTTTGGATTCCGAAGCTTCACTTCAGGTTTACTGTATCCCTTGGACCTTCTTATTGACGATGAAACACAGAAATTGCATCCGAAATTAATACAAAAGTCACAATGGTGACTTAAGTACAAGAGGACTGACACTCTCACTTTCTATGATTTGAACCTCTCCTGTGAGTCCAGTTTTAGATTCCGATGCTTCACTTCAGGTTTTCTGTATCCCTTGGACCTTCTTATTGACGATGAAACACAGAAATTGCATCGGAATTAAATTTAAAACGCACAATGCCGACTTAAGTAAAAGAGGACTGACACTCTCACTTTCTATGGTTTGAACCTCTCCTGTGAGTCCAGTTTTAGATTCCGATGCTTCACTTCAGGTTTATTGTATCCCTTTGACCTTCTTATTGACAATGAACCACAGAAATAGCACCGGAATTAAATTCAAACGACACAATGCCGACTTAAGTACAAGAGGACTGACACTCTAACTTTCTATGATTTGAACCTCTCCTGCGTGTCCAGTTATAGATTCCGATGCTTTACTGTATCCCTTGGACCTTCTCATTGACGATGAAAACAGAAATTGCATCCGAATTCAATACAAAAGGCACAATGGCGACTTAAGTACAAGAGGACTGACACTCTCACTTTCTATGATTTGAACCTCCCCTGTGAGTCCAGTTTTAGATTCCGATGCTTCACTTCAGGTTTACTGTATCCCTTGGACCTTCTTATTGACGACGAAACACAGAAATTGAATCCTAATTTAATACAAATGGCACAATGCCGACTTAAGTACAAGAGGACTGACACTCTCACCTTCTATGATTCGAACCTCTCCTGTGAGGTCAGATTTAGATTCCGATGCTTCACTTCAGGTTTACTGTATACCTTGGACCTTCTTATTGACGATGAAACACAGAGTTTGCATCTGAATTTAATACAAAAGGCACAATGCCGACTTAATTACATGAGGACTGACACTCTAACTTTCAATGATTTGAACCTCTCCTGTGAGTCCAGTTTTAGATTCCGATGCTTCACTTCAGGTTTACTGCATCCCTTGGACCTTCTTATTGACGATGAAACACAGAAATTGCATCCGAATGTAATACAAAAGGCACAATGGCGACTTCAGTACAAGGGGACTGACACTCTCACTTTCTATGATTTGAACCTATCCTGTGAGTCCAGTTTTGGATTCCGAAGCTTCACTTCAGGTTTACTGTATCCCTTGGACCTTCTTATTGACGATGAAACACAGAAATAGCATCCGAAATTAATACAAAAGTCACAATGGTGACTTAAGTACAAGAGGACTGACACTCTCACTTTCTATGATTTGAACCTCTCCAGTGAGTCCAGTTTTAGATTCCGATGCTTCACTTCAGGTTTACTGTTTCCCTTGGACCTTCTTATTGACGATGAAACACAGAGTTTGCATTCGAATTTAATACAAAAGGCACAATGCCGACTTAATTACAAGAGGACTGACACTCTAACCTTCTATGATTTGAACCTCTCCTGTGAGTCCAGTTTTAGAATCCGATGCTTCACTTCAGGTTTACTGTATCCCTTGGACCTTCTTATTGACGATGAAACACAGAAATTGCATCCGAATTTAATACAAAAGGGACAATGGCGACTTAAGTACAAGGGGACTGACACTCTCACTTTCTATGATTTGAACCTCTCCTGTGAGTCCAGTTTTAGATTCCGATGCTTCACTTCAGGTTTACTGTATCCCTTGGACCTTCTAATTGACGATGAAACACAGAGTTTGCATCCGAATTTAATACAAAAGGTACAATGCCGACTTAAGTACAAGAGGACTGACACTCTAACTTTCTATGATTTGAACCTCTCCTGTGAGTCCAGTTTTAGATTCCGATGTTTCACTTCAGGTTTACTGTATCCCTTGGACCTTCTTATTGACATTGAAACACAGAAATTGCATCCGAATTTAATACAAAAATCACAATGGCGACTTAAGTACAAGAGGATGGACACTCTTACTTTCTATGATTTGAACCTCTCCTGTGAGTCCAGTTTTAGATTCCGATGCTTCACCTCAGGTTTACTGTATCTCTTGGACCTTCTTATTGACGATGAAACACAGAAATTGCATCAGAATTAAATTCAAAAGGCACAATGCCGACTTAAGTACAAGAGGACTGACACTCTAACTTTCTATGATTTGAACTTCTCCAGTGAGTCCAGTTTTAGATTCCGATGCTTCACTTCAGGTTTACTGTTTCCCTTGGACCTTCTTATTGACGATGAAACACAGAGTTTGCATCTGAATTTAATACAAAAGGCACAATGCCAACTTAATTACAAGAGGACAGACACTCTAACTTTCAATGATTTGAACCTCTCCTGTGAGTCCAGTTTTAGATTCCGATGCTTCAATTCAGGTTTACTGTATCCCTTGGACCTTCTTATTGACCCTGAAACACAGAAATTGCATCCGAATTTAATACAAAAGGCACAATGTCGACTTAAGTACAACGGGACTGACACTCTCACTTTCTATGATTTGAACTTATCCTGTGAGTCCAGTTTTAGATTCCGATGCTTCACTTCAGGTTTACTGTATGCCTTGGACCTTCTTATTGACGATGAAACACAGAAATTCCATCCCGAATTTAAATCAAATGGCACAATGCCAACTTAAGTACAAGGGCACTGACACTCTCACTTTCCATGATTCGAACTTCTCCTGTGAGGTCAGATTTAGATTCCGATGCTTCACTTCAGGTTTACTGTATACCTTGCACCTTCTTATTGACGATGAAACACAGAAATTGCATCGGAAATAGATTCAAAAGGCACAATTCCGACTTAAGTACAAGAGGACTGACACTCTCACTTTCTATGATTTCAACCTCTCCTGTGAGTCCAGTTTTACATTCCGATGCTTCACCTCAGGTTTACTGTATCTGTTGGACCTTCTTATTGACGATGAAACACAGAAATTGCATCCGAGTTTAATACAAAAGTCACGATGCCGACTTAATTACAAGAGGACTGACACTCTCACTTTCTATGATTTGAACCTCTCCTGCGAGTCCAGTTTTAGATTCCGATGCTTCACTTCAGGTTTACTGTATCCCTTGGACCTTCTTGTTGACGATGAAACACAGAAATTGCGTTCGAATTTAATACAAAAATCACAATGGCGGCTTAAGTACAAGAGGACTGACACTCTCACTTTCTATGATTTGAACATCTCCTGTGAGTCCAGTTCCGATGTTACACCTCAGGTTTACTGTATCCCTTGGACGTTCTTATTGACGATGAAACACAGAAATTGCTTCGGAACTAAGTTCAAAAGGCACAGTGCCGACCTAAGTAGAAGACGACTAACACTCTCACTTTCTATGATTTGAACCTCTCCTGTGAGTCCAGTTTTAGATTCCGATGCTTCACTTCAGGGTTACTGTATACCTTGCACCTTCTTATTGACGATTAAACACAGAAAATGCATCGGAATTAAATTCAAAAGGCACAATGCCGACTTAAGTACAAGAGGATTGACACTCTCACTTTCAATGATTTGAACCTCTCCTGTGAGTCCGGTTTTACATTCCGATGCTTCACTTCAGGTTTACTGTATCCCTTGGACCTTCTTATTGACGATGAAACACAGAAATTGTATCCGAATTTAATACAAAAGGTACAATGCTGACTTAAGTACAAGAGGACTGACACTCTAACTTTCTATGGTTTGCACCTCTCCTGTGATTCCAGTTTAAGATTCCGATGCTTCTCTTCAGGTTTACTGTATCCCTTGGACATTCTTATTGACGATGAAACACAGAAATTGCATCCGAATTTAATACAAAAATCACAATGGCGACTTTAGTACAAGAGGACCGACAATCTCACTTTCTATGATTTGAATCTCTCCTGTGAGTCCAGTTTTAGATTCCGATGCTTCACTTCAGGTTTACTGTATCCCTTGGACCTTCTTATAGACGATGAAACACAGATATTGCATCGGAATTAAATCTAATATGCACAATGCCGACTTAAGTAAAAGAGGACTGACACTCTCACTTTCTATGGTTTAAACCTCTCCTGTGAGTCCAGTTTTAGATTCCGATGCTTCACTTCAGGTTTACTGTATCCCTTGGACCTTCTTATTGACGATGAAACACAGAAATTGCATCAGAATTAAATTCAAAAGGCATAATGCCGACTTAAGTACAAGAGGACTGACACTCTAACTTTCTATGATTTGAACCTCTCCTGTGAGTCCAGTTTTAGATTCCGATGCTTTACTTCAGGTTTCATGTATCCCTTGGACCTTCTTATTGAAGATTAAACATAGAAACTGCATCCGAATTTAATACAAAAGGCACAATGGCGACTTAAGTACAAGAGGACTGACACTCTCACTTTCTATGATTTTAACCTCTCCTGTGAGTCCAGTTTTAGATTCCGATGCTTCACATCAGGTTTACTGTATCCGTTGGACCTTCTTATTGACGATGAAACACAGAAATTGCATCCGAAACTAATGCAAAAGTCACAATGGTGACTTAAGTACAAGGGGACTGATACTCTCACTTTCTATGATTTGAACCTATCCTCTGAGTCCAGTTTTAGATTCCGACGCTTCACTTCAGGTTTACTGTATCCCTTGGACATTCTTATTGACGATGAAACACAGAAATTGCATCCGAATTTAATACAAATGGCACAATGCCGACTTAAGTACATGGGCACTGACACTCTCACTTTCCATGATTCGAACTTCTCCTGTGAGGTCAGATTTATATTCCGATGCTTCACTTCAGGTTTACTGTATACCTTGCACCTTCTTATTGACAATGAAACACAGAAATTGCATCGGTATTAAATTCAAAAGGCACAATTCCGACTTAAGTACAAGAGGACTGACACTCTCACTTTCTATGATTCGAACCTCTCCTGTGAGTCCAGTTTTAGATTCCGATGCTTCACCTCAGGTTTACTGTATCTGTTGGACATTCTTATTGATGATGAAACACAGAAATTGCATCCGAATTAAATACAAAAGGCACAATGCCGACTTAATTACATGAGGACTGACACTCTAACTTTCTATGATTTGAACCTCTCCTGTGAGTCCAGTTTTAGATTCCGATGCTTCACTTCAGCTTTACTGTATTCCTTGGACCTTCTTATTGAACGATGAAACACAGAAATTGCATCCGAAATTAATACAAAAGGTACAATGCCGACTTAAGTACAAGAGGACTGACACTCTCACTTTCTATGATTTGAACCTCTCCTGTGAGTCCAGTTTTAGATTCCGATGCTTCACTTCAGGTTTACTGTATCCCTTGGACCTTCTTATTGACGATGAATCACAGAAATTGCGTCCGAATTTAATACAAAAATCTCAATGGCGGCTTAAGTACAAGAGGACTGACACTCTCACTTTCTATGATTTGAACATCTCCTGTGAGTCCAGTTCTAGATTCCGATGCTTCACTTAAGGTTTACTTTATCCCTTGGACCTTCTTATTGACGATGAAACACAGAAATTGCATCGGAATTAAATTCAAAAGGCACAATGCCGTCTTAAGTACAAGAATACTGACACTCTAACTTTCTATGATTGGCACCTCTCCTGTGAGTCCAGTTTTAGATTCCGATGCTTCACTTCAGGTTTTCTGTATCCCTTGGACCTTCTTATTGACGATGAATCACAGAAATTGCATCGGAATTAAATTTAAAACGCACAATGCCGACTTAAGTAAAAGAGGACTGACACTCTCACTTTCTATGGTTTGAACCTCTCCTGTGAGTCCAGTTTTAGATTCCGATGCTTCACTTCAGGTTTATTGTATCCCTTTGACCTTCTTATTGACAATGAACCACAGAAATAGCACCGGAATTAAATTCAAAAGACACAATGCCGACTTAAGTACAAGAGGACTGACACCCTAACTTTCTATGATTTGTACCTCTCCTGTGAGTCCACTTTTAGATTCCGATGCTTCACTTCAGGTTTACTGTATAGCTTGGACCTTCTTATTGACGATGAATCACAGAGTTTGCATCCGAATTTAATACAAAAGGCATAATGCCGACTTAAGTACAAGAGGACTGACACTCTAACTTTCTATGATTTGAGCCTCTCCTGTGAGTCAAGTTTTTGTTTCCGATGCTTTACTTCAGGTTTACTGTATCCCTTGGACCTTCTTATTGACGACTAAACACAGAAATGCATCCGAATTTAATACAAAAGGCACAATGGCGACTTAAGTACAAGAGGACTGACACTCTCACTTTCTATGATTTGAACCTCTCCTGTGAGTCTAGTTTTAGATTCCGATGCTTCACTTCAGGTTTACTGTATCCCTTGGACCTTCTTATTGACGATGAAACACAGAGTTTGCATCCGAATTTAATACAAAAGGCATAATGCCGACTTAAATACAAGAGGACTGACACACTAACTTTCTATGATTTGAACCTCTCCTGTGAGTCCAGTTTTAGATTCTGATGCTTCACTTCAGGTTAACTGTATCCCTTGGACCTTCTTATTGACGACGAAACACAGAAATTGCATCCGAATTTAATACAAATGGCACAATGCCGACTTAAGTACAAGAGGACTGACACTCTCACTTTCTATGATTCGAACCTCTCCTGTGAGGTCAGATTTAGATTCCGATGCTTCACTTCAGGTTTACTGTATACCTTGCACCTTCTTATTGACGATGAAACACCGAAATTGCATCGGAATTAAATTCAAAAGGCACAATGCCGTCTTAAGTACAAGAATACTGACATTCTAACTTTCTATGATTTGCACCTCTCCTGTGAGTCCAGTTTTAGATTCCGATGCTTCACTTCAGGTTTACTGTATCCCTTGGACCTTCTTATTGACGATGAAACACAGAAATTGCATCAGAATTAAATTCAAAAGGCACAATGCCGACTGAAGTACAAGAGGACTGACACACTAACTTTCTATGATTTGAACCTCTCCTGTGAGTCCAGTTTTAGATTCCGATGTTTCACTTCAGGTTTACTGTATCCCTTGGACCTTCTTATTGACGATGAAACACAGAAATTGCATCCGAATTTAATACAAAAATCACAATGGTGACTTAAGTACAAGAGGATGGACACTCTTACTTTCTATGATTTGAACCTCTCCTGTGAGTCCAGTTTTAGATTCCGATGCTTCACCTCAGGTTTACTGTATCTCTTGGACCTTCTTATTGACGATGAAACACAGAAATTGCATCAGAATTAAATTCAAAAGGCACAATACCGACTTAAGTACAAGAGGACTGACACTCTAACTTTCTATGATTTGAACTTCTCCAGTGAGTCCAGTTTTAGATTCCGATGCTTCACTTCAGGTTTACTGTTTCCCTTGGACCTTCTAATTGACGATGAAACACAGAGTTTGCATCCGAATTTAATACAAAAGGTACAATGCCGACTTAAGTACAAGAGGACTGACACTCTCACTTTCTATGATTTGAACCTCTCCTGTGAGTCCAGTTTTAGATTCCGATGCTTCACTTCAGGTTTACTGTATCCCTTGGACCTTCTTATTGACGATGAAACACAGAAATTGCGTCCGAATTTAATACAAAAATCTCAATGGCGGCTTAAGTACAAGAGGACTGACACTCTCACTTTCTATGATTTGAACATCTCCTGTGAGTCCAGTTCTAGATTCCGATGCTTCACTTCAGGTTTACTTTATCCCTTGGACCTTCTTATTGACGATGAAACACAGAAATTGCATCGGAATTAAATTCAAAAGGCACAATGCCGTCTTAAGTACAAGAATACTGACACTCTAACTTTCTATGATTGGCACCTCTCCTGTGAGTCCTGTTTTAGATTCCGATGCTTCACTTCAGGTTTTCTGTATCCCTTGGACCTTCTTATTGACGATGAATCACAGAAATTGCATCGGAATTAAATTTAAAACGCACAATGCCGACTTAAGTAAAAGAGGACTGACACTCTCACTTTCTATGGTTTGAACCTCTCCTGTGAGTCCAGTTTTAGATTCCGATGCTTCACTTCAGGTTTATTGTATCCCTTTGACCTTCTTATTGACAATGAACCACAGAAATAGCACCGGAATTAAATTCAAAAGACACAATGCCGACTTAAGTACAAGAGGACTGACACTCTAACTTTCTATGATTTGTACCTCTCCTGTGAGTCCACTTTTAGATTCCGATGCTTCACTTCAGGTTTACTGTATCCCTTGGACCTTCTTATTGACGATGAATCACAGAGTTTGCATCCGAATTTAATACAAAAGGCATAATGCCGACTTAAGTACAAGAGGACTGACACTCTAACTTTCTATGATTTGAGCCTCTCCTGTGAGTCAAGTTTTTGTTTCCGATGCTTTACTTCAGGTTTACTGTATCCCTTGGACCTTCTTATTGACGACTAAACACAGAAATGCATCCGAATTTAATACAAAAGGCACAATGGCGACTTAAGTACAAGAGGACTGACACTCTCACTTTCTATGATTTGAACCTCTCCTGTGAGTCTAGTTTTAGATTCCGATGCTTCACTTCAGGTTTACTGTATCCCTTGGACCTTCTTATTGACGATGAAACACAGAGTTTGCATCCGAATTTAATACAAAAGGCATAATGCCGACTTAAATACAAGAGGACTGACACACTAACTTTCTATGATTTGAACCTCTCCTGTGTGTCCAGTTTTAGATTCCGATGCTTCACTTCAGGTTTACTGTATCCCTTGGACCTTCTTATTGACGATGAAAACAGAAATTGCATCCGAATTTAATACAAAAGGCACAACGGCGACTTAAGTACAAGAGGACTGACACTGTCACTTTCTATGATTCGAACCTCTCCTGTGAGGTCAGATTTAGATTCCGATGCTTCACTTCAGGTTTACTGTATACCTTGCACCTTCTTATTGACGATGAAACACAGAAATTGCATCGGAATTAAATTCAAAAGCCACAATGCCGTCTTAAGTACAAGAATACTGACATTCTAACTTTCTATGATTTGCACCTCTCCTGTGAGTCCAGTTTTAGATTCCGATGCTTCACTTCAGGTTTACTGTATCCCTTGGACCTTCTTATTGACGATGAAACACAGAAATTGCATCAGAATTAAATTCAAAAGGCACAATGCCGACTGAAGTACAAGAGGACTGACACACTAACTTTCTATGATTTGAACTTCTCCAGTGAGTCCAGTTTTAGATTCCGATGCTTCACTTCAGGTTTACTGTTTCCCTTGGACCTTCTTATTGACGATGAAACACAGAGTTTGCATCCGAATTTAATACAAAAGGCACAATGCCGACTTAATTACAGGAGGACTGACACTCTAACCTTCTATGATTTGAACCTCTCCTGTGAGTCCAGTTTTAGATTCCGATGCTTCACTTCAGGTTTACTGTATCCCTTGGACCTTCTTATTGACGATGAAACACAGAAATTGCATCCGAATTTGATACAAAAGGGACAATGGCGACTTAAGTACAAGGGGACGGACACTCTCACTTTCTATGATTTGAACCTCTCCTGTGAGTCCAGTTTTAGATTCCGATGCTTCACTTCAGGTTTACTGTATCCCTTGGACCTTCTAATTGACGATGAAACACAGAGTTTGCATCCTTATTTAATACAAAAGGTACAATGCCGACTTAAGTACAAGAGGACTGACACTCTAACTTTCTATGATTTGAACCTCTCCTGTGAGTCCAGTTTTAGATTCCGATGTTTCACTTCAGGTTTACTGTATCCCTTGGACCTTCTTATTGACGATGAAACACAGAAATTGCATCCGAATTTAATACAAAAATCACAATGGTGACTTAAGTACAAGAGGATGGACACTCTTACTTTCTATGATTTGAACCTCTCCTGTGAGTCCAGTTTTAGATTCCGATGCTTCACCTCAGGTTTACTGTATCTCTTGGACCTTCTTATTGACGATGAAACACAGAAATTGCATCAGAATTAAATTCAAAAGGCACAATACCGACTTAAGTACAAGAGGACTGACACTCTAACTTTCTATGATTTGAACTTCTCCAGTGAGTCCAGTTTTAGATTCCGATGCTTCACTTCAGGTTTACTGTTTCCCTTGGACCTTCTAATTGACGATGAAACACAGAGTTTGCATCCGAATTTAATACAAAAGGTACAATGCCGACTTAAGTACAAGAGGACTGACACTCTAACTTTCTATGATTTGAACCTCTCCTGTGAGTCCAGTTTTAGATTCCGATGCTTCACTTCAGGTTTACTGTATCCGTTGGACCTTCTTATTGACGATGAAACACAGAAATTGCATCCGAAACTAATGCAAAAGTCACAATGGTGACTTAAGTACAAGGGGACTGATACTCTCACTTTCTATGATTTGAACCTATCCTCTGAGTCCAGTTTTAGATTCCGACGCTTCGCTTCAGGTTTACTGTATCCCTTGGACATTCTTATTGACGATGAAACACAGAAATTGCATCCGAATTTAATACAAATGGCACAATGCCGACTTAAGTACATGGGCACTGACACTCTCACTTTCCATGATTCGAACTTCTCCTGTGAGGTCAGATTTATATTCCGATGCTTCACTTCAGGTTTACTGTATACCTTGCACCTTCTTATTGACAATGAAACACAGAAATTGCATCGGTATTAAATTCAAAAGGCACAATTCCGACTTAAGTACAAGAGGACTGACACTCTCACTTTCTATGATTCGAACCTCTCCTGTGAGTCCAGTTTTAGATTCCGATGCTTCACCTCAGGTGTACTGTATCTGTTGGACCTTCTTATTGACGATGAAACACAGAAATTGCATCCGAATTAAATACAAAAGGCACAATGCCGACTTAATTACATGAGGACTGACACTCTAACTTTCTATGATTTGAACCTCTCCTGTGAGTCCAGTTTTAGATTCCGATGCTTCACTTCAGCTTTACTGTATTCCTTGGACCTTCTTATTGAACGATGAAACACAGAAATTGCATCCGAAATTAATACAAAAGGTACAATGCCGACTTAAGTACAAGAGGACTGACACTCTCACTTTCTATGATTTGAACCTCCCCTGTGAGTCCAGTTTTAGATTCTGATGCTTCACTTCAGGTTAACTGTATCCCTTGGACCTTCTTATTGACGACGAAACACAGAAATTGCATCCGAATTTAATACAAATGGCACAATGCCGACTTAAGTACAAGAGGACTGACACTCTCACTTTCTATGATTCGAACCTCTCCTGTGAGGTCAGATTTAGATTCCGATGCTTCACTTCAGGTTTACTGTATACCTTGCACCTTCTTATTGACGATGAAACACAGAAATTGCATCGGAATTAAATTCAAAAGGCACAATGCCGTCTTAAGTACAAGAATACTGACATTCTAACTTTCTATGATTTGCACCTCTCCTGTGAGTCCAGTTTTAGATTCCGATGCTTCACTTCAGGTTTACTGTATCCCTTGGACCTTCTTATTGACGATGAAACACAGAAATTGCATCAGAATTAAATTCAAAAGGCACAATGCCGACTGAAGTACAAGAGGACTGACACACTAACTTTCTATGATTTGAACTTCTCCAGTGAGTCCAGTTTTAGATTCCGATGCTTCACTTCAGGTTTACTGTTTCCCTTGGACCTTCTTATTGACGATGAAACACAGAGTTTGCATCCGAATTTAATACAAAAGGCACAATGCCGACTTAATTACAGGAGGACTGACACTCTAACCTTCTATGATTTGAACCTCTCCTGTGAGTCCAGTTCTAGATTCCGATGCTTCACTTCAGGTTTACTGTATCCCTTGGACCTTCTTATTGACGATGAAACACAGAAATTGCATCCGAATTTGATACAAAAGGGACAATGGCGACTTAAGTACAAGGGGACGGACACTCTCACTTTCTATGATTTGAACCTCTCCTGTGAGTCCAGTTTTAGATTCCGATGCTTCACTTCAGGTTTACTGTATCCCTTGGACCTTCTAATTGACGATGAAACACAGAGTTTGCATCCGAATTTAATACAAAAGGTACAATGCCGACTTAAGTACAAGAGGACTGACACTCTAACTTTCTATGATTTGAACCTCTCCTGTGAGTCCAGTTTTAGATTCCGATGTTTCACTTCAGGTTTACTGTATCCCTTGGACCTTCTTATTGACGATGAAACACAGAAATTGCATCCGAATTTAATACAAAAATCACAATGGTGACTTAAGTACAAGAGGATGGACACTCTTACTTTCTATGATTTGAACCTCTCCTGTGAGTCCAGTTTTAGATTCCGATGCTTCACCTCAGGTTTACTGTATCTCTTGGACCTTCTTATTGACGATGAAACACAGAAATTGCATCAGAATTAAATTCAAAAGGCACAATACCGACTTAAGTACAAGAGGACTGACACTCTAACTTTCTATGATTTGAACTTCTCCAGTGAGTCCAGTTTTAGATTCCGATGCTTCACTTCAGGTTTACTGTTTCCCTTGGACCTTCTAATTGACGATGAAACACAGAGTTTGCATCCGAATTTAATACAAAAGGTACAATGCCGACTTAAGTACAAGAGGACTGACACTCTAACTTTCTATGATTTGAACCTCTCCTGTGAGTCCAGTTTTAGATTCCGATGCTTCACTTCAGGTTTACTG
The DNA here is from genome assembly GCF_021461395.2 of Schistocerca americana. Lineage (NCBI taxonomy): Eukaryota > Metazoa > Arthropoda > Insecta > Orthoptera > Acrididae > Schistocerca > Schistocerca americana. The sequence goes on along the minus strand of NC_060128.1, from coordinate 6,888,143 downwards.
TATCCGTTGGACCTTCTTATTGACGATGAAACACAGAAATTGCATCCGAAACTAATGCAAAAGTCACAATGGTGACTTAAGTACAAGGGGACTGATACTCTCACTTTCTATGATTTGAACCTATCCTCTGAGTCCAGTTTTAGATTCCGACGCTTCGCTTCAGGTTTACTGTATCCCTTGGACATTCTTATTGACGATGAAACACAGAAATTGCATCCGAATTTAATACAAATGGCACAATGCCGACTTAAGTACATGGGCACTGACACTCTCACTTTCCATGATTCGAACTTCTCCTGTGAGGTCAGATTTATATTCCGATGCTTCACTTCAGGTTTACTGTATACCTTGCACCTTCTTATTGACAATGAAACACAGAAATTGCGTCGGTATTACATTCAAAAGGCACAATTCCGACTTAAGTACAAGAGGACTGACACTCTCACTTTCTATGATTCGAACCTCTCCTGTGAGTCCAGTTTTAGATTCCGATGCTTCACCTCAGGTGTACTGTATCTGTTGGACCTTCTTATTGACGATGAAACACAGAAATTGCATCCGAATTAAATACAAAAGGCACAATGCCGACTTAATTACATGAGGACTGACACTCTAACTTTCTATGATTTGAACCTCTCCTGTGAGTCCAGTTTTAGATTCCGATGCTTCACTTCAGCTTTACTGTATTCCTTGGACCTTCTTATTGAACGATGAAACACAGAAATTGCATCCGAAATTAATACAAAAGGTACAATGCCGACTTAAGTACAAGAGGACTGACACTCTCACTTTCTATGATTTGAACCTATCCTGTGAGTCCAGTTTTAGATTCCGATGCTTCACTTCAGGTTTACTGTATCCCTTGGACCTTCTTATTGACGATGAAACACAGAAATTGCGTCCGAATTTAATACAAAAATCTCAATGGCGGCTTAAGTACAAGAGGACTGACACTCTCACTTTCTATGATTTGAACATCTCCTGTGAGTCCAGTTCTAGATTCCGATGCTTCACTTCAGGTTTACTTTATCCCTTGGACCTTCTTATTGACGATGAAACACAGAAATTGCTTCGGAATTAAATTCAAAAGGCACAATGCCGTCTTAAGTACAAGAATACTGACACTCTAACTTTCTATGATTGGCACCTCTCCTGTGAGTCCAGTTTTAGATTCCGATGCTTCACTTCAGGTTTTCTGTATCCCTTGGACCTTCTTATTGACGATGAATCACAGAAATTGCATCGGAATTAAATTTAAAACGCACAATGCTGACTTAAGTAAAAGAGGACTGACACTCTCACTTTCTACGGTTTGAACCTCTCCTGTGAGTCCAGTTTTAGATTCCGATGCTTCACTTCAGGTTTATTGTATCCCTTTGACCTTCTTATTGACAATGAACCACAGAAATAGCACCGGAATTAAATTCAAAAGACACAATGCCGACATAAGTACAAGAGGACTGACACTCTAACTTTCTATGATTTGTACCTCTCCTGTGAGTCCACTTTTAGATTCCGATGCTTCACTTCAGGTTCACTGTATCCCTTGGACCTTCTTATTGACGATGAAACACAGAGTTTGCATCCGAATTTAATACAAAAGGCATAATGCCGACTTAAGTACAAGAGGACTGACACTCTAACTTTCTATGATTTGAGCGTCTCCTGTGAGTCAAGATTTTGTTTCCGATGCTTTACTTCAGGTTTACTGTATCCCTTGGACCTTCTTATTGACGACTAAACACAGAAATGCATCCGAATTTAATACAAAAGGCACAATGGCGACTTAAGTACAAGAGGACTGACACTCTCACTTTCTATGATTTGAACCTCTCCTGTGAGTCTAGTTTTAGATTCCGATGCTTCACTTCAGGTTTACTGTATCCCTTGGACCTTCTTATTGACGATGAAACACAGAGTTTGCATCCGAATTTAATACAAAAGGCATAATGCCGACTTAAATACAAGAGGACTGACACTCTAACTTTCTATGATTTGAACCTCTCCTGTGTGTCCAGTTTTAGATTCCGATGCTTCACTTCAGGTTTACTGTATCCCTTGGACCTTCTTATTGACGATGAAAACAGAAATTGCATCCGAATTTAATACAAAAGGCACAACGGCGACTTAAGTACAAGAGGACTGACACTGTCACTTTCTATGATTTGAACCTCCCCTGTGAGTCCAGTTTTAGATTCTGATGCTTCACTTCAGGTTAACTGTATCCCTTGGACCTTCTTATTGACGACGAAACACAGAAATTGCATCCGAATTTAATACAAATGGCACAATGCCGACTTAAGTACAAGAGGACTGACACTCTCACTTTCTATGATTCGAACCTCTCCTGTGAGGTCAGATTTAGATTCCGATGCTTCACTTCAGGTTTACTGTATACCTTGCACCTTCTTATTGACGATGAAACACAGAAATTGCATCGGAATTAAATTCAAAAGGCACAATGCGGTTTAAGTACAAGAATACTGACATTCTAACTTTCTATGATTTGCACCTCTCCTGTGAGTCCAGTTTTAGATTCCGATGCTTCACTTCAGGTTTACTGTATCCCTTGGACCTTCTTATTGACGATGAAACACAGAAATTGCATCAGAATTAAATTCAAAAGGCACAATGCCGACTGAAGTACAAGAGGACTGACACTCTAACTTTCTATGATTTGAACTTCTCCAGTGAGTCCAGTTTTAGATTCCGATGCTTCACTTCAGGTTTACTGTTTCCCTTGGACCTTCTTATTGACGATGAAACACAGAGTTTGCATCCGAATTTAATACAAATGGCACAATGCCGACTTAATTACAGGAGGACTGACACTCTAACCTTCTATGATTTGAATCTCTCCTGTGAGTCCAGTTTTAGATTCCGATGCTTCACTTCAGGTTTACTGTATCCCTTGGACCTTCCTATTGACGATGAAACACAGAAATTGCATCCGAATTTGATACAAAAGGGACAATGGCGACTTAAGTACAAGGGGACGGACACTCTCACTTTCTATGATTTGAACCTCTCCTGTGAGTCCAGTTTTAGATTCCGATGCTTCACTTCAGGTTTACTGTATCCCTTGGACCTTCTAATTGACGATGAAACACAGAGTTTGCATCCGAATTTAATACAAAAGGTACAATGCCGACTTAAGTACAAGAGGACTGACACTCTAACTTTCTATGATTTGAACCTCTCCTGTGAGTCCAGTTTTAGATTCCGATGTTTCACTTCAGGTATACTGTATCCCTTGGACCTTCTTATTGACGATGAAACACAGAAATTGCATCCGAATTTAATACAAAAATCACAATGGTGACTTAAGTACAAGAGGATGGACACTCTTACTTTCTATGATTTGAACCTCTCCTGTGAGTCCAGTTTTAGATTCCGATGCTTCACCTCAGGTTTACTGTGTCTCTTGGACCTTCTTATTGACGATGAAACACAGAAATTGCATCAGAATTAAATTCAAAAGGCACAATGCCGACTTAAGTACAAGAGGACTGACACTCCAACTTTCTATGATTTGAACTTCTCCAGTGAGTCCAGTTTTAGATTCCGATGCTTCACTTCAGGTTTACTGTTTCCCTTGGACCTTCTTATTGACGATGAAACACAGAGTTTGCATCCGAATTTAATACAAAAGGCACAATGCCAACTTAATTACAAGAGGACAGACACTCTAACTTTCAATGATTTGAACCTCTCCTGTGAGTCCAGTTTTAGATTCCGATGCTTCAATTCAGGTTTACTGTATCCCTTGGACCTTCTTATTGACGATGAAACACAGAAATTGCATCGGAATTAAATTTAAAACGCACAATGCCGACTTAAGTAAAAGAGGACTGACACTCTCACTTTCTATGGTTTGAACCTCTCCTGTGAGTCCAGTTTTAGATTCCGATGCTTCACTTCAGGTTTTCTGTATCCCTTGGACCTTCTTATTGACGATGAATCACAGAAATTGCATCGGAATTAAATTTAAAACGCACAATGCCGACTTAAGTAAAAGAGGACTGACCCTCTCACTTTCTATGGTTTGAACCTCTCCTGTGAGTCCAGTTTTAGATTCCGATGCTTCTCTTCAGGTTTATTGTATCCCTTTGACCTTCTTATTGACAATGAACCACAGAAATAGCACCGGAATTAAATTCAAAAGACACAATGCCGACTTAAGTACAAGAGGACTGACACTCTAACTTTCTATGATTTGTACCTCTCCTGTGAGTCCAGTTTTAGATTCCGGTGCTTCACTTCAGGTTTACTGTATCCCTTGGACCTTCTTATTGACGATGAAACACAGAGTTTGCATCCGAATTAAATACAAAAGGCATAATGCCGACTTAAGTACAAGAGGACTGACACTCTAACTTTCTATGATTTGAGCGTCTCCTGTGAGTCAAGTTTTTGTTTCCGATGCTTTACTTCAGGTTTACTGTATCCCTTGGACCTTCTTATTGACGACTAAACACAGAAATGCATCCGAATTTAATACAAAAGGCACAATGGCGACTTAAGTACAAGAGGACTGACACTCTCACTTTCTATGATTTGAACCTCTCCTGTGAGTCTAGTTTTAGATTCCGATGCTTCACTTCAGGTTTACTGTATCCCTTGGACCTTCTTATTGACGATGAAACACAGAGTTTGCATCCGAATTTAATACAAAAGGCATAATGCCGACTTAAATACAAGAGGACTGACACTCTAACTTTCTATGATTTGAACCTCTCCTGTGTGTCCAGTTTTAGATTCCGATGCTTCACTTCAGGTTTACTGTATCCCTTGGACCTTCTTATTGACGATGAAAACAGAAATTGCATCCGAATTTAATACAAAAGGCACAACGGCGACTTAAGTACAAGAGGACTGACACTGTCACTTTCTATGATTTGAACCTCCTCTGTGAGTCCAGTTTTAGATTCCGATGCTTCACTTCAGGTTAACTGTATCCCGTGGACCTTCTTATTGACGACGAAACACAGAAATTGCATCCGAATTTAATACAAATGGCACAATGCCGACTTAAGTACAAGAGGACTGACACTCTCACTTTCTATGATTCGAACCTCTCCTGTGAGGTCAGTTTTAGATTCCGATGCTTCACTTCAGGTTTACTGTATACCTTGCACCTTCTTATTGACGATGAAACACAGAAATTGCATCGGAATTAAATTCAAAAGGCACAATGCCGTCTTAAGTACAAGAATACTGACATTCTAACTTTCTATGATTTGCACCTCTCCTGTGAGTCCAGTTTTAGATTCCGATGCTTCACTTCAGGTTTACTGTATCCCTTGGACCTTCTTATTGACGATGAAACACAGAAATTGCATCAGAATTAAATTCAAAAGGCACAATGCCGACTGAGGTACAAGAGGACTGGCACTCTAACTTTCTATGATTTGAACTTCTCCAGTGAGTCCAGTTTTAGATTCCGATGCTTCACTTCAGGTTTACTGTTTCCCTTGGACCTTCTTATTGACGATGAAACACAGAGTTTGCATCCGAATTTAACACAAAAGGCAAAATGCCGACTTAATTACAAGAGGACTGACACTCTAAATTTCCATGATTTGAACCTCTCCTGTGAGTCCAGTTTTAGATTCCGATGCTTCACTTCAGGTTTACTGTATCCCTTGGACCATCTTATTGACGATGAAACACAGAAATTGCATCCGAATTTAATACAAGAGGGACAATGGCGACTTAAGTACAAGGGGACTGACACTCTCACTTTCTATGATTTGAACCTATCCTGTGAGTCCAGTTTCACATTCCGATGCTTCACTTCAGGTTTACTGTATCCCTTGGACCTTCTTATTGACGATGAAACACAGAAATTGCATCCGAATTTAATACAAATGGCATAATGCCGACTTAAGTACAAGAGGACTGACACTCTAACTTTCTATGATTTGAACCTCTCCTGTGAGTCCAGTTTTAGATTCCGATGTTTCACTTCAGGTTTACTGTATCCGTTGGACTTTCTTGTTGACGATGAAACACAGAAATTGAGTCCGAATTTAATACAAAAATCACGATGGCGGCTTAAGTACAAGAGGACTGACACTCTCACTTTCTATGATTTGAACATCTCCTGTGAGTCCAGTTCTAGATTCCGATGCTTCACTTCAGGTTTACTGTATCCCTTGGACGTTCTTATTGACGATGAAACACAGAAATTGCTTCGGAATTAAGTTCAAAAGGCACAGTGCCGACCTAAGTAGAAGACGACTAACACTCTCACTTTCTATGATTAGAACCTCTCCTGTGAGTCCAGATTTAGATTCCGATGCCTCACTTCAGGTTTAATGTATACCTTGCACCTTCTTATTGACGATGAAACACAGAAATTGCATCGGTATTAAATTCAAAAGGCACAATTCCGACTTAAGTACAAGAGGACTGACACTCTCACTTTCTATGATTTGAACCTCTCCTGTGAGTCCAGTTTTAGATTCCGATGTTTCACTTCAGGTTTACTGTATCCCTTGGACCTTCTTATTGACGATGAAACACAGAAATTTCATCCGAATTTAATACAAAAGGCACAATGGCGACTTAAGTACAAGGGGACTGACACTCTCACTTTCTATGATTTGAACTTATCCTGTGAGTCCAGTTTTAGATTCCGATGCTTCACTTCAGGTTTACTGTATCCCTTGGACTTTCTTATTGACGATGAAACACAGAAATTGCATCCGAATTTAAATCAAATGGCACAATGCCAACTTAAGTACAAGGGCACTGACACTCTCACTTTCCATGATTCGAATTTCTCCTGTGAGGTCAGATTTAGATTCCGATGCTTCACTTCAGGTTTACTGTATACCTTGCACCTTCTTATTGACGACGAAACACAGAAATTGCATCGGAATTAAATTCAAAAGGCACAATGCCGACTTAAGTACAAGAGGACTGATACTCTAACTTTCTATGATTTGAACTTCTCCAGTGAGTCCAGTTTTAGATTCCGATGCTTCACTTCAAGTTTACTGTTTCCCTTGGACCTTCTTATTGACGATGAAACACAGAAATTTCATCCGAATTTAATACAAAAGGCACAATGGCGACTTAAGTACAAGGGTACTGACACTCTCACTTTCTATGATTTGAACTTATCCTGTGAGTCCAGTTTTAGATTCCGATGCTTCACTTCAGGTTTACTGTATCCCTTGGACTTTCTTATTGACGATGAAACACAGAAATTGCATCCGAATTTAAATCAAATGGCACAATGCCAACTTAAGTACAAGGGCACTGACACTCTCACTTTCCATGATTCGAATTTCTCCTGTGAGGTCAGATTTAGATTCCGATGCTTCACTTCAGGTTTACTGTATACCTTGCACCTTCTTATTGACGACGAAACACAGAAATTGCATCGGAATTAAATTCAAAAGGCACAATTCCGACTTAAGTACAAGAGGACTGACACTCTCACTTTCTATGATTTCAACCTCTCCTGTGAGTCCAGTTTTACATTCCGATGCTGCACCTCAGGTTTACTGTATCTGTTGGACCTTCTTATTGACGATGAAACACAGAAATTGCAACCGAATGTAATACAAAAAGCACAATGCCGACTTAATTACAAGAGGACTGACACTCTAACTTTCTTTGATTTGAACCTCTCCTGTGAGTCCAGTTTTAGATTCCGATGCTTCACTTCAGGTTTACTGTATCCCTTGGACCTTCTTGTTGACGATGAAACACAGAAATTGCGTCCGAATTTAATACAAAAATCACAATGGCGGCTTAAGTACAAGAGGACAGACACTCTCACTTTCTATGATTTGAACATCTCCTGTGAGTCCAGTTCTAGATTCCGATGCTTCACTTCAGGTTTACTGTATCTCTTGGACGTTCTTATTGACGATGAAACACAGAAATTGCTTCGGAATTAAGTTCAAAAGGCACAGTGCCGACCTAAGTAGATGACGACTAACACTCTCATTTTCTATGATTTGAACCTCTCCTGTGAGTCCAGTTTTAGATTCCGATGCTTCACTTCAGGTTTACTGTTTCCCTTGGACCTTCTTATTGACGAAGAAACACAGAGTTTGCATCCAAATTTAATGCAAAAGGCACAATGCCGACTTAATTACAAGAGGACTGACACTCTAACTTTCCATGATTTGAACCTCTCCTGTGAGTCCAGTTTTAGATTCCGATGCTTCACTTCAGGTTTACTGTATCCCCGTTACCATCTTATTGACGATGAAACACAGAAATTGCATCCGAATTTAATACAAAAGGGACAATGGCGACTTAAGTACAAGGGGACTGACACTCTCACTTTCCATGATTTGAACCTATCCTGTGAGTCCAGTTTTACATTCCGATGCTTCACTTCAGGTTTACTGTATCCCTTGGACCTTCTTATTGACGATGAAACACAGAAATTGCATCCGAATTAAATACAAATGGCATAATGCCGACTTAAGTACAAGAGGACTGACACTCTAACTTTCTATGATTTGAACCTCTCCTGTGAGTCCAGTTTTAGATTCCGATGTTTCACTTCAGGTTTACTGTATCCCTTGGACCTTCTTGTTGACGATGAAAAACAGAAATTGCGTCCGAATTTAATACAAAAATCACGATGGCGGCTTAAGTACAAGAGGACTGACACTCTCACTTTCTATGATTTGAACATCTCCTGTGAGTCCAGTTCTAGATTCCGATGCTTCACTTCAGGTTTACTGTATCCCTTGGACGTTCTTATTGACGATGAAACACAGAAATTGCTTCGGAATTAAGTTCAAAAGGCACAGTGCCGACCTAAGTAGAAGTCGACTAACACTCTCACTTTCTATGATATGAACCTCTCCTGTGAGTCCAGTTTTAGATTCCGATGCTTCACTTCAGGGTTACTGTATACCTTGCACCTTCTTATTGACGATTAAACACAGAAATTGCATCGGAATTAAATTCAAAAGGCACAATGCCGACTTAAGTACAAGAGGACTGACACTCTCACTTTCTATGATTTGAACCTCTCCTGTGAGTCCGGTTTTACATTCCGATGCTTCACTTCAGGTTTACTGTATCCCTTGGACCTTCTTATAGACGATGAAACACAGATATTGCATCGGAATTAAATTTAATATGCACAATGCCGACTTAAGTAAAAGAGGACTGACACTCTCACTTTCTATGGTTTGAACCTCTCCTGTGAGTCCAGTTTTAGATTCCGATGCTTCACTTCAGGTTTACTGTATCCCTTGGACCTTCGTATTGACGATGAAACACAGAAATTGCATCAGAATTAAATTCAAAAGGCATAATGCCGACTTAAGTACAAGAGGACTGACACTCTAACTTCCTATGATTTGAACCTCTCCTGTGAGTCCAGTTTTAGATTCCGATGCTTTACTTCAGGTTTACTGTATCCCTTGGACCTTCTTAATGACGATTAAACACAGAAACTGCATCCGAATTTAATACAAAATGCACAATGGCGACTTAAGTACAAGAGGACTGACACTCTCACTTTCTATGATTTTAACCTCTCCTGTGAGTCCAGTTTTAGATTCCGATGCTTCACTTCAGGTTTACTGTATCCGTTGGACCTTCTTATGGACGATGAAACACAGATATTGCATCCGAAATTAATGCAAAAGTCACAATGGTGACTTAAGTACAGGGGGACTGACACTCTCACTTTCTATGATTTGAACCTATCCTCTGAGTCCAGGTTTAGATTCCGACGCTTCACTTAAGGTTTACTGTATCCGTTGGACCTTCTTATTGACGATGAAACACAGAAATTGCATCCGAAATTAATGCAAAAGTCACAATGGTGACTTAAGTACAAGGGGACTGACACTCTCACTTTCTATGATTTGAACCTATCCTCTGAGTCCAGTTTTAGATTCCGATGCTTCACTTCAGGTTTACTGTATCCGTTGGACCTTCTTATTGACGATGAAACACAGAAATTGCATCCGAAATAAATGCAAAAGTCACAGTGGTGACTTAATTACAAGAGGACTGACACTCTAACTTTCTATGATTTGAACCTCTCCTGTGAGTCCAGTTTTAGATTCCGATGCTTCACTTCAGGTTTACTGTATTCCTTGGACCTTCTTATTGAACGATGAAACACAGAAATTGCATCCGAAATTAATACAAAAGGTACAATGCCGACTTAAGTACAAGAGGACTGACACTCTCACTTTCTATGATTTGAACCTCCCCTGTGAGTCCAGTTTTAGATTCCGATGCTTCACTTCAGGTTTACTGTATCCCTTGGACCTTCTTATTGACGATGAAACACAGAAATTGCGTCCGAATTTAATACAAAAATCTCAATGGCGGCTTAAGTACAAGAGGACTGACACTCTCACTTTCTATGATTTGAACATCTCCTATGAGTCCAGTTCTAGATTCCGATGCTTCACTTCAGGTTTACTTTATCCCTTGGACCTTCTTGTTGACGATGAAACACAGATATTGCATGGGAATTAAATTTAAAACGCACAATGCCGACTTAAGTAAAAGAGGACTGACACTCTAACTTTTTATGATTTGAACCACTCCTGTGAGTCCAGTTTTAGATTCCGATGCTTCACTTCAGATTTACTGTATCCCTTGGACCTTCTTATTGACGATGAAACACAGAGTTTGCATCCGGATTTAATACAAAAGGTACAATGCCTACTTAAGTACAAGAGGACTGACACTCTAACTTTCTATAATTTGAACCTCTCATGTGAGTCCAGTTTTAGATTCCGATGCTTTACTTCAGGTTTACTGTATCCCTTGGACCATCTTATTGACGATGAAACACAGAAATTGCATCCGAATTTAATACAAGAGGGACAATGGCGACTTAAGTACAAGGGGACTGACACTCTCACTTTCTATGATTTGAACCTATCCTGTGAGTCCAGTTTTACATTCCGATGCATCACTTCAGGTTTACTGTATCCCTTGGACCTTCTTATTGACGATGAAACACAGAAATTGCATCCGAATTTAATACAAATGGCATAATGCCGACTTAAGTACAAGAGGACTGACACTCTAACTTTCTATGATTTGAACCTCTCCTGTGAGTCCAGTTTTAGATTCCGATGTTTCACTTCAGGTTTACTGTATCCGTTGGACCTTCTTGTTGACGATGAAACACAGAAATTGCGTCCGAATTTAATACAAAAATCACGATGGCGGCTTAAGTACAAGAGGACTGACACTCTCACTTTCTATGATTTGAACATCTCCTGTGAGTCCAGTTCTAGATTCCGATGCTTCACTTCAGGTTTACTGTATCCCTTGGACGTTCTTATTGACGATGAAACACAGAAATTGCTTCGCAATTAAGTTCAAAAGGCACAGTGCCGACCTAAGTAGAAGACGACTAACACTCTCACTTTCTATGATTAGAACCTCTCCTGTGAGTCCAGTTTTAGATTCCGATGCTTCACTTCAGGGTTACTGTATACCTTGCACCTTCTTATTGACGACTAAACACAGAAATTGCATCGGAATTAAATTCAAAAGGCACAATGCCGACTTAAGTACAAGAGGACTGACACTCTCACTTTCTATGATTTGAACCTCTCCTGTGAGTCCGGTTTTACATTCCGATGCTTCACTTCAGGTTTACTATATCCCTTGGACCTTCTTATTGACGATAAAACACAGAAATTGCATCCGAATTTAATACAAAAGGTACAAAGCTGACTTAAGTACAAGAGGACTGACACTCTAACTTTCTATGATTTGCATCTCTCCTTTGATTCCAGTTTTAGGTTCCGATGCTTCTCTTCAGGTTTACTGTATCCCTTGGACCTTCTTATTGACGATGAAACACAGAAATTGCAGCTGAATTCAATACAAAAATCACAATGGCGACTTTAGTAAAGGAGGACTGACACTCTCACTTTCTATGGTTTGAACCTCTCCTGTGAGTCCAGTTTTAGATTCCGATTCTTCACTTCAGGTTTACTGTATCCATTGGACCTTCTTATTGACGATGAAACACAAAAATTGCATCAGAATTAAATTCAAAATGCATAATGCCGACTTAAGTACAAGAGGACTGACACTCTAACTTTCTATGATTTGAACCTCTCCTGTGAGTCCAGTTTTAGATTCCGATGCTTTACTTCAGGTTTACTGTATCCCTTGGACCTTCTTATTGACGATTAAACACAGAAACTGCATCCGAATTTAATACAAAATGCACAATGGCGACTTAAGTACATGAGGACTGACACTCTCACTTTCTATGATTTTAACCTCTCCTGTGAGTCCAGTTTTAGATTCCGATGCTTCACTTCAGGTTTACTGTATCCGTTGGACCTTCTTATTGACGATGAAACACAGAAATTGCATCCGAAATTAATGCAAAACTCACAATGGTGACTTAAGTACAGGGGGACTGACACTCTCACTTTCTATGATTTGAACCTATCCTCTGAGTCCAGTTTTAGATTCCGACGCTTCACTTCAGGTTTATTGTATCCGTTGGACCTTCTTATTGACGATGAAACACAGAAATTGCATCCGAAATTAATGCAAAAGTCACAATGGTGACTTAGGTACAAGGGGACTGACACTCTCACTTTCTATGATTGGAACCTATCCTCTGAGTCCAGTTTTAGATTCCGATGCTTCACTTCAGGTTTACTGTATCCGTTGGACCTTCTTATTGACGATGAAACACAGAAATTGCATCCGAAATAAATGCAAAAGTCACAATGGTGGCTTAATTACAAGAGGACTGACACTCTAACTTTCTATGATTTGAACCTCTCCTGTGAGTCCAGTTTTAGATTCCGATGCTTCACTTCAGGTTTACTGTATTCCTTGGACCTTCTTATTGAACGATGAAACACAGAAATTGCATCCGAAATTAATACAAAAGGTACAATGCCGACTTAAGTACAAGAGGACTGACACTCTCACTTTCTATTATTTGAACCTCTCCTGTGAGTCCAGTTATAGATTCCGATGCTTCACTTCAGGTTTACTGTATCCCTTGGACCTTCTTATTGACGATGAAACACAGAAATTGCGTCCGAATTTAATACAAAAATCTCAATGGCGGCTTAAGTACAAGAGGACTGACACTCTCACTTTCTATGATTTGAACATCTCCAGTGAGTCCAGTTCTAGATTCCGATGCTTCACTTCAGGTTTACTTTATCCCTTGGACCTTCTTGTTGACGATGAAACACAGATATTGCATGGGAATTAAATTTAAAACGCACAATGCCGACTTAAGTAAAAGAGGACTGACACTCTAACTTTTTATGATTTGAACCTCTCCTGTGAGTCCAGTTTTAGATTCCGATGCTTCACTTCAGATTTACTGCATCCCTTGGACCTTCTTATTGACGATGAAACACAGAGTTTGCATCCGGATTTAATACAAAAGGTACAATGCCTACTTAAGTACAAGAGCACTGACACTCTAACTTTCTATAATTTGAACCTCTCCTGTGAGTCCAGTTTTAGATTCCGATGCTTTACTTCAGGTTTACTGTATCCCTTGGACCTTCTTATTGACGATGAAAACGGAAATTGCATCCGAATTTAATACAAAAGGCACAATGGCGACTTAAGTACAAGAGGACTGACACTCTCACTTTCTATGATTTGAACCTCCCCTGTGAGTCCAGTTTTAGATTCCGATGCCTCACTTCAGGTTTACTGTATCCCTTGGACCTTCTTAATGACGACGAAACACAGAAATTACATCTTATTTTAATACAATTGGCACAATGCCGACTTAAGTACAAGAGGACTGACACTCTCACCTTCTATGATTCGAACCTCTCCTGTGAGGTCAGATTTAGATTCCGATGCTTCACTTCAGGTTTACTGTATACCTTGCACCTTCTTATTGACGATGAAACACAGAAAATTGCATCGGAATTAAATTCAAAAGGCACAATGCCGTCTTAAGTGCAAGAATACTGACACTCTAAATTTCTATGATTGGCACCTCTCCTGTGAGTCCAGTTTTAGATTCCGATGCTTCACTTCAGGTTTACTGTATCCCTTGGACCTTCTTATTGACGATGAAACACAGAAATTGCATCCGAAATTAATACAAAAGTCACAATGGTGACTTAAGTACAAGAGGACTGACACTCTCACTTTCTATGATTTGAACCTCTCCTGTGAGTCCAGTTTTAGATTCCGATGCTTCACTTCAGGTTTTCTGTATCCCTTAGACCTTCTTATTGACGATGAAACACAGAAATTGCATCGGAATTAAATTTAAAACGCACAATCCCACTTAAGTAAAAGAGGACTGACACTCTCACTTTCTATGGTTTGAACCTCTCCTGTGAGTCCAGTTTTAGATTCCGATGCTTCACTTCAGGTTTATTGTATCCCTTTGACCTTCTTATTGACAATGAACCACAGAAATAGCACCGGAATTAAATTCAAAAGAGACAATGCCGACTTAAGTACAAGAGGACTGACACTCTAACTTTCTAGGATTTGAGCCTCTCCTGTGAGTCCAGTTTTTGTTTCCGAGGCATTACTTCAGGTTTACTGTATCCCTTGGACCTTCTTATTGACGATTAAACACAGAAATGCATCCGAATTTAATACAAAAGGCACAATGGCGACTTAAGAACAAGAGGACTGACACTCTCACTTTCTATGATTTGAACCTCTCCTGTGAGTCCAGTTTTAGATTCCGATGCTTCACTTCAGGTTTACTGTATCCCTTGGACCTTCTTATTGACGATGAAACACAGAAATTGCATCCGAATTTAATACAAAAGGCATAATGCCGACTTAAGTACAAGGGCACTGACACTCTCACTTTCCATGATTCGAACTTCTCCTGTGAGGTCAGATTTAGATTCCGATGCCTCACTTCAGGTTTAATGTATACCTTGCACCTGCTTATTGACGATGAAACACAGAAATTGCATCGGAATTAAATTCAAAAGGCACAATTCCGACTTAAGTACAAGAGGACTGACACTCTCACTTTCTATGATTTGAACCTCTCCTGTGAGTCCAGTTTTAGATTCCGATGTTTCACTTCAGGTTTACTGTATCCCTTGGACCTTCTTATTGACGATGAAACACAGAAATTGCATCCGAATTTAATACAAAAATCACAATGGCGACTTAAGTACAAGAGGACGGACACTCTTACTTTCTATGATTTGAACCTCTCCTGTGAGTCCAGTTTTAGATTCCGATGCTTCACCTCAGGTTTACTGTATCTCTTGGACCTTCTTATTGACGATGAAACACAGAAATTGCATCAGAATTAAATTCAAAAGGCACAATGCCGACTTAAGTACAAGAGTACTGACACTCTAACTTTCTATGATTTGAACTTCTCCAGTGAGTCCAGTTTTAGATTCCGATGCTTCACTTCAGGTTTACTGTATCCCTTGGACCTTCTTATTGACGATGAAACACAGAAATTGCATCCGAATTTAATACAAAAATCACAATGGCGACTTAAGTACAAGAGGACGGACACTCTTACTTTCTATGATTTGAACCTCTCCTGTGAGTCCAGTTTTAGATTCCGATGCTTCACCTCAGGTTTACTGTATCTCTTGGACCTTCTTATTGACGATGAAACACAGAAATTGCATCAGAATTAAATTCAAAAGGCACAATGCCGACTTAAGTACAAGAGTACTGACACTCTAACTTTCTATGATTTGAACTTCTCCAGTGAGTCCAGTTTTAGATTCCGATGCTTCACTTCAAGTTTACTGTTTCCCTTGGACCTTCTTGTTGACGATGAAACACAGAAATTGCGTCCGAATTTAATACAAAAATCACAATGGCGGCTTAAGTACAAGAGGACAGACACTCTCACTTTCTATGATTTGAACATCTCCTGTGAGTCCAGTTCTAGATTCCGATGCTTCACTTGAGGTTTACTGTATCTCTTGGACGTTCTTATTGACGATGAAACACAGAAATTGCTTCGGAATTAAGTTCAAAAGGCACAGTGCCGACCTAAGTAGAAGACGACTAACACTCTCACTTTCTATGATTTGAACCTCTCCTGTGAGTCCAGTTTTAGATTCCGATGCTTCACTTCAGGGTTACTGTATACCTTGCACCTTCTTATTGACGATTAAACACAGAAATTGCATCGGAATTAAATTCAAAAGGCACAATGCCGACTTAAGTACAAGAGGACTGACACTCTCACTTTCTATGATTTGAACCTCTCCTGTGAATCCAGTTTTAGATTCCGATGCTTCACTTCAGGTTAACTGTATCCCTTGGACCTTCTTATTGACGACGAAACACAGAAATTGCATCCGAATTTAATACAAATGGCACAATGTCGACTTAAGTACTAGAGGACTGACACTCTCACTTTCTATGATTCTAACCTCTCCTGTGAGGTCAGATTTAGATTCCGATGCTTCACTTCAGGTTTACTGTATACCTTGCACCTTCTTATTGACTATGAAACACAGAAATTGCATCGGAATTAAATTCAAAAGGCACAATGCCGTCTTAAGTACAAGAATACTGACATTCTAACTTTCTATGATTTGCACCTCTCCTGTGAGTCCAGTTTTAGATTCCGATGCTTCACTTCAGGTTTACTGTATCCCTTGGACCTTCTTATTGACGATGAAACACAGAAATTGCATCAGAATTAAATTCAAAAGGCACAATGCCGACTGAAGTACAAGAGGACTGACACTCTAACTTTCTATGATTTGAACTTCTCCAGTGAGTCCAGTTTTAGATTCCGATGCTTCACTTCAGGTTTACTGTTTCCCTAGGACCTTCTTATTGACGAAGAAACACAGAGTTTGCATCCGAATTTAATACAAAAGGCACAATGCCGACTTAATTACAAGAGGACTGACACTCTAACTTTCCATGATTTGAACCTCTCCTGTGAGTCCAGTTTTAGATTCCGATGCTTCACTTCAGGTTTACTGTATCCCCTTTACCATCTTATTGACGATGAAACACAGAAATTGCATCCGAATTTAATACAAAAGGGACAATGGCGACTTAAGTACAAGGGGACTGACACTCTCACTTTCCATGATTTGAACCTATCCTGTGAGTCCAGTTTTACATTCCGATGCTTCACTTCAGGTTTACTGTATCCCTTGGACCTTCTTATTGACGATGAAACACAGAAATTGCATCCGAATTTAATACAAATGGCATAATGCCGACTTAAGTACAAGAGGACTGACACTCTAACTTTCTATGATTTGAACCTCTCCTGTGAGTCCAGTTTTAGATTCCGATGTTTCACTTCAGGTTTACTGTATCCCTTGGACCTTCTTGTTGACGATGAAAAACAGAAATTGCGTCCGAATTTAATACAAAAATCACGATGGCGGCTTAAGTACAAGAGGACTGACACTCTCACTTTCTGTGATTTGAACATCTCCTGTGAGTCCAGTTCTAGATTCCGATGCTTCACTTCAGGTTTACTGTATCCCTTGGACGTTCTTATTGACGATGAAACACAGAAATTGCTTCGGAATTAAGTTCAAAAGGCACAGTGCCGACCTAAGTAGAAGTCGACTAACACTCTCACTTTCTATGATATGAACCTCTCCTGTGAGTCCAGTTTTAGATTCCGATGCTTCACTTCAGGGTTACTGTATACCTTGCACCTTCTTATTGACGATTAAACACAGAAATTGCATCGGAATTAAATTCAAAAGGCACAATGCCGACTTAAGTACAAGAGGACTGACACTCTCACTTTCTATGATTTGAACCTCTCCTGTGAGTCCGGTTTTACATTCCGATGCTTCACTTCAGGTTTACTGTATCCCTTGGATCTTCTTATAGACGATGAAACACAGATATTGCATCGGAATTAAATTTAATATGCACAATGCCGACTTAAGTAAAAGAGGACTGACACTCTCACTTTCTATGGTTTGAACCTCTCCTGTGAGTCCAGTTTTAGATTCCGATGCTTCACTTCAGGTTTACTGTATCCCTTGGACCTTCGTATTGACGATGAAACACAGAAATTGCATCAGAATTAAATTCAAAAGGCATAATGCCGACTTAAGTACAAGAGGACTGACACTCTAACTTCCTATGATTTGAACCTCTCCTGTGAGTCCAGTTTTAGATTCCGATGCTTTACTTCAGGTTTACTGCATCCCTTGGACCTTCTTATTGACGATTAAACACAGAAACTGCATCCGAATTTAATACAAAATGCACAATGGCGACTTAAGTACAAGAGGACTGACACTCACACTTTCTATGATTTTAACCTCTCCTGTGAGTCCAGTTTTAGATTCCGATGCTTCACTTCAGGTTTACTGTATCCGTTGGACCTTCTTATTGACGATGAAACACAGATATTGCATCCGAAATTAATGCAAAAGTCACAATGGTGACTTAAGTACAGGGGGACTGACACTCTCACTTTCTATGATTTGAACCTATCCTCTGAGTCCAGGTTTAGATTCCGACGCTTCACTTCAGGTTTACTGTATCCGTTGGACCTTCTTATTGACGATGAAACACAGAAATTGCATCCGAAATTAATGCAAAAGTCACAATGGTGACTTAAGTACAAGGGGACTGACACTCTCACTTTCTATGATTTGAACCTATCCTCTGAGTCCAGTTTTAGATTCCGATGCTTCACTTCAGGTTTACTGTATCCGTTGGACCTTCTTATTGACGATGAAACACAGAAATTGCATCCGAAATAAATGCAAAAGTCACAATGGTGACTTAATTACAAGAGGACTGACACTCTAACTTTCTATGATTTGAACCTCTCCTGTGAGTCCAGTTTTAGATTCCGATGCTTCACTTCAGGTTTACTGTATTCCTTGGACCTTCTTATTGAACGATGAAACACAGAAATTGCATCCGAAATTAATACAAAAGGTACAATGCCGACTTAAGTACAAGAGGACTGACACTCTCACTTTCTATGATTTGAACCTCTCCTGTGAGTCCAGTTTTAGATTCCGATGCTTCACTTCAGGTTTACTGTATCCCTTGGACCTTCTTATTGACGATGAAACACAGAAATTGCGTCCGAATTTAATACAAAAATCTCAATGGCGGCTTAAGTACAAGAGGACTGACACTCTCACTTTCTATGATTTGAACATCTCCTGTGAGTCCAGTTCTAGATTCCGATGCTTCACTTCAGGTTTACTTTATCCCTTGGACCTTCTTGTTGACGATGAAACACAGATATTGCATGGGAATTAAATTTAAAACGCACAATGCCGACTTAAGTAAAAGAGGACTGACACTCTAACTTTTTATGATTTGAACCCATCCTGTGAGTCCAGTTTTACATTCCGATGCTTCACTTCAGGTTTACTGTATCCCTTGGACCTTCTTATTGACGATGAAACACAGAAATTGCATCCGAATTTAATACAAATGGCATAATGCCGACTTAAGTACAAGAGGACTGACACTCTAACTTTCTATGATTTGAACCTCTCCTGTGAGTCCAGTTTTAGATTCCGATGTTTCACTTCAGGTTTACTGTATCCCTTGGACCTTCTTGTTGACGATGAAAAACAGAAATTGCGTCCGAATTTAATACAAAAATCACGATGGCGGCTTAAGTACAAGAGGACTGACACTCTCACTTTCTGTGATTTGAACATCTCCTGTGAGTCCAGTTCTAGATTCCGATGTTTCACTTCAGGTTAAATGTATACTTTGACCTTCTTATTGACAATGAACCACAGAAATAGCACCGGAATTAAATTCAAAAGACACAATGCCGACTTAAGTACAAGAGGACTGACACTCTAACTTTCTATGATTTGTATCTCTCCTGTGAGTCCAGTTTTAGATTCCGATGCTTCACTTCAGGTTTACTGTATCCCTTGGACCTTCTTATTGACGATGAAACACAGAGTTTGCATCCGAAATTAATACAAAAGGCATAATGCCGACTTAAGTACAAGAGGACTGACACTCTAACTTTCTAGGATTTGAGCCTCTCCTGTGAGTCCAGTTTTTGTTTCCGATGCTTTACTTCAGGTTTACTGTATCCCTTGGACCTTCTTATTGACGATTAAACACAGAAATGCATCCGAATTTAATACAAAAGGCACAATGGCGACTTAAGTACAAGAGGACTGACACTCTCACTTTCTATGATTTGAACCTCTCCTGTGAGTCTAGTTTTAGATTCCGATGCTTCACTTCAGGTTTACTGTATCCCTTGGACCTTCTTATTGACGATGAAACACAGAGTTTGCATCCGAATTTAATACAAAAGGCATAATGCCGACTTAAATACAAGAGGACTGACACTAACTTTCTATGATTTGAACCTCTCCTGTGTGTCCAGTTTTAGATTCCGA
Source organism: Schistocerca americana (assembly GCF_021461395.2). Classification (NCBI taxonomy): domain Eukaryota; kingdom Metazoa; phylum Arthropoda; class Insecta; order Orthoptera; family Acrididae; genus Schistocerca; species Schistocerca americana. The sequence continues at coordinate 6,867,822 of NC_060128.1, read as the reverse complement.
TGCTTCACTTCAGGTTTACTGTATCCCTTGGACTTTCTTATTGACGATGAAAACAGAAATTGCATCCGAATTTAATACAAAAGGCACAATGGCGACTTAAGTACAAGAGGACTGACACTGTCACTTTCTATGATTTGAACCTCCCCTGTGAGTCCAGTTTTAGATTCCGATGCTTCACTTCAGGTTTACTGTATCCCTTGGACCCTCTTATTGACGACGAAACACAGAAATTGCATCCGAATTTAATACAAATGGCACAATGCCGACTTAAGTACAAGAGGACTGACACTTTCACTTTCTATGATTCGAACCTCTCCTGTGAGGTCAGATTTAGATTCCGATGCTTCACTTCAGGTTTACTGCATACCTTGCACCTTCTTATTGACGATGAAACACAGAAATTGCATCGGAATTAAATTCAAAAGGCACAATGCCGTCTTAAGTACAAGAATACTGACACTCTCACTTTCTATGATTTGAACCTCTCCTGTGAGTCCAGTTTTAGATTCCGATGCTTCACTTCAGGTTTACTTTATCCCTTGGACCTTCTTGTTGACGATGAAACACAGATATTGCATGGGAATTAAATTTAAAACGCACAATGCCGACTTAAGTAAAAGAGGACTGACACTCTAACTTTTTATGATTTGAACCCATCCTGTGAGTCCAGTTTTACATTCCGATGCTTCACTTCAGGTTTACTGTATCCCTTGGACCTTCTTATTGACGATGAAACACAGAAATTGCATCCGAATTTAATACAAATGGCATAATGCCGACTTAAGTACAAGAGGACTGACACTCTAACTTTCTATGATTTGAACCTCTCCTGTGAGTCCAGTTTTAGATTCCGATGTTTCACTTCAGGTTTACTGTATCCCTTGGACCTTCTTGTTGACGATGAAAAACAGAAATTGCGTCCGAATTTAATACAAAAATCACGATGGCGGCTTAAGTACAAGAGGACTGACACTCTCACTTTCTGTGATTTGAACATCTCCTGTGAGTCCAGTTCTAGATTCCGATGTTTCACTTCAGGTTAAATGTATACTTTGACCTTCTTATTGACAATGAACCACAGAAATAGCACCGGAATTAAATTCAAAAGACACAATGCCGACTTAAGTACAAGAGGACTGACACTCTAACTTTCTATGATTTGTATCTCTCCTGTGAGTCCAGTTTTAGATTCCGATGCTTCACTTCAGGTTTACTGTATCCCTTGGACCTTCTTATTGACGATGAAACACAGAGTTTGCATCCGAAATTAATACAAAAGGCATAATGCCGACTTAAGTACAAGAGGACTGACACTCTAACTTTCTAGGATTTGAGCCTCTCCTGTGAGTCCAGTTTTTGTTTCCGATGCTTTACTTCAGGTTTACTGTATCCCTTGGACCTTCTTATTGACGATTAAACACAGAAATGCATCCGAATTTAATACAAAAGGCACAATGGCGACTTAAGTACAAGAGGACTGACACTCTCACTTTCTATGATTTGAACCTCTCCTGTGAGTCTAGTTTTAGATTCCGATGCTTCACTTCAGGTTTACTGTATCCCTTGGACCTTCTTATTGACGATGAAACACAGAGTTTGCATCCGAATTTAATACAAAAGGCATAATGCCGACTTAAATACAAGAGGACTGACACTAACTTTCTATGATTTGAACCTCTCCTGTGTGTCCAGTTTTAGATTCCGATGCTTCACTTCAGGTTTACTGTATCCCTTGGACTTTCTTATTGACGATGAAAACAGAAATTGCATCCGAATTTAATACAAAAGGCACAATGGCGACTTAAGTACAAGAGGACTGACACTGTCACTTTCTATGATTTGAACCTCCCCTGTGAGTCCAGTTTTAGATTCCGATGCTTCACTTCAGGTTTACTGTATCCCTTGGACCCTCTTATTGACGACGAAACACAGAAATTGCATCCGAATTTAATACAAATGGCACAATGCCGACTTAAGTACAAGAGGACTGACACTTTCACTTTCTATGATTCGAACCTCTCCTGTGAGGTCAGATTTAGATTCCGATGCTTCACTTCAGGTTTACTGCATACCTTGCACCTTCTTATTGACGATGAAACACAGAAATTGCATCGGAATTAAATTCAAAAGGCACAATGCCGTCTTAAGTACAAGAATACTGACACTCTCACTTTCTATGATTTGAACCTCTCCTGTGAGTCCAGTTTTAGATTCCGATGCTTCACTTCAGGTTTATTGTATCCCTTGGACCTTCTAATTGACGATGAAACACAGAGTTTGCATCCGAATTTAATACAAAAGGTACAATGCCGACTTAAGTACAAGAGGACTGACACTCTAACTTTCTATGATTTGAACTTCTCCAGTGAGTCCAGTTTTAGATTCCGATGCTTCACTTCAGGTTTACTGTTTCCCTTGAACCTTCTTATTGACGATGAAACACAGAGTTTGCATCCGAATTTAATACAAAATGCACAATGCCGACTTAATTACAAGAGGACTGACACTCTAACTTTCAATGATTTGAACCTCTCCTGTGAGTCCAGTTTTAGATTCCGATGCTTTACTTCAGGTTTACTGTATCCCTTGGACCTTCTTATTGACGATGAAAACAGAAATTGCATCCGAATTTAATACAAAAGGCACAATGGCGACTTAAGTACAAGAGGACTGACACTCTCACTTTCTATGATTTGAACCTCCCCTGTGAGTCCAGTTTTAGATTCCGATGCTTCACTTCAGGTTTACTGTATCCCTTGGACCTTCTTATTGACGACGAAACACAGAAATTACATCTTATTTTAATACAAATGGCACAATGCCGACTTAAGTACAAGAGGACTGACACTCTCACCTTCTATGATTCGAACCTCTCCTGTGAGGTCAGATTTAGATTCCGATGCTTCACTTCAGGTTTACTGTATACCTTGCTCCTTCTTATTGACGATGAAACACAGAAATTGCATCGGAATTAAATTCAAAAGGCACAATGCCGTCTTAAGTACAAGAATACTGACACTCTAACTTTCTATGATTGGCACCTCTTCTGTGAGTCCAGTTTTAGATTCCGATGCTTCACTTCAGGTTTACTGTATCCCTTGGACCTTCTTATTGACGATGAAACACAGAAATTGCATCCGAAATTAATACAAAAGTCACAATGGTGACTTAAGTACAAGAGGACTGACACTCTCACTTTCTATGATTTGAACCTCTCCTGTGAGTCCAGTTTTAGGTTCCGATGCTTCACTTCAGGTTTTCTGTATCCCTTGGACCTTCTTATTGACGATGAAACACAGAAATTGCATCGGGATTAAATTTAAAACGCACAATGCCGACTTAAGTAAAAGAGGACTGACACTCTCTCTTTCTATGGTTTGAACCTCTCCTGTGAGTCCAGTTTTAGATTCCGATGCTTCACTTCAGGTTAAATGTATCCCTTTGACCTTCTTATTGACAATGAACCACAGAAATAGCACCGGAATTAAATTCAAAAGACACAATGCCGACTTAAGTACAAGAGGACTGACACTCTAACTTTCTATGATTTGTATCTCTCCTGTGAGTCCAGTTTTAGATTCCGATGCTTCACTTCAGGTTTACTGTATCCCTTGGACCTTCTTATTGACGATGAAACACAGAGTTTGCATCCGAATTTAATACAAAAGGCATAATGCCGACTTAAGTACAAGAGGACTGACACTCTAACTTTCTAGGATTTGAGCCTCTCCTGTGAGTCCAGTTTTTGTTTCCGATGCTTTACTTCAGGTTTACTGTATCCCTTGGACCTTCTTATTGACGATTAAACACAGAAATGCATCCGAATTTAATACAAAAGGCACAATGGCGACTTAAGTACAAGAGGACTGACACTCTCACTTTCTATGATTTGAACCTCTCCTGTGAGTCTAGTTTTAGATTCCGATGCTTCACTTCAGGTTTACTGTATCCCTTGGACCTTCTTATTGACGATGAAACACAGAGTTTGCATCCGAATTTAATACAAAAGGCATAATGCCGACTTAAATACAAGACTGACACTAACTTTCTATGATTTGAACCTCTCCTGTGTGTCCAGTTTTAGATTCCGATGCTTCACTTCAGGTTTACTGTATCCCTTGGACTTTCTTATTGACGATGAAAACAGAAATTGCATCCGAATTTAATACGAAAGGCTCAATGGCGACTTAAGTACAAGAGGACTGACACTGTCACTTTCTATGATTTGAACCTCCCCTGTGAGTCCAGTTTTAGATTCCGATGCTTCACTTCAGGTTTACTGTATCCCTTGGACCCTCTTATTGACGACGAAACACAGAAATTGCATCCGAATTTAATACAAATGGCACAATGCCGACTTAAGTACAAGAGGACTGACACTTTCACTTTCTATGATTCGAACCTCTCCTGTGAGGTCAGATTTAGATTCCGATGCTTCACTTCAGGTTTACTGTATACCTGGCACCTTCTTATTGACGATGAAACACAGAAATTGCATCGGAATTAAATTCAAAAGGCACAATGCCGTCTTAAGTACAAGAATACTGATACTCTCACTTTCTATGATTTGAACCTCTCCTGTGAGTCCAGTTTTAGATTCCGATGCTTCACTTCAGGTTTATTGTATCCCTTGGACCTTCTAATTGACGATGAAACACAGAGTTTGCATCCGAATTTAATACAAAAGGTACAATGCCGACTTAAGTACAAGAGGACTGACACTCTATCTTTCTATGATATGAACCTCTCCTGTGAGTCCAGTTTTAGATTCCGATGTTTCACTTCAGGTTTACTGTATCCCTTGGACCTTCTTATTGACGATGAAACACAGAAATTGCACCCGAATTTAATACAAACATCACAATGGCGACTTAAGTACAAGAGGACGGACACTCTTACTTTCTATGATTTGAACCTCTCCTGTGAGTCCAGTTTTAGATTCCGATGCTTCACCTCAGGTTTACTGTATATCTTGGACCTTCTTATTGACGATGAAACACAGAAATTGCATCAGAATTAAATTCAAAAGGCACAATGCCGACTTAAGTACAAGAGGACTGACACTCTAACTTTCTATGATTTGAACTTCTCCAGTGAGTCCAGTTTTAGATTCCGATGCTTCACTTCAGGTTTACTGTTTCCCTTGGACCTTCTTATTGACGATGAAACACAGAGTTTGCATCCGAATTTAATACAAAAGGCACAATGCCGACTTAATTACAAGAGGACTGACACTCTAACTTTCCATGATTTGAACCTCTCCTGTGAGTCCAGTTTTAGATTCCGATGCTTCACTTCAGGTTTACTGTATCCCCTTTACCATCTTATTGACGATGAAACACAGAAATTGCATCCGAATTTAATACAAAAGGGACAATGGCGACTTAAGTACAAGGGGACTGACACTCTCACTTTCCATGATTTGAACCTATCCTGTGAGTCCAGTTTTACATTCCGATGCTTCACTTCAGGTTTACTGTATCCCTTGGACCTTCTTATTGACGATGAAACACAGAAATTGCATCCGAATTTAATACAAATGGCATAATGCCGACTTAAGTACAAGAGGACTGACACTCTAACTTTCTATGATTTGAACCTCTCCTGTGAGTCCAGTTTTAGATTCCGATGTTTCACTTCAGGTTTACTGTATCCCTTGGACCTTCTTGTTGACGATGAAAAACAGAAATTGCGTCCGAATTTAATACAAAAATCTCGATGGCGGCTTAAGTACAAGAGGACTGACACTCTCACTTTCTGTGATTTGAACATCTCCTGTGAGTCCAGTTCTAGATTCCGATGCTTCACTTCAGGTTTACTGTATCCCTTGGACGTTCTTATTGACGATGAAACACAGAAATTGCTTCGGAATTAAGTTCAAAAGGCACAGTGCCGACCTAAGTAGAAGTCGACTAACACTCTCACTTTCTATGATATGAACCTCTCCTGTGAGTCCAGTTTTAGATTCCGATGCTTCACTTCAGGGTTACTGTATACCTTGCACCTTCTTATTGACGATTAAACACAGAAATTGCATCGGAATTAAATTCAAAAGGCACAATGCCGACTTAAGTACAAGAGGACTGACACTCTCACTTTCTATGATTTGAACCTCTCCTGTGAGTCCGGTTTTACATTCCGATGCTTCACTTCAGGTTTACTGTATCCCTTGGATCTTCTTATAGACGATGAAACACAGATATTGCATCGGAATTAAATTTAATATGCACAATGCCGACTTAAGTAAAAGAGGACTGACACTCTCACTTTCTATGGTTTGAACCTCTCCTGTGAGTCCAGTTTTAGATTCCGATGCTTCACTTCAGGTTTACTGTATCCCTTGGACCTTCGTATTGACGATGAAACACAGAAATTGCATCAGAATTAAATTCAAAAGGCATAATGCCGACTTAAGTACAAGAGGACTGACACTCTAACTTCCTATGATTTGAACCTCTCCTGTGAGTCCAGTTTTAGATTCCGATGCTTTACTTCAGGTTTACTGCATCCCTTGGACCTTCTTATTGACGATTAAACACAGAAACTGCATCCGAATTTAATACAAAATGCACAATGGCGACTTAAGTACAAGAGGACTGACACTCACACTTTCTATGATTTTAACCTCTCCTGTGAGTCCAGTTTTAGATTCCGATGCTTCACTTCAGGTTTACTGTATCCGTTGGACCTTCTTATTGACGATGAAACACAGATATTGCATCCGAAATTAATGCAAAAGTCACAATGGTGACTTAAGTACAGGGGGACTGACACTCTCACTTTCTATGATTTGAACCTATCCTCTGAGTCCAGGTTTAGATTCCGACGCTTCACTTCAGGTTTACTGTATCCGTTGGACCTTCTTATTGACGATGAAACACAGAAATTGCATCCGAAATTAATGCAAAAGTCACAATGGTGACTTAAGTACAAGGGGACTGACACTCTCACTTTCTATGATTTGAACCTATCCTCTGAGTCCAGTTTTAGATTCCGATGCTTCACTTCAGGTTTACTGTATCCGTTGGACCTTCTTATTGACGATGAAACACAGAAATTGCATCCGAAATAAATGCAAAAGTCACAATGGTGACTTAATTACAAGAGGACTGACACTCTAACTTTCTATGATTTGAACCTCTCCTGTGAGTCCAGTTTTAGATTCCGATGCTTCACTTCAGGTTTACTGTATTCCTTGGACCTTCTTATTGAACGATGAAACACAGAAATTGCATCCGAAATTAATACAAAAGGTACAATGCCGACTTAAGTACAAGAGGACTGACACTCTCACTTTCTATGATTTGAACCTCTCCTGTGAGTCCAGTTTTAGATTCCGATGCTTCACTTCAGGTTTACTGTATCCCTTGGACCTTCTTATTGACGATGAAACACAGAAATTGCGTCCGAATTTAATACAAAAATCTCAATGGCGGCTTAAGTACAAGAGGACTGACACTCTCACTTTCTATGATTTGAACATCTCCTGTGAGTCCAGTTCTAGATTCCGATGCTTCACTTCAGGTTTACTTTATCCCTTGGACCTTCTTGTTGACGATGAAACACAGATATTGCATGGGAATTAAATTTAAAACGCACAATGCCGACTTAAGTAAAAGAGGACTGACACTCTAACTTTTTATGATTTGAACCCATCCTGTGAGTCCAGTTTTACATTCCGATGCTTCACTTCAGGTTTACTGTATCCCTTGGACCTTCTTATTGACGATGAAACACAGAAATTGCATCCGAATTTAATACAAATGGCATAATGCCGACTTAAGTACAAGAGGACTGACACTCTAACTTTCTATGATTTGAACCTCTCCTGTGAGTCCAGTTTTAGATTCCGATGTTTCACTTCAGGTTTACTGTATCCCTTGGACCTTCTTGTTGACGATGAAAAACAGAAATTGCGTCCGAATTTAATACAAAAATCACGATGGCGGCTTAAGTACAAGAGGACTGACACTCTCACTTTCTGTGATTTGAACATCTCCTGTGAGTCCAGTTCTAGATTCCGATGCTTCACTTCAGGTTTACTGTATCCCTTGGACGTTCTTATTGACGATGAAACACAGAAATTGCTTCGGAATTAAGTTCAAAAGGCACAGTGCCGACCTAAGTAGAAGTCGACTAACACTCTCACTTTCTATGATATGAACCTCTCCTGTGAGTCCAGTTTTAGATTCCGATGCTTCACTTCAGGGTTACTGTATACCTTGCACCTTCTTATTGACGATTAAACACAGAAATTGCATCGGAATTAAATTCAAAAGGCACAATGCCGACTTAAGTACAAGAGGACTGACACTCTCACTTTCTATGATTTGAACCTCCCCTGTGAGTCCAGTTTTAGATTCCGATGCTTCACTTCAGGTTTACTGTATCCCTTGGACCTTCTTATTGACGACGAAACACAGAAATTACATCTTATTTTAATACAAATGGCACAATGCCGACTTAAGTACAAGAGGACTGACACTCTCACCTTCTATGATTCGAACCTCTCCTGTGAGGTCAGATTTAGATTCCGATGCTTCACTTCAGGTTTACTGTATACCTTGCACCTTCTTATTGACGATGAAACACAGAAATTGCATCGGAATTAAATTCAAAAGGCACAATGCCGTCTTAAGTACAAGAATACTGACACTCTAACTTTCTATGATTGGCACCTCTCCTGTGAGTCCAGTTTTAGATTCCGATGCTTCACTTCAGGTTTACTGTATCCCTTGGACCTTCTTATTGACGATGAAACACAGAAATTGCATCCGAAATTAATACAAAAGTCACAATGGTGACTTAAGTACAAGAGGACTGACACTCTCACTTTCTATGATTTGAACCTCTCCTGTGAGTCCAGTTTTAGATTCCGATGTTTCACTTCAGGTTTTCTGTATCCCTTGGACCTTCTTATTGACGATGAAACACAGAAATTGCATCGGAATTAAATTTAAAACTCACAATGCCGACTTAAGTAAAAGAGGACTGACACTCTCACTTTCTATGGTTTGAACCTCTCCTGTGAGTCCAGTTTTAGATTCCGATGCTTCACTTCAGGTTAAATGTATACTTTGACCTTCTTATTGACAATGAACCACAGAAATAGCACCGGAATTAAATTCAAAAGACACAATGCCGACTTAAGTACAAGAGGACTGACACTCTAACTTTCTATGATTTGTATCTCTCCTGTGAGTCCAGTTTTAGATTCCGATGCTTCACTTCAGGTTTACTGTATCCCTTGGACCTTCTTATTGACGATGAAACACAGAGTTTGCATCCGAAATTAATACAAAAGGCATAATGCCGACTTAAGTACAAGAGGACTGACACTCTAACTTTCTAGGATTTGAGCCTCTCCTGTGAGTCCAGTTTTTGTTTCCGATGCTTTACTTCAGGTTTACTGTATCCCTTGGACCTTCTTATTGACGATTAAACACAGAAATGCATCCGAATTTAATACAAAAGGCACAATGGCGACTTAAGTACAAGAGGACTGACACTCTCACTTTCTATGATTTGAACCTCTCCTGTGAGTCTAGTTTTAGATTCCGATGCTTCACTTCAGGTTTACTGTATCCCTTGGACCTTCTTATTGACGATGAAACACAGAGTTTGCATCCGAATTTAATACAAAAGGCATAATGCCGACTTAAATACAAGAGGACTGACACTAACTTTCTATGATTTGAACCTCTCCTGTGTGTCCAGTTTTAGATTCCGATGCTTCACTTCAGGTTTACTGTATCCCTTGGACTTTCTTATTGACGATGAAAACAGAAATTGCATCCGAATTTAATACAAAAGGCACAATGGCGACTTAAGTACAAGAGGACTGACACTGTCACTTTCTATGATTTGAACCTCCCCTGTGAGTCCAGTTTTAGATTCCGATGCTTCACTTCAGGTTTACTGTATCCCTTGGACCCTCTTATTGACGACGAAACACAGAAATTGCATCCGAATTTAATACAAATGGCACAATGCCGACTTAAGTACAAGAGGACTGACACTTTCACTTTCTATGATTCGAACCTCTCCTGTGAGGTCAGATTTAGATTCCGATGCTTCACTTCAGGTTTACTGCATACCTTGCACCTTCTTATTGACGATGAAACACAGAAATTGCATCGGAATTAAATTCAAAAGGCACAATGCCGTCTTAAGTACAAGAATACTGACACTCTCACTTTCTATGATTTGAACCTCTCCTGTGAGTCCAGTTTTAGATTCCGATGCTTCACTTCAGGTTTATTGTATCCCTTGGACCTTCTAATTGACGATGAAACACAGAGTTTGCATCCGAATTTAATACAAAAGGTACAATGCCGACTTAAGTACAAGAGGACTGACACTCTAACTTTCTATGATTTGAACTTCTCCAGTGAGTCCAGTTTTAGATTCCGATGCTTCACTTCAGGTTTACTGTTTCCCTTGAACCTTCTTATTGACGATGAAACACAGAGTTTGCATCCGAATTTAATACAAAATGCACAATGCCGACTTAATTACAAGAGGACTGACACTCTAACTTTCAATGATTTGAACCTCTCCTGTGAGTCCAGTTTTAGATTCCGATGCTTTACTTCAGGTTTACTGTATCCCTTGGACCTTCTTATTGACGATGAAAACAGAAATTGCATCCGAATTTAATACAAAAGGCACAATGGCGACTTAAGTACAAGAGGACTGACACTCTCACTTTCTATGATTTGAACCTCCCCTGTGAGTCCAGTTTTAGATTCCGATGCTTCACTTCAGGTTTACTGTATCCCTTGGACCTTCTTATTGACGACGAAACACAGAAATTACATCTTATTTTAATACAAATGGCACAATGCCGACTTAAGTACAAGAGGACTGACACTCTCACCTTCTATGATTCGAACCTCTCCTGTGAGGTCAGATTTAGATTCCGATGCTTCACTTCAGGTTTACTGTATACCTTGCTCCTTCTTATTGACGATGAAACACAGAAATTGCATCGGAATTAAATTCAAAAGGCACAATGCCGTCTTAAGTACAAGAATACTGACACTCTAACTTTCTATGATTGGCACCTCTTCTGTGAGTCCAGTTTTAGATTCCGATGCTTCACTTCAGGTTTACTGTATCCCTTGGACCTTCTTATTGACGATGAAACACAGAAATTGCATCCGAAATTAATACAAAAGTCACAATGGTGACTTAAGTACAAGAGGACTGACACTCTCACTTTCTATGATTTGAACCTCTCCTGTGAGTCCAGTTTTAGGTTCCGATGCTTCACTTCAGGTTTTCTGTATCCCTTGGACCTTCTTATTGACGATGAAACACAGAAATTGCATCGGAATTAAATTTAAAACGCACAATGCCGACTTAAGTAAAAGAGGACTGACACTCTCTCTTTCTATGGTTTGAACCTCTCCTGTGAGTCCAGTTTTAGATTCCGATGCTTCACTTCAGGTTAAATGTATCCCTTTGACCTTCTTATTGACAATGAACCACAGAAATAGCACCGGAATTAAATTCAAAAGACACAATGCCGACTTAAGTACAAGAGGACTGACACTCTAACTTTCTATGATTTGTATCTCTCCTGTGAGTCCAGTTTTAGATTCCGATGCTTCACTTCAGGTTTACTGTATCCCTTGGACCTTCTTATTGACGATGAAACACAGAGTTTGCATCCGAATTTAATACAAAAGGCATAATGCCGACTTAAGTACAAGAGGACTGACACTCTAACTTTCTAGGATTTGAGCCTCTCCTGTGAGTCCAGTTTTTGTTTCCGATGCTTTACTTCAGGTTTACTGTATCCCTTGGACCTTCTTATTGACGATTAAACACAGAAATGCATCCGAATTTAATACAAAAGGCACAATGGCGACTTAAGTACAAGAGGACTGACACTCTCACTTTCTATGATTTGAACCTCTCCTGTGAGTCTAGTTTTAGATTCCGATGCTTCACTTCAGGTTTACTGTATCCCTTGGACCTTCTTATTGACGATGAAACACAGAGTTTGCATCCGAATTTAATACAAAAGGCATAATGCCGACTTAAATACAAGACTGACACTAACTTTCTATGATTTGAACCTCTCCTGTGTGTCCAGTTTTAGATTCCGATGCTTCACTTCAGGTTTACTGTATCCCTTGGACTTTCTTATTGACGATGAAAACAGAAATTGCATCCGAATTTAATACGAAAGGCTCAATGGCGACTTAAGTACAAGAGGACTGACACTGTCACTTTCTATGATTTGAACCTCCCCTGTGAGTCCAGTTTTAGATTCCGATGCTTCACTTCAGGTTTACTGTATCCCTTGGACCCTCTTATTGACGACGAAACACAGAAATTGCATCCGAATTTAATACAAATGGCACAATGCCGACTTAAGTACAAGAGGACTGACACTTTCACTTTCTATGATTCGAACCTCTCCTGTGAGGTCAGATTTAGATTCCGATGCTTCACTTCAGGTTTACTGTATACCTTGCACCTTCTTATTGACGATGAAACACAGAAATTGCATCGGAATTAAATTCAAAAGGCACAATGCCGTCTTAAGTACAAGAATACTGATACTCTCACTTTCTATGATTTGAACCTCTCCTGTGAGTCCAGTTTTAGATTCCGATGCTTCACTTCAGGTTTATTGTATCCCTTGGACCTTCTAATTGACGATGAAACACAGAGTTTGCATCCGAATTTAATACAAAAGGTACAATGCCGACTTAAGTACAAGAGGACTGACACTCTATCTTTCTATGATATGAACCTCTCCTGTGAGTCCAGTTTTAGATTCCGATGTTTCACTTCAGGTTTACTGTATCCCTTGGACCTTCTTATTGACGATGAAACACAGAAATTGCACCCGAATTTAATACAAACATCACAATTTCGACTTAAGTACAAGAGGACGGACACTCTTACTTTCTATGATTTGAACCTCTCCTGTGAGTCCAGTTTTAGATTCCGATGCTTCACCTCAGGTTTACTGTATATCTTGGACCTTCTTATTGACGATGAAACACAGAAATTGCATCAGAATTAAATTCAAAAGGCACAATGCCGACTTAAGTACAAGAGGACTGACACTCTAACTTTCTATGATTTGAACTTCTCCAGTGAGTCCAGTTTTAGATTCCGATGCTTCACTTCAGGTTTACTGTTTCCCTTGGACCTTCTTATTGACGATGAAACACAGAGTTTGCATCCGAATTTAATACAAAAGGCACAATGCCGACTTAATTACAAGAGGACTGACACTCTAACTTTCAATGATTTGAACCTCTCCTGTGAGTCCAGTTTTAGATTCCGATGCTTCACTTCAGGTTTACTGTATCCCTTGGACCTTCTTAATGACGATGAAACACAGAAATTGGATCCGAATTTAATACAAAAGGCACAATGGCGACTTAAGTGCAAGGGGACTGACACTCTCACTTTCTATGATTTGAACTTATCGTGTGAGTCCAGTTTTAGATTCCGATGCTTCACTTCAGGTTAACTGTATCCCTTGGACTTTCTTATTGACGATGAAACACAGAAATTGCATCCGAATTTAAATCAAATGGCACAATGCCAACTTAAGTACAAGGGCACTGACACTCTCACTTTCCATGATTCTAACTTCTCCTGTGAGGTCAGATTTAGATTCCGATGCTTCACTTCAGGTTTACTGTATACCTTGCACCTTCTTATTGACGATGAAACACAGAAATTGCATCGGAATTAAATTCAAAAGGCACAATTCCGACTTAAGTACAAGAGGACTGACACTCTCACTTTCTATGATTTCAACCTCTCCTGTGAGTCCAGTTTTACATTCCGATGCTTCACCTCAGGTTTACTGTATCTGTTGGACCTTCTTATTGACGATGAAACACAGAAATTGCATCCGAATTTAATACAAAAGGCACAATGCCGACTTAATTACAAGAGGACTGACACTCTAACTTTCTATGATTTGAGCCTCTCCTGCGAGTCCAGTTTTAGATTCCGATGCTACACTTCAGGTTTACTGTATCCCTTGGACCTTCTTGTTGACGATGAAACACAGAAATTGCGTCCGAATTTAATACAAAAATCACAATGGCGGCTTAAGTACAAGAGGACTGACACTCTCACTTTCTATGATTTGAACATCTCCTGTGAGTCCAGTTCTAGATTCCGATGCTTCACTTCAGGTTTACTGTAACTCTTGGACCTTCTTATTGACGATGAAACACAGAAATTGCATCCGAATTTAATACAAAAATCACAATGGCGACTTTAGTACAAGAGGACCGACAATCTCACTTTCTATGATTTGAATCTCTCCTGTGAGTCCAGTTTTAGATTCCGATGCTTCACTTCAGGTTTACTGTATCCCTTGGACCTTCTTATAGACGATGAAACACAGATATTGCATCGGAATTAAATTTAATATGCACAATGCCGACTTAAGTAAAAGAGGACTGACACTCTCACTTTCTATGGTTTGAACCTCTCCTGTGAGTCCAGTTTTAGATTCCGATGCTTCACTTCAGGTTTACTGTATCCCTTGGACCTTCTTATTGACGATGAAACACAGAAATTGCATCAGAATTAAATTCAAAAGGCATAATGCCGACTTAAGTACAAGAGGACTGACACCCAAACTTTCTATGATTTGAACCTTTCCTGTGAGTCCAGTTTTAGATTCCGATGCTTTACTTCAGGTTTACTGTATCCCTTGGACCTTCTTATTGACGATTAAACACAGAAACTGCATCCGAATTTAATACAAAAGGCACAATGGCGACTTAAGTACAAGAGGACTGACACTCTCACTTTCTATGATTTTAACCTCTCCTGTGAGTCCAGTTTTAGATTCCGATGCTTCACTTCAGGTTTACTGTACCCGTTGGACCTTCTTATTGACGATGAAACACAGAAATTGCATCCGAAATTAATGCAAAAGTCACAATGGTGACTTAGGTACAAGGGGTCTGACACTCTCACTTTCTATGATTTGAACCTATCCTCTGAGTCCAGTTTTAGATTCCGACGCTTCACTTCAGGTTTACTGTATCCCTTGGACATTCTTATTGACGATGAAACACAGAAATTGCATCCGAATTTAATACAAATGGCACAATGCCGACTTAAGTACATGGGCACTGACACTTTCACTTTCCATGATTCAAACTTCTCCTGTGAGGTCAGATTTATATTCCGATGCTTCACTTCAGGTTTACTGTATACCTTGCACCTTCTTATTGACGATGTAACACAGAAATTGCATCGGTATTAAATTCAAAAGGCACAAGTCGGACTTAAGTACAAGGGACTGACACTCTCACTTTCTATGATTCGAACCTCTCCTGTGAGTCCAGTTTTAGATTCCGATGCTTCACCTCAGGTTTACTGTATCTGTTGGACCTTCTTATTGACGATGAAACACAGAAATTGCATCCGAATTTAATACAAAAGGCACAATGCCGACTAAATTACAAGAGGACTGACACTCTAACTTTCTATGATTTGAACCTCTCCTGTGAGTCCAGTTTTAGATTCCGATGCTTCACTTCAGGTTTACTGTATTCCTTGGACCTTCTTATTGAACGATGAAACACAGAAATTGCATCCAAAATTAATACAAAAGGTAGAATGCCGACTTAAGTACAAGAGGACTGACACTCTCACTTTCTATGATTTGAACCTCTCCTGTGAGTCCAGTTTTAGATTCCGATGCTTCACTTCAGATTTACTGTATCCCTTGGACCTTCGTATTGACGATGAAACACAGAAATTGCGTCCGAATTTAATACAAAAATCTCAATGGCGGCTTATGTACAAGAGGACTGACACTCTCACTTTCTATGATTTGAACATCTCCTGTGAGTCCAGTTCTAGATTCCGATGTTTCACTTCAGGTTTACTTTATCCGTTGGACCTTCTTATTGACGATGAATCACAGATATTGCATGGGAATTAAATTTAAAACGCACAATGCCGACTTAAGTAAAAGAGGACTGACACTCTAACTTTTTATGATTTGAACCTCTCCTGTGAGTCCAGTTTTAGATTCCCGATGCTTCACTTCAGGTTTACTGTATCCCTTGGACCTTCTTATTGACGATGAAACACAGAGTTTGCATCCGGATTTAATACAAAAGGTACAATGCCTACTTAAGTACAAGAGGACTGACACTCTAACTTTCTATAATTTGAACCTCTCCTGTGAGTCCAGTTTTAGATTCCGATGCTTTACTTCAGGTTTACTGTATCCCTTGGACCTTTTTATTGACGATGAAAACAGAAATTGCATCCGAATTTAATACAAAAGGCACAATGGCGAACTTAAGTACAAGAGGACTGACACTCTCACTTTCTATGATTTGAACCTCCCCTGTGAGTCCAGTTTTAGATTCCGATGCTTTACTTCAGGTTTACTGTATCCCTTGGACCTTCTTATTGACGACGAAACACAGAAATTGCATCTTAATTTAATACAAATGGCACAATGCCGACTTAAGTAAAACAGGACTGACACTCTCAGCTTCTATGATTCGAACCTCTCCTGTGAGGTCAGATTTAGATTCCGAAGCTTCACTTCAGGTTTACTGTATACCTTGCACCTTCTTATTGACGATGAAACACAGAAATTGCATCGGAATTGAATTCAAAAGGCACAATGCCGTCTAAAGTACAAGAATACTGACACTCTAACTTTCTATGATTAGCACCTCTCCTGTGAGTCCAGTTTTAGATTCCGATGCTTCACTTCAGGTTTACTGTATCCCTTGGACCTTCTTATTGACGATGAATTACAGAAATTGCATCGGAATTAAATTCAAAACGCACAATGCCGACTTAAGCAAAAGAGGACTGACACTCTCACTTTCTTTGTTTTGAACCTCTCCTGTGAGTCCAGTTTTAGATTTCGATGCTTCACTACAGGTTTACTGTATCCCTTTGACCTTCTTATTGACGATGAAACACAGAAATTGCATCAGAATTAAATTCAAAAGGCACAATGCCGACTTAAGTACAAGAGGACGGACATTCTAACTTTCTATGATTTGAACTTCTCCAGTGAGTCCAGTTTTAGATTCCGATGCTTCACTTCAGGTTTACTGTTTCCCTTGGACCTTCTTATTGACGATGATACACAGAGTTTGCATCCGAATTTAATACAAGAGGCACAATGCCGACTTAATTACAAGAGGACTGACACTCTAACTTTCAATGATTTGAACCTATCCTGTGAGTCCAGTTTTAGATTCCGATGCTTCACTTCAGGTTTACTGCATCCCTTGGACCTTCTTATTGACGATGAAACACAGAAAATGCATCCGAATTTAATACAAAAGGCACAATGTCGACTTAAGTACAAGGGGACTGACACTCTCACTTTCTATGATTTGAACCTATCCTGTGAGTCCAGTTTTAGATTCCGATGCTTCACTTCAGGTTTACTGTATCCCTTGGACCTTCTTATTGACGATGAAACACAGAAATTGCGTCCGAATTTAATACAAAAATCTCAATGGCGGCTTAAGTACAAGAGGACTGACACTCTCACTTTCTATGATTTGAACATCTCCTGTGTGTCCAGTTCTAGATTTCGATGCTTCACTTCAGGTTTACTTTATCCCTTGGACCTTCTTATTGACGATGAATCACAGATATTGCGTGGAAATTAAATTTAAAACACACAATGCCGACTTAAGTAAAAGAGGACTGACACTCTAACTTTTTATGATTTGAACCTCTCCTGTGAGTCCAGTTTTAGATTCCGATGCTTCACTTCATGTTTACTGTATCCCTTGGACCTTCTTATTGACGATGAAACACAGAGTTTGCATCCGGATTTAATACAAAAGGTACAATGCCTACATAAGTACAAGAGGACTGACACTCAAACTTTCTATACTTTGAACGTCTCCTGTGAGTCCAGTTTTAGATTCCGATGCTTTACTTCAGGTTTACTGTATTCCTTGGACCTTCTTATTGACGATGAAACACAGAAATTGCATCGGAATTAAATTCAAAAGGCACAATGCCGTCTTAAGTACAAGAATACTGACACTCTAACTTTCTATGATTGGCACCTCTCCTGTGAGTCCAGTTTTAGATTCCGATGCTTCACTTCAGGTTTACTGTATCCCTTGGACCTTCTTATTGACGATGAATTACAGAAATTGCATCGGAATTAAATTCAAAACGCACAATGCCGACTTAAGCAAAAGAGGACTGACACTCTAACTTTCTATGATTTGAACTTCTCCAGTGAGTCCAGTTTTAGATTCCGATGCTTCACTTCAGGTTTACTGTTTCATTTAGACCTTCTTATTGACGATGAAACACAGCGTTTGCATCCGAATTTAATACAAAAGGCACAATGCCGACTTAATTACAAGAGGACTGACACTCTAACTTTCAATGATTTGAACCTCTCCTGTGAGTCCAGTTTTAGATTCCGATGCTTCACTTCAGGTTTACTGTATCCCTTGCAACTTCTTATTGACGATGTAACACAGAAATTGCATCCGAATTTTAAACAAATGGCACAATGCCAACTTAAGTACAAGGGCACTGACACTCTCACTTTCCATTATTCGAACTTCTCCTGTGAGGTCAGATTTAGATTCCGATGCTTCACTTCAGGTTTACTGTATACCTTGCACCTTCTTATTGACGATGAAACACAGAAATTGCATCCGAATTTAATACAAAAGGCACATTACCGACTTAAGTACAAGCGGAGTGACACCTTAACTTTCTATGATTTGAATCTCTCCTGTCAGTCCAGTTTTAGATTCCAATGCTTCACTTCAGGTTTACTGTATCCCTTGGACGTTCTTATTGACTATGAGACACAGAAATTGCTTCGGAATTAAATTGAAAAGGCACAGTGCCGACGTAAGTAGAAGACGACTAACACACTCACTTTCTATGATTTGAAACTCCCTGTGAGTCCAGTTTTAGATTCCGATGCTTCACTTCAGGGTTACTGTATATTTTGCACCTTCTTATTGACGAATAAACACAGAAATTGCATCGGAATTAAATTTAAAACGCACAATGCCGACTTAAGTAAAAGAGGACTGACACTTTCACTTTCTATGATTTGAATCTCTCCTGTGAGTCCAGTTTTAGATTCCGATGCTTCACTTCAGGTTTACTGTATCCCTTGGACCTTCTTATTGACGATGAAACACAGAGTTTGCATCCGGATTTAATACAAAAGGCACAATGCCGGCTTAAGTACAAGAGGACTGACACTCTAACTTTCTATGATTTGAACCTCTCCTGTGAGTCCAGTTTTAGATTCCGATGCTTTACTTCAGGTTTACTGTATCCCTTGGACCTTCTTATTGACGATGAAAGCAGAAATTGCATCCGAATTTAATACAAAAGGCACAATGCCGACTTAAGTACAAGAGGACTGACACTCTCACTTTCTATGATTTGAACCTCCCCTGTGAGTCCAGTTTTAGATTCCGATGCTTCACTTCAGGTTTACTGTATCCCTTGGACCTTCTTATTGACGATGAAACACAGAAATTGCATCGGAATTAAATTCAAAAGGCACAATGCCGTCTTAAGTACAAGAATACTGACATTCTAACTTTCTATGATTTGCACCTCACCTGTGAGTCCAGTTTCAGATTCCGATGCTTCACTTCATTGTTACTGTATACCTTCCACCTTCTTATTGACGATGAAACACAGAAATTTCATCGGAAATAATTTCAAAAGGCACAATGCCGACTTAAGTACAAGGGTACTGACAGTCTCACTTTCTATGATTTGAACCCCTCCTGTGAGTCCGGTTTTACATTCCGATGCTTCACTTCAGGTTTACTGTATCCCTTGGACCTTCTTATTGACGATGAAACACAGAAATTGCATCCGAATTTAATGCAAAAGGTACAATGCTGACTTAAGTACAAGAGGACTGACACTCTAACTTTCTATGATTTGCACCGCTCCTGTGAGTCCAGTTTTAGATTCCGATGCTTCACTTCAGGTTTACTGTATCCCTTGGACCTTTCATATTGACGATGAAACACAGAAATTTCATCCGAATTTAATACAAAAATCACAATGACGACTTTAGTACAACAGGACCGACAATCTCACTTTCTATGATTTGAATCTCTCCTGTGAGTCCAGTTCTAGATTCCGATGCTTCACTTCAGGTTTACTGTATCCCTTGGACCTTCTTATAGACGATGAAACACAGATATTGCATCGGAATTAAATTTAATATGCACAATGCCGACTTAAGTAAAAGAGGACTGACGCTCTAACTTTCTATGGTTTGAACTTCTCCTGTGAGTCCAGTTTTAGATTCCGATGCTTCACTTCAGGTTTACTGTATCCCTTGGACCTTCTTATAGACGATGAAACACAGATATTGCATCGGAATTAAATTTAATATGCACAATGCCGACTTAAGTAAAAGAGGACTGACACTCTCACTTTCTATGGTTTGAACCTCTCCTGTGAGTCCAGTTTTAGATTCCGATGCTTCACTTCAGGTTTACTGTATCCCTTGGACCTTCTTATTGACGATGAAACACAGAAATTGCATCAGAATTAAATTCAAAAGGCATAATGCCGACTTAAGTACAAGAGGACTGACACCCAAACTTTCTATGATTTGAACCTTTCCTGTGAGTCCAGTTTTAGATTCCGATGCTTTACTTCAGGTTCACTGTATCCCTTGGACCTTCTTATTGACGATTAAACACAGAAACTGCATCCGAATTTAATACAAAAGGCACAATGGCGACTTAAGTACAAGAGGACTGACACTCTCACTTTCTATGATTTTAACCTCTCCTGTGAGTCCAGTTTTAGATTCCGATGCTTCACTTCAGGTTTACTGTACCCGTTGGACCTTCTTATTGACGATGAAACACAGAAATTGCATCCGAAATTAATGCAAAAGTCACAATGGTGACTTAGGTACAAGGGGTCTGACACTCTCACTTTCTATGATTTGAACCTATCCTCTGAGTCCAGTTTTAGATTCCGACGCTTCACTTCAGGTTTACTGTATCCCTTGGACATTCTTATTGACGATGAAACACAGAAATTGCATCCGAATTTAATACAAATGGCACAATGCCGACTTATGTACATGGGCACTGACACTTTCACTTTCCATGATTCGAACTTCTCCTGTGAGGTCAGATTTATATTCCGATGCTTCACTTCAGGTTTACTGTATACCTTGCACCTTCTTATTGACGATGAAACACAGAAATTGCATCGGTATTAAATTCAAAAGGCACAAGTCGGACTTAAGTACAAGGGACTGACACTCTCACTTTCTATGATTCGAACCTCTCCTGTGAGTCCAGTTTTAGATTCCGATGCTTCACCTCAGGTTTACTGTATCCCTTGGACCTTCTTATTGACGACGAAACACAGAAATTGCATCTTAATTTAATACAAATGGCACAATGCCGACTTAAGTACAAGAGG
This sequence comes from Schistocerca americana, assembly GCF_021461395.2. Lineage (NCBI taxonomy): Eukaryota > Metazoa > Arthropoda > Insecta > Orthoptera > Acrididae > Schistocerca > Schistocerca americana. Next base: position 6,846,363 of record NC_060128.1, on the reverse strand, counting down.
ACTGACACTCTCAGCTTCTATGATTCGAACCTCTCCTGTGAGGTCAGATTTAGATTCCGATGCTTCACTTCATGTTTCCTGTATACCTTGCACCTTCTTATTGACGATGAAACACAGAAATTGCATCGGAATTAAATTCAAAAGGCACAATGCCGTCTAAAGTACAAGAATACTGACACTCTAACTTTCTATGATTAGCACCTCTCCTGTGAGTCCAGTTTTAGATTCCGATGCTTCACTTCAGGTTTACTGTATCCCTTGGACCTTCTTATTGACGATGAATTACAGAAATTGCATCGGAATTAAATTCAAAACGCACAATGCCGACTTAAGCAAAAGAGGACTGACACTCTCACTTTCTTTGTTTTGAACCTCTCCTGTAAGTCCAGTTTTAGATTTCGATGCTTCACTTCAGGTTTACTGTATCCCTTTGACCTTCTTATTGACGATGAAACACAGAAATTGCATCAGAATTAAATTCAAAAGGCACAATGCCGACTTAAGTACAAGAGGACGGACATTCTAACTTTCTATGATTTGAACTTCTCCAGTGAGTCCAGTTTTAGATTCCGATGCTTCACTTCAGGTTTACTGTTTCCCTTGGACCTTCTTATTGACGATGATACACAGAGTTTGCATCCGAATTTAATACAAGAGGCACAATGCCGACTTAATTACAAGAGGACTGACACTCTAACTTTCAATGATTTGAACCTATCCTGTGAGTCCAGTTTTAGATTCCGATGCTTCACTTCAGGTTTACTGTATCCCTTGGACCTTCTTATTGACGATGAATTACAGAAATTGCATCGGAATTAAATTCAAAACGCACAATGCCGACTTAAGCAAAAGAGGACTGACACTCTCACTTTCTTTGTTTTGAACCTCTCCTGTGAGTCCAGTTTTAGATTCCGACGCTTCACTTCAGGTTTACTGTACCCGTTGGACCTTCTTATTGACGATGAAACACAGAAATTGCGTCCGAATTTAACACAAAAATCTCAATGGCGGCTTATGTACAAGAGGACTGACACTCTCACTTTCTATGATTTGAACATCTCCTGTGAGTCCAGTTCTAGATTCCGATGTTTCACTTCAGGTTTACTTTATCCCTTGGGCCTTCTTATTGACGATGAATCACAGATATTGCATGGGAATTAAATTTAAAACGCACAATGCCGACTTAAGTAAAAGAGGACTGACACTCTAACTTTTTATGATTTGAACCTCTCCTGTGAGTCCAGTTTTAGATTCCGATGCTTCACTTCAGGTTTACTGTATCCCTTGGACCTTCTTATTGACGATGAAACACAGAGTTTGCATCCGGATTTAATACAAAAGGTACAATGCCTACTTAAGTACAAGAGGACTGACACTCTAACTTTCTATAATTTGAACCTCTCCTGTGAGTCCAGTTTTAGATTCCGATGCTTTACTTCAGGTTTACTGTATCCCTTGGACCTTTTTATTGACGATGAAAACAGAAATTGCATCCGAATTTAATACAAAAGTCACAATGGCGAACTTAAGTACAAGAGGACTGACACTCTCACTTTCTATGATTTGAACCTCCCCTGTGAGTCCAGTTTTAGATTCCGATGCTTTACTTCAGGTTTACTGTATCCCTTGGACCTTCTTATTGACGACGAAACACAGAAATTGCATCTTAATTTAATACAAATGGCACAATGCCGACTTAAGTACAAGAGGACTGACACTCTCAGCTTCTATGATTCGAACCTCTCCTGTGACGTCAGATTTAGATTCCGATGCTTCACTTCATGTTTCCTGTATACCTTGCACCTTCTTATTGACGATGAAACACAGAAATTGCATCGGAATTAAATTCAAAAGGCACAATGCCGTTTAAAGTACAAGAATACTGACACTCTAACTTTCTATGATTAGCACCTCTCCTGTGAGTCCAGTTTTAGATTCCGATGCTTCACTTCAGGTTTACTGTATCCCTTGGACCTTCTTATTGACGATGAATTACAGAAATTGCATCGGAATTAAATTCAAAACGCACAATGCCGACTTAAGCAAAAGAGGACTGACACTCTCACTTTCTTTGTTTTGAACCTCTCCTGTGAGTCCAGTTTTAGATTTCGATGCTTCACTTCAGGTTTACTGTATCCCTTTGACCTTCTTATTGACGATGAAACACAGAAATTGCATCAGAATTAAATTCAAAAGGCACAATGCCGACTTAAGTACAAGAGGACGGACATTCTAACTTTCTATGATTTGAACTTCTCCAGTGAGTCCAGTTTTAGATTCCGATGCTTCACTTCAGGTTTACTGTTTCCCTTGGACCTTCTTATTGACGATGATACACAGAGTTTGCATCCGAATTTAATACAAGAGGCACAATGCCGACTTAATTACAAGAGGACTGACACTCTAACTTTCAATGATTTGAACCTATCCTGTGAGTCCAGTTTTAGATTCCGATGCTTCACTTCAGGTTTACTGTATCCCTTGGACCTTCTTATTGACGATGAAACACAGAAAATGCATCCGAATTTAATACAAAAGGCACAATGTCGTTTTAAGTACAAGAGGACTGACACTCTCACTTTCTATGATTTGAACCTATCCTGTGAGTCCAGTTTTAGATTCCGATGCTTCACTTCAGGTTTACTGTATCCCTTGGACCTTCTTATTGACGATGAAACACAGAAATTGCGTCCGAATTTAATACAAAAATCTCAATGGCGGCTTAAGTACAAGAGGACTGACACTCTCACTTTCTATGATTTGAACATCTCCTGTGTGTCCAGTTCTAGATTTCGATGCTTCACTTCAGGTTTACTTTATCCCTTTGACCTTCTTATTGACGATGAATCACAGATATTGCGTGGAAATTAAATTTAAAACACACAATGCCGACTTAAGTAAAAGAGGACTGACACTCTAACTTTTTATGATTTGAACCTCTCCTGTGAGTCCAGTTTTAGATTCCGATGCTTCACTTCATGTTTACTGTATCCCTTGGACCTTCTTATTGACGATGAAACACAGAGTTTGCATCCGGATTTAATACAAAAGTACAATGCCGACTTAATTACAAGAGGACTGACACTCTAACTTTCAATGATTTGAACCTCTCCTGTGAGTCCAGTTTTAGATTCCGATGCTTCACTTCAGGTTTACTGTATCCCTTGCAACTTCTTATTGACGATGTAACACAGAAATTGCATCCGAATTTTAAACAAATGGCACAATGCCAACTTAAGTACAAGGGCACTGACACTCTCACTTTCCATTATTCGAACTTCTCCTGTGAGGACAGATTTAGATTCCGATGCTTCACTTCAGGTTTACTGTATACCTTGCACCTTCTTATTGACGATGAAACACAGAAATTGCATCGGAATTAAATTCAAAAGGCACAATTCCGACTTAAGTACAAGAGGACTGACACTCTCACTTTCTATGATTTCAACCTCTCCTGTGAGTCCAGTTTTAGATTCCGATGCTTCACCTCAGGTTTACTGTATCCCTTGGACCTTCTTATTGACGATGAAACACAGAAATTGAATCCGAATTTAATACAAAAGGCACATTACCGACTTAAGTACAAGCGGAGTGACACCTTAACTTTCTATGATTTGAATCTCTCCTGTCAGTCCAGTTTTAGATTCCAATGCTTCACTTCAGGTTTACTGTATCCCTTGGACGTTCTTATTGACTATGAAACACAGAAATTGCTTCGGAATTAAATTGAAAAGGCACAGTGCCGACGTAAGTAGAAGACGACTAACACACTCACTTTCTATGATTTGAAACTCCCTGTGAGTCCAGTTTTAGATTCCGATGCTTCACTTCAGGGTTACTGTATATTTTGCACCTTCTTATTGACGAATAAACACAGAAATTGCATCGGAATTAAATTTAAAACGCACAATGCCGACTTAAGTAAAAGAGGACTGACACTTTCACCTTCTATGATTTGAATCTCTCCTGTGAGTCCAGTTTTAGATTCCGATGCTTCACTTCAGGTTTACTGTATCCCTTGGACCTTCTTATTGACGATGAAACACAGAGTTTGCATCCGGATTTAATACAAAAGGCACAATGCCGGCTTAAGTACAAGAGGACCGACACTCTAACTTTCTATGATTTGAACCTCTCCTGTGAGTCCAGTTTTAGATTCCGATGCTTTACTTCAGGTTTACTGTATCCCTTGGACCTTCTTATTGACGATGAAAGCAGAAATTGCATCCGAATTTAATACAAAAGGCACAATGCCGACTTAAGTACAAGACGACTGACACTCTCACTTTCTATAATTTGAACCTCCCCTGTGAGTCCAGTTTTAGATTCCGATGCTTCACTTCAGGTTTACTGTATCCCTTGGACCTTCTTATTGACGACGAAACACAGAAATTGCATCCGAATTTAATACAAATGGCACAATGCCGACTTAAGTACAAGAGAACTGACACTCTCACTTTCTATGATTCGAACCTCTCCTGTGAGTCCAGTTTTAGATTCCGATGCTTCACTTCAGGTTTACTGTATCCCTTGGACCTTCTTATTGACGATGAAACACAGAAATTGCGTCCGAATTTAATACAAAAATCTCAATGGCGGCTTAAGTACAAGAGGACTGACACTCTCACTTTCTATGATTTGAACATCTCCTGTGTGTCCAGTTCTAGATTTCGATGCTTCACTTCAGGTTTACTTTATCCCTTGGACCTTCTTATTGACGATGAATCACAGATATTGCGTGGAAATTAAATTTAAAACACACAATGCCGACTTAAGTAAAAGAGGACTGACACTCTAACTTTTTATGATTTGAACCTCTCCTGTGAGTCCAGTTTTAGATTCCGATGCTTCACTTCATGTTTACTGTATCCCTTGGACCTTCTTATTGACGATGAAACACAGAGTTTGCATCCGGATTTAATACAAAAGGTACAATGCCTACTTAAGTACAAGAGGACTGACACTCAAACTTTCTATACTTTGAACCTCTCCTGTGAGTCCAGTTCTAGATTCCGATGCTTTACTTCAGGTTTACTGTATCCCTTGGACCTTCTTATTGACGATGAAACACAGAAATTGCATCGGAATTAAATTCAAAAGGCACAATGCCGTCTTAAGTACAAGAATACTGACACTCTAACTTTCTATGATTGGCACCTCTCCTGTGAGTCCAGTTTTAGATTCCGATGCTTCACTTCAGGTTTACTGTATCCCTTGGACCTTCTTATTGACGATGAATTACAGAAATTGCATCGGAATTAAATTCAAAACGCACAATGCCGACTTAAGCAAAAGAGGACTGACACTCTAACTTTCTATGATTTGAACTTCTCCAGTGAGTCCAGTTTTAGATTCCGATGCTTCACTTCAGGTTTACTGTTTCCCTTAGACCTTCTTATTGACGATGAAACACAGAGTTTGCATCCGAATTTAATACAAAAGGCACAATGCCGACTTAATTACAAGAGGACTGACACTCTAACTTTCAATGATTTGAACCTCTCCTGTGAGTCCAGTTTTAGATTCCGATGCTTCACTTCAGGTTTACTGTATCCCTTGCAACTTCTTATTGACGATGTAACACAGAAATTGCATCCGAATTTTAAACAAATGGCACAATGCCAACTTAAGTACAAGGGCACTGACACTCTCACTTTCCATTATTCGAACTTCTCCTGTGAGGTCAGATTTAGATTCCGATGCTTCACTTCAGGTTTACTGTATACCTTGCACCTTCTTATTGACGATGAAACACAGAAATTGCATCGGAATTAAATTCAAAAGGCACAATTCCGACTTAAGTACAAGAGGACTGACACTCTCACTTTCTATGATTTCAACCTCTCCTGTGAGTCCAGTTTTAGATTCCGATGCTTCACCTCAGGTTTACTGTATCCCTTGGACCTTCTTATTGACGATGAAACACAGAAATTGAATCCGAATTTAATACAAAAGGCACATTACCGACTTAAGTACAAGCGGAGTGACACCTTAACTTTCTATGATTTGAATCTCTCCTGTCAGTCCAGTTTTAGATTCCAATGCTTCACTTCAGGTTTACTGTATCCCTTGGACGTTCTTATTGACTATGAAACACAGAAATTGCTTCGGAATTAAATTGAAAAGGCACAGTGCCGACGTAAGTAGAAGACGACTAACACACTCACTTTCTATGATTTGAAACTCCCTGTGAGTCCAGTTTTAGATTCCGATGCTTCACTTCAGGGTTACTGTATATTTTGCACCTTCTTATTGACGAATAAACACAGAAATTGCATCGGAATTAAATTTAAAACGCACAATGCCGACTTAAGTAAAAGAGGACTGACACTTTCACCTTCTATGATTTGAATCTCTCCTGTGAGTCCAGTTTTAGATTCCGATGCTTCACTTCAGGTTTACTGTATCCCTTGGACCTTCTTATTGACGATGAAACACAGAGTTTGCATCCGGATTTAATACAAAAGGCACAATGCCGGCTTAAGTACAAGAGGACCGACACTCTAACTTTCTATGATTTGAACCTCTCCTGTGAGTCCAGTTTTAGATTCCGATGCTTTACTTCAGGTTTACTGTATCCCTTGGACCTTCTTATTGACGATGAAAGCAGAAATTGCATCCGAATTTAATACAAAAGGCACAATGCCGACTTAAGTACAAGACGACTGACACTCTCACTTTCTTTAATTTGAACCTCCCCTGTGAGTCCAGTTTTAGATTCCGATGCTTCACTTCAGGTTTACTGTATCCCTTGGACCTTCTTATTGACGACGAAACACAGAAATTGCATCCGAATTTAATACAAATGGCACAATGCCGACTTAAGTACAAGAGAACTGACACTCTCACTTTCTATGATTCGAACCTCTCCTGTGAGGTCAGATTTAGATTCCGATGCTTCACTTCAGGTTTACTGTATACCTTGCACCTTCTTATTGACGATGAAACACAGAAATTGCATCGGAATTAAATTCAAAAGGCACAATGCCGTCTTAAGTACAAGAATACTGACATTCTAACTTTCTATGATTTGCACCTCTCCTGTGAGTCCAGTTTCAGATTCCGATGCTTCACTTCAGGGTTACTGTATACCTTCCACCTTCTTATTGACGATGAAACACAGAAATTTCATCGGAAATAATTTCAAAAGGCACAATGCCGACTTAAGTACAAGAGTACTGACAGTCTCACTTTCTATGATTTGAACCTCTCCTGTGAGTCCGGTTTTACATTCCGATGCTTCCCTTCAGGTTTACTGTATACCTTGGACCTTCTTATTGACGATGAAACACAGAAATTGCATCCGAATTTAATGCAAAAGGTACAATGCTGACTTAAGTACAAGAGGACTGACACTCTAACTTTCTATGATTTGCACCGCTCCTGTGAGTCCAGTTTTAGATTCCGATGCTTCACTTCAGGTTTACTGTATCCCTTGGACCTTTCATATTGACGATGAAACACAGAAATTTCATCCGAATTTAATACAAAAATCACAATGGCGACTTTAGTACAACTGGACCGACAATCTCACTTTCTATGATTTGAATCTCTCCTGTGAGTCCAGTTTTAGATTCCGATGCTTCACTTCAGGTTTACTGTGTCCCTTGGACCTTCTTATAGACGATGAAACACAGATATTGCATCGGAATTAAATTTAATATGCACAATGCCGACTTAAGTAAAAGAGGACTGACGCTCTAACTTTCTATGGTTTGAACCTCTCCTGTGAGTCCAGTTTTAGATTCCGATGCTTCACTTCAGGTTTACTGTATCCCTTGGACCTTCTTATTGACGACGAAGCACAGAAATTGCATCCGAATATAATACAAATGGCACAATGCCGACTTAAGTACAAGAGGACTGACACTCTCACTTTCTATGATTCGGACCTCTGCTGTGAGGTCAGATTTAGATTCCGATGCTTCACTTCATATTTACTGTATACCTTGCACCTTCTTATTGACGATTAAACACAGAAACTGCATCCGAATTTAATACAAAAGGCACAATGGCGACTTAAGTACAAGAGGACTGACACTCTCACTTTCTATGATTTGAACCTATCCTGTGCGTCCAGTTTTAGATTCCGATGCTTCACTTCAGGTTTACTGTATCCGTTGGACCTTCTTATTGACGATGAAACACAGAAATTGCATCCGAAATTAATACAAAAGTCACAATGGCGACTTAAGTACAAGAGGACCGACATTCTCACTTTCTATGATTTGAACCTCTCCTGTGAGTCCAGTTTTAGATTCCGATGCTTCACTTCAGGTTTTCTGTATCCGTTGGACATTCTTATTGACGATGAAACACAGAAATTGCATCGGAATTAAATTTAAAACGCACAATGCCGACTTAAGTAAAAGAGGACTGACACTCTCACTTTCTATGATTTGAATCTCTCCTGTGAGTCCAGTTTTAGATTCCGATGCTTCACTTCAGGTTTACTGTATCCCTTAGACCTTCTTATTGACGATAAAACACAGAGTTTGCATCCGGATTTAATACAAAAGGCACAATGCCGACATAAGTACAAGAGGACTGACACTCTAACTTTCTCTGATTTGAACCTCTCCTGTGAGTCCAGTTTTAGATTCCGATGCTTCACTTCAGGTTTACTGTATCCGTTGGACCTTTTTATTGACGATGAAACACAGAAATTTCATCCGAAAGTAATACAATAGTCACAATGGTGACTTAAGTACAAGAGGACTGACACTCTCACTTTCTATGATTTGAATCTCTCCTGTGAGTCCAGTTTTAGATTCCGATGCTTCACTTCAGGTTTACTGTATCCCTTGGACCTTCTTATTGACGATGAAACACAGAAATTGCGTCCGAATTTAATACAAAATCCTCAATGGCGGCTTAAGTACAAGTGGTCTGACACTCTCACTTTCTATGATTTGAACATCTCCTGTGAGTCCAGTTCTAGATTCCGATGCTTCACTTCAGGTTTACTTTATCCCTTGGACCTTCTTATTGACGATGAATCACAGATATTGCATGGGAATTAAATTTAAAACGCACAATGCCGACTAAAGTAAAAGAGGACTGACACTCTAACTTTTTATGATTTGAACCTCTCCTGTGAGTCCAGTTTTAGATTCCGATGCTTCACTTCAGGTATACTGTATCCCTTGGACCTTCTTATTGACGATGAAAACAGAAATTGTATCCGAATTTAATACAAAAGGCACAATGGCGACTTAAGTACAAGAGGACTGACACTCTCACTTTCTATGATTTGAACCTCCCCTGTGAGTCCAGTTTTAGATTCCGATGCTTTACTTCAGGTTTACTGTATCCCTTGGACCTTCTTATTGACGACGAAACACAGAAATTGCATCTTAATTTAATACAAATGGCACAATGCCGACTTAAGTATAAGAGGACTGACACTCTCACCTTCTATGATTCGAACCTCTCCTGTGAGGTCAGATTTAGATTCCGATGCTTCACTTCAGGTTTACTGTATACCTTGCACCTTCTTATTGACGAATAAACACAGAAACTGCATCGGAATTAAATTTAAAACGCACAATGCCGACTTAAGTAAAAGAGGACTGACACTTTCACTTTCTATGATTTGAATCTCTCCTGTGAGTCCAGTTTTAGATTCCGATGCTTCACTTCAGGTTTACTGTATCCCTTGGACCTTCTTATTGACGATGAAACACAGAGTTTGCATCCGGATTTAATACAAAAGGCACAATGCCGGCTTAAGTACAAGAGGACTGACACTCTAACTTTCTATGATTTGAACCTCTCCTGTGAGTCCAGTTTTAGATTCCGATGCTTTACTTCAGGTTTACTGTATCCCTTGGACCTTCTTTTTGACGATGAAAGCAGAAATTGCATCCGAATTTAATACAAAAGGCACAATGCCGACTTAAGTACAAGAGGACTGACACTCTCACTTTCTATGATTTGAACCTCCCCTGTGAGTCCAGTTTTAGATTCCGATGCTTCACTTCAGGTTTACTGTATCCCTTGGACCTTCTTATTGACGACGAAACACAGAAATTGCATCCGAATTTAATACAAATGGCACAATGCCGACTTAAGTACAAGAGAACTGACACTCTCACTTTCTATGATTCGAATCTCTCCTGTGAGGTCAGATTTAGATTCCGATGCTTCACTTCAGGTTTACTGTATACCTTGCACCTTCTTATTGACGATGAAACACAGAAATTGCATCGGAATTAAATTCAAAAGGCACAAGGCCGTCTTAAGTACAAGAATACTGACATTCTAACTTTCTATGATTTGCACCTCTCCTGTGAGTCCAGTTTCAGATTCCGATGCTTCACTTCAGGGTTACTGTATACCTTCCACCTTCTTATTGACGATGAAACACAGAAATTTCATCGGAAATAATTTCAAAAGGCACAATGCCGACTTAAGTACAAGAGTACTGACAGTCTCACTTTCTATGATTTGAACCTCTCCTGTGAGTCCGGTTTTACATTCCGATGCTTCACTTCAGGTTTACTGTATCCCTTGGACCTTCTTATTGACGATGAAACACAGAAATTGCATCCGAATTTAATGCAAATGGTACAATGCTGACTTAAGTACAAGAGGACTGACACTCTAACTTTCTATGATTTGCACCGCTCCTGTGAGTCCAGTTTTAGATTCCGATGCTTCACTTCAGGTTTACTGTATCCCTTGGACCTTTCATATTGACGATGAAACACAAAAATTTCATCCGAATTTAATACAAAAATCACAATGGCGACTTTAGTACAACAGGACCGACAATCTCACTTTCTATGATTTGAATCTCTCCTGTGAGTCCAGTTTTAGATTCCGATGCTTCACTTCAGGTTTACTGTATCCCTTGGACCTTCTTATAGACGATGAAACACAGATATTGCATCGGAATTAAATTTAATATGCACAATGTCGACTTAAGTAAAAGAGGACTGACGCTCTAACTTTCTATGGTTTGAACCTCTCCTGTGAGTCCAGTTTTAGATTCCGATGCTTCACTTCAGGTTTACTGTATCCCTTGGACCATCTTATTGACGACGAAGCACAGAAATTGCATCCGAATATAATACAAATGGCACAATGCCGACTTAAGTACAAGAGGACTGACACTCTCACTTTCTATGATTCGAACCTCTCCTGTGAGGTCAGATTTAGATTCCGATGCTTCACTTCAGGTTTACTGTATACCTTGCACCTTCTTATTGACGATTAAACACAGAAACTGCATCCGAATTTAATACAAAAGGCACAATGGCGACTTAAGTACAAGAGGACTGACACTCTCACTTTCTATGATTTGAACCTATCCTGTGCGTCCAGTTTTAGATTCGGATGCTTCACTTCAGGTTTACTGTATCCGTTGGACCTTCTTATTGACGATGAAACACAGAAATTGCATCCGAAATTAATACAAAAGTCACAATGGTGACTTAAGTACAAGAGGACCGACATTCTCACTTTCTATGATTTGAACCTCTCCTGTGAGTCCAGTTTTAGATTCCGATGCTTCACTTCAGGTTTTCTGTATCCGTTGGACCTTCTTATTGACGATGAAACACAGAAATTGCATCGGAATTAAATTTAAAACGCACAATGCCGACTTAAGTAAAAGAGGACTGACACTCTCACTTTCTATGATTTGAATCTCTCCTGTGAGTCCAGTTTTAGATTCCGATGCTTCACTTCAGGTTTACTGTATCCCTTAGACCTTCTTATTGACGATAAAACACAGAGTTTGCATCCGGATTTAATACAAAAGGCACAATGCCGACATAAGTACAAGAGGACTGACACTCTAACTTTCTATGATTTGAACCTCTCCTGTGAGTCCAGTTTTAGATTCCGATGCTTCACTTCAGGTTTACTGTATCCGTTGGACCTTCTTATTGACGATGAAACACAGAAATTTCATCCGAAAAAAATACAATAGTCACAATGGTGACTTAAGTACAAGAGGACTGACACTCTCACTTTCTATGATTTGAATCTCTCCTGTGAGTCCAGTTTTAGATTCCGATGCTTCACTTCAGGTTTACTGTATCCCTTGGACCTTCTTATTGACGATGAAACACAGATATTGCGTCCGAATTTAATACAAAAACCTCAATGGCGGCTTAAGTACAAGTGGTCTGACACTCTCACTTTCTATGATTTGAACATCTCCTGTGAGTCCAGTTCTAGATTCCGATGCTTCACTTCAGGTTTACTTTATCCCTTGGACCTTCTTATTGACGATGAATCACAGATATTGCATGGGAATTAAATTTAAAACGCACAATGCCGACTAAAGTAAAAGAGGACTGACACTCTAACTTTTTATGATTTGAACCTCTCCTGTGAGTCCAGTTTTAGATTCCGATGCTTCACTTCAGGTTTACTGTATCCCTTGGACCTTCTTATTGACGATGAAAACAGAAATTGCATCCGAATTTAATACAAAAGGCACAATGGCGACTTAAGTACAAGAGGACTGACACTCTCACTTTCTATGATTTGAACCTCCCCTGTGAGTCCAGTTTTAGATTCCGATGCTTTACTTCAGGTTTACTGTATCCCTTGGACCTTCTTATTGACGACGAAACACAGAAATTGCATCTTAATTTAATACAAATGGCACAATGCCGACTTAAGTACAAGAGGACTGACACTCTCACCTTCTATGATTCGAACCTCTCCTGTGAGGTCAGATTTAGATTCCGATGCTTCACTTCAGGTTTACTGTATACCTTGCACCTTCTTATTGACGATGAAACACAGAAATTGCATCGGAATTAAATTCAAAAGGCACAATGCCGTCTTAAGTACAAGAATACTGACACTCTAACTTTCTATGATTGGCACCTCTCCTGTGAGTCCAGTTTTAGATTCCGATGCTTCACTTCAGGTTTACTGTATCCCTTGGACCTTTCATATTGACGATGAAACACAGAAATTTCATCCGAATTTAATACAAAAATCACAATGGCGACTTCAGTACAACAGGACCGACAATCTCACTTTCTATGATTTGAATCTCTCCTGTGAGTCCAGTTTTAGATTCCGATGCTTCACTTCAGGTTTACTGTATCCCTTGGACCTTCTTATAGACGATGAAACACAGATATTGCATCGGAATTAAATTTAATATGCACAATGCCGACTTAAGTAAAAGAGGACTGACGCTCTAACTTTCTATGGTTTGAACCTCTCCTGTGAGTCCAGTTTCAGATTCCGATGCTTCACTTCAGGTTTACTGTATCCCTTGGACATTCTTATTGACGACGAAGCACAGAAATTGCATCCGAATATAATACAAATGGCACAATGCCGACTTAAGTACAAGAGGACTGACACTCTCACTTTCTATGATTCGAACCTCTCCTGTGAGGTCAGATTTAGATTCCGATGCTTCACTTCAGGTTTACTGTATACCTTGCACCTTCTTATTGACGATTAAACACAGAAACTGCATCCGAATTTAATACAAAAGGCACAATGGCGACTTAAGTACAAGAGGACTGACACTCTCACTTTCTATGATTTGAACCTATCCTGTGCGTCCAGTTTTAGATTCCGATGCTTCACTTCAGGTTTACTGTATCCGTTGGACCTTCTTATTGACGATGAAACACAGAAATTGCATCCGAAATTAATACAAAAGTCACAATGGTGACTTAAGTACAAGAAAACCGACATTCTCACTTTCTATGATTTGAACCTCTCCTGTGAGTCCAGTTTTAGATTCCGATGCTTCACTTCACGTTTTCTGTATCCGTTGGACCTTCTTATTGACGATGAAACACAGAAATTGCATCGGAATTAAATTTAAAACGCACAATGCCGACTTAAGTAAAAGAGGACTGACACTCTCACTTTCTATGATTTGAATCTCTCCTGTGAGTCCAGTTTTAGATTCCGATGCTTCACTTCAGGTTTACTGTATCCCTTAGACCTTCTTATTGACGATAAAACACAGAGTTTGCATCCGGATTTAATACAAAAGGCACAATGCCGACATAAGTACAAGAGGACTGACACTCTAACTTTCTATGATTTGAACCTCTCCTGTGAGTCCAGTTTTAGATTCCGATGCTTCACTTCAGGTTTACTGTATCCGTTGGACCTTCTTATTGACGATGAAACACAGAAATTTCATCCGAAAGTAATACAATAGTCACAATGGTGACTTAAGTACAAGAGGACTGACACTCTCACTTTCTATGATTTGAATCTCTCCTGTGAGTCCAGTTTTAGATTCCGATGCTTCACTTCAGGTTTACTGTATCCCTTGGACCTTCTTATTGACGATGAAACACAGAAATTGCGTCCGAATTTAATACAAAATCCTCAATGGCGGCTTAAGTACAAGTGGTCTGACACTCTCACTTTCTATGATTTGAACATCTCCTGTGAGTCCAGTTCTAGATTCCGATGCTTCACTTCAGGTTTACTTTATCCCTTGGACCTTCTTATTGACGATGAATCACAGATATTGCATGGGAATTAAATTTAAAACGCACAATGCCGACTAAAGTAAAAGAGGACTGACACTCTAACTTTTTATGATTTGAACCTCTCCTGTGAGTCCAGTTTTAGATTCCGATGCTTCACTTCAGGTTTACTGTATCCCTTGGACCTTCTTATTGACGATGAAAACAGAAATTGCATCCGAATTTAATACAAAAGGCACAATGGCGACTTAAGTACAAGAGGACTGACACTCTCACTTTCTATGATTTGAACCTCCCCTGTGAGTCCAGTTTTAGATTCCGATGCTTTACTTCAGGTTTACTGTATCCCTTGGACCTTCTTATTGACGACGAAACACAGAAATTGCATCTTAATTTAATACAAATGGCACAATGCCGACTTAAGTACAAGAGGACTGACACTCTCACCTTCTATGATTCGAACCTCTCCTGTGAGGTCAGATTTAGATTCCGATGCTTCACTTCAGGTTTACTGTATACCTTGCACCTTCTTATTGACGATGAAACACAGAAATTGCATCGGAATTAAATTCAAAAGGCACAATGCCGTCTTAAGTACAAGAATACTGACACTCTAACTTTCTATGATTGGCACCTCTCCTGTGAGTCCAGTTTTAGATTCCGATGCTTCACTTCAGGTTTACTGTATCCCTTGGACCTTTCATATTGACGATGAAACACAGAAATTTCATCCGAATTTAATACAAAAATCACAATGGCGACTTCAGTACAACAGGACCGACAATCTCACTTTCTATGATTTGAATCTCTCCTGTGAGTCCAGTTTTAGATTCCGATGCTTCACTTCAGGTTTACTGTATCCCTTGGACCTTCTTATAGACGATGAAACACAGATATTGCATCGGAATTAAATTTAATATGCACAATGCCGACTTAAGTAAAAGAGGACTGACGCTCTAACTTTCTATGGTTTGAACCTCTCCTGTGAGTCCAGTTTTAGATTCCGATGCTTCACTTCAGGTTTACTGTATCCCTTGGACATTCTTATTGACGACGAAGCACAGAAATTGCATCCGAATATAATACAAATGGCACAATGCCGACTTAAGTACAAGAGGACTGACACTCTCACTTTCTATGATTCGAACCTCTCCTGTGAGGTCAGATTTAGATTCCGATGCTTCACTTCAGGTTTACTGTATACCTTGCACCTTCTTATTGACGATTAAACACAGAAACTGCATCCGAATTTAATACAAAAGGCACAATGGCGACTTAAGTACAAGAGGACTGACACTCTCACTTTCTATGATTTGAACCTATCCTGTGCGTCCAGTTTTAGATTCCGATGCTTCACTTCAGGTTTACTGTATCCGTTGGACCTTCTTATTGACGATGAAACACAGAAATTGCATCCGAAATTAATACAAAAGTCACAATGGTGACTTAAGTACAAGAAAACCGACATTCTCACTTTCTATGATTTGAACCTCTCCTGTGAGTCCAGTTTTAGATTCCGATGCTTCACTTCACGTTTTCTGTATCCGTTGGACCTTCTTATTGACGATGAAACACAGAAATTGCATCGGAATTAAATTTAAAACGCACAATGCCGACTTAAGTAAAAGAGGACTGACACTCTCACTTTCTATGATTTGAATCTCTCCTGTGAGTCCAGTTTTAGATTCCGATGCTTCACTTCAGGTTTACTGTATCCCTTAGACCTTCTTATTGACGATAAAACACAGAGTTTGCATCCGGATTTAATACAAAAGGCACAATGCCGACATAAGTACAAGAGGACTGACACTCTAACTTTCTATGATTTGAACCTCTCCTGTGAGTCCAGTTTTAGATTCCGATGCTTCACTTCAGGTTTACTGTATCCGTTGGACCTTCTTATTGACGATAAAACACAGAGTTTGCATCCGGATTTAATACAAAAGGCACAATGCCGACATAAGTACAAGAGGACTGACACTCTAACTTTCTATGATTTGAACCTCTCCTGTGAGTCCAGTTTTAGATTCCGATGCTTCACTTCAGGTTTACTGTATCCCTTGGACCTTCTTATTGACGATGAAAACAGAAATTGCATCCGATTTTAATACAAAAGGCACAATGGCGACTTAAGTACAAGAGGACTGACACTCTCACTTTCTATGATTTGAACCTCCCCTGTGAGTCCAGTTTTAGATTCCGATGCTTTACTTCAGGTTTACTGTATCCCTTGGACCTTCTTATTGACGACGAAACACAGAAATTGCATCTTAATTTAATACAAATGGCACAATGCCGACTTAAGTACAAGAGGACTGACACTCTCACCTTCTATGATTCGAACCTCTCCTGTGAGGTCAGATTTAGATTCCGATGCTTCACTTCAGGTTTACTGTACACCTTGCACCTTCTTATTGACGATGAAACACAGAAATTGCATCGGAATTAAATTCAAAAGGCACAATGCCGTCTTAAGTACAAGAATACTGACACTCTAACTTTCTATGATTGGCACCTCTCCTGTGAGTCCAGTTTTAGATTCCGATGCTTCACTTCAGGTTTACTGTATCCCTTGGACCTTCTTATTGACGATGAATTACAGAAATTGCATCGGAATTAAATTCAAAACGCACAATGCCGACTTATGCAAAAGAGGACTGACTCTCTCACATTCTTTGTTTTGAACCTCTCCTGTGCGTCCAGTTTTAGATTTCGATGCTTCACTTCAGGTTTACTGTATCCCTTTGACCTTCTTATTGACGATGAAACACAGATATTGCATCAGAATTAAATTCAAAAGGCACAATGCCGACTTAAGTACAAGAGGACGGACACTCTAAATTTCTATGATTTGAACTTCTCCAGTGAGTCTAGTTTTAGATTCCGATGCTTTACTTGAGGTTTACTCTTTCCCTTGGACCTTCTTATTGACGATGAAACACAGAGTTTGCATCCGAATTTAATACAAAAGGTACAATGCCTACTTAAGTACAAGAGGACTGACACTCTAACTTTCTATAATTTGAACCTCTCCTGTGAGTCCAGTTTTAGATTCCGATGCTTTACTTCAGGTTTACTGTATCCCTTGGACCTTCTTATTGACGACGAAACACAGAAATTGCATCTTAATTTCATACAAATGGCACAATGCCGACTTAAGTACAAGAGGACTGACACTCTCACTTTCTATGATTTGAACCTCCCCTGTGAGTCTAGTTTTAGATTCCGATGCTTTACTTCAGGTTTACTGTATCCCTTGGACCGTCTTATTGACGACGAAACACAGAAATTGCATCTTAATGTAATACAAATGGCACAATGCCGACTAAAGTACAAGAGGACTGACACTCTCATCTTCTATGATTCGAACCTCTCCTGTGAGGTCAGATTTAGATTCCGATGCTTCACTTCAGGTTTACTGTATACCTTGCACCTTCTTATTGACGATGAAACACAGAAATTGCATCGGAATTAAATTCAAAAGGCACAATGCCGTCTTAAGTACAAGAATACTGACACTCTAACTTTCTATGATTGGCACCTCTCCTGTGAGTCCAGTTTTAGATTCCGATGCTTCACTTCAGGTTTACTGTATCCCTTGGACCTTCGTATTGACGATGAATTACAGAAATTGCATCGGAATTAAATTCAAAACGCACAATGCCGACTTAAGCAAAAGAGGACTGACACTCTCATTTTCTTTGTTTTGAACCTCTCCTGTGAGTCCAGTTTTAGATTTCGATGCTCCACTTCAGGTTTACTGTATCCCTTTGACCTTCGTATTGAAGATGAAACACAGAAATTGCATCAGAATTAAATTCAAAAGGCACAATGCCGACTTAAGTACAAGAGGACTGACACTCTCACTTTCTATGATTTGAACCTCTCCTGTGAGTCCGGTTTTACATTCCGATGCTTCACCTCAGGTTTACTGTATCCCTTGGCCCTTCTTATTGACGATGAAACACAGATATTGCATCCGAATTTAAAACAAAAGGTACAATGCTGACTTAAGTACAAGAGGACTGACACTCTAACGTTCTATGATTTGCACCACTCCTGTGAGTCCAGTTTTAGATTCCGATGCTTCACTTCAGGTTTACTGTATCCCTTGGACCTTCTTATTGACGATGAAACACAGAAATTGCATCCGAATTTAATACAAAAGTCACAATGGCGACTTTAGTACAAGAGGACCGACAATCTCACTTTCTACGATTTGAATCTCTCCTGTGAGTCCAGTTTTAGATTCCGATGCTTCACTTCAGGTTTACTGTATCCCTTGGACCTTCTTATAGACGATGAAACACAGATATTGCATCGGAATTAAATTTAATATGCACAATGCCGACTTAAGTAAAAGAGGACTGACACTCTCACTTTCTATGGTTCGAACCTCTCCTGTGAGTCCAGTTTTAGATTCCGATGCTTCACTTCAGGATTACTGTATCCCTTGGACCTTCTTATTGACGATGAAACACAGAGTTTGCATCCGAATTTAATACAAAACGCATAATGCCGACTTAAGTACAAGAGGACTGACACTCTAACTTTCTATGATTTGTACCTCTCCAGTGAGTCCAGTTGTAGATTCCGATGCTTTACTTCAGGTTTACTGTATCCCTTGGACCTTCGTATTGACGATTAAACACAGAAACTGCATCCGAATTTAAAACAAAAGGCACAATGGCGACTTAAGTACAAGAGGACTGACACTTTCACTTTCTATGATTTGAACCTCTCCTGTGAGTCCAGTCTTAGATTCCGATGCTTCACTTCAGGTTTTCTGTATCCCTTGGACCTTCTTATTGACGATGAAACACAGAAATTGCATCGGAATTAAATTTAAAACGCACAATGCCGACTTAAGTAAAAGAAGACTGACACTCTCACTTTCTATGATTTGAATCTCTCCTGTGAGTCCAGTTTTAGATTCCGATGCTTCACTTCAGGTTTACTGTATCCCTTGGACCATCTTATTGACGATGAAACACAGAGTTTGCATCCGGATTTAATACAAAAGGCACAATGCCGGCTTAAGTACAAGAGGACTGACACTCTAACTTTCTATGATTTGAACCTCTCCTGTGAGTCCAGTTTTAGATTCCGATGCTTTACTTCAGGTTTACTGTATCCCTTTGCCCTTCTTATTGACGATGAAAACATAAATTGCATCCGAATTTAATACAAAAGGCACAATGCCGACTTAAGTACAAGAGGACTGACACTCTCACTTTCTATGATTTGAACCTGCCCTGTGAGTCCAGTTTTAGATTCCGATGCTTCACTTCAGGTTTACTGTATCCCTTGGACCTTCTTATTGACGACGAAACACAGAAATTGCATCCGAATTTAATACAAATGGCACAATGCCGACTTACGTGCAAGAGGACTGACACTCTCACTTTCTATGATTCGAACCTCTCCTGTGAGGTCAGATTTAGATTCCGATTCTTCACTTCAGGTTTACTGTATACCTTGCACCTTCTTATTGACGATGAAACACAGGAATTGCATCGGAATTAAATTCAAAAGGCACAATGCCGTCTTAAGTACAAGAATACTGACACTCTAACTTTCTATGATTGGCACCTCTCCTGTGAGTCCAGTTTTAGATTCCGATGCTTCACTTCAGGTTTACTGTATCCCTTGGACCTTCGTATTGACGATGAATTAAAGAAATTGCATCGGAATTAAATTCAAAACGCACAATGCCGACTTAAGCAAAAGAGGACTGACACTCTCATTTCCTTTGTTTTGAACCTCTCCTGTGAGTCCAGTTTTAGATTTCGATGCTCCACTTCAGGTTTACTGTATCCCTTTGACCTTCTTATTGAAGATGAAACACAGAAATTGCATCAGAATTAAATTCAAAAGGCACAATGCCGACTTAAGTACAAGAGGACTGACACTCTCACTTTCTATGATTTGAACCTCTCCTGTGAGTCCGGTTTTACATTCCGATGCTTCACCTCAGGTTTACTGTATCCCTTGGCCCTTCTTATTGACGATGAAACACAGAAATTGCATCCGAATTTAAAACAAAAGGTACAATGCTGACTTAAGTACAAGAGGACTGACACTCTAACGTTCTATGATTTGCACCACTCCTGTGAGTCCAGTTTTAGATTCCGATGCTTCACTTCAGGTTTACTGTATCCCTTGGACCTTCTTATTGACGATGAAACACAGAAATTGCATCCGAATTTAATACAAAAGTCACAATGGCGACTTTAGTACAAGAGGACCGACAATCTCACTTTCTATGATTTGAATCTCTCCAGTGAGTCCAGTTTTAGATTCCGATGCTTCACTTCAGGTTTACTGTATCCCTTGGACCTTCTTATAGACGATGAAACACAGATATTGCATCGGAATTAAATTTAATATGCACAATGCCGACTTAAGTAAAAGAGGACTGACACTCTCACTTTCTGTGGTTCGAACCTCTCCTGTGAGTCCAGTTTTAGATTCCGATGCTTCACTTCAGGATTACTGTATCCCTTGGACCTTCTTATTGACGATGAAACACAGAGTTTGCATCCGAATTTAATACAAAACGCATAATGCCGACTTAAGTACAAGAGGACTGACACTCTAACTTTCTATGATTTGTACCTCTCCAGTGAGTCCAGTTGTAGATTCCGATGCTTTACTTCAGGTTTACTGTATCCCTTGGACCTTCGTATTGACGATTAAACACAGAAACTGCATCCGAATTTAATACAAAAATCACAATGGCGACTTTAGTACAAGAGGACCGACAATCTCACTTTCTATGATTTGAATCTCTCCTGTGAGTCCAGTTTTAGATTCCGATGCTTCACTTCAGGTTTACTGTATCCCTTGGACCTTCTTATAGACGATGAAACACAGATATTGCATCGGAATTAAATTTAATATGCACAATGCCGACTTAAGTAAAAGAGGACTGACACTCTCACTTTCTATGATTCGAACCTCTCCTGTGAGGTCAGATTTAGATTCCGATTCTTCACTTCAGGTTTACTGTATACCTTGCACCTTCTTATTGACGATGAAACACAGGAATTGCATCGGAATTAAATTCAAAAGGCACAATGCCGTCTTAAGTACAAGAATACTGACTTTCTAACTTTCTATGATTTGCACCTCTCCTGTGAGTCCAGTTTTAGATTCCGATGCTTCACTTCAGGGTTACTGTATACCTTGCACCTTCTTATTGACGATGAAACACAGAAATTGCATCGGAAATAATTTCAAAAGGCACAATGCCGACTTAAGTACAAGAGGACTGACAGTCTCACTTTCTATGATTTGAACCACTCCTGTGAGTCCGGTTTTACATTCTGATGCTTCACTTCAGGTTTACTGTATCCCTTGGACCTTCTTATTGACGATGAAGCACAGAAATTGCATCCGAATTTAATACAAAAGGTACAATGCTGACTTAAGTACAAGAGGACTGACACTCTAACTTTCTATGATTTGCACCTCTCCTGTGAGTCCAGTTTTAGATTCCGATGCTTCACTTCAGGTTTACTGTATCCCTTGGACCTTCTTATTGACGATGAAACACAGAAATTGCATCCGAATTTAATACAAAAATCACAATGGCGACTTTAGTACAAGAGGACCGACAATCTCACTTTCTATGATTTGAATCTCTCCTGTGAGTCCAGTTTTAGATTCCGATGCTTCACTTCAGGTTTACTGTATCCCTTGGACCTTCTTATAGACGATGAAACACAGATATTGCATCGGAATTAAATTTAATATGCACAATGCCGACTTAAGTAAAAGAGGACTGACACTCTAACTTTCTATGCTTTGAACCTCTCCTGTGAGTCCAGTTTTAGATTCCGATGCTTCACTTCAGGTTTACTCTATCCCTTGGACCTTCTTATTGACGACGAAGCACAGAAATTGCATCCGAATATAATACAAATGGCACAATGCCGACTTAAGTACAAGAGGAATGACACTCTCACTTTCTATGATTCGAACCTCTCCTGTGAGGTCAGATTTAGATTCCGATGCTTCACTTCAGGTTTACTGTATACCTTGCACCTTCTTATTGACGATTAAACACAGAAACTGCATCCGAATTTAATACAAAAGGCACAATGGCGACTTAAGTACAAGAGGACTGACACTCTCACTTTCTATGATTTGATTCTATCCTGTGCGTCCAGTTTTAGATTCCGATGCTTCACTTCAGGTTTACTGTATCCGTTGGACCTTCTTATTGACGATGAAACACAGAAATTGCATCCGAAATTAATACAAAAGTCACAATGGTGACTTAAGTACAAGAGGACTGACATTCTCACTTTCTATGATTTGAACCTCTCCTGTGAGTCCAGTTTTAGATTCCGATGCTTCACTTCAGGTTTTCTGTATCCCTTGGACCTTCTTATTGACGATGAAACGCAGAAATTGCATCGGAATTAAATTTAAAACGCACAATGCCGACTTAACTAAAAGAGGACTGACACTCTCACATTCTATGATTTGAATCTCTCCTGTGAGTCCATATTTAGATTCCGATGCTTCACTTCAGGTTTACTGTATCTCTTGGACCTTCTTATTGACGATTGAACACAGAGTTTGCATCCGGATTTAGTACAAAAGGCTCAATGCCGACTTAAGTACAAGAGGACTGACACTCTAACTTTCTATGATTTGAACCTCTCCTGTGAGTCCAGTTTTAGATTCCGATGCTTCACTTCAGGTTTACTGTATCCGTTGGACCTTCTTATTGACGATGAAACACAGAAATTGCATCCGAAATTAATACAAAAGTCACAATGGTGACTTAAGTACAAGAGGACTGAAACTCTCACTTTCTATGATTTGAACCTCCCCTGTGAGTCCAGTTTTAGATTCCGATGCTTCACTTCAGGTTTTCTGTATCCCTTGGACCTTCTTATTGGCGATGAAACACAGAAATTGCATCGGAATTAAATTTAAAACGCACAATGCCGACTTAAGTAAAACAGGACTGACACTCTCACTTTCTATGATTTGAATCTCTCCTGTGAGTCCAGTTTTAGATTCCGATGCTTCAATTCGGGTTTACTGTATACCTTGCACCTTCTTATTGACGATGAAACACAGAAATTGCATCGGAATTAAATTCATAAGGCACAATGCCGTCTTAAGTACAAGAATACTGACATTCTAACTTTCTATGATTTGCACCTCTCCTGTGAGTCCAGTTTTAGAGTCCGATGCTTCCCTTCAGGTTTACTGTATCCCTTGGACCTTCTTATTGACGATGAAACACAGAAATTGCATCAGAATTAAATTCGAAAGGCACAATGCCGACTTAAGTACAAGAGGACTGACACTCTAACTTTCTATGATTTGAACTTCTCCACTGAGTCCAGTTTTAGATTCCGATGCTTCACTTCAGGTTTACTGTTTCCCTTGGACCTTCTTATTGACGATAAAACACAGAGTTTGCATCCGAATTTAATACAAAAGGCACAATGCCGACTTAATTACAAGAGGACTGACATTCTAACTTTCTATGATTTGAACCTCTCCTGTGAGTCCAGTTTTAGATTCCGATGCTTCACTTCAGGTTTACTGTATCCCTTGGACCTTCTTATTGACGATGAAACACAGAAATTGCATCCGAATTTAATACAAAAGGGACAATGGCGACTTAAGTACAAGGGGACTGAAACTCTCACTTTCTACGATTTGAACCTATCCTGTGAGTCCAGTTTTAGATTCCGATGCTTCACTTCAGGTTTACTGTATCCCTTGGACCTTCTTATTGACGATGAAACACAGAAATTGCATCCGAATTTAATACAAATGGCACAATGCCGACTTAAGTACAAGGCCACTGACACTCTCACTTTCCATGATTCGATCTTCTCCTGTGGGGTCAGATTTAGATTCCGATGCTTCACCTCAGGTTTACTGTATCTCTTGGACCTTCTTTTTGACTATGAAACACAGAAATTGCATCCGAATTTATTACAAATGGCACAATGCCGACTTAAGTAAAAGAGGACTGACACTCTAACATTCTATGATTTGAACCTCTCCTGCGAGTCCAGTTTTAGATTCCGATGCTTCACTTCAGGTTTACTGTATACCTTGCACCTTCTTATTGACGATGAAACACAGAAATTGCATCGGAATTAAATTCAAGAGGCACAATGCTGACTTAAGTAAAATAGGACTGACACTCTCACTTTCTATGATTTGAACCTCTCCCGTGCGTCCAGTCTTAGATTCCGATGCCCACTTCAGGTTTACTGTATCCCTTGGACCTTCTTATTGACAATGAAACACAGAAATAGCATCGGAATTAAATTCAAGAGGCACAATGCCGACTTAAGTACAAGAGGACTGACACTCTAACTTTCTATGATTTGAACCTCTCCTGTGAGTCCAGGTTTAGATTCCGATGCTTCACTTCAGGTTTACTGTATCCCTTGGACCTTCTTATTGACGATGAAACACAGAGTTTGCATCCGAATTTAATACAAAAGGCACAATGCCGACTTAAGTACAAGAGGACTGTCACTCTAACTTTCTATGATTTGAACCACACCTGTGAGTCCAGTTTTAGATTCCGATGCTTTACTTCAGGTTTACTGTATCCCTTGGACCTTCTGATTGACGATGAAATACAGAAATTGCATCTGAATTTAATACAAAAGGCACAATGGCGACTTAAGTACAATAGGAGTGACACTCTCACTTTCTATGATTTGAACCTCTCCTGTGAGTCCAGTTTTAGATTCCGATGCTTCACTTCAGGTTTACTGTATCCCTTGGACCTTCTTATTGACGATGAAACACAGAGTTTGCATCCGAATTTAATACAAAAGGCACAATGCCGACTTAAGTACAAGAGGACTGTCACTCTAACTTTCTATGATTTGAACCACTCCTGTGAGTCCAGTTTTAGATTCCGATGCTTTACTTCAGGTTTACTGTATCCCTTGGACCTTCTGATTGACGATGAAATACAGAAATTGCATCTGAATTTAATACAAAAGGCACAATGGCGACTTAAGTACAATAGGACTGACACTCTCACTTTCTATGATTTGAACCTCTCCTGTGAGTCCAGTTTTAGATTCCGATGCTTCACTTCAGGTTTACTGTATCCCTTGGACCTTCTTATTGACGATGAAACACAGAAATTGCATCCGAAATTAATACAAAAGTCACAATGGTGACTTAAGTACAAGAGGACTGACACTCTCACTTTCTATGATTTGAACCTCTCCTGTGAGTTCAGTTTTAGATTCCGATGCTTCACCTCAGGTTTACTGTATCCCTTGGACCTTCTTATTGACGATGAAACACAGAAATTGCATCCGAATTTAATACAAATGGCACAACGCCGACTTAAGTACAAGAGGACTGACACTCTCACTTTCTATGATTCGAACCTCTCCTGAGAGTCCAGTTTTAGATTCCGATGCTTCACATCAGGTTTACCGTATCCCTTGGACGTTCTTATTGACGATGAAACACAGAAATTGCATCGGAATTAAATTCAAAAGGCACAGTGCCGACCTAAGTAGAAGACGACTAACACTCTCACTTTCTATGATTTGAACCTCTCCTGTGAGTCCAGTTTTAGATTCCGATGCTTCACTTCAGGTTTACTGTATACCTTGCAGCTTCTTATTGACGATAAAACACAGAAATTGCATCGGAATTAAATTCCAAAATCACAATGCCGACTTAAGTACAAGAGGACTGACACGCTCACTTTCTATGATTTGAACCTCTCCTGTGAGTCCAGTTTTAGATTCCGATGCTTCACCTCAGGTTTATTGTATCTGTTGGACCTTCTTATTGACGATGAAACACAGAAATTGCATCCGAATTTAATACAAAATGAACAATGCCGACTTAAGTACGTGAGGACTAACACTCTCACTTTCTATGATTTGAACCTCTCCTGTGAGTCCAGTTTTAGATTCCGATGCTTCACTTCAGGTTTACTGTATACCTTGCAGCTTCTTATTGACGATGAAACGCAGAAATTACATCCGAATTTAATACAAAAATCACAATGGCGACTTTAGTACAAGAGGACCGACAATCTCACTTTCTATGATTTGAATCTCTCCTGTGAGTCCAGTTTTAGATTCCGATGCTTCACTTCAGGTTTACTGTATCCCTTGGACCTTCTTATAGACGATGAAACACAGATATTGCATCGGAATTAAATTTAATATGCACAATGCCGACTTAAGTAAAAGAGGACTGACACTCTAACTTTCTATGCTTTGAACCTCTCCTGTGAGTCCAGTTTTAGATTCCGATGCTTCACTTCAGATTTACTCTATCCCTTGGACCTTCTTATTGACGACGAAGCACAGAAATTGCATCCGAATATAATACAAATGGCACAATGCCGACTTAAGTACAAGAGGACTGACACTCTCACTTTCTATGATTCGAACCTCTCCTGTGAGGTCAGATTTAGATTCCGATGCTTCACTTCAGGTTTACTGTATACCTTGCACCTTCTTATTGACGATTAAACACAGAAACTGCATCCGAATTTAATACAAAAGGCACAATGGCGACTTAAGTACAAGAGGACTGACACTCTCACTTTCTATGATTTGATCCTATCCTGTGCGTCCAGTTTTAGATTCCGATGCTTCACTTCAGGTTTACTGTATCCGTTGGACCTTCTTATTGACGATGAAACACAGAAATTGCATCCGAAATTAATACAAAAGTCACAATGGTGACTTAAGTACAAGAGGACTGACATTCTCACTTTCTATGATTTGAACCTCTCCTGTGAGTCCAGTTTTAGATTCCGATGCTTCACTTCAGGTTTTCTGTATCCCTTGGACCTTCTTATTGACGATGAAACACAGAAATTGCATCGGAATTAAATTTAAAACGCACAATGCCGACTTAACTAAAAGAGGACTGACACTCTCACATTCTATGATTTGAATCTCTCCTGTGAGTCCATATTTAGATTCCGATGCTTCACTTCAGGTTTACTGTATCTCTTGGACCTTCTTATTGACGATGAAACACAGAGTTTGCATCCGGATTTAATACAAAAGGCACAATGCCGACTTAAGTACAAGAGGACTGACACTCTAACTTTCTATGATTTGAACCTCTCCTGTGAGTCCTGTCTTAGATTCCGATGCTTCACTTCAGGTTTACTGTATCCGTTGGACCTTCTTATTGACGATGAAACACAGAAATTGCATCCGAAATTAATACAAAAGTCACAGTGGTGACTTAAGTACAAGAGGACTGACACTCTCACTTTCTATGATTTGAACCTCCCCTGTGAGTCCAGTTTTAGATTCCGATGCTTCACTTCAGGTTTTCTGTATCCCTTGGACCTTCTTATTGGCGATGAAACACAGAAATTGCATCGGAATTAAATTTAAAACGCACAATGCCGACTTAAGTAAAACAGGACTGACACTCTCACTTTCTATGATTTGAATCTCTCCTGTGAGTCCAGTTTTAGATTCCGATGCTTCAATTCGGGTTTACTGTATACCTTGCACCTTCTTATTGACGATGAAACACAGAAATTGCATCGGAATTAAATTCATAAGGCACAATGCCGTCTTAAGTACAAGAATACTGACATTCTAACTTTCTATGATTTGCACCTCTCCTGTGAGTCCAGTTTTAGAGTCCGATGCTTCCCTTCAGGTTTACTGTATCCCTTGGACCTTCTTATTGACGATGAAACACAGAAATTGCATCAGAATTAAATTCAAAAGGCACAATGCCGACTTAACTACAGGAGGACTGACACTCTAACTTTCTATGATTTGAACTTCTCCACTGAGTCCAGTTTTAGATTCCGATGCTTCACTTCAGGTTTACTGTTTCCCTTGGACCTTCTTATTGACGATAAAACACAGAGTTTGCATCCGAATTTAATACAAAAGGCACAATGCCGACTTAATTACAAGAGGACTGACATTCTAACTTTCTATGATTTGAACCTCACCTGTGAGTCCAGTTTTAGATTCCGATGCTTCACTTCAGGTTTACTGTATCCCTTGGACCTTCTTACTGACGATGAAACACAGAAATTGCATCCGAATTTAATACAAAAGGGACAATGGCGACTTACGTACAAGGGGACTGAAACTCTCACTTTCTACGATTTGAACCTATCCTGTGAGTCCAGTTTTAGATTCCGATGCTTTACTTCAGGTTTACTGTATCCCTTGGACCTTCTTATTGACGATGAAACTCAGAAATTGCATCCGAATTAAATACAAATGGCACAAAGCCGACTTAAGTACAAGGCCACTGACACTCTCACTTTCCATGATTCGATCTTCTCCTGTGGGGTCAGATTTAGATTCCGATGCTTCACCTCAGGTTTACTGTATCTCTTGGACCTTCTTTTTGACTATGAAACACAGAAATTGCATCCGAATTTATTACAAATGGCACAATGCCGACTTAAGTACAAGAGGACTGACACTCTCACTTTCTATGATTCGAACCTGTCCTGTGAGGTCAGATTTAGATTCCGATGCCTCACTTCAGGTTTACTGTATCCCTTGGACCTTCTTGTTGACAATAAAACACAGAAATCGCATCCGAATTTAATACAAATGGCACAATGCCGTCATTAGTAAAAGAGGACTGACACTCTAACATTCTATGATTTGAACCTCTCCTGCGAGTCCAGTTTTAGATTCCGATGCTTCACTTCAGGTTTACTGTATACCTTGCACCTTCTTATTGACGATGAAACACAGAAATTGCATCGGAAATAAATTCAAGAGGCACAATGCTGACTTAAGTAAAATAGGACTGACACTCTCACTTTCTATGATTTGAACCTCTCCTGTGCGTCCAGTCTTAGATTCCGATGCCCACTTCAGGTTTACTGTATCCCTTGGACCTTCTTATTGACAATGAAACACAGAAATAGCATCGGAATTAAATTCAAAAGGCACAATGCCGACTTAAGTACAAGAGGACTGACACTCTAACTTTCTATGATTTGAACCTCTCCTGTGAGTCCAGGTTTAGATTCCGATGATTCACTTCAGGTTTACTGTATCCCTTGGACCTTCTTATTGACGATGAAACACAGAGTTTGCATCCGAATTTAATACAAAAGGCACAATGCCGACTTAAGTACAAGAGGACTGTCACTCTAACTTTCTATGATTTGAACCACTCCTGTGAGTCCAGTTTTAGATTCCGATGCTTTACTTCAGGTTTACTGTATCCCTTGGACCTTCTGATTGACGATGAAATACAGAAATTGCATCTGAATTTAATACAAAAGGCACAATGGCGACTTAAGTACAATAGGACTGACACTCTCACTTTCTATGATTTGAACCTCTCCTGTGAGTCCAGTTTTAGATTCCGATGCTTCACTTCAGGTTTACTGTATCCCTTGGACCTTCTTATTGACGATGAAACACAGAAATTGCATCCGAAATTAATACAAAAGTCACAATGGTGACTTAAGTACAAGAGGACTGACACTCTCACTTTCTATGATTTGAACCTCTCCTGTGAGTTCAGTTTTAGATTCCGATGCTTCACCTCAGGTTTACTGTATCCCTTAGACCTTCTTATTGACGATGAAACACAGAAATTGCATCCGAATTTAATACAAATGGCACAACGCCGACTTAAGTACAAGAGGACTGACACTCTCACTTTCTATGATTCGAACCTCTCCTGAGAGTCCAGTTTTAGATTCCGATGCTTCACATCAGGTTTACCGTATCCCTTGGACGTTCTTATTGACGATGAAACACAGAAATTGCATCGGAATTAAATTCAAAAGGCACAGTGCCGACCTAAGTAGAAGACGACTAACACTCTCACTTTCTATGATTTGAACCTCTCCTGTGAGTCCAGTTTTAGATTCCGATGCTTCACTTCAGGTTTACTGTATACCTTGCAGCTTCTTATTGACGATAAAACACAGAAATTGCATCGGAATTAAATTCCAAAGGCACAATGCCGACTTAAGTACAAGAGGACTGACACGCTCACTTTCTATGATTTGAACCTCTCCTGTGAGTCCAGTTTTAGATTCCGATGCTTCACCTCAGGTTTATTCTATCTGTTGGACCTTCTTATTGACGATGAAACACAGAAATTGCATCCGAATTTAATACAAAATGAACAATGCCGACTTAAGTACATGAGTACTAACACTCTCACTTTCTATGATTTGAACCTCTCCTGTGAGTCCAGTTTTAGATTCCGATGCTTCACTTCAGGTTTACTGTATACCTTGCAGCTTCTTATTGACGATGAAACACAGAAATTGCATCGGAATTAAATTCCAAAGGCACAATGCCGACTTAAGTACAAGAGGACTGACACGCTCACTTTCTATGATTTGAACCTCTCCTGTGAGTCCAGTTTTAGATTCCGATGCTTCACCTCAGGTTTATTGTATCTGTTGGACATTCTTATTGACGATGAAACACAGAAATTGCATCCGAATTTAATACAAAATGAACAATGCCGACTTAAGTACATGAGGACTAACACTCTCACTTTCTATGATTTGAAGCTCTCCTGTGAGTCCAGTTTTAGATTCCGATGCTTCACTTCAGGTTTATTGTATCCCTTAGACCTTCTTATTGACGATGAAACACAGAAATTGCGTCCGAATTTAATACAAAAATCACAATGGCGACTTAAGTACAAGAGGACTGACACTCTAACTTTCTATGATTTGAACCTCTCCTGTGAGTCCAGGTTTAGATTCCGATGCTTCACTTCAGGTTTACTGTATCCCTTGGACCTTCTTATTGACGATGAAAGACAGAAATTGCATCCGAATTTAATACAAATGGCACAATGCCGACTTAAGTACAAGAGGACTGACACTCTCACTTTCTATGATTTGAACCTCTCCTGTGAGTCCAGTTTTAGATTCCGATGCTTTACTTCAGGTTTACTGTATCCCTTGGACCTTCTGATTGACGATGAAACACAGAAATTGCATCTGAATTTAATACAAAAGGCGCAATGGCGACTTAAGTACAAGAGGACTGACACTCTCACTTTCTATGATTTGAACCTCTCCTGTGAGTCCAGTTTTAGATTCCGATGCTTCACTTCAGGTTTCCTGTATCCCTTGGACCTTCTTATTGACGATGAAACACAGAAATTGCATCCGAAATTAATACAAAAGTCACAATGGTGACTTAAGTACAAGAGGACTGACACTCTCACTTTCTATGATTTGAACCTCTCCTGTGAGTCCAGTTTTAGATTCCGATGCTTCACCTCAGGTTTACTGTATCTGTTGGACCTTCTTATTGACGATGAAACACAGAAATTACATCCGAATTTAATACAAATGGCACAATGCCGACTTAAGTACAAGTGGACTGACACTCTCACTTTCTATGATTCGAACCTCTCCTGTGAGTCCAGTTTTAGATTCCGATGCTTCACTTCAGGTTTACTGTATCCCTTGGTCGTTCTTATTGACGATGAAACACACAAATTGCATCGGAATTAAATTCAAAAGGCACAGTGCCGACCTAAGTAGAAGACGATTAACCTTTTCACTTTCTATGATTTGAACCTCTCCTGTGAGTCCAGGTTTAAGATTCCGATGCTTCACTCCAGGCTAACTGTATCCCTTGGACCTTCTTATTGACGATGAAACAGAGAGTTTGCATCCGGATTTAATACAAAAAGTACAATGCCGACTTAAGTACAAGAGGACTGACACTCTCACTTTCTATGATTTGAACCTCTCCTGTGAGTCCAGTTTTAGATTCCGATGCTTTACTTCAGGTTTACTGTATCCCTTGGACCTTCTTATTGACGACGAAACACAGAAATTGCATGCTAATTTAATACAAATGGCACAATGCCGACTTAAGTACAAGAGGACTGACACTCTCACCTTCTATGATTCGAACCTCTCCTGTGAGGTCAGATTTAGATTCCGATGCTTCACTTCAGGTTTACTGTATACCTTGCACCTTCTTATTGACGATGAAACACAGAAATTGCATCGGAATTAAATTCAAAAGGCTCAATGCCGTCTTAAGTACAAGAATACTGATACTCTAACTTTCTATGATTTGCACCTCTCCTGTGAGTCCAGTTTTAGATTCCGATGCTTCTCTTCAGGTTTACTGTATCCCTTGGACCTTCTTATTGACGATGAAACATAGAAATTGCATCGGAATTAAATTCAAAACGCACAATGCCGACTTAAGCAAAAGAGGACTGACACTCTCACTTTCTTTGTTTTGAACCTCTCCTGTGAGTCCAGTTTTAGATTTCGATGCTTCACTTCAGGTTTACTGTATCCCTTTGACCTTCTTATTGTCGATGAAACACAGAAATTGCATCAGAATTATATTCAAAAGGCACAATGCCGACTTAAGTACAAGTGGACCGACACTCTAACTTTCTATGATTTGAACTTCTCCAGTGAGTCCAGTTTTAGATTCCGATGCTTCACTTCAGGTTTACTGTTTCCCTTGGACCTTCTTATTGACGATGTAACACAGAGTTTGCATCCGAATTTAATACAAAAGGCACAATGCCGACTTAATTACAAGAGGACTGACACTCTAACTTTCTATGATTTGAACCCTTCCTGTGAGTCCAGTTTTAGATTCCGATGCTTCACTTCAGGTTTACTGTATCCCTTGGACCTTCTTATTGACGATGAAACACAGAAATTGCATCCGAAATTAATACAAAAGTCACAATGGTGACTTAAGTACAAGAGGACCGACACTCTCGCTTTCTATGATTTGAACCTCTTCTGTGAGTCCAGTTTTAGATTCCGATGCTTCACCTCAGGTTTACTGTATCTGTTGGACCTTCTTATTGACGATGAAACACAGAAATTTCATCCGAATTTAATACAAATGGCACAATGCCGACTTAAATACAAGAGGACTGACACCCTCACTTTCTATGATTCGAACCTCTCCTGTGAGGTCAGATTTAGATTACGATGTTTCACTTCAGGTTTACTGTATCCCTTGGACTTTCTTGTTGACGACAAAACACAGAAATTGCATCCGAAATTAATACAAATAGCACAATGCCGTCTTAAGTAAAAGAGGACTGACGCTCTAACATTCTGTGATTTGAACCTCTCCTGCGAGTCCAGTTTTAGATTCCGATGCTTCACTTAAGGTTTACTGTACCCCTTGGACGTTCTTATTGACGATGAAACACAGAAATTGCATCCGAATTTAATACAAAAAGCACATTACCAAGTTAAGTACAAGCGGAGTGACACTCTAACTTTCTATGATTTGAACCTCTCCTGTGAGTCCAGTTTTAGATTCCGATGCTTCACTTCGTGGTTACTGTATACCTTGCACCTTCTTATTGACGATTAAACACAGAAATTGCATCGGAATTAAATTCAACAGGCACAATGCCGACTTAAGTACAAGAGGACTGTCACTCTCACTTTCTATGATTTGAACCTCTCCTGTGAGTACAGTTTTACATTCCGATGCTTCACTTCAGGTTTACTGTATCCCTTGGACCTTCTTATTGACGATGAAACACAGAAATTGCATCCGAATTTAATACAAAAGGCACAATGCCGACATAATTAGAAGAGGACTGACACTCTAACTTTCTATGTTTTGAACCTCTCCTGTGACTCCAGTTTTAGATTCCGATGCTTCACTTCAGGTTTACTGTATCCCCTGGACCATCTTATTGACGATGAAACACAGAAATTGCATCCGAATTTAAAACAAATGGCACAATGCCGACTTAAGTACAAGGGCACTGACACTCTCACTTTCCATGATTCGAACTTCTCCTGTGAGGTCAGATTTAGATTCCGATGCTTCACTTCAGGTTTACTGTATACCTTGCACCTTCTTATTGACGATGAAACACAGAAATTGCATTGGAATGAAATTCAAAAGGCACAATTCCGACTTAAGTACAAGAGAACTGACACTCTCACTTTCTATGATTTGAACCTCTCCTGTGAGTCCAGTTTTAGATTCCGATGCTTCTCCTCAGGTTTACTGAATCTGTTGGACCTTCTTATTGACGATGAAACACAGAAATTGCATCCGAATTTAATACAAAAAGCACAATGCCGACTTAATTACAAGAGGACTGACACTCTAACTTTCTATGATTTGAACCTCTCCTGTGAGTCCAGTTTTAGATTCCGATGCTTCACTTCAGGTTAACTGTATCCCTTGGACCTTCTTATTGACGATGAAACACAGAAATTGCATCCGAAATTAATACAAAAGTCACAATGGTGACTTAAGTACAAGAGGACCGACACTCTCGCTTTCTATGATTTGAACCTCTTCTGTGAGTCCAGTTTTAGATTCCGATGATTCACCTCAGGTTTACTGTATCTGTTGGACCTTCTTATTGACGATGAAACACAGAAATTGCATCCGAATTTAATACAAATGGCACAATGCTGACTTAAATACAAGAGGACTGACACCCTCATTTTCTATGATTCGAACCTCTCCTGTGAGTCCAGTTTTACATTACGATGTTTCACTTCAGGTTTACTGTATCCCTTAGACCTTCTTGTTGACGATAAAACACAGAAATCGCATCCGAAATTAATACAAATAGCACAATGCCGTCTTAAGTAAAAGAGGACTGACGCTCTAACATTCTGTGATTTGAACCTCTCCTGCGGGTCCAGTTTTAGATTCCGATGCTTCACCTAAGGTTTACTGTACCCCTTGGACCTTCTTATTGACTATGAAACACAGAAATTGCATCCGAATTTAATACAAAAGGCACATTACCGAGTTAAGTACAAGCGGAGTGACACTCTAACTTTCTATGATTTGAACCTCTCCTGTGAGTTCAGTTTTAGATTCCGATACTTCACTTCAGGGTTACTGTATACCTTGCACCTTCTTATTGACGATTAAACACAGAAATTGCATCGGAATTAAATTCAAAAGGCACTATGCCGACTTAAGTACAAGAGGAGAGGCACTCTAACTTTCTATGATTTGAACCTCTCCTGTGAGTCCAGTTTTACATTCCGATGCTTCACCTCAGGTTTACTGTATCCCTTGGACCTTCTTATTGACGATGAAACACAGAAATTGCATCCGTATTTAATACAAAAGGTACAATGCCGACTTAAGTACAAGAAGACTGACACTCTAACTTTCTATGATTTGCACCTCTCCTGTGAGTCCAGTTTTAGATTCCGATGCTTCACTTCAGGTTTACTGTATCCCTTGGACCTTCTTATTGACGACGAAACACAGAAATTGAATCCGAATTTATTACAAAAATCACAATGGCGACTTTAGTACAAGAGGACCGACAATCTCACTTTCTATGATTTGAACATCTCCTGTGAGTCCAGTTTTAGATTCCGATGCTTCACTTCAGGTTTCCTGTATCCCTTGGACCTTCTTATAGACCATGAAACACAGATATTGCATCGGAATTAAATTTAATACGCACAATGCCGACTTAAGTAAAAGAGGACTGACACTCTCACTTTCTATGGTTTGAACCTCTCCTGTGAGTCCAGTTTTACATTCCGATGCTTCACCTCAGGTTTACTGTATCCCTTGGACCTTCTTATTGACGATGAAACACAGAAATTGCATCCGTATTTAATACAAAAGGTACAATGCCGACTTAAGTACAAGAAGACTGACACTCTAACTTTCTATGATTTGCACCTCTCCTGTGAGTCCAGTTTTAGATTCCGATGCTTCACTTCAGGTTTACTGTATCCCTTGGACCTTCTTATTGACGATGAAACACAGAAATTGCATCCGAATTTAATACAAAAATCACAATGGCGACTTTAGTACAAGAGGACCGACAATCTCACTTTCTATGATTTGATCATCTCCTGTGAGTCCAGTTTCAGATTCCGATGCTTCACTTCAGGTTTACTGTATCCTTTGGACCTTCTTATAGACGATGAAACACAGATATTGCATCGGAATTAAATTTAATACGCACAATGCCGACTTAAGTAAAAGAGGACTGACACTCTCACTTTCTGTGGTTTGAACCTCTCCTGTGAGTCCAGTTTTAGATTCCGATGCATCACTTCCGGTTTATTGTATCCCTTGGACCTTCTTGTTGACAATGAAACACAGAGTTTGCATCCGAATTTAATACAAAAGGCATAATGCCGACTTAAGTACAAGAGGACTGACACTCTAACTTTCTATGATTTAAACCTCTCCTGTGAGTCCAGTTTTAGATTCCGATGCTTTACTTCAGGTTTACTGTATCCCTTGGACCTTCGTATTGACGATTAAACACAGAAACTGCATCCGAATTTAATACAAACGGCACAATGGCGACTTAAGTACAAGAGGATTGACACTCTCACTTACTATGATTTAAACCTCTCCTGTGAGTCCATTTTTAGATTCCGATGCTTCACTTCAGGTTTACTGTATCCGTTGGACCTTCTTATTGACGATGAAACACAGAAATTGCATCGGAATTAAATTTAAAACGCACAATGCCGACTTAAGTAAAAGAGGACTGACACTCTCACTTTCTATGATTTGAATCTCTCCTGTGAGTCCAGTTTTACATTCCGATGCTTCACTTCAGGTTTACTGTATCCCTTGGACCTTCTTATTGACGATGAAACACAGAAATTGCATCCGAATTTAAAACAAATGGCACAATGCTGACTTATGTACAAGGGCACTGACACTCTCAGTTTCCATGATTCGAACTTCTCCTGTGAGGTCAGATTTAGATTCCGATGCTTCACTTCAGGTTTACTGTATACCTTGCACCTTCTTATGGACGATGAACCACAGAAATTGCATTGGAATTAAATTCAAAAGGCACAATTCCGACTTAAGTACAAGAGTACTGACGCTCTCACTTTCTATGATTTGAACCGCTCCTGTGAGTCCAGTTTTAGATTGCGATGCTTC
The DNA here is from genome assembly GCF_021461395.2 of Schistocerca americana. Classification (NCBI taxonomy): domain Eukaryota; kingdom Metazoa; phylum Arthropoda; class Insecta; order Orthoptera; family Acrididae; genus Schistocerca; species Schistocerca americana. Next base: position 6,809,027 of record NC_060128.1, on the reverse strand, counting down.
TCCTCAGGATTTCTGTATCTGTTGGACCTTCTTATTGACGATGAAACACAGAAATTGTATCCAAATTTAATACAAAAGTTACAATGCCGACTTAATTACAAGAGGACTGACACTCTAACTTTCTATGATTTGAACCTCTGCTGTGAGTCCAGTTTTAGATTCCGATGCTTCACTTCAGGTTTACTGTATCCCTTGGACCTTCTTATTGACGATGAAACACAGAAATTGCATCCGAAATTAATACAAAATTCACAATGGTGACTTAAGTACAAGAGGACTGACACTCTCACTTTCTATGATTTGAACCTCTTCTGTGAGTCCAGTTTTAGATTCCGATGCTTCACCTCAGGTTTACTGTATCTGTTGGACCTTCTTATTGATGATAAAACACAGAAATCGCATCCGAAATTAATACAAATAGCACAATGCCGTCTTAAGTAAAAGGGGACTGACGCTCTAACGTTCTGTGATTTGAACCTCTCCTGCGAGTCCAGTTTTAGATTCCGAAGCTTCACTTAATGTTTACTGTACCCCTTGGACCTTCTTATTGACGATGAAACACAGAAATTGCATCTGAATTTAATACAAAAAGCACAATACCGAGTTAAGTACAAGCGGAGTGACACTCTAACTTTCTATGATTTGAACCTCTCCTGTGAGTCCAGTTTTAGATTCCGATGCTTCACTTCAGGGTTACTGTATATCTTGCACCTTCTTATTGACGATTAAACACAGAAATTGCATCGGAATTAAATTCAAAAGGCACTATGCCGACTTAAGTACAAGAGGATTGACACTCTAACTTTCTGTGATTTGCACCTCTCCTGTGAGTCCAGTTTTAGATTCCGATGCTTCACTTCGGGTTTACTGTATCCCTTGGACCTTCTTATTGACGATGAAACACAGAAATTGCATCCGAATTTAATACAAAAATCACGATGGCGACTTTAGTACAAGAGGACCGACAATCTCACTTTCTATGATTTGAACATCTCCTGTGAGTCCAGTTTTAGATTCCGATGCTTCACTTCAGGTTTACTGTATCCCTTGGACCTTCTTATTGACGATGAAACACAGAAATTGCATCCGAAATTAATACAAAATTCACAATGGTGACTTAAGTACAAGAGGACTGACACTCTCACTTTCTGTGGTTTGAACCTCTCCTGTGAGTCCAGTTTTAGATTCCGATGCATCACTTCAGGTTTATTGTATCCCTTGGACATTCTTATTGACAATGAACATCAGAAATAGCACCGGAATTGAATTCAAAAGGCACAATGCCGACTTAAGTACACGAAGACTGACACTCTAACTTTCTATGAGTTGTACCTCTCCTGTGAGTCCAGTTTTAGATTCCGATGCTTCACTTCAGGTTTACGGTATCCCTTGGACCTTCTTATTGACGATGAAACACAGAGTTTGCATCCGAATTTAATACAAAAGGCATTATGCCGACTTAAGTACAAGAGGACTGACACTCTAACTTTCTACGATTTAAACCTCTCCTGTGAGTCCAGTTTTAGATTCCGATGCTTTACTTCAGGTTTACTGTATCCCTTGGACCTTCTTATTGACGATTAAACACAGAAACTGCATCCGAATTTAATACAAAAGGCACAATGCCGACTTAAGTACAAGAGGACTGACACTCTCACTTTCTATGATTTGAACCTCTCCTGTGAGTCCATTTTTAGATTCCGATGCTTCACTTCAGGTTTACTGTATCCGTTGGACCTTCTTATTGACGATGAAACACAGAAATTGCATCGGAATTAAATTTAAAACGCACAATGCCGACTTAAGTAAAAGAGGACTGACACACTCACTTTCTATGATTTGAATCTCTCCTGTGAGTCCAGTCTTAGATTCCGATGCTTCACTTCAGGTTCACTGTATCCCTTGGACCTTCTTATTGACGATGAAACATAGAGTTTACATCCGAATTTAATACAAAAGGCACAATGCCGACTTAATTACAAGAGGACTGACACTCTAACTTTCTATGATTTGAACCTCTCCTGTGAGTCCAGTTTTAGATTCCGATGCTTCTCCTCAGGTTTAATGTATCTCTTGGACCTTCTTATTGACGATAAAACACAGAAATTGCATCCGAATTTATTACAAATGGCAAAATGCAGACTTAAGTACAAGAGGACTGACACTCTCACTTTCTATGATTAGAACATGTCCTGTGAGGTCAGATTTAGATTCCGATGCCTCACATCAGATTTACTGTATCCCTTGGACCTTCTTGTTGACGATAAAACACAGAAATCGCATCCGAATTTAATACAAATGGCACAATGCCGTCTTAAGTAAAAGAGGACTGACACTCTAACATTCTATGACTTGAACCTCTCCTGCGAGTCCAGTTTTAGATTCCGATGCATCACTTAAGGTTTACTGTATCCTTTGGACCTTCTTATTGCCGATGAAACACAGAAATTGCATCCGATTTTAATACAAAAGGCACATTACCGACTTAAGTACAAGAGGAGTGACACTCTAACTTTCTATCATTTGAATCTCTCCTCTGAGTCCAGTTTTAGATTCCGATGCTTCACTTTAGGTTTACTGTATCCCTTGGACGTTCTTATTGATGATGAAACACAGAAATTGCATCGGAATTAAATTCAAAAGGCACGGTGCTGACCTAAGTAGAAGACGACTAACACTCTCACTTTCTATGATTTGAACCTCTCAGGTGAGTCCAGTTTTAGATTCCGATGCTTCACTTCAGGTTTACTGTATACCTTGCACCTTCTTATTGACGATGAAACACAGAAATTGCATCGGAATTAATTTCAAAAGGCACAATGCTGACTTAAGTACAAGAGGACTGACACTCTCACTTTCTATGATTTGAACATCTCCTGTGAGTACAGTTTTAGATTTCGATGCTTCACTTCAGGTTTACTGTATCCCTTGGACCTTCTTATTGACGATGAAACCCAGAAATTGCATCAGAATTAAATTCAAAAGGCACAATGCCAACTTAAGTACAAGAGGACTGACACTCTAACTTTCTATGATATGAATTCACAAGTGAGTCCAGTTTTAGATTCCGATGTTCACTTCAGGTTTACTGTTTCCCTTGGACCTTCTTATTGACGACGAAACACAGAGTTTGCATCCGAATTTAATACAAAAGGCACAATGCCGACTTAATTACAAGAGGACTGACACTCTAACTTTCTATGATTTGAACCTCTCCTGTGAGTCCAGTTTTAGATTCCGATGCTTCACCTCAGGTTTACTGTATACCTTGGACCTTCTTATTGACGATGAAACACAGAAATTGCATCCGAATTTAATACAAAAGGGACAATGGCGACTTAAGTACAAGGGGACTGACACTCTCACTTTCTATGATTTGAACCTATCCTGTGAGTCCAGTTTTAGATTCCGATGCTTCACTACAGGTTTACTGTATCCCTTGGACCTTCTTATTGACGATGAAACACATAAATTGCATCCGAATTTAATACAAATGGCACAATGCCGACTTAAGTACAAGGGCACTGACACTCTCACTTTCCATGATTCGAACTTCTCCTGTGAGGTCAGATTTAGATTCCGATGCTTCACTTCAAGTATACTGTATACCTTGCAACTTCTCATTGACGATGAAACACAGAAATTGCATCGGAATTATATTCAAAAGGCACAATTCCGACTTAAGTACAAGAGGTCTGACACTCTCACTTTCTATGATTTCAACCTCTCCTGTGAGTCCAGTTTTTGATTCCGATGCTTCACTTCAGGTTTACTGTATCCCTTGGACCTTCTAATTGACGATGAAACACAGAGATTGCATCTGATTTTAATACCAAATGTACAATGCCGACTTAAGTACAAGAGTACTGACACTCTAACTTTCTATGATTTGAAACTCTCCTGTGAGTCCAGTTTTAGATTCCGATGCTTCACTTCAGGTTTACTGTATCCCTTGGACATTTTTATTGACGATGAAACACAGAAATTGCATCCGAATTTAATACAAAAATCACAATATCGACTTAAGTACAAGAGGAGTGACACACTCACTTTCTATGATTTGAACCTCTCCTGTGAGTCCAGTTTTAGATTCCGATGCTTCAACTCAGGTTTACTGTACCTCTTGGACCTTCTAATTGACGTTGAAACATAGAAATTGCATCCGAATTTATTACAAATGGTACAATGCCGATTTAAGTACAAGAGGACTGACACTCTCACATTCTATGATTCGAACCTGTCCTGTGAGGTCAGATTTAGATTCCGATGCTTCACTTCAGGTTTAGTGTATCCTTTGGACCTTCTTATAGACGATGAAACACAGATATTGCATCGGAATTAAATTTAATACGCACAATGCCGACTTAAGTAAAAGAGGACTGACACTCTCACTTTCTGTGGTTTGAAACTCTCCTGTGAGTCCAGTTTTAGATTGCGATGCATCACTTCAGGTTTATTGTATCCCTTGGACCTTCTTATTGACAATGAACATCAGAAATAGCACCGGAATTAAATTCAAAAGGCACAATGCCGACTTAAGTACACGAAGACTGACACTCCAACTTTCTATGATTTGTACCTCTCCTGTGAGTCCAGTTTTAGATTCCGATGCTTCACTTCAGGTTTACTGTATCCCTTGGACCTTCTTATTGACGATGAAACACAGAAATTGCATCCGAATTTAAAACAAATGGCACAATGCTGACTTATGTACAAGGGCACTGACACTCTCAGTTTCCATGATTCGAACTTCTCCTGTGAGGTCAGATTTAGATTCCGATGCTTCACTTCAGGTTTACTGTATACCTTGCACCTTCTTATGGACGATGAACCACAGAAATTGCATTGGAATTAAATTCAAAAGGCACAATTCCGACTTAAGTACAAGAGTACTGACGCTCTCACTTTCTATGATTTGAACCGCTCCTGTGAGTCCAGTTTTAGATTCCGATGCTTCTCCTCAGGATTTCTGTATCTGTTGGACCTTCTTATTGACGATGAAACACAGAAATTGTATCCAAATTTAATACAAAAGTTACAATGCCGACTTAATTACAAGAGGACTGACACTCTAACTTTCTATGATTTGAACCTCTGCTGTGAGTCCAGTTTTAGATTCCGATGCTTCACTTCAGGTTTACTGTATCCCTTGGACCTTCTTATTGACGATGAAACACAGAAATTGCATCCGAAATTAATACAAAATTCACAATGGTGACTTAAGTACAAGAGGACTGACACTCTCACTTTCTATGATTTGAACCTCTTCTGTGAGTCCAGTTTTAGATTCCGATGCTTCACCTCAGGTTTACTGTATCTGTTGGACCTTCTTATTGATGATAAAACACAGAAATCGCATCCGAAATTAATACAAATAGCACAATGCCGTCTTAAGTAAAAGAGGACTGACGCTCTAACATTCTGTGATTTGAACCTCTCCTGCGAGTCCAGTTTTAGATTCCGAAGCTTCACTTAATGTTTACTGTACCCCTTGGACCTTCTTATTGACGATGAAACACAGAAATTGCATCCGAATTTAATACAAAAAGCACAATACCGAGTTAAGTACAAGCGGAGTGACACTCTAACTTTCTATGATTTGAACCTCTCCTGTGAGTCCAGTTTTAGATTCCGATGCTTCACTTCAGGGTTACTGTATATCTTGCACCTTCTTATTGACGATTAAACACAGAAATTGCATCGGAATTAAATTCAAAAGGCACTATGCCGACTTAAGTACAAGAGGACTGACACTCTAACTTTCTATGATTTGCACCTCTCCTGTGAGTCCAGTTTTAGATTCCGATGCTTCACTTCGGGTTTACTGTATCCCTTGGACCTTCTTATTGACGATGAAACACAGAAATTGCATCCGAATTTAATACAAAAATCACGATGGCGACTTTAGTACAAGAGGACCGACAATCTCACTTTCTATGATTTGAACATCTCCTGTGAGTCCAGTTTTAGATTCCGATGCTTCACTTCAGGTTTACTGTATCCTTTGGACCTTCTTATAGACGATGAAACGCAGATATTGCATCGGAATTAAATTTAATACGCAAAATGCCGACTTAAGTAAAAGAGGACTGACACTCTCACTTTCTGTGGTTTGAACCTCTCCTGTGAGTCCAGTTTTAGATTCCGATGCATCACTTCAGGTTTATTGTATCCCTTGGACATTCTTATTGACAATGAACATCAGAAATAGCACCGGAATTGAATTCAAAAGGCACAATGCCGACTTAAGTACACGAAGACTGACACTCTAACTTTCTATGAGTTGTACCTCTCCTGTGAGTCCAGTTTTAGATTCCGATGCTTCACTTCAGGTTTACGGTATCCCTTGGACCTTCTTATTGACGATGAAACACAGAGTTTGCATCCGAATTTAATACAAAAGGCATTATGCCGACTTAAGTACAAGAGGACTGACACTCTAACTTTCTATGATTTAAACCTCTCCTGTGAGTCCAGTTTTAGATTCCGATGCTTTACTTCAGGTTTACTGTATCCCTTGGACCTTCTTATTGACGATTAAACACAGAAACTGCATCCGAATTTAATACAAAAGGCACAATGCCGACTTAAGTACAAGAGGACTGACACTCTCACTTTCTATGATTTGAACCTCTCCTGTGAGTCCATTTTTAGATTCCGATGCTTCACTTCAGGTTTACTGTATCCGTTGGACCTTCTTATTGACGATGAAACACAGAAATTGCATCGGAATTAAATTTAAAACGCACAATGCCGACTTAAGTAAAAGAGGACTGACACACTCACTTTCTATGATTTGAATCTCTCCTGTGAGTCCAGTCTTAGATTCCGATGCTTCACTTCAGGTTCACTGTATCCCTTGGACCTTCTTATTGACGATGAAACATAGAGTTTACATCCGAATTTAATACAAAAGGCACAATGCCGACTTAATTACAAGAGGACTGACACTCTAACTTTCTATGATTTGAACCTCTCCTGCGAGTCCAGTTTTAGATTCCGATGCTTCTCCTCAGGTTTAATGTATCTCTTGGACCTTCTTATTGACGATAAAACACAGAAATTGCATCCGAATTTATTACAAATGGCAAAATGCAGACTTAAGTACAAGAGGACTGACACTCTCACTTTCTATGATTAGAACATGTCCTGTGAGGTCAGATTTAGATTCCGATGCCTCACATCAGATTTACTGTATCCCTTGGACCTTCTTGTTGACGATAAAACACAGAAATCGCATCCGAATTTAACACAAATGGCACAATGCCGTCTTAAGTAAAAGAGGACTGACACTCTAACATTCTATGACTTGAACCTCTCCTGCGAGTCCAGTTTTAGATTCCGATGCATCACTTAAGGTTTACTGTATCCCTTGGACCTTCTTATTGCCGATGAAACACAGAAATTGCATCCGATTTTAATACAAAAGGCACATTACCGACTTAAGTACAAGAGGAGTGACACTCTAACTTTCTATCATTTGAATCTCTCCTCTGAGTCCAGTTTTAGATTCCGATGCTTCACTTTAGGTTTACTGTATCCCTTGGACGTTCTTATTGATGATGAAACACAGAAATTGCATCGGAATTAAATTCACAAGGCACGGTGCTGACCTAAGTAGAAGACGACTAACACTCTCACTTTCTATGATTTGAACCTCTCAGGTGAGTCCAGTTTTAGATTCCGATGCTTCACTTCAGGTTTACTGTATACCTTGCACCTTCTTATTGACGATGAAACACAGAAATTGCATCGGAATTAATTTCAAAAGGCACAATGCTGACTTAAGTACAAGAGGACTGACACTCTCACTTTCTATGATTTGAACCTCTCCTGAGAGTACAGTTTTAGATTTCGATGCTTCACTTCAGGTTTACTGTATCCCTTGGACCTTCTTATTGACGATGAAACCCAGAAATTGCATCAGAATTAAATTCAAAAGGCACAATGCCAACTTAAGTACAAGAGGACTGACACTCTAACTTTCTATGATATGAATTCACAAGTGAGTCCAGTTTTAGATTCCGATGTTCACTTCAGGTTTACTGTTTCCCTTGGACCTTCTTATTGACGACGAAACACAGAGTTTGCATCCGAATTTAATACAAAAGGCACAATGCCGACTTAATTACAAGAGGACTGACACTCTAACTTTCTATGATTTGAACCTCTCCTGTGAGTCCAGTTTTAGATTCCGATGCTTCACCTCAGGTTTACTGTATACCTTGGACCTTCTTATTGACGATGAAACACAGAAATTGCATCCGAATTTAATACAAAAGGGACAATGGCGACTTAAGTACAAGGGGACTGACACTCTCACTTTCTATGATTTGAACCTATCCTGTGAGTCCAGTTTTAGATTCCGATGCTTCACTACAGGTTTACTGTATCCCTTGGACCTTCTTATTGACGATGAAACACATAAATTGCATCCGAATTTAATACAAATGGCACAATGCCGACTTAAGTACAAGGGCACTGACACTCTCACTTTCCATGATTCGAACTTCTCCTGTGAGGTCAGATTTAGATTCCGATGCTTCACTTCAAGTATACTGTATACCTTGCAACTTCTCATTGACGATGAAACACAGAAATTGCATCGGAATTATATTCAAAAGGCACAATTCCGACTTAAGTACAAGAGGTCTGACACTCTCACTTTCTATGATTTCAACCTCTCCTGTGAGTCCAGTTTTTGATTCCGATGCTTCACTTCAGGTTTACTGTGTCCCTTGGACCTTCTAATTGACGATGAAACACAGAGATTGCATCTGAATTTAATACCAAATGTACAATGCCGACTTAAGTACAAGAGTACTGACACTCTAACTTTCTATGATTTGAAACTCTCCTGTGAGTCCAGTTTTAGATTCCGATGCTTCACTTCAGGTTTACTGTATCACTTGGACATTTTTATTGACGATGAAACACAGAAATTGCATCCGAATTTAATACAAAAATCACAATGGCGACTTAAGTACAAGAGGAGTGACACACTCACTTTCTATGATTTGAACCTCTCCTGTGAGTCCAGTTTTAGATTCCGATGCTTCACCTCAGGTTTACTGTACCTCTTGGACCTTCTAATTGACGTTGAAACATAGAAATTGCATCCGAATTTATTACAAATGGTACAATGCCGATTTAAGTACAAGAGGACTGACACTCTCACTTTCTATGATTCGAACCTGTCCTGTGAGGTCAGATTTAGATTCCGATGCCTCAGTTCAGATTTACTCTATCCCTTGGACCGTCTTGTTGGCGATAAAACACAGAAATCGCATCCGAATTTAATACAAATTGCACAATGCCGACTTAAGTACAAGAGGACTGACACTCTAATTTTCTATGAATTGCACCTATCCTGTGAGTCCAGTTTTAGATTCCGATGCTTCACTTCAGGTTTATTGTATACCTTGCACCTTCTTATTGTCGATGAAACACAGAAATTGCATCGGAATTAAATTCAAAAGGCACAATGCTGACTTAAGTACAAGAGGACTGACACTCTCACTTTCTATGATTTGAACCTCTCCTGTATGTCCAGTTTTAGATTCCGATGCTTCACTTCAGGTTTAGTGTATCCTTTGGACCTTCTTATAGACGATGAAACACAGATATTGCATCGGAATTAAATTTAATACGCACAATGCCGACTTAAGTAAAAGAGGACTGACACTCTCACTTTCTGTGGTTTGAAACTCTCCTGTGAGTCCAGTTTTAGATTGCGATGCATCACTTCAGGTTTATTGTATCCCTTGGACCTTCTTATTGACAATGAACATCAGAAATTGCACCGGAATTAAATTCAAAAGGCACAATGCCGACTTAAGTACACGAAGACTGACACTCCAACTTTCTATGATTTGTACCTCTCCTGTGAGTCCAGTTTTAGATTCCGATGCTTCACTTCAGGTTTACGGTATCCCTTGGACCTTCTTATTGACGATGAAACACAGAGTTTGCATCCGAATTTAATACAAAAGGCATAATGCCGACTTAAGTACAAGAGGACTGACACTCTAACTTTCTATGATTTAAACCTCTCCTGTGAGTCCAGTTTTAGATTCCGATGCTTCACTTCAGGTTTACGGTATCCCTTGGACCTTCTTATTGACGATGAAACACAGAGTTTGCATCCGAATTTAATACAAAAGGCATAATGCCGACTTAAGTACAAGAGGACTGACACTCTCACTTTCTATGATTTGAAACTCTCCTGTGAGTCCATTTTTAGATTCCGATGCTTCACTTCAGGTTTACTGTATCCGTTGGACCTTCTTATTGACGATGAAACACAGAAATTGCATCGGAATTAAATTTAAAACGCACAATGCCGACTTAAGTAAAAGAGGACTGACACTCTCACATTCTATGATTTGAATCTCTCCTGTGAGTTCAGTTTTAGATTCCGATGCTTCACTTCAGGTTTACTGTATCCCTTGGACCTTCTTATTGACGATGAAACATAGAGTTTACATCCGAATTTAATACAAAAGGCACAATGCCGACTTAATTACAAGTGGACTGACACTCTAACTTTCTATGATTTGAACCTCTCCTGTGAGTCCAGTTTTAGATTCCGATGCTTCACTTCAGGTTTACTGTATCCCTTGGACCTTCTTATTGACGATGAAACACAGAAGTTGCATCTGAATTTAATACAAAAGGGACAATGGCGACTTAAGTACAAGGGGACTGACACTCTCACTTTCTATGATTTGAACCTATCCTGTGAGTCCAGTTTTAGATTCCGATGCTTCAATTCAGGTTTACTGTATCCCTTGGACCTTCTTATTGACGATGAAACACAGAAATTGCATCCGAATTTAATACAAATGGCACAATGCCGACTTAAGTACAAGGGCACTGACACTCTCACTTTCCATGATTCGAACTTCTCCTGTGTGGTCAGATTTAGATTCCGATGCTTCAGTTCAGGTTTACTGTATACCTTGCACCTTCTTATTGACGATGAAACACAGAAATTGCATCCGAATTTATTACAAATGGCACAATGCCGACTTAAGTACAAGAGGACTGACACTCTCACTTTCTATGATTCGAACATGTCCTGTGAGGTCAGATTTAGATTACGATGCCTCACTTCAGATTTACTGTATCCCTTGGACCTTCTTGTTGACGATAAAACACAGAAATCGCATCCGAATTTAATACAAATGGCACAATGCCGTCTTAAGTAAAAGAGGACTGACACTCTAGCATTCTATGACTTGAACCTCTCCTGCGAGTCCAGTTTTAGATTCCGATGCATCACTTAAGGTTTACTGTATCCCTTGGACCTTCTTATTGCCGATAAAACACAGAAATTGCATCCGATTTTAATACAAAAGGCACATTACCGACTTAAGTACAAGAGGAGTGACACTCTAACTTTCTATGATTTGAACCACTAGTGTGAGTCCTGTTTTAGATTCCGATGCTTCACTTCAGGTTTACTGTATCCCTTGAACCTTCTTATTGACGATGAAACACAGAAATTGCATCCGAATTTAATACAAAAGGGACAATGGCGACTTAAGTACAAGGGGACTGACACTCTCACTTTCTATGATTTGAACCTATCCTGTGAGTCCAGTTTTAGATTCCGATGCTTCACTTCAGGTTTACTGTATCCCTTGGATTTTCTTATTGACGATTAAACACATAAATTGCATCCGAATTTAATACAAATGGCACAATGCCGACTTAAGTACAAGGGCTTTGACACTCTCACTTTCCATGATTCGAACTTCTCCTGTGAGGTCAGATTTAGATTCCGATGCTTCACTTCAGGTTTACTGTATACCTTGCACCTTCTCATTGACGATGAAACACAGAAATTGCATCGGAATTATATTCAAAAGGCACAATTCCGACTTAAGTACAAGAGGACTGACACTCTCACTTTCTATGATTTGAACCTCTCCTGTGAGTACAATTTTAGATTCCGATGCTTCACTTCAGGTTTACTGTATCCCTTGGACCTTCTTATTGACAATGAAACACAGAAATAGCATCGGAATTAAATTCAAAAGGCAATATGCCGACTTAAGTACAAGAGGACTGACACTCAAACATTCTATGATTTGAACCACTCCTGCGAGTCCAGTTTTAGATTCCGATGCATCACTTAAGAATTACTGTATCCCTTGGACATTTTTATTGACGATGAAGCACAGAAATAGCATCCGAATTTAATACAAAAATCACAATGGCGACTTAAGTACAAGAGGAGTGACACACTCACTTTCTATGATTTGAACCTCTCCTGTGAGTCCAGTTTTAGATTCCGATGCTTCACTTCAGGTTTACTGTATCCCTTGGACCTTCTAATTGACGAGGAAACACAGAGTTTGCATCCGAATTTAATACAAAAGGTACAATGCCGACTTAAGTACAAGAGGACTGACACTCTAACTTTCTACGATTTGAACCTCTCCTGTGAGTTCAGTTTTAGATTCCGATGTTTCACTTCAGGTTTACTGTATCCCTTGGACATTTTTATTGACGATGAAACACAGAAATTGCATCCGAATTTAATACAAAAATCACAATGGCGACTTAAGTACAAGAGGAGTGACACACTCACTTTCTATGATTTGAACCTCTCCTGTGAGTCCAGTTCTAGATTCCGATGCTTCACCTCAGGTTTACTGTATCTCTTGGACCTTCTTATTGACGATGAAACACAGAAATTGCATCCGAATTTATTACAAATGGCACAATGCCGACTTAAGTACAAGAGGACTACACTCTCACTTTCTATGATTCGAACCTGTCCTGTGAAGTCAGATTTAGATTCCGATACCTCACTTCAGATTTACTGTATCCCTTGGACCTTCTTGTTGACGATAAAACACAGAAATCGCATCCGAATTTAATACAAATGGCACAATGCCGTCTTAAGTAAAAGAGGACTGACAATCTAACATTCTATGATTTGAACCTCTCCTGCAAGTCCAGTTTTAGATTCCGATGCTTCACTTAAGGTTTACTGTATCCCTTGGACCTTCTAATTGCCGATGAAACACAGAAAATCCATCCGAATTTAATACAAAAGGCACATTACCGACTTAAGTACAAGAGGAGTGACACTCTAACTTTCTATGATTTGAATCTCTCCTCTGAGTCCAGTTTTAGATTCCGATGCTTCACTTTAGGTTTACTGTATCCCTTGGACGTTCTTATTGACGATGAAACACAGAAATTGCATCGGAATTAAATTCAAAAGGCACAGTGCTGACCTAAGTAGAAGACGACTAACACTCTCACTTTCTATGATTAGAACCTCTCCTGTGAGTACAGTTTTAGATTCCGATGCTTCACTTCAGGTTTACTGTATCCCTTGGACCTTCTTATTGACGATGAAACACAGAGTTTGCATCCGAATTTAATACAAAAGGCACAATGCCGACTTCAGAACAAGAGGACTGACACTCTAACTTTCTATGATTTGAACCTCTCCTGTGAGTCCAGTTTTAGATTCCAATGCTTTACTTCAGGTTTACTGTATCCCTTGGACCTTCTGATTGACGATGAAACACAGAAATTGCATCTGAATTTAATACAAAAGGCACAATGGCGACTTAAGTACAAGAGGACTGACACTCTCACTTTCTATGATTTGAACCTCTCCTGTGAGTCCAGTTTTAGATTCCGATGCTTCCCTTCAGGTTTACAGTATCCCTTGGACCTTCTTATTGACGATGAAACACAGAAATTGCATCCGAAATTAATACAAAAGTCACAATGGTGACTTAAGTACAAGAGGACTGACACTCTCACTTTCAATGATTTGAACCTCACCTGTGAGTCCAGTTTTAGATTCCGATGCTTCACCTCAGGATTACTGTATCCCTTGGACCTTCTTATTGACGATGAAACACAGTAATTGCATCCGAATTTAATACAAATGGCACAATGCCGACTTAAGTACAAGAGGTCTGACACTCTCACTTTCTATGATTCGAACCTCTCCTGTGAGTCCAGTTTTAGATTCCGATGCTTCACTTCAGGTTTACTGTATCCCTTGGACGTTCTTATTGACGATGAAACACAGAAATTGCATCGGAATTAAATTCAAAAGGCACAGTGCCGACCTAAGTAGAAGACGACTAACACTCTCACTTTCTATGATTTGAACCTCTCCTGTGAGTCCAGTTTTAGATTCCGATGCTTCACTTCAGGTTTACTGTATACCTTGCAGCTTCTTATTGACGATGAAACACAGAAATTGCATCCGAAATTAATACAAAAGTCACAATGGTGACTTAAGTACAAGAGGACTGACACTCTCACTTTCAATGATTTGAACCTCTCCTGTGAGTCCAGTTTTAGATTCCGATGCTTCACCTCAGGTTTACTGTATCCCTTGGACCTTCTTATTGACGATGAAACACAGATATTGCATCCGAATTTAATACCAAAATCACAATGGCGACTTAAGTACAAGAGGAGAGACACTCTCACTTTCTATGATTTGAACATCTCGTGTTAGTCCAGTTTTAGATTCCGATGCTTCACTTCAGGTTTACTGTATCCCTTGGACCTTCTTATTGACGATGAAACACAGAAATTGCATCGGAATTAAATTCAAAACGCACAATGCCGACTTAAGCCAAAGAGGACTGACACTCTCACTATCTATGATTTGAACCTCTCCTGTGAGTCCAGTTTTAGATTCCGATGTTACACTTCAGGTTTACTGTAACCCTTGGACCTTGTTGTTGACGATGAAACACAGAAATTGGATCGGAATTAAATTCAAATCTCAAAATGCTGACTTAAGTACAAGAGGACTGACACTCTAACTTTCTATGATTTGAACCTCTCCTGTGAGTCCAGTTTTAGATTCCGATGCTTCACTTCAGGTTTACTGTATCCCTTGGACCTTCTTATTGACGACGAAACACAGAGTTTGCATCCGAATTTAATACAAAAGGCACAAAGCCGACTTAAGTACAAGAGGACTGACACTCTAACTTTCTATGATTTGAACCTCTCCTGTGAGTCCAGTTTTGGATTCCGATGCTTCACTTCAGGTTTACTGTATCCCTTGGAACTTCTTATTGACGATGAAACACAGAAATGGCATCCGAATTTAATACAAAAGGCACAATGGCGACTTAAGTCAAGAGGACTGACACTCTCACTTTCTATGATTTGAACCTATCCTGTGAGTCCAGTTTTAGATTCCGATACTTCACTTCAGGTTTACTGTATCCCTTGGACCTTCTTATTCACGATGAAACACAGAAACTGCATCCGAATTTAATACAAATGGCACAATGTCGACTTAAGTACAAG
Organism: Schistocerca americana; assembly: GCF_021461395.2. Taxonomy (NCBI): domain Eukaryota; kingdom Metazoa; phylum Arthropoda; class Insecta; order Orthoptera; family Acrididae; genus Schistocerca; species Schistocerca americana. Next base: position 6,793,712 of record NC_060128.1, on the reverse strand, counting down.
AGAACTGACACTCTCACTTTCTATGATTTGAACCTCTCCTGTGAGTCCAATTTTGGATTCCGATGCTTCACTTCAGGTTTACTGTATCCCTTGGGCCTTCTTATTGACGATGAAACACAGAAATTGCATCCGAATTTAATACAAATGGCAGAATGCCATTTAAGTACAAGAGCACTGACACTCTAACATTCTGTGATTTGAACCTCTCCTGTGAGGTCAGATTTAGATTCCGATGCTTCACTTCAGGTTTACTGTATACCTTGCACCTTCTTATTGACGATGAAACACAGCAATTGCATCGGAATTAAATTGAAAAGGCACAATGCCGTCTTAAGTACAAGAGGACTGACACTCTCACTTTCTATGATTTGAACCTCTTGTGAGTCCAGTTTTAGATTCCGATGCTTCACTTCAGGTTTATTGTATCCCTTGGACCTTCTTATTGACGATGAAACACAGAAATTGCATCCGAATTTAATACCAAAATCACAATGGCGACTTAAGTACAATATTAGTGACACTCTCACTTTCTATGATTTCAACATCTCGTGTGAGTCCTGTTTTAGATTCCGATGCTTCACTTCAGGTTTACTGTAACCCTTGGACCTTCTTATTGACGATGAAACACAGAAATGGCATCCGAATTTAATACAAAAGGCACAATGGCGACTTAAGTACAAGAGGACTGACACTCTCACTTTCTATGATTTGAACCTCTCCTGTGAGTACAATTTTAGATTCCGATGCTTCACTTCAGGTTTACTGTATCCCTTGGACCTTCTTATTGACGATGAAACACAGAAATTGCATCCGAATTTAATACAAATGGCACAATGCTGACTTAAGTACAAGGGCACTGACACTCTCACTTTCCATGATTCGAACTTCTCCTGTGTGGTCAGACTTAGATTCCGATGCTTCAGTTCAGGTTTACTGTATACCTTGCACCTTCTTATTGACGATGAAACACAGAAATTGCATCCGAATTTATTACAAATGGCACAATGCCGACTTAAGTGCAAGAGGACTGATACTCTCACTTTCTATGATTCGAACATGTCCTGTGAGGTCAGATTTAGATTACGATACCTCACTTCAGATTTACTGTATCCCTTGGACCTTCTTGTTGACGATAAAACACAGAAATCGCATCCGAATTTAATACAAATGGCACAATGCCGTCTTAAGTAAAAGAGGACTGACACTCTAACATTCTATGACTTGAACCTCTCCTGCGAGTCCAGTTTTAGATTCCGATGCATCACTTAAGGTTTACTGTATCCCTTGGACCTTCTTATTGCCGATGAAACACAGAAATTGCATCCGATTTTAATACAAAAGGCACATTACCGACTTAAGTACAAGAGGAGTGACACTCTAACTTTCTACCATTTGAATCTCTCCTCTGAGTCCAGTTTTAGATTCCGATGCTTCACTTCAGGTTTACTGTATCCCTTGGACCTTCTTATTGACGATGAAATCCAGAAATTGCATCAGAATTAAATTCAAAAGGCACAATGCCAACTCAAGTACAAGAGGACTGAGACTCTAACTTTCTATAATTTGAATTCACCAGTGAGTCCAGTTTTAGATTCCGATGTTCACTTCACGTTTACTGTTTCCCTTGGACCTTCTTATTAACGATGAAACACAGAGTTTGCATCCGAATTTAATACAAAAGGCACAATGCCGACTTAATTACAAGAGGACTGAAGCTCTAACATTCTATGATTTGAACCACTAGTGTGAGTCCTGTTTTAGATTCCGATGCTTCACTTCAGGTTTACTGTATCCCTTGAACCTTCTTATTGACGATGAAACACAGAAATTGCATCCGAATTTAATACAAAAGGGACAATGGCGACTTAAGTACAAGGGGACTGACACTCTCACTTTCTATGATTTGAACCTATCCTGTGAGTCCAGTTTTAGATTCCGATGCTTCACTTCAGGTTTACTGTATCCCTTGGACCTTCTTATTGACGATTAAACACATAAATTGCATCCGAATTTAATACAAATGGCACAATGCCGACTTAAGTACAAGGGCTTTGACACTCTCACTTTCCATGATTCGAACTTCTCCTGTGAGGTCAGATTTAGATTCCGATGCTTCACTTCAGGTTTACTGTGTACCTTGCACCTTCTCATTGACGATGAAACACAGAAATTGCATCGGAATTATATTCAAAAGGCACAATTCCGACTTAAGTACAAGAGGACTGACACTCTCACTTTCTATGATTTGAACCTCTCCTGTGAGTACAATTTTAGATTCCGATGCTTCCCTTCAGGTTTACTGTATCCCTTGGACCTTCTTATTGACAATGAAACACAGAAATAGCATCGGAATTAAATTCAAAAGGCACAATGCCGACTTAAGTACAAGAGGACTGACACTCTAACATTCTATGATTTGAACCTCTCCTGCGAGTCCAGTTTTAGATTCCGATGCATCACTTAAGAATTACTGTATCCCTTGGACATTTTTATTGACGATGAAACACAGAAATAGCATCCGAATTTAATACAAAAATCACAATGGCGACTTAAGTACAAGAGGAGTGACACACTCACTTTCTATGATTTGAACCTCTCCTGTGAGTCCAGTTTTAGATTCCGATGCTTCACTTCAGGTTTACTGTATCCCTTGGACCTTCTAATTGACGAGGAAACACAGAGTTTGCATCCGAATTTAATACAAAAGCTACAATGCCGACTTAAGTACAAGAGGACTGACACTCTAACTTTCTACGATTTGAACCTCTCCTGTGAGTTCAGTTTTAGATTCCGATGCTTCACTTCAGGTTTACTGTATCCCTTGGACATTTTTATTGACGATGAAACACAGAAATTGCATCCGAATTTAATACAAAAATCACAATGGCGACTTAAGTACAAGAGGAGTGACACACTCACTTTCTATGATTTGAACCTCTCCTGTGACTCCAGTTCTAGATTCCGATGCTTCACCTCAGGTTTACTGTATCTCTTGGACCTTCTTATTGACGATGAAACACAGAAATTGCATCCGAATTAATTACAAATGGCACAATGCCGACTTAAGTACAAGAGGACTACACTCTCACTTTCTATGATTCGAACCTGTCCTGTGAAGTCAGATTTAGATTCCGATACCTCACTTCAGATTTACTGTATCCCTTGGACCTTCTTGTTGACGATGAAACACAGAAATTGCATCTGAATTTAATACAAAAGGCACAATGGCGACTTAAGTACAAGAGGACTGACACTCTCACTTTCTATGATTTGAACCTCTCCTGTGAGTCCAGTTTTAGATTCCGATGCTTCCCTTCAGGTTTACAGTATCCCATGGACCTTCTTATTGACGATGAAACACAGAAATTGCATCCGAAATTAATACAAAAGTCACAATGGTGACTTAAGTACAAGAGGACTGACAATCTCACTTTCAATGATTTGAACCTCACCTGTGAGTCCAGTTTTAGATTCCGATGCTTCACCTCAGGTTTACTGTATCCCTTGGACCTTCTTATTGACGATGAAACACAGTAATTGCATCCGAATTTAATACAAATGGCACAATGCCGTCTTAAGTAAAAGAGGACTGACAATCTAACATTCTATGATTTGAACCTCTCCTGCAAGTCCAGTTTTAGATTCCGATGCTTCACTTAAGGTTTACTGTATCCCTTGGACCTTCTAATTGCCGATGAAACACAGAAATTCCATCCGAATTTAATACAAAAGGCACATTACCGACTTAAGTACAAGAGGAGTGACACTCTAACTTTCTATGATTTGAATCTCTCCTCTGAGTCCAGTTTTAGATTCCGATGCTTCACTTTAGGTTTACTGTATCCCTTGGACGTTCTTATTGACGATGAAACACAGAAATTGCATCGGTATTAAATTCAAAAGGCACAGTGCTGACCTAAGTAGAAGACGACTAACACTCTCACTTTCTATGATTTGAACCTCTCCTGTGAGTACAGTTTTAGATTCCGATGTTTCACGTCAGGTTTACTGTATCCCTTGGACCTTCTTATTGACGATGAAACACAGAGTTTGCATCCGAATTTAATACAAAAGGCACAATGCCGACTTCAGAACAAGAGGACTGACACTCTAACTTTCTATGATTTGAACCTCTCCTGTGAGTCCAGTTTTAGATTCCAATGCTTTACTTCAGGTTTACTGTATCCCTTGGACCTTCTGATTGACGATGAAACACAGAAATTGCATCTGAATTTAATACAAAAGGCACAATGGCGACTTAAGTACAAGAGGACTGACACTCTCACTTTCTATGATTTGAACCTCTCCTGTGAGTCCAGTTTTAGATTCCGATGCTTCCCTTCAGGTTTACAGTATCCCTTGGACCTTCTTATTGACGATGAAACACAGAAATTGCATCCGAAAGTAATACAAAAGTCACAATGGTGACTTAAGTACAAGAGGACTGACAATCTCACTTTCAATGATTTGAACCTCACCTGTGAGTCCAGTTTTAGATTCCGATGCTTCACCTCAGGTTTACTGTATCCCTTGGACCTTCTTATTGACGATGAAACACAGTAATTGCATCCGAATTTAATACAAATGGCACAATGCCGACTTAAGTACAAGAGGTCTGACACTCTCACTTTCTATGATTCGAACCTCTAGTGTGAGTCCAGTTTTAGATTCCGATGCTTCACTTCAGGTTTACTGTATCCCTTGGACGTTCTTATTGACGATGAAACACAGAAATTGCATCGGAATTAAATTCAAAAGGCACAGTGCCGACCTAAGTAGAAGACGACTAACACTCTCACTTTCTATGATTTGAACCTCTCCTGTGAGTCCAGTTTTAGATTCCGATGCTTCACTTCAGGTTTACTGTATACCTTGCAGCTTCTTATTGACGATGAAACACAGAAATTGCATCCGAAATTAATACAAAAGTCACAATGGTGACTTAAGTACAAGAGGACTGACACTCTCACTTTCAATGATTTGAACCTCTCCTGTGAGTCCAGTTTTAGATTCCGATGCTTCACATCAGGTTTACTGTATCCCTTGGACCTTCTTATTGACGATGAAACACAGATATTGCATCCGAATTTAATACCAAAATCACAATGGCGACTTAAGTACAAGAGGAGTGACACTCTCACTTTCTATGATTTGAACATCTCGTGTGAGTCCAGTTTTAGATTCCGATGCTTCACTTCAGGTTTACTGTATCCCTTGGACCTTCTTATTGACGATGAAACACAGAAATTGCATCGGAATTAAATTCAAAACGCACAATGCCGACTTAAGCAAAAGAGGACTGACACTCTCACTATCTATGATTTGAACCTCTCCTGTGAGTCCAGTTTTAGATTCCGATGTTACACTTCAGGTTTACTGTAACCCTTGGACCTTGTTGTTGACGATGAAACACAGAAATTGGATCGGAATTAAATTCAAATGGCAAAATGCTGACTTAAGTACAAGAGGACTGACACTCTAACTTTCTATGATTTGAACCTCTCCTGTGAGTCCAGTTTTAGATTCCGATGCTTCACTTCAGGTTTACTGTATCCCTTGGACCTTCTTATTGACGACGAAACACAGAGTTTGCATCCGAATTTAATACAAAAGGCACAAAGCCGACTTAAGTACAAGAGGACTGACACTCTAACTTTCTATGATTTGAACCTCTCCTGTGAGTCCAGTTTTGGATTCCGATGCTTCACTTCAGGTTTACTGTATCCCTTGGAACTTCTTATTGACGATGAAACACAGAAATGGCATCCGAATTTAATACAAAAGGCACAATGGCGACTTAAGTTAAGCGGACTGACACTCTCACTTTCTATGATTTGAACCTATCCTGTGAGTCCAGTTTTAGATTCCGATACTTCACTTCAGGTTTACTGTATCCCTTGGACCTTCTTATTCACGATGAAACACAGAAACTGCATCCGAATTTAATACAAATGGCACAATGTCGACTTAAGTACAAGAGAACTGACACTCTCACTTTCTATGATTTGAACCTCTCCTGTGAGTCCAATTTTGGATTCCGATGCTTCACTTCAGGTTTACTGTATACCTTGCACCTTCTTATTGACGATGAAACACAGAAATTGCATCGGAATTAAATTGAAAAGGCACAATGCCGTCTTAAGTACAAGAGGACTGACACTCTCACTATCTATGATTTGAACCTCTCCTGTGAGTCCAGTTTTAGATTCCGATGCTTCACTTCAGGTTTACTGTATCCCTTGGACCTTCTTATTGACGATGAAACACAGAAATTGCATCCGAATTTAATACCAAAATCACAATGGCGACTTAAGTACAATATTAGTGACACTCTCACTTTCTATGATTTGAACATCTCGTGTGAGTCCTGTTTTAGATTCCGATGCTTCACTTCAGGTTTACTGTAACCCTTGGACCTTCTTATTGACGATGAAACACAGAAATGGCATCCGAATTTAATACAAAAGGCACAATGGCGACTTAAGTACAAGAGGACTGACACTCTCACTTTCTATGATTTGAACCTCTCCTTTGAGTCCAGTTTTAGATTGCGATACTTCACTTCAGGTTTACTGTATCCCTTGGACCTTCTTATTCACGATGAAACACAGAAACTGCATCCGAATTTAATACAAATGGCACAATGTCAACTTAAGTACAAGAGAACTGACACTCTCACTTTCTATGATTTGAACCTCTCCTGTGAGTCCAGTTTTAGATTCCGATGCCTCACTTCAGGTTAACTGTATCCCTTGGACCGTCTAATTGACGATGAAACACAGAGTTGGCATCCGAATTTAATACAGAAGGTACAATGCCGACGTATGTACAAGAGGACTGACACTCTAACTTTCTATGATTTGAACCTCTCCTGTGAGTCCAGTTTTAGATTCCGATGCTTCACTTCAGGTTTACTGTATCACTTGGACCTTCTTATTGACGATGAAACAAAGAAATTGCATCCGAATTTAATACCAAAATCACAATGGCGACTTAAGTACATGATTAGTGACACTCTCACTTTCTATGATTTGAACATCTCGTGTGAGTCCAGTTTTTGATTCCGATGCTTCACTTCAGGTTTACTGTAACCCTTGGACCTTATTGTTGACGATGAAACACAGAGTTTGCATCCGAATTTAATACAAAAGGCACAATGGCGACTTAAGTACAAGAGGACTGACACTCTCACTTTCTATGATTTGACCCTCTCCTGTGAGTCCAGTTTTAGATTCCGATACATCACTTCCGGTTTACTGTATACCTTGCACCTTCTTATTCACGATGAAACACAGAAACTGCATCCGAATTTAATACAAATGGCACAATGTCGTCTTAAGTACAAGAGAACTCTCACTTTCTATGATTTGAACCTCTCCTGTGAGTCCAGTTTTAGATTCCGAAGCTTCACTTCAGGTTTACTGTATCCCTTGGGCCTTCTTATTGACGATGAAACACAGAAATTGCATCCGAATTTAATACAAATGGCACAATGCCACTTAAGTACAAGAGCACTGGCACTCTCACTTTCCATCATTCGAACCTGTCCTGTGAGGTCAGATTTAGATTCCGATGCTTCACTTCAGGTTTACTGTATACCTTGCACCTTCTTATTGACGATGAAACACAGAAATTGCATCGCAATTAAATTCAAAACGCACAATGCCGTCTTAAGTACAAGAGGACTGACACTCTCACTTTCTATGATTTGAACCTCTCCTGTGAGTCCAGTTTTAGATTCCGATGCTTCACTTCAGGTTAATTGTATCCCTTGGACCGTCTAATTGACGATGAAACACAGAGTTGGCATCCGAATTTAATACAGAAGGTACAATGCCGACGTATGTACAAGAGGACTGACACTCTAACTTTCTATGATTTGAACCTCTCCTGTGAGTCCAGTTTTAGATTCCGATGCTTCACTTCAGGTTTACTGTATCCCTTGGACCTTCTTATAGACGATGAAACACAGAAATTGCATCGGAATTAAATTCAAAACGCACAATGCCGACTTAAGCAAAAGAGGACTGACACTCTCACTTCCTATGATTTGAACCTCTCCTGTGAGTCCAGTTTTACATTCCGATGCTTCACTTCAGGTTTACTGTATCCCTTGGACCTTCTTATTGACGACGAAACACAGAGACTGCATCCGAATTTAATACAAAAGGCACAATGCCGACTTAAGTACAAGAGGACTGACACTCTAACTTTCTATGATTTGAACCTCTCCTGTGAGTCCAGTTTTGGATTCCGATGCTTCACTTCAGGTTTACTGTATCCCTTGGACCTTCTTATTGACGATGAAACACAGAAATTGCATCCGAATTTAATAGAAAAGGCACAATGGCGACTTAAGTACAAGAGGACTGACACTCTCACTTTCTATGATTTGAACCTCTCCTGTGAGTCCAGTTTTAGATTCCGATGCTTCATTTCAGGTTTACTGTATCCCTTGGACCTTCTTATTCACGATGAAACACAGAAATTGCATCCGAATTTAATACAAATGACACAATGTCGACTTAAGTACAAGAGGACTGACACTCTCACTTTCTATGATTTGAACCTCTCCTGTGAGTCCAGTTTTAGATTCCGATGCTTCACTTCAGGTTTACTGTATCCCTTGGACCTTCTTATTGACGATGAAACACAGAAATTGCATACGAATTTAATACAAATGGCACAATGCCGACTGAAGTACAAGAGGACTGACACTCTAACTTTCTAAGATTTTAACTTCTCCTGTGAGTCCAGTTTTAGATTCCGATGCTTCTCTTCAGGTTTACTGTATCCCTTGGACCTTCTTATTGACGACGAAACACAGAGATTGCATCCGAATTTAATACAAAAGGCACAATGCCGACTTAAGTACAAGAGGACTGACACTCTAACTTTCTATGATTTGAACCACTCCTGTGAGTCCAGTTTTGGATTCCGATGCTTCACTTCAGGTTTACTGTATCCCTTGGACATTTTTATTGACGATGAAACACAGAAATAGCATCCGAATTTAATACAAAAATCACAATGGCGACTTAAGTACAAGAGGAGTGACACACTCACTTTCTATGATTTGAACCTCTCCTGTGAGTCCAGTTTTAGATTCCGATGCTTCACCTCAGGTTTACTGTATCTCTTGGACCTTCTTATTGACGATGAAACACAGAGTTTGCATCCGAATTTAATACAAAAGGCACAATGCCGACTTCATTACAAGAGGACTGACACTCTCACTTTCTATGATTTGAACCTCTCCTGTGAGTCCAGTTTTAGAGTCCGATGCTTCACTTCAGGTTTACTGTATCCCTTGGACCTTCTAATTGACGAGGAAACACAGAGTTTGCATCCGAATTTAATACAAAAGGTACAATGCCGACTTAAGTACAAGAGGACTGACACTCTAACTTTCTACGATTTGAACCTCTCCTGTGAGTTCAGTTTTAGATTCCGATGCTTCACTTCAGGTTTACTGTATCCCTTGGACATTTTTATTGACGATGAAACACAGAAATTGCATCCGAATTTAATACAAAAATCACAATGGCGACTTAAGTACAAGAGGAGTGACACACTCACTTTCTATGATTTGAACCTCTCCTGTGAGTCCAGTTCTAGATTCCGATGCTTCACCTCAGGTTTACTGTATCTCTTGGACCTTCTTATTGACGATGAAACACAGAAATTGCATCCGAATTTATTACAAATGGCACAATGCCGACTTAAGTACAAGAGGACTACACTCTCACTTTCTATGATTCGAACCTGTCCTGTGAAGTCAGATTTAGATTCCGATACCTCACTTCAGATTTACTGTATCCCTTGGACCTTCTTGTTGACGATAAAACACTGAAATCGCATCCGAATTTAATACAAATGGCACAATGCCGTCTTAAGTAAAAGAGGACTGACAATCTAACATTCTATGATTTGAACCTCTCCTGCAAGTCCAGTTTTAGATTCCGATGCTTCACTTAAGGTTTACTGTATCCCTTGGACCTTCTAATTGCCGATGAAACACAGAAATTTCATCCGAATTTAATACAAAAGGCACATTACCGACTTAAGTACAAGAGGAGTGACACTCTCACTTTCTATGATTTGAACCTCTCCTGTGAGTACAGTTTTAGATTCCGATGTTTCACGTCAGGTTTACTGTATCCCTTGGACCTTCTTATTGACGATGAAACACAGAGTTTGCATCCGAATTTAATACAAAAGGCACAATGCCGACTTCAGAACAAGAGGACTGACACTCTAACTTTCTATGATTTGAACCTCTCCTGTGAGTCCAGTTTTAGATTCCAACGCTTTACTTCAGGTTTACTGTATCCCTTGGACCTTCTGATTGACGATGAAACACAGAAATTGCATCTGAATTTATTACAAAAGGCACAATGGCGACTTAAGTACAAGAGGACTGACACTCTCACTTTCTATGATTTGAACCTCTCCTGTGAGTCCAGTTTTAGATTCCGATGCTTCCCTTCAGGTTTACAGTATCCCTTGGACCTTCTTATTGACGATGAAACACAGAAATTGCATCCGAAATTAATACAAAAGTCACAATGGTGACTTAAGTACAAGAGGACTGACACTCTCACTTTCAATGATTTGAACCTCACCTGTTAGTCCAGTTTTAGATTCCGATGCTTCACCTCAGGTTTACTGTATCCCTTGGACCTTCTTATTGACGATGAAACACAGTAATTGCATCCGAATTTAATACAAATGGCACAATGCCGACTTAAGTACAAGAGGTCTGACACTCTCACTTTCTATGATTCGAACCTCTCCTGTGAGTCCAGTTTTAGATTCCGATGCTTCACTTCAGATTTACTGTATCCCTTGGACGTTCTTATTGACGATGAAACACAGAAATTGCATCGGAATTAAATTCAAAAGGCACAGTGCCGACCTAAGTAGAAGACGACTAACACTCTCACTTTCTATGATTTGAACCTCTCCTGTGAGTCCAGTTTTAGATTCCGATGCTTCACTTCAGGTTTACTGTATACCTTGCAGCTTCTTATTGACGATGAAACACAGAAATTGCATCCGAAATTAATACAAAAGTCACAATGGTGACTTAAGTACAAGAGGACTGACACTCTCACTTTCAATGATTTGAACCTCTCCTGTGAGTCCAGTTTTAGATTCCGATGCTTCACCTCAGGTTTACTGTATCCCTTGGACCTTCTTATTGACGATGAAACACAGATATTGCATCCGAATTTAATACCAAAATCACAATGGCGACTTAAGTACAAGAGGAGTGACACTCTCACTTTCTATGATTTGAACATCTCGTGTTAGTCCAGTTTTAGATTCCGATGCTTCACTTCAGGTTTACTGTATCCCTTGGACCTTCTTATTGACGATGAAACACAGAAATTGCATCGGAATTAAATTCAAAACGCACAATGCCGACTTAAGCCAAAGAGGACTGACACTCTCACTATCTATGATTTGAACCTCTCCTGTGAGTCCAGTTTTAGATTCCGATGTTACACTTCAGGTTTACTGTAACCCTTGGACTTTGTTGTTGACGATGAAACACAGAAATTGGATCGGAATTAAATTCAAATGGCAAAATGCTGACTTAAGTACAAGAGGACTGACACTCTAACTTTCTATGATTTGAACCTCTCCTGTGAGTCCAGTTTTAGATTCCGATGCTTCACTTCAGGTTTACTGTATCCCTTGGACCTTCTTATTGACGACGAAACACAGAGTTTGCATCCGAATTTAATACAAAAGGCACAAAGCCGACTTAAGTACAAGAGGACTGACACTCTAACTTTCTATGATTTGAACCTCTCCTGTGAGTCCAGTTTTGGATTCCGATGCTTCACTTCAGGTTTACTGTATCCCTTGAAACTTCTTATTGACGATGAAACACAGAAATGGCATCCGAATTTAATACAAAAGGCACAATGGCGACTTAAGTTAAGAGGACTGACACTCTCACTTTCTATGATTTGAACCTATCCTGTGAGTCCAGTTTTAGATTCCGATGCTTCACTTCAGGTTTACTGTATCCCTTGGACCTTCTTATTGACGATGAAACACAGAAATTGCATCCGAAATTAATACAAAAGTCACAATGGTGACTTAAGTACAAGAGGACTGACACTCTAACTTTCTATGATTTGAACCTCTCCTGTGAGTCCAGTTTTAGATTCCGATGCTTCACTTCAGGTTTACTGTATCCCTTGGACCTTCTTATTGACGATGAAACTCAGAAATTGCATCCGAATTTAATACCAAAATCACAATGGCGACTTAAGTACAATATTAGTGACACTCTCACTTTCTATGATTTGAACATCTCGTGTGAGTCCTGTTTTAGATTCCGATGCTTCACTTCAGGTTTACTGTAACCCTTGGACCTTCTTATTGACGATGAAACACAGAAATGGCATCCGAATTTAATACAAAAGGCACAATGGCGACTTAAGTACAAGAGGACTGACACTCTCACTTTCTATGATTTGAACCTCTCCTTTGAGTCCAGTTTTAGATTGCGATACTTCACTTCAGGTTTACTGTATCCCTTGGACCTTCTTATTCACGATGAAACACAGAAACTGCATCCGAATTTAATACAAATGGCACAATGTCAACTTAAGTACAAGAGAACTGACACTCTCACTTTCTATGATTTGAACCTCTCCTGTGAGTCCAGTTTTAGATTCCGATGCTTCACTTCAGGTTAACTGTATCCCGTGGACCGACTAATTGACGATGAAACACAGAGTTGGCATCCGAATTTAATACAGAAGGTACAATGCCGACGTATGTACAAGAGGACTGACACTCTAACTTTCTATGATTTGAACCTCTCCTGTGAGTCCAGTTTTAGATTCCGATGCTTCACTTCAGGTTTACTGTATCACTTGGACCTTCTTATTGACGATGAAACAAAGAAATTGCATCCGAATTTAATACCAAAATCACAATGGCGACTTAAGTACATGATTAGTGACACTCTCACTTTCTATGATTTGAACATCTCGTGTGAGTCCAGTTTTTGATTCCGATGCTTCACTTCAGGTTTACTGTAACCCTTGGACCTTATTGTTGACGATGAAACACAGAGTTTGCATCCGAATTTAATACAAAAGGCACAATGCCACTTAAGTACAAGAGCACTGACACTCTCACTTTCCATCATTCGAACCTGTCCTGTGAGGTCAGATTTAGATTCCGATGCTTCACTTCAGGTTTACTGTATACCTTGCACCTTCTTATTGACGATGAAACACAGAAATTGCATCGCAATTAAATTCAAAACGCACAATGCCGTCTTAAGTACAAGAGGACTGACACTCTGACTTTCTATGATTTGAACCTCTCCTGTGAGTCCAGTTTTAGATTCCGATGCTTCACTTCAGGTTAACTGTATCCCTTGGACCGTCTAATTGACGATGAAACACAGAGTTGGCATCCGAATTTAATACAGAAGGTACAATGCCGACGTATGTACAAGAGGACTGACACTCTAACTTTCTATGATTTGAACCTCTCCTGTGAGTCCAGTTTTAGATTCCGATGCTTCACTTCAGGTTTACTGTATCCCTTGGACCTTCTTATTGACGATGAAACACAGAAATTGCATCGGAATTAAATTCAAAACGCACAATGCCGACTTAAGCAAAAGAGGACTGACACTCTCACTTCCTATGATTTGAACCTCTCCTGTGAGTCCAGTTTTACATTCCGATGCTTCACTTCAGGTTTACTGTATCCCTTGGACCTTATTGTTGACGATGAAACACAGAAATTGGATCGGAATTAAATTCAAATATCACAATGCCGACTGAAGTACAAGAGGACTGACACTCTAACTTTCTAAGATTTTAACTTCTCCTGTGAGTCCAGTTTTAGATTCCGATGCTTCTCTTCAGGTTTACTGTATCCCTTGGACCTTCTTATTGACGACGAAACACAGAGATTGCATCCGAATTTAATACAAAAGGCACAATGCCGACTTAAGTACAAGAGGACTGACACTCTAACTTTCTATGATTTGAACCTCTCCTGTGAGTCCAGTTTTGGATTCCGATGCTTCACTTCAGGTTTACTGTATCCCTTGGACCTTCTTATTGACGATGAAACACAGAAATTGCATCCGAATTTAATAGAAAAGGCACAATGGCGACTTAAGTACAAGAGGACTGACACTCTCACTTTCTATGATTTGAACCTCTCCTGTGAGTCCAGTTTTAGATTCCGATGCTTCATTTCAGGTTTACTGTATCCCTTGGACCTTCTTATTCACGATGAAACACAGAAATTGCATCCGAATTTAATACAAATGACACAATGTCGACTTAAGTACAAGAGGACTGACACTCTCACTTTCTATGATTTGAACCTCTCCTGTGAGTCCAGTTTTAGATTCCGATGCTTCACTTCAGGTCTACTGTATCCCTTGGACCTTCTTATTGACGATGAAACACAGAAATTGCATCCGAATTTAATACAAATGGCACAATGCCGACTTAAGTACAAGAGCACTGACACTCTCACTTTCCATCGTTCGAACTTCTCCTGTGAGGTCAGATTTAGATTCCGATGCTTCACTTCAGGTTTACTGTATACCTTGCACCTTCTTATTGACGATGAAACACAGAAATTGCATCGGAATTAAATTCAAAAGGCACAATTCCGACTTAAGTACATGAAGACTGACACTCTCACTTTCTCTGATTTGCATCTCTGCTGTGAGTCCAGTTTTAGATTCCGATGCTTCACTTCAGGTTTACTGTATCCCTTGGACCTTCTAATTGACGATGAAACACAGAGTTTGCATCCGAATTTAATACAAAAGGTATAATGCCGACTTAAGTACAAGAGGACTGACACTCAAACTTACTATGATTTGAACCTCTCCAATGAGTCCAGTTTTAGATTCCGATGCTTCACTTCAGGTTTATTGTATCCCTTTAACTTTCTTATTGACGATGAAACACAGAAATTGCATCCGAATTTAATACAAAAATCACAATGGCAACTTAAGTACAAGAGGACTGACACTCTATCTTTCTATGATTTGAACCACTCCTGTGAGTCCAGTTTTAGATTCCGATGCTTCACTTCAGGTTTACTGTATCCCTTGGACCTTCTTATTCACGATGAAACCTAGAAACTGAATCCGAATTTAATACAAATGGCACAATGTCGACTTAAGTACAAGAGGACTGACACACTCACTTTCTATGATTTGAACCTCTCCTGTGCGTCCAGTTTTAGATTCCGATGCTTCACTTCAGGTTTACTGTATCCCTTGGACCTTCTTATTGACGATGAAACACAGAAATTGCATCCGAATGTAATACAAATGGCACAATGCCGACTTAAGTACAAGAGCACTGACACTCTCACTTTCAATCATTCGAACTTCTCCTGTGAGGTCAGATTTAGATTCCGATGCTTCACTTCAGGTTTACTGTATACCTTGCACCTTCTTATTGACGATGAAACACAGAAATTGCATCGGAATTAAATTCAAAAGGCACAATTCCGACTTAAGTACAAGAGGACTGACACTCTAACTTTCTCTGATTTGAACCTCTGCTGTGAGTCCAGTTTTAGATTCCGATGCTTCACTTCAGGTTTACTGTATCCCTTGGACCTTCTAATTGACCATGAAACACAGAGTTTGCATCCGAATTTAATACAAAAGGTATAATGCCGACTTAAGTACAAGAGGACTGACACTCTAACTTTCTATGATTTGAACCTCTCCAGTGAGTCCAGTTTTAGATTCCGATGCCTCACTTCAGGTTTACTGTATCCCTTGTACCTTCTTATTGACGATGAAACACAGAAATTGCAACCGAATTTAATGCAAAAATCACAATGGCGACTTTAGTACAAGAGGACCGACAATCTCACTTTCTATCATTTTAACATCTCCTGTGAGCCCAGTTTTAGATTCCGATGCTTCACTTCAGGTTTACTGTATCCCTTGGACCTTCTTATTGACGATGAAACATAGATATTGCATCGGAAATGAATTTAAAACGCATAATGACGACTTAAGTAAAAGAGGACTGACACTCTCACTTTCTATGATTTGAACCACTCCTGTGAGTCCAGTTTTAGCTTCCGAGCTTCACTTCAGGTTTACTGTATCCCTTGGACCTTCTTATTGACAATGAAACACAGAAATAGCATCGGAATTAAATTCAAAAAGCACAATGCCGACTTAAGTACAAGTGGACTGACACTCTAACTTTCTATGATTTGAACCTCTCCTGTGAGTCCAGTTTTAGATTCCGATGCTTCACTTCAGGTTTACTGTATCCCTAGGACCTTCTTATTGACGATGAAACACAGAGTTTGCATCCGATATTTAATACAAAAGGCACAATGCCGTCTTACGTACAAGAGGACTGACACTCTCACTTTCTATGATTTGAACCTCTCCTGTGAGTCCAGTTTTAGATTCCGATGCTTCACTTCAGGTTTACTGTATCCCTTGGACCTTCTTATTGACGATGAAACACAGAAATTGCATCCGAATTTAATACCAAAATCACAATGGCGACTTAAGTA
This sequence comes from Schistocerca americana, assembly GCF_021461395.2. Classification (NCBI taxonomy): domain Eukaryota; kingdom Metazoa; phylum Arthropoda; class Insecta; order Orthoptera; family Acrididae; genus Schistocerca; species Schistocerca americana. Next base: position 6,777,146 of record NC_060128.1, on the reverse strand, counting down.
CAATATTAGTGACACTCTCACTTTCTATGATTTGAACATCTCGTGTGAGTCCTGTTTTAGATTCCGATGCTTCACTTCAGGTTTACTGTAACCCTTGGACCTTCTTATTGACGATGAAACACAGAAATGGCATCCGAATTTAATACAAAAGGCACAATGGCGACTTAAGTACAAGAGGACTGACACTCTCACTTTCTATGATTTGAACCCCTCCTTTGAGTCCAGTTTTAGATTGCGATACTTCACTTCAGGTTTACTGTATCCCTTGGACCTTCTTATTCACGATGAAACACAGAAACTGCATCCGAATTTAATACAAATGGCACAATGTCAACTTAAGTACAAGAGAACTGACACTCTCACTTTCTATGATTTGAACCTCTCCTGTGAGTCCAGTTTTAGATTCCGATGCTTCACTTCAGGTTAACTGTATCCCTTGGACCGTCTAATTGACGATGAAGCACAGAGTTGGCATCCGAATTTAATACAGAAGGTACAATGCCGACGTATGTACAAGAGGACTGACACTCTAACTTTCTATGATTTGAACCTCTCCTGTGAGTCCAGTTTTAGATTCCGATGCTTCACTTCAGGTTTACTGTATCACTTGGACCTTCTTATTGACGATGAAACAAAGTAATTGCATCCGAATTTAATACCAAAATCACAATGGCGACTTAAGTACATGATTAGTGACACTCTCACTTTCTATGATTTGAACATCTCGTGTGAGTCCAGTTTTTGATTCCGATGCTTCACTTCAGGTTTACTGTAACCCTTGGACCTTATTGTTGACGATGAAACACAGAGTTTGCATCCGAATTTAATACAAAAGGCACAATGGCGACTTAAGTACAAGAGGACTGACACTCTCACTTTCTATGATTTGAACCTCTCCTGTGAGTCCACTTTTAGATTCCGATACTTCACTTCCGGTTTACTGTATACCTTGCACCTTCTTATTCACGATGAAACACAGAAACTGCATCCGAATTTAATACAAATGGCACAATGTCGTCTTAAGTACAAGAGAACTCTCACTTTCTATGATTTGAACCTCTCCTGTGAGTCCAGTTTTAGATTCCGAAGCTTCACTTCAGGTTTACTGTATCCCTTGGGCCTTCTTATTGACGATGAAACACAGAAATTGCATCCGAATTTAATACAAATGGCACAATGCCACTTAAGTACAAGAGCACTGACACTCTCACTTTCCATCATTCGAACCTGTCCTGTGAGGTCAGATTTAGATTCCGATGCTTCACTTCAGGTTTACTGTATACCTTGCACCTTCTTATTGACGATGAAACACAGAAATTGCATCGCAATTAAATTCAAAACGCACAATGCCGTCTTAAGTACAAGAGGACTGACACTCTCACTTTCTATGATTTGAACCTCTCCTGTGAGTCCAGTTTTAGATTCCGATGCTTCACTTCAGGTTAACTGTATCCCTTGGACCGTCTAATTGACGATGAAACACAGAGTTGGCATCCGAATTTAATACAGAAGGTACAATGCCGACGTATGTACAAGAGGACTGACACTCTAACTTTCTATGATTTGAACCTCTCCTGTGAGTCCAGTTTTAGATTCCGATGCTTCACTTCAGGTTTACTGTATCCCTTGGACCTTCTTATTGACGATGAAACACAGAAATTGCATCGGAATTAAATTCAAAACGCACAATGCCGACTTAAGCAAAAGAGGACTGACACTCTCACTTCCTATGATTTGAACCTCTCCTGTGAGTCCAGTATTACATTCCGATGCTTCACTTCAGGTTTACTGTATCCCTTGGACCTTATTGTTGACGATGAAACACAGAAATTGGATCGGAATTAAATTCAAATGGCACAATGCCGACTGAAGTACAAGAGGACTGACACTCTAACTTTCTAAGATTTTAACTTCTCCTGTGAGTTCAGTTTTAGATTCCGATGCTTCTCTTCAGGTTTACTGTATCCCTTGGACCTTCTTATTGACGACGAAACACAGAGATTGCATCCGAATTTAATACAAAAGCCACAATGCCGACTTAAGTACAAGAGGTCTGACACTCTAACTTTCTATGATTTGAACCTCTCCTGTGAGTCCAGTTTTGGATTCCGATGCTTCACTTCAGGTTTACTGTGTCCCTTGGACCTTCTTATTGACGATGAAACACAGAAATTGCATCCGAATTTAATAGAAAAGGCACAATGGCGACTTAAGTACAAGAGGACTGACACTCTCACTTTCTATGATTTGAACCTCTCCTGTGAGTCCAGTTTTAGATTCCGATGCTTCATTTCAGGTTTACTGTATCCCTTGGACCTTCTTATTCACGATGAAACACAGAAATTGCATCCGAATTTAATACAAATGACACAATGTCGACTTAAGTACAAGAGGACTGACACTCTCACTTTCTATGATTTGAACCTCTCCTGTGAGTCCAGTTTTAGATTCCGATGCTTCACTTCAGGTTTATTGTATCCCTTTAACTTTCTTATTGACGATGAAACACAGAAATTGCATCCGAATTTAATACAAAAATCACAATGGCAACTTAAGTACAAGAGGACTGACACTCTATCTTTCTATGATTTGAACCACTCCTGTGAGTCCAGTTTTAGATTCCGATGCCTCACTTCAGGTTTACTGTATCCCTTGGACCTTCTTATTCACGATGAAACCTAGAAACTGAATCCGAATTTAATACAAATGGCACAATGTCGACTTAAGTACAAGAGGACTGACACACTCACTTTCTATGATTTGAACCTCTCCTGTGCGTCCTGTTTTAGATTCCGATGCTTCACTTCAGGTTTACTGTATCCCTTGGACCTTCTTATTGACGATGAAACACAGAAATTGCATCCGAATGTAATACAAATGGCACAATGCCGACTTAAGTACAAGAGCACTGACACTATCACTTTCAATCATTCGAACTTCTCCTGTGAGGTCAGATTTAGATTCCGATGCTTCACTTCAGGTTTACTGTATACCTTGCACCTTCTTATTGACGATGAAACACAGAAATTGCATCGGAATTAAATTCAAAAGGCACAATTCCGACTTAAGTACAAGAGGACTGACACTCTAAATTTCTCTGATTTGAACCTCTGCTGTGAGTCCAGTTTTAGATTCCGATGCTTCACTTCAGGTTTACTGTATCCCTTGGACCTTCTAATTGACCATGAAACACAGAGTTTGCATCCGAATTTAATACAAAAGGTATAATGCCGACTTAAGTACAAGAGGACTTACACTCTAACTTTCTATGATTTGAACCTCTCCAGTGAGTCCAGTTTTAGATTCCGATGCCTCACTTCAGGTTTACTGTATCCCTTGTACCTTCTTATTGACGATGAAACACAGAAATTGCAACCGAATTTAATGCAAAAATCACAATGGCGACTTTAGTACAAGAGGACCGACAATCTCACTTTCTATCATTTTAACATCTCCTGTGAGCCCAGTTTTAGATTCCGATGCTTCACTTCAGGTTTACTGTATCCCTTGGACCTTCTTATTGACGATGAAACATAGATATTGCATCGGAAATGAATTTAAAACGCATAATGACGACTTAAGTAAAAGAGGACTGACACTCTCACTTTCTATGATTTGAACCACTCCTGTGAGTCCAGTTTTAGCTTCCGAGCTTCACTTCAGGTTTACTGTATACCTTGGACCTTCTTATTGACAATGAAACACAGAAATAGCATCGGAATTAAATTCAAAAAGCACAATGCCGACTTAAGTACAAGTGGACTGACACTCTAACTTTCTATGATTTCAACCTCTCCTGTGAGTCCAGTTTTAGATTCCGATGCTTCACTTCAGGTTTACTGTATCCCTAGGACCTTCTTATTGACGATGAAACACAGAGTTTGCATCCGATATTTAATACAAAAGGCACAATGCCGACTTACGTACAAGAGGACTGACACTCTCACTTTCTATGATTTGAAAATCTCCTGTGAGTCCAGTTTTAGATTCCGATGCTTCACTTCAGGTTTACTGTATCCCTTGGACCTTCTTATTGACGATGAAACACAGAAATTGCATCCGAATTTAATACCAAAATCACAATGGCGACTTAAGTACAATATTAGTGACACTCTCACTTTCTATGATTTGAACATCTCGTGTGAGTCCTGTTTTAGATTCCGATGCTTCACTTCAGGTTTACTGTAACCCTTGGACCTTCTTATTGACGATGAAACACAGAAATGGCATCCGAATTTAATACAAAAGGCACAATGGCGACTTAAGTACAAGAGGACTGACACTCTCACTTTCTATGATTTGAACCCCTCCTTTGAGTCCAGTTTTAGATTGCGATACTTCACTTCAGGTTTACTGTATCCCTTGGACCTTCTTATTCACGATGAAACACAGAAACTGCATCCGAATTTAATACAAATGGCACAATGTCAACTTAAGTACAAGAGAACTGACACTCTCACTTTCTATGATTTGAACCTCTCCTGTGAGTCCAGTTTTAGATTCCGATGCTTCACTTCAGGTTAACTGTATCCCTTGGACCGTCTAATTGACGATGAAACACAGAGTTGGCATCCGAATTTAATACAGAAGGTACAATGCCGACGTATGTACAAGAGGACTGACACTCTAACTTTCTATGATTTGAACCTCTCCTGTGAGTCCAGTTTTAGATTCCGATGCTTCACTTCAGGTTTACTGTATCACTTGGACCTTCTTATTGTTGATGAAACAAAGAAATTGCATCCGAATTTAATACCAAAATCACAATGGCGACTTAAGTACATGATTAGTGACACTCTCACTTTCTATGATTTGAACATCTCGTGTGAGTCCAGTTTTTGATTCCGATGCTTCACTTCAGGTTTACTGTAACCCTTGGACCTTATTGTTGACGATGAAACACAGAGTTTGCATCCGAATTTAATACAAAAGGCACAATGGCGACTTAAGTACAAGAGGACTGACACTCTCACTTTCTATGATTTGAACCTCTCCTGTGAGTCCAGTTTTAGATTCCGATACTTCACTTCCGGTTTACTGTATACCTTGCACCTTCTTATTCACGATGAAACACAGAAACTGCATCCGATTTTAATACAAATGGCACAATGTCGTCTTAAGTACAAGAGAACTCTCACTTTCTATGATTTGAACCTCTCCTGTGAGTCCAGTTTTAGATTCCGAAGCTTCACTTCAGGTTTACTGTATCCCTTGGGCCTTCTTATTGACGATGAAACACAGAAATTGCATCCGAATTTAGTACAAATGGCACAATGCCACTTAAGTACAAGAGCACTGACACTCTCACTTTCCATCATTCGAACCTGTCCTGTGAGGTCAGCTTTAGATTCCGATGCTGCACTTCAGGTTTACTGTATACCTTGCACCTTGTTATTGACGATGAAACACAGAAATTGCATCGCAATTAAATTCAAAACGCACAACGCCGTCTTAAGTACAAGAGGACTGACACTCTCACTTTCTATGATTTGAACCTCTCCTGTGAGTCCGGTTTTAGATTCCGATGCTTCACTTCAGGTTAACTGTATCCCTTGGACCGTCTAATTGACGATGAAACACAGAGTTGGCATCCGAATTTAATACAGAAGGTACAATGCCGACGTATGTACAAGAGGACTGACACTCTAACTTTCTATGATTTGAACCTCTCCTGTGAGTCCAGTTTTAGATTCCGATGCTTCACTTCAGGTTTACTGTATCCCTTGGACCTTCTTATTGACGATGAAACAAAGAAATTGCATCCGAATTTAATACCTAAATCACAATGGCGACTTAAGTACATGATTAGTGACACTCTCACTCTCTATGATTTGAACATCTCGTGTGAGTCCAGTTTTAGATTCCGATGCTTCACTTCAGGTTTACTGTATCCCTTGGACCTTCTTATTGACGATGAAACACAGAAATTGCATCGGAATTAAATTCAAAACGCACAATGCCGACTTAAGCAAAAGAGGACTGACACTCTCACTTCCTATGATTTGAACCTCTCCTGTGAGTCCAGTTTTACATTCCGATGCTTCACTTCAGGTTTACTGTATCCCTTGGACCTTATTGTTGACGATGAAACACAGAAATTGGATCGGAATTAAATTCAAATGGCACAATGCCGACTGAAGTACAAGAGGACTGACACTCTAACTTTCTAAGATTTTAACGTCTCCTGTGAGTCCAGTTTTAGATTCCGATGCTTCTCTTCAGGTTTACTGTATCCCTTGGACCTTCTTATTGACGACGAAACACAGAGATTGCATCCGAATTTAATACAAAAGGCACAATGGCGACTTAAGTACAAGAGGACTAACACTCTCACTTTCTATGATTTGAACCTCTCCTGTGAGTCCAGTTTTAGATTCCGATGCTTCATTTCAGGTTTACTGTATCCCTTGGACCTTCTTATTCACGATGAAACACAGAAATTGCATCCGAATTTAATACAAATGACACAATGTCGACTTAAGTACAAGAGGACTGACACTCTCACTTTCTATGATTTGAACCTCTCCTGTGAGTCTAGTTTTAGATTCCGATGCTTCACTTCAGGTTTACTGTATCCCTTGGACCTTCTTATTGACGATGAAACACAGAAATTGCATCCGAATTTAATACAAATGGCACAATGCCGACTTAAGTACAAGACCACTGACACTCTCACTTTCCATCGTTCGAACTTCTCCTGTGAGGTCAGATTTAGATTCCGATGCTTCACTTCAGGTTTACAGTATACCTTGCACCTTCTTATTGACGATGAAACACAGAAATTGCATCGGAATTAAATTCAAAATTCATAATTCCGACTTAAGTACAAGAAGACTGACACTCTCACTTTCTCTGATTTGCATCTCTGCTGTGTGTCCAGTTTTAGATTCCGATGCTTCACTTCAGGTTTACTGTATCCCTTGGACCTTCTAATTGACGATGAAACACAGAGTTTGCATCCGAATTTAATACAAAAGGTACAATGCCGACTTAAGTACAAGAGGACTGACACACAAACTTACTATGATTTGAACCTCTCCAATGAGTCCAGTTTTAGATTCCGATGCTTCACTTCAGGTTTATTGTATCCCTTTAACTTTCTTATTGACGATGAAACACAGAAATTGCATCCGAATTTAATACAAAAATCACAATGGCAACTTAAGTACAAGAGGACTGACACTCTATCTTTCTATGACTTGAACCACTCCTGTGAGTCCAGTTTTAGATTCCGATGCTTCACTTCAGGTTTACTGTATCCCTTGGACCTTCTTATTCACGATGAAACCTAGAAACTGAATCCGAATTTAATACAAATGGCACAATGTCGACTTAAGTACAAGAGGACTGACACACTCACTTTCTATGATTTGAACCTCTCCTGTGCGTCCAGTTTTAGATTCCGATGCTTCACTTCAGGTTTACTGTATCCCTTGGACCTTCTTATTGACGATGAAACACAGAAATTGCATCCGAATTTAATACAAATGGCACAATGCCGACTTAAGTACAAGAGCACTGACACTCTCACTTTCAATCATTCGAACTTCTCCTGTGAGGTCAGATTTAGATTCCGATGCTTCACTTCTGGTTTACTGTATACCTTGCACCTTCGTATTGACGATGAAACACAGAAATTGCATCGGAATTAAATTCAAAAGGCACAATTCCGACTTAAGTACAAGAGGACTGACACTCTAACTTTCTCTGATTTGAACCTCTGCTGTGAGTCCAGTTTTAGATTCCGATGCTTCACTTCAGGTTTACTGTATCCCTTGGACCTTCTAATTGACCATGAAACACAGAGTTTGCATCCGAATTTAATACAAAAGGTACAATGCCGACTTAAGTACAAGAGGACTGACACTCTAACTTTCTATGATTTGAACCTCTCCAGTGAGTCCAGTTTTAGATTCCGATGCCTCACTTCAGGTTTACTGTATCCCTTGTACCTTCTTATTGACGATGAAACACAGAAATTGCAACCGAATTTAATGCAAAGATCACAATGGCGACTTTAGTACAAGAGGACCGACAATCTCACTTTCTATCATTTTAACATCTCCTGTGAGCCCAGTTTTAGATTCCGATGCTTCACTTCAGGTTTACTGTATCCCTTGGACCTTCTTATTGACGATGAAACATAGATATTGCATCGGAAATGAATTTAAAACGCATAATGACGACTTAAGTAAAAGAGGACTGACACTCTCACTTTCTATGATTTGAACCACTCCTGTGAGTCCAGTTTTAGCTTCCGAGCTTCACTTCAGGTTAACTGTATCCCTTGGACCATCTTATTGACAATGAAACACAGAAATAGCATCGGAATTAAATTCAAAAAGCACAATGCCGACTTAAGTACAAGTGGACTGACACTCTAACTTTCTATGAATTGAACCTCTCCTGTGAGTCCAGTTTTAGATTCCGATGCTTCACTTCAGGTTTACTGTATCCCTAGGACCTTCTTATTGACGATGAAACACAGAGTTTGCATCCGATATTTAATACAAAAGGCACAATGCCGACTTACGTACAAGAGGACTGACACTCTAACTTTCTATGATTTGAACGTCTCCTGTGAGTCCAGTTTTAGATTCCAATGCTTTACTTCAGGTTTACTGTATCCCTTGGACCTTCTTATTGACGATGACACACAGAAATTGCATCCGAATTTAATACAAAAGGCACAATGGCTACTTAAGTACAAGAGGACTGACACTCTCATTTTCAAAGATTTGAACCTCACCTGTGAGGCCAGTTTTAGATTCCGATGCTTCACTTCAGGTTTACTGTATACCTTGCACCTTCTTATTGACGATGAAACACATAAATTGCATCGGAATGAAATTCAAAATGCACAATGCCGACTTAAGTACAAGAGGACTGACATTCTCACTTTTTATGATTTGAACCTATCCTGTTAGTCCAGTTTTACATTCCGATGCTTCACTTCAGGTTTACTGTATCCCTTGGACCTTCTAATTGACGATGAAACACAGAGTTTGCATCCGAATTTAACACAAAGGTACAATGCCGACTTAAGTACAAGAGGACTGACGCTCTAACTTTCTATGATTTGCACCTCTCCTATGAGTCCAGTTTTAGTTTCCGATGCTTCACTTCAGGTTTACTGTATCCCTTGGATCTTCTTATTGACGATGAAACACAGACATTGCATCGAAATTAAATTTAAAACGCACATTGCCGACTTAAGTAAAAGCGGACTGACAATCTCACTTTCTATGATTTGAACCTCTCCTGTGAGTCCAGTTTTAGATTCCGATGCTTCACTTTTGGTTTACTGTATCCCTTGGACCTTCTTATTGACGATGAAACACAGAGTTTGCATCCGAATTTAATACAAAAGGCACAATGCCGACTTAAGTACCAGAGGACTGACACTCTAACTTTCTATGATTTGAACCTTTCCTGTGAGTCTAGTTTTAGATTCCGATGCTTCACTTCAGGTTTACTGTATCCCTTGGACCTGCTTATTGACGATGAAACACAGATATTGCATCGGAATTAAATTTAAAACGCACAATGCCGACTTAAGTAAAAGAGGACTGACACTCTCACTTTCTATGATTTGAACCTCCCCTGTGAGTCCAGTTTTAGAGTCCGATGCTTCACTTCAGGTTTACTGTATCCCTTGGACCTTCTTATTGACAATGAAACACAGAAATAGCATTGGAATTAAATTCAAAAAGCACAATGCCGACTTAAGTAAAAGAGGACTGACACTCTCACTTTCTATGATTTGAACCTCTCCTGTGAGTCCAGTTTTACATTCCGATGCTTCACTTCAGGTTTACTGCATCCCTTGGACCTTCTTATTGACGATGAAACACAGAGTTTGCATCCGAATTTAATACAAAAGGCACAATGCCGACTTAAGTACAAGAGGACTGACACTCTAACTTTCTATGATTTGAACCTCTCCTGTGAGTCCAGTTTTAGATTCCGATGCTTTACTTCAGGTTTACTGTATCCCTTGGACCTCCTTATTGACGATGACACACAGAAATTGCATCCGAATTTAATACAAAAGGCACAATGGCGACTTAAGTACAAGAGGACTGACAGTCTCACTTTCTATGATTTGAACATCTCCTGTGAGTCCAGTTCTAGATTCCGATGCTTCACTTCAGGTTTACTGTATCCCTTGGACGTTCTTATTGACGATGAAACTCAGAAATTGCATCGGAACTAAATTCAAAAGGCACAGTGCCTTCTAAGTAGAAGAGGACTAACACTCTCACTTTCTATGATTTGAACCTCTCCTGTGAGTCCAGTTTTAGATTCCGATGCTTCACTTCAGGTTTACTGTATACCTTGCACCTTCTAATTGACGATGAAACACAGAGTTTGCATCCGAATTTAATACAAAAGGTACAATGCCGACTTAAGTACAAGAGGACAGACACTCTAACTTTCTATGATTTGCACCTCTCCTGTGAGTCCAGTTTTAGATTCCGATGCTTCACTTCAGGTTTAATGTATCCCTTGGACCTTCTTATTGACGATGAATTACAGAAATTGCATCCGAATTTAATACAAAAATCACAATGGCGACTTTAGTACAAGAGGACCGACAATCTCACTTTCTATGAAATGAACATCTCCTGTGAGTCCAGTTTTAGATTCCGATGCTTCACTTCAGGTTTACTGTATCCCTTGGACCTTCTTATTGACGATGAAGCACAGAAATTGGATCCGAATTTAATACAATAATCACAATGGCTGCTTAAGTACAAGAGGACTGACACTCTCACTTTCTATGATTTGAACATCTCCTGTGAGTCCAGTTCTAGATTCCGATGCTGCATTTCAGGTTTACTGTATCCCTTGGACCTTCTTATTGACGATGAAACACCGATATAGCATCGGAATTAAACTTAAAACGCACAATGCCGACTTAAGTAAAAGAGGACTGACACTCTCACTTTCTATGGTTTGAATCTCTCCTGTGAGTCCAGTTTTAGATTCCGATGCTTCACTTCAGGTTTACTGTATCCCTTGGACCTTTTTATTGACGATGAAACACAGAGTTTGCATCCGAATTTAATACAAAAGGCACAATGCCGACTTAAGTTCAAGAGGACTGACACTCTAACTTTCTATGATTTGAACCTCTCCTGTGAGTCCAGTTTTAGATTCCGATGCTTTACTTCAGGTTTACTGTATCCCTTGGACCTTCTTATTGACGATGACACACAGAAATTGCATCCGAATTTAATACAAAAGGCACAATGGCGACTTAAGTACAAGAGGACTGACACTATCACTTTATATGATTTGAACCTCTACTTTGAGTCCAGTTTTAGATTCCGATGCTTCACTTCAGGTTTACTGTATCCCTTGGACCTTATTATTGACGATGAAACACAGAAATTGCATCCGAAATTAATACAAAAGTCACAATGGTGACTTAAGTACAAGGGGACTGACACTCTCACTTTCTATGATTTGCACCTCTCCTGTGAGTCCAGTTTTAGATTCCGCTGCTTCACCTCAGGTTTTATGTATCTCTTGGACATTGGTATTGACGATGAAACACAGAAATTGCATCCGAATTTAATACAAATGGCACAATGCCGTCTTAAGTACAAGCGGACTGACACTCTCACTTTTTATGATTCGAACCTCTCCTGTGATGTCAAATTTAGATTCCGATGCTTCACTTCAGGTTTACTGTATCCCTTGGACCTTCTTTTTGACGATAAAACACAGAAATCGCATACGAATGTAATACAAATGGCACAATGCCGTCTTAAGTAAAAGAGGACTGACACTCTAACTTACTATGATTTGAACCTCTCCTGCGAATCCAGTTTTAGATTCCGATGCTTCACTTCAGGTTTACTGTACACCTTGCACCTTCTTATTGACGATGAAACTCAGAAAATGCATCGGAATTAAATTCAAATGGCACAATGCCGTCTTAAGTACAAGAGGACTGACACTCTCACTTTCTATGATTTGAACCTCTCCTGTGACTCCAGTTTTAGATTCCGATGCTTTACTTCAGGTTTACTGTATCCCTTGGACCGTCTTATTGACGATGAAAACAGAAATTGCATCCGAATTTAATACAAATGGCACAATGGCGACTTAAGTACAAGAGGACTGACACTCTCACTTTCTATGATTTGAACCTCCCCTGTGAGTCCAGTTTTAGATTCCGATGCTTCACTTCAGGTTTACTGTATCCCTTGGACCTTCTTATTGACGACGAAACACAGAAATTGCATCCGAATTTAATACAAATGGCACAATGCCGACTTAAGTACAAGAGGACTGACACTCTCACTTTCTATGATTCGAACATCTCCTGTGAGGTCAGATTTAGATTCCGATGCTTCACTTCAGGTTTACTGTACACCTTACACCTTCTTATTGACGATGAAACTCAGAAAATGCATCGGAATTAAATTCAAAAGGCACAATGCCGTCTTAAGTACAAGAGGACTGACACTCTCAATTTCTATGATTTGAACCTCTCCTGTGATTCCAGTTTTAGTTTCCGATGCTTCACTTCAGGTTTACTGTATCCCTCGGACCTTCTAATTGACGATGAAACACAGAGTTTGCATCCGAATTTAATACAAAAGGTACAATGCCGACTTAAGTACAAGAGGACTGACACTCTAACTTTCTATGAGTTGAACCTCTCCTGTGAGTCCAATTTTAGATTCCGATGCTTCACCTCAGACTTACTGTATCCCTTGGACCTTCTTATTGACGATGAAACACAGAAATTGCATCAGAATTTAATACCAAAATCACAATGGTGACTGAAGTACAAGAGGACTGACACTCTCACATTCTATGATTTGAATATCACCTGTGAGTCCAGTTTTAGATTCCGATGCTTCACTTCAGGTTTACTGTATCCCTTAGACCTTCTTATTGACGATGAAACACAGAGTTTGCATCCGAAATTATTACAAAAGGCACAATGGCGACTTAGGTACAAGAGGACTGACACTCTCACTTTCTATGATTTGAACCTATCCTGTGAGTCTAGTTTTAGATTCCGACGCTTTACTTCAGGTTTTCTGTATACTTTGCACCTTCTTATTGACGATGAAACACAGAAATTGCATCCGAATTTAATATAAATGGCACAATGTCGACTTAAGTACAAGAGGACTGACACTCTCACTTGCTATGATTCGAACCTCTCCTGTGACTCCAGTTTTAGATTCCGATGCTTTACTTCAGGTTTACTGTATCCCTTGGACCTTCTTATTGACGATGAAAACAGAAATTGCATCCGAATTTAATACAAATGGCACAATGGCGACTTAAGTACAAGAGGACTGACACTCTCACTTTCTATGATTCGAACCTCTCCTGTGAGGTCAGATTTAGATTCCGATGCTTCACTTCAGGATTACTGTACACCTTACACCTTCTTATTGACGATGAAACTCAGAAAATGCATCGGAATTAAATTCAAAAGGCACAATGCCGTCTTAAGTACAAGAGGACTGACACTCTCACTTCCTATGATTTGAACCTCTCCTGTGAGTCCAGTTTTACATTCCGATGCTTCACTTCAGGTTTACTGTATCCCTTGGACCTTATTGTTGACGATGAAACACAGAAATTGGATCGGAATTAAATTCAAATGGCACAATGCCGACTGAAGTACAAGAGGACTGACACTCTAACTTTCTAAGATTTTAACGTCTCCTGTGAGTCCAGTTTTAGATTCCGATGCTTCTCTTCAGGTTTATTGTATCCCTTGGACCTTCTTATTGACGACGAAACACAGAGATTGCATCCGAATTTAATACAAAAGGCACAATGGCGACTTAAGTACAAGAGGACTAACACTCTCACTTTCTATGATTTGAACCTCTCCTGTGAGTCCAGTTTTAGATTCCGATGCTTCATTTCAGGTTTACTGTATCCCTTGGACCTTCTTATTCACGATGAAACACAGAAATTGCATCCGAATTTAATACAAATGACACAATGTCGACTTAAGTACAAGAGGACTGACACTCTCACTTTCTATGATTTGAACCTCTCCTGTGAGTCTAGTTTTAGATTCCGATGCTTCACTTCAGGTTTACTGTATCCCTTGGACCTTCTTATTGACGATGAAACACAGAAATTGCATCCGAATTTAATACAAATGGCACAATGCCGACTTAAGTACAAGACCACTGACACTCTCACTTTCCATCGTTCGAACTTCTCCTGTGAGGTCAGATTTAGATTCCGATGCTTCACTTCAGGTTTACTGTATACCTTGCACCTTCTTATTGACGATGAAACACAGAAATTGCATCGGAATTAAATTCAAAAGGCACAATTCCGACTTAAGTACAAGAAGACTGACACTCTCACTTTCTCTGATTTGCATCTCTGCTGTGTGTCCAGTTTTAGATTCCGATGCTTCACTTCAGGTTTACTGTATCCCTTGGACCTTCTAATTGACGATGAAACACAGAGTTTGCATCCGAATTTAATACAAAAGGTACAATGCCGACTTAAGTACAAGAGGACTGACACACAAACTTACTATGATTTGAACCTCTCCAATGAGTCCAGTTTTAGATTCCGATGCTTCACTTCAGGTTTATTGTATCCCTTTAACTTTCTTATTGACGATGAAACACAGAAATTGCATCCGAATTTAATACAAAAATCACAATGGCAACTTAAGTACAAGAGGACTGACACTCTATCTTTCTATGACTTGAACCACTCCTGTGAGTCCAGTTTTAGATTCCGATGCTTCACTTCAGGTTTACTGTATCCCTTGGACCTTCTTATTCACGATGAAACCTAGAAACTGAATCCGAATTTAATACAAATGGCACAATGTCGACTTAAGTACAAGAGGACTGACACACTCACTTTCTATGATTTGAACCTCTCCTGTGCGTCCAGTTTTAGATTCCGATGCTTCACTTCAGGTTTACTGTATCCCTTGGACCTTCTTATTGACGATGAAACACAGAAATTGCATCCGAATTTAATACAAATGGCACAATGCCGACTTAAGTACAAGAGCACTGACACTCTCACTTTCAATCATTCGAACTTCTCCTGTGAGGTCAGATTTAGATTCCGATGCTTCACTTCTGGTTTACTGTATACCTTGCACCTTCGTATTGACGATGAAACACAGAAATTGCATCGGAATTAAATTCAAAAGGCACAATTCCGACTTAAGTACAAGAGGACTGACACTCTAACTTTCTCTGATTTGAACCTCTGCTGTGAGTCCAGTTTTAGATTCCGATGCTTCACTTCAGGTTTACTGTATCCCATGGACCTTCTAATTGACCATGAAACACAGAGTTTGCATCCGAATTTAATACAAAAGGTACAATGCCGACTTAAGTACAAGAGGACTGACACTCTAACTTTCTATGATTTGAACCTCTCCAGTGAGTCCAGTTTTAGATTCCGATGCCTCACTTCAGGTTTACTGTATCCCTTGTACCTTCTTATTGACGATGAAACACAGAAATTGCAACCGAATTTAATGCAAAGATCACAATGGCGACTTTAGTACAAGAGGACCGACAATCTCACTTTCTATCATTTTAACATCTCCTGTGAGCCCAGTTTTAGATTCCGATGCTTCACTTCAGGTTTACTGTATCCCTTGGACCTTCTTATTGACGATGAAACATAGATATTGCATCGGAAATGAATTTAAAACGCATAATGACGACTTAAGTAAAAGAGGACTGACACTCTCACTTTCTATGATTTGAACCACTATTGTGAGTCCAGTTTTAGCTTCCGAGCTTCACTTCAGGTTAACTGTATCCCTTGGACCATCTTATTGACAATGAAACACAGAAATAGCATCGGAATTAAATTCAAAAAGCACAATGCCGACTTAAGTACAAGTGGACTGACACTCTAACTTTCTATGAATTGAACCTCTATTGTGAGTCCAGTTTTAGATTCCGATGCTTCACTTCAGGTTTACTGTATCCCTAGGACCTTCTTATTGACGATAAAACACAGAGTTTGCATCCGATATTTAATACAAAAGGCACAATGCCGACTTACGTACAAGAGGACTGACACTCTAACTTTCTATGATTTGAACGTCTCCTGTGAGTCCAGTTTTAGATTCCAATGCTTTACTTCAGGTTTACTGTATCCCTTGGACCTTCTTATTGACGATGACACACAGAAATTGCATCCGAATTTAATACAAAAGGCACAATGGCTACTTAAGTACAAGAGGACTGACACTCTCATTTTCAAAGATTTGAACCTCACCTGTGAGGCCAGTTTTAGATTCCGAAGCTTCACTTCAGGTTTACTGTATACCTTGCACCTTCTTATTGACGATGAAACACATAAATTGCATCGGAATGAAATTCAAAATGCACAATGCCGACTTAAGTACAAGAGGACTGACATTCTCACTTTTTATGATTTGAACCTATCCTGTTAGTCCAGTTTTACATTCCGATGCTTCACTTCAGGTTTACTGTATCCCTTGGACCTTCTAATTGACGATGAAACACAGAGTTTGCATCCGAATTTAACACAAAGGTACAATGCCGACTTAAGTACAAGAGGACTGACGCTCTAACTTTCTATGATTTGCACCTCTCCTATGAGTCCAGTTTTAGTTTCCGATGCTTCACTTCAGGTTTACTGTATCCCTTGGATCTTCTTATTGACGATGAAACACAGACATTGCATCGAAATTAAATTTAAAACGCACATTGCCGACTTAAGTAAAAGCGGACTGACAATCTCACTTTCTATGATTTGAACCTCTCCTGTGAGTCCAGTTTTAGATTCCGATGCTTCACTTTTGGTTTACTGTATCCCTTGGACCTTCTTATTGACGATGAAACACAGAGTTTGCATCCGAATTTAATACAAAAGGCACAATGCCGACTTAAGTACCAGAGGACTGACACTCTAACTTTCTATGATTTGAACCTTCCCTGTGAGTCTAGTTTTAGATTCCGATGCTTCACTTCAGGTTTACTGTATCCCTTGGACCTGCTTATTGACGATGAAACACAGATATTGCATCGGAATTAAATTTAAAACGCACAATGCCGACTTAAGTAAAAGAGGACTGACACTCTCACTTTCTATGATTTGAACCTCCCCTGTGAGTCCAGTTTTAGAGTCCGATGCTTCACTTCAGGTTTACTGTATCCCTTGGACCTTCTTATTGACAATGAAACACAGAAATAGCATTGGAATTAAATTCAAAAAGCACAATGCCGACTTAAGTAAAAGAGGACTGACACTCTCACTTTCTATGATTTGAACCTCTCCTGTGAGTCCAGTTTTACATTCCGATGCTTCACTTCAGGTTTACTGCATCCCTTGGACCTTCTTATTGACGATGAAACACAGAGTTTGCATCCGAATTTAATACAAAAGGCACAATGCCGACTTAAGTACAAGAGGACTGACACTCTAACTTTCTATGATTTGAACCTCTCCTGTGAGTCCAGTTTTAGATTCCGATGCTTTACTTCAGGTTTACTGTATCCCTTGGACCTCCTTATTGACGATGACACACAGAAATTGCATCCGAATTTAATACAAAAGGCACAATGGCGACTTAAGTACAAGAGGACTGACAGTCTCACTTTCTATGATTTGAACATCTCCTGTGAGTCCAGTTCTAGATTCCGATGCTTCACTTCAGGTTTACTGTATCCCTTGGACGTTCTTATTGACGATGAAACACAGAAATTGCATCGGAACTAAATTCAAAAGGCACAGTGCCTTCTAAGTAGAAGAGGACTAACACTCTCACTTTCTATGATTTGAACCTCTCCTGTGAGTCCAGTTTTAGATTCCGATGCTTCACTTCAGGTTTACTGTATACCTTGCACCTTCTAATTGACGATGAAACACAGAGTTTGCATCCGAATTTAATACAAAAGGTACAATGCCGACTTAAGTACGAGAGGACAGACACTCTAACTTTCTATGATTTGCACCTCTCCTGTGAGTCCAGTTTTAGATTCCGATGCTTCACTTCAGGTTTAATGTATCCCTTGGACCTTCTTATTGACGATGAATTACAGAAATTGCATCCGAATTTAATACAAAAATCACAATGGCGACTTTAGTACAAGAGGACCGACAATCTCACTTTCTATGAAATGAACATCTCCTGTGAGTCCAGTTTTAGATTCCGATGCTTCACTTCAGGTTTACTGTATCCCTTGGACCTTCTTATTGACGATGAAGCACAGAAATTGGATCCGAATTTAATACAATAATCACAATGGCTGCTTAAGTACAAGAGGACTGACACTCTCACTTTCTATGATTTGAACATCTCCTGTGAGTCCAGTTCTAGATTCCGATGCTGCATTTCAGGTTTACTGTATCCCTTGGACCTTCTTATTGACGATGAAACACCGATATAGCATCGGAATTAAACTTAAAACGCACAATGCCGACTTAAGTAAAAGAGGACTGACACTCTCACTTTCTATGGTTTGAATCTCTCCTGTGAGTCCAGTTTTAGATTCCGATGCTTCACTTCAGGTTTACTGTATCCCTTGGACGTTCTTATTGACGATGAAACACAGAGTTTGCATCCGAATTTAATACAAAAGGCACAATGCCGACTTAAGTTCAAGAGGACTGACACTCTAACTTTCTATGATTTGAACCTCTCCTGTGAGTCCAGTATTAGATTCCGATGCTTTACTTCAGGTTTACTGTATCCCTTGGACCTTCTTATTGACGATGACACACAGAAATTGCATCCGAATTTAATACAAAAGGCACAATGGCGACTTAAGTACAAGAGGACTGACACTATCACTTTCTATGGTTTGAACCTCTCCTGTGAGTCCAGTTTTAGATTCCGATGCTTCACTTCAGGTTTACTGTATCCCTTGGACCTTATTATTGACGATGAAACACAGAAATTGCATCCGAAATTAATACAAAAGTCACAATGGTGACTTAAGTACAAGGGGACTGACACTCTCACTTTCTATGATTTGCACCTCTCCTGTGAGTCCAGTTTTAGATTCCGCTGCTTCACCTCAGGTTTTATGTATCTCTTGGACATTGGTATTGACGATGAAACACAGAAATTGCATCCGAATTTAATACAAATGGCACAATGCCGTCTTAAGTACAAGCGGACTGACACTCTCACTTTTTATGATTCGAACCTCTCCTGTGATGTCAAATTTAGATTCCGATGCTTCACTTCAGGTTTACTGTATCCCTTGGACCTTCTTTTTGACGATAAAACACAGAAATCGCATACGAATGTAATACAAATGGCACAATGCCGTCTTAAGTAAAAGAGGACTGACACTCTAACTTACTATGATTTGAACCTCTCCTGCGAATCCAGTTTTAGATTCCGATGCTTCACTTCAGGTTTACTGTATCCCTTGGACCTTCTTATTGACGATGAAAACAGAAATTGCATCCGAATTTAATACAAAAGGTACAATGCCGACTTAAGTACAAGAGAACTGACACTCTAACTTTCTATGAGTTGAACCTCTCCTGTGAGGTCAGATTTAGATTCCGATGCTTCACTTCAGGTTTACTGTACACATTGCACCTTCTTATTGACGATGAAACTCAGAAAATGCATCGGAATTAAATTCAAATGGCACAATGCCGTCTTAAGTACAAGAGGACTGACACTCTCACTTTCTATGATTTGAACCTCTCCTGTGACTCCAGTTTTAGATTCCGATGCTTTACTTCAGGTTTACTGTATCCCTTGGACCGTCTTATTGACGATGAAAACAGAAATTGCATCCGAATTTAATACAAATGGCACAATGGCGACTTAAGTACAAGAGGACTGACACTCTCACTTTCTATGATTTGAACCTCTCCTGTGAGTCCAGTTTTAGATTCCGATGCTTCACTTCAGGTTTACTGTATCCCTTGGACCTTCTTATTGACGACGAAACACAGAAATTGCATCCGAATTTAATACAAATGGCACAATGCCGACTTAAGTACAAGAGGACTGACACTCTCACTTTCTATGATTCGAACATCTCCTGTGAGGTCAGATTTAGATTCCGATGCTTCACTTCAGGTTTACTGTACACCTTACACCTTCGTATTGACGATGAAACTCAGAAAATGCATCGGAATTAAATTCAAATGGCACAATGCCGTCTTAAGTACAAGAGGACTGACACTCTCAATTTCTATGATTTGAACCTCTCCTGTGATTCCAGTTTTAGTTTCCGATGCTTCACTTCAGGTTTACTGTATCCCTCGGACCTTCTAATTGACGATGAAACACAGAGTTTGCATCCGAATTTAATACAAAAGGTACAATGCCGACTTAAGTATAAGAGGACTGACACTCTAACTTTCTATGAGTTGAACCTCTCCTGTGAGTCCAATTTTAGATTCCGATGCTTCACCTCAGACTTACTGTATCCCTTGGACCTTCTTATTGACGATGAAACACAGAAATTGCATCAGAATTTAATACCAAAATCACAATGGTGACTGAAGTACAAGAGGACTGACACTCTCACATTCTATGATTTGTATATCACCTGTGAGTCCAGTTTTAGATTCCGATGCTTCACTTCAGGTTTACTGTATCCCTTAGACCTTCTTATTGACGATGAAACACAGAGTTTGCATCCGAAATTATTACAAAAGGCACAATGGCGACTTAGGTACAAGAGGACTGACACTCTCACTTTCTATGATTTGAACCTATCCTGTGAGTCTAGTTTTAGATTCCGACGCTTTACTTCAGGTTTTCTGTATACTTTGCACCTTCTTATTGACGATGAAACACAGAAATTGCATCCGAATTTAATATAAATGGCACAATGTCGACTTAAGTACAAGAGGACTGACACTCTCACTTGCTATGATTCGAACCTCTCCTGTGACTCCAGTTTTAGATTCCGATGCTTTACTTCAGGTTTACTGTATCCCTTGGACCTTCTTATTGACGATGAAAACAGAAATTGCATCCGAATTTAATACAAATGGCACAATGGCGACTTAAGTACAAGAGGACTGACACTCTCAGTTTCTATGATTCGAACCTCTCCTGTGAGGTCAGATTTAGATTCCGATGCTTCACTTCAGGATTACTGTACACCTTACACCTTCTTATTGACGATGAAACTCAGAAAATGCATCGGAATTAAATTCAAAAGGCACAATGCCGTCTTAAGTACAAGAGGACTGACACTCTCAATTTCTATGATTTGAACCTCTCCTGTGATTCCCGTTTTAGATTCCGATGCCTCACTTCAGGTTTACTGTATCCCTCGGACCTTCTAATTGACGATGAAACACAGAGTTTGCATCCGAATTTAATACAAAAGGTACAATGCCGTCTTAAGTACAAGCGGACTGACACTCTCACTTTTTATGATTCTAACCTCTCCTGTGAGGTCAGATTTAGATTCCGATGCTTCACTTCAGGTTTACTGTATCCCTTGGACCTTCTTGTTGACGATAAAACACAGTAATCGCATCCGAATTTAATACAAATGGCACAATGCCGTCTTATGTAAAAGAGGACTGACACTCTAACTTACTATGATTTTAACCTCTCCTGCGAATCCAGTTTTAGATTCCGATGCTTCACTTCAGGTTCACTGTATCCCTTGGACCTTCTTATATACGATGAAACACAGATATTGCATCGGAATTAGATTTAAAACGCACAATGCCGACTTAAGTAAAAGAGGACTGACACTCTCACTTTCTATGATTTGAACCTATCCTGTGTGTCTAGTTTTAGATTCCGATGCTTCACTTCAGGTTTACTGTATACTTTGCACCTTCTTATTGACGATGAAACACAGAAATTGCATCGGAATTAAATTCAAAAGGCACAATGCCTACTTAAGTAGAAAAGGACTGACACTCTCAATTTCTATGATTTGAACCCATCCTGTGAGTCCAGTTTTCGATTCCGATGCTTCACTTCAGGTTTACTGTATACTTTGCACCTTCTTATTAACGATGAAACACAGAAATTGCATCGGAATTAAATTCAAAAGGCACAATGCCGACTTAAGTAAAAAAGGACTGACACTCTCACTTTCTATGACTTGAACCTCTCCGGTGAGTCCAGTTTTGCATTCCGATGCTTCACTTCAGGTTTACTGCATCCCTTGGACCTTCTAATTGACGATGAAACACAGAAATTGCATCCGAATTTAATACAAAAGGCACAATGCCGACTTATGTACAAGAGGACTGACACTCTAACTTTCTATAATTTGAACCTCTCCTGTGAGCCCAGTTTTAGATTACGATGCTTTACTTCAGGTTTACTGTATCGCGTGGACTTCCTTATTGACGATGAAACACAGAAATTGCATCCTAAATTAATACAAAAGTCACAATGGTGACTTAAGTACAACAGGACTGACACTCTCACTTTCTATGATTCGAACCTCTCCTGTGAGTCCAGTTTTAGATTCCGATGCTTCACTTCAGGTTTACTGTATCCCTTCGACGTTCTTATTGACGATGAAACACAGAAATTGCATCGGAATTAAATTCAAAAGGCACAGTGCCGACCTAAGTAGAAGAGGACTAACACTCTCACTTTCTATGATTTGAACCTCTCCTGTGAGTCCAGTTTTAGATTCCGAAGCTTCACTTCAGGTTTACTGTATACCTTGCAGCTTCTAATTGACGATGAAACACAGAAATTGCATCGGAATTAAATTCAAAAGGCACAATGCCGAGTTAAGTACAAGAGGACTGACACTCACACATTCTATGATTTGAACCTCTCCTGTGATTCCAGTTTTAGATTCCAATGCTTCACTTCAGGTTTACTGTATCCCTTGGACCTTCTAATTGACGATGAAACACAGAGTTTGCATCCGAATTTAATACAAAAGGTACAATGCCGACTTAAGTACAAGAGGACTGACACTCTAACTTTCTATGAGTTGAACCTCTCCTGGGAGTCCAGTTTTAGATTCCGATGCTTCACCTCATGTGTACTGTATCCCTTGGACCATCTTATTGACGATGAAACACAGAAATTGCATCCGAATTTAATACAAAAATCACAATGGCGACTTAAGTACAAGAGGACTGACACTCTCACTTTCTATGATTTGAACATCTCCTGTGAGTCCAGTTTTAGATTCCGATGCTTCACTTCAGGTTTACTGTATCCCTTGGACCTTCTTATTGACGATGAAACACAGCGTTTGCATCCGAAATTAATACAAAAAGCACAATGGCGATTTAAGTACAAGAGGACTGACACTCTCACTTCCTATGATTTGAACCTCTCCTGTGAGTCCAGTTTTAGATTCTGATACTTCGCTTCAGGTTTACTGTATCCCTTGGACCTTCATATTGACGATGAAACACAGAAATTGCATCCGAATTTAATATAAATGGCACAATGTCGACTTAAGTACAAGAGGACTGACACTCTCACTTTCTATGATTTGAACCTATCCTGTGAGTCTAGTTTTAGATACCGATGCTTCACTTCAGGTTTACTGTATACCTTGCACCTTCTTATTGACGATGAAACACAGAAATTGCATCCGAATTTAATACACAAGGCACAATGCCGACTTAAGTACAAGAGGACTGACATTCTAACTTTCTATGATTTGAACCTCTCCTGTGAGTCCAGTTTTAGATTCCGATGCTTCACTTCAGGTTTACTGTATCCCTTGGACCTTCTTACTGACGATGAAAACAGAAATTGCATCCGAATTTAATACAAATGGCACAATGGCGACTTAAGTACAAGAGGACTGACACTCTCACTTTCTATGATTCGAACCTCTCCTGTGAGGTCAGATTTAGATTCCGATGCTTCACTTCAGGATTACTGTACACCTTACACCTTCTTATTGACAATGAAACTCATAAAATGCATCGGAATTAAATTCAAAAGGCACAATGCCGTCTTAAGTACAAGAGGACTGACACTCTCAATTTCTATGATTTGAACCTCTCCTGTGATTCCCGTTTTAGATTCCGATGCCTCACTTCAGGTTTACTGTATCCTTCGGACCTTCTAATTGACGATGAAACACAGAGTTTGCATCCGAATTTAATACAAAAGGTACAATGCCGTCTTAAGTACAAGCGGACTGACACTCTCACTTTTTATGATTCTAACCTCTCCTGTGAGGTCAGATTTAGATTCCGATGCTTCACTTCAGGTTTACTGTATCCCTTGGACCTTCTTGTTGACGATAAAACACAGTAATCGCATCCGAATTTAATACAAATGGCACAATGCCGTCTTATGTAAAAGAGGACTGACACTCTAACTTACTATGATTTGAACCTCTCCTGCGAATCCAGTTTTAGATTCCGATGCTTCACTTCAGGTTCACTGTATCCCTTGGACCTTCTTATATACGATGAAACACAGATATTGCATCGGAATTAGATTTAAAACGCACAATGCCGACTTAAGTAAAAGAGGACTGACACTCTCACTTTCTATGATTTGAACCTATCCTGTGTGTCTAGTTTTAGATTCCGATGCTTCACTTCAGGTTTACTGTATACTTTGCACCTTCTTATTGACGATGAAACACAGAAATTGCATCGGAATTAAATTCAAAAGGCACAATGCCTACTTAAGTAGAAAAGGACTGACACTCTCAATTTCTATGATTTGAACCCATCCTGTGAGTCCAGTTTTCGATTCCGATGCTTCACTTCAGGTTTACTGTATACTTTGCACCTTCTTATTAACGATGAAACACAGAAATTGCATCGGAATTAAATTCAAAAGGCACAATGCCGACTTAAGTAAAAAAGGACTGACACTCTCACTTTCTATGACTTGAACCTCTCCGGTGAGTCCAGTTTTGCATTCCGATGCTTCACTTCAGGTTTACTGCATCCCTTGGACCTTCTAATTGACGATGAAACACAGAAATTGCATCCGAATTTAATACAAAAGGCACAATGCCGACTTATGTACAAGAGGACTGACACTCTAACTTTCTATAATTTGAACCTCTCCTGTGAGCCCAGTTTTAGATTACGATGCTTTACTTCAGGTTTACTGTATCCCGTGGACTTCCTTATTGACGATGAAACACAGAAATTGCATCCTAAATTAATACAAAAGTCACAATGGTGACTTAAGTACAACAGGACTGACACTCTCACTTTCTATGATTCGAACCTCTCCTGTGAGTCCAGTTTTAGATTCCGATGCTTCACTTCAGGTTTACTGTATCCCTTCGACGTTCTTATTGACGATGAAACACAGAAATTGCATCGGAATTAAATTCAAAAGGCACAGTGCCGACCTAAGTAGAAGAGGACTAACACTCTCACTTTCTATGATTTGAACCTCTCCTGTGAGTCCAGTTTTAGATTCCGAAGCTTCACTTCAGGTTTACTGTATACCTTGCAGCTTCTAATTGACGATGAAACACAGAAATTGCATCGGAATTAAATTCAAAAGGCACAATGCCGAGTTAAGTACAAGAGGACTGACACTCACACATTCTATGATTTGAACCTCTCCTGTGATTCCAGTTTTAGATTCCAATGCTTCACTTCAGGTTTACTGTATCCCTTGGACCTTCTAATTGACGATGAAACACAGAGTTTGCATCCGAATTTAATACAAAAGGTACAATGCCGACTTAAGTACAAGAGGACTGACACTCTAACTTTCTATGAGTTGAACCTCTCCTGTGAGTCCAGTTTTAGATTCCGATGCTTCACCTCAGGTGTACTGTATCCCTTGGACCATCTTATTGACGATGAAACACAGAAATTGCATCCGAATTTAATACAAAAATCACAATGGCGACTTAAGTACAAGAGGACTGACACTCTCACTTTCTATGATTTGAACATCTCCTGTGAGTCCAGTTTTAGATTCCGATGCTTCACTTCAGGTTTACTGTATCCCTTGGACCTTCTTATTGACGATGAAACACAGCGTTTGCATCCGAAATTAATACAAAAAGCACAATTGCGATTTAAGTACAAGAGGACTGACACTCTCACTTCCTATGATTTGAACCTCTCCTGTGAGTCCAGTTTTAGATTCTGATACTTCGCTTCAGGTTTACTGTATCCCTTGGACCTTCATATTGACGATGAAACACAGAAATTGCATCCGAATTTAATATAAATGGCACAATGTCGACTTAAGTACAAGAGGACTGACACTCTCACTTTCTATGATTTGAACCTATCCTGTGAGTCTAGTTTTAGATACCGATGCTTCACTTCAGGTTTACTGTATACCTTGCACCTTCTTATTGACGATGAAACACAGAAATTGCATCCGAATTTAATACACAAGGCACAATGCCGACTTAAGTACAAGAGGACTGACATTCTAACTTTCTATGATTTGAACCTCTCCTGTGAGTCCAGTTTTAGATTCCGATGCTTCACTTCAGGTTTACTGTATCCCTTGGACCTTCTTATTGACGATGAAACACAGAGTTTGCACCTGAATTTAATACAAAAGGCACAATGCCGACTTAAGTACTGGAATACTGACACTCTAAATTTATATGATTTGAACCACTCCTGTGAGTCCAGTTTTAGATTCCGATGCTTCACTTCAGGTTTACTGTATCCCTTGGACCTTCTTATTCACGACGAAACACAGAAATTGCATCCGAAATTAATACAAAAGTCACAATGGTGACTTAAGTACATGAGGACTGACACTCTCACTTTCTATGATTTGAACATCTCCTGTGAGTCCAGTTTCAGAATCCGATGCTTCACTTCAGGTTTACTGTATCCTTTGGACGTTCTTATTGACGATGAAACACAGAAATTGCATCGGAATAAAATTCAAAAGGCACAGTGCCGACCTAAGTAGAAGACGACTAACACTCTCACTTTCTATGATTTGAACCTATCCTGTGAGTCCAGTTTTAGATTCCGATGCTTCACTTCAGGTTTACTGTATCCCTTGGACCTTCTTATTGACGATGAAACACAGAAATTGCATCCGAATTTAATACAAAAATCACAATCTCGGCTTAAGTACAAGAGGACTGAGACTCTCACTTTCTATGATTTGAACATCTCCTGTGAGTCCAGTTCTAGATTCCGATGCTTCACTTCAGGTTTACTGTATCCCTTGGACCATCTTATTGACGATGAAACACAGATAATGCATCGGAATTAAATTTAAAACGCACAATGCCGACTTAAGTAAAAGAGGACTGACACTCTCACTATCTATGATTTGAGTCTCTCCTGTGAGTCCAGTTTTAGATTCCGATGCTTCACTTCAGGTTCACTGTATCCCATGGACTTTCTCATTGACGATGAAACACAGATATTGCATCGGAAATAAATTTAAAACGCACAATGCCGACTTAAGTAAAAGAGGACTGACACTATCACTTTCAATGATTTGAACCTCTCCTGTGAGGTCAGATTTAGATTCCGATGCTTCACTTCAGGTTTACTGTATCCCTTGGACCTTCTAATTGACGATGAAACACAGAGTTTGCATCCGAATTTAATACAAAAGGTACAATGCCGACTTAAGTACAAGAGGACTGACACTCTAACTTTCTATGAGTTGAACCTCTCCTGTGAGTCCAGTTTTAGATTCCGATGCTTCACTTCAGGTTCACTGTATCCCATGGACTTTCTCATTGACGATGAAACACAGATATTGCATCGGAAATAAATTTAAAACGCACAATGCCGACTTAAGTAAAAGAGGACTGACACTATCACTTTCAATGATTTGAACCTCTCCTGTGAGGTCAGATTTAGATTCCGATGCTTCACTTCAGGTTTACTGTATCCCTTGGACCTTCTAATTGACGATGAAACACAGAGTTTGCATCCGAATTTAATACAAAAGGTACAATGCCGACTTAAGTACAAGAGGACTGACACTCTAACTTTCTATGAGTTGAACCTCTCCTGTGAGTCCAGTTTTAGATTCCGATGCTTCACCTCAGGTGTACTGTATCCCTTGGACCATCTTATTGACGATGAAACACAGAAATTGCATCCGAATTTAATACAAAAATCACAATGGCGACTTAAGTACAAGAGGACTGACACTCTCACTTTCTATGATTTGAACATCTCCTGTGAGTCCAGTTTTAGATTCCGATGCTTCACTTCAGGTTTACTGTATCCCTTGGACCTTCTTATTGACGATGAAACACAGCGTTTGCATCCGAAATTAATACAAAAAGCACAATTGCGATTTAAGTACAAGAGGACTGACACTCTCACTTCCTATGATTTGAACCTCTCCTGTGAGTCCAGTTTTAGATTCTGATACTTCGCTTCAGGTTTACTGTATCCCTTGGACCTTCATATTGACGATGAAACACAGAAATTGCATCCGAATTTAATATAAATGGCACAATGTCGACTTAAGTACAAGAGGACTGACACTCTCACTTTCTATGATTTGAACCTATCCTGTGAGTCTAGTTTTAGATACCGATGCTTCACTTCAGGTTTACTGTATACCTTGCACCTTCTTATTGACGATGAAACACAGAAATTGCATCCGAATTTAATACACAAGGCACAATGCCGACTTAAGTACAAGAGGACTGACATTCTAACTTTCTATGATTTGAACCTCTCCTGTGAGTCCAGTTTTAGATTCCGATGCTTCACTTCAGGTTTACTGTATCCCTTGGACCTTCTTATTGACGATGAAACACAGAGTTTGCACCTGAATTTAATACAAAAGGCACAATGCCGACTTAAGTACTGGAATACTGACACTCTAAATTTATATGATTTGAACCACTCCTGTGAGTCCAGTTTTAGATTCCGATGCTTCACTTCAGGTTTACTGTATCCCTTGGACCTTCTTATTCACGACGAAACACAGAAATTGCATCCGAAATTAATACAAAAGTCACAATGGTGACTTAAGTACATGAGGACTGACACTCTCACTTTCTATGATTTGAACATCTCCTGTGAGTCCAGTTTCAGAATCCGATGCTTCACTTCAGGTTTACTGTATCCTTTGGACGTTCTTATTGACGATGAAACACAGAAATTGCATCGGAATAAAATTCAAAAGGCACAGTGCCGACCTAAGTAGAAGACGACTAACACTCTCACTTTCTATGATTTGAACCTATCCTGTGAGTCCAGTTTTAGATTCCGATGCTTCACTTCAGGTTTACTGTATCCCTTGGACCTTCTTATTGACGATGAAACACAGAAATTGCATCCGAATTTAATACAAAAATCACAATCTCGGCTTAAGTACAAGAGGACTGAGACTCTCACTTTCTATGATTTGAACATCTCCTGTGAGTCCAGTTCTAGATTCCGATGCTTCACTTCAGGTTTACTGTATCCCTTGGACCATCTTATTGACGATGAAACACAGATAATGCATCGGAATTAAATTTAAAACGCACAATGCCGACTTAAGTAAAAGAGGACTGACACTCTCACTATCTATGATTTGAGTCTCTCCTGTGAGTCCAGTTTTAGATTCCGATGCTTCACTTCAGGTTCACTGTATCCCATGGACTTTCTCATTGACGATGAAACACAGATATTGCATCGGAAATAAATTTAAAACGCACAATGCCGACTTAAGTAAAAGAGGACTGACACTATCACTTTCAATGATTTGAACCTCTCCTGTGAGGTCAGATTTAGATTCCGATGCTTCACTTCAGGTTTACTGTATCCCTTGGACCTTCTCATTGACAATGAAACACAGAAATAGCATCGGAATTAAATTCAAAAGGCACAATGCCGACTTAAGTACAAGAGGACTGACACTCTCACTTTCTATGATTTGAACCTCTCCTGTGAGTCCAGTTTTAGATTTCGATGCTTCACTTCAGGTTTACTGTATCCCTTGGACCTTCTTGTTGATGATAAAACACGGAAATCGCATCCAAATTTAATACAAATGGCACAATGCCGTCTTAAGTAAAAGAGGACTGACACTCTAACATTCTATGATTTGATCCTCTCCTGCGAAACCAGTTTTGGATTCCGATGAATCACTTCAGGTTTACTGTATCCCTTGGACCTTCTTATTGACAATGAAACAGAAATAGCATCGGAATTAAATTCAAAAGGCACAATGCCGACTTAAGTACAAGTGGACTGACACTCTAACTTTCTATGATTTGAACCTCTCCTGTGAGTCCAGTTTTAGATTCCGATGCTTTACTTCAGGTTTACTGAATCCCAAGGACCTTCTTATTGTCGATGAAACACAGAGTTTGCATCCGAATTTAATACAAATGGCACAATGCCGACTTAAGTACAAGAGGACTGACACTCTAACTTTCTATGATTTGAACCTCTCCTGTGAGTCCAGTTTTAGATTCCGATGCTTTACTTCAGGTTTACTGTATACCTTGCAGCTTCTTATTGACGATGAAACACAGAAATTGCATCGGAATTAAATTCAAAAGGCACAGTGCCGACCTAAGTAGAAGAGGACTAACACTCTCACTTTCTATGATTTGAACCTCTCCTGTGAGTCCAGTTTTAGATTCCGAAGCTTCACTTCAGGTTTACTGTATACCTTGCAGCTTCTTATTGACGATGAAACACAGAAATTGCATCGGAATTAAATTCAAAATGCACAATGCCGACTTAAGTACAAGAGGACTGACACTCTCACTTTCTATGATTTGAACCTCTCCAGTGAGTCCAGTTTTACATTCCGATGCTTCACTTCAGGTTTACTGTATCCCTTGGACCTTCTAATTGACGATGAAACACAGAGTTTGCATCCGAATTTAATACAAAAGGTACAATGCCGACTTAAGTACAAGAGGACTGCCACTCTAACTTTCGATGATTTGCACCTCTCCTGTGAGTCCAGTTTTAGATTCCGATGCTTCACTTCAGGTTTACTGTGTCCCTTGGACCTTCTAATTGACGATGAAACACAGACATTGCATCCGAATTTATTACAAAAATCACAATGGCGGCTTAAGTACAAGAGGACTGACACTCTCACTTTCTATGATTTGATCATCTGCTGTGAGTCCAGTTCTAGATTCCGATGCTTCACTTCAGGTTTACTGTATCCCTTGGACCTTCTTATTGACGATGAAACACCGATATAGCATCGGAATTAAATTTAAAACGCACAATGCCGACTTAAGTAAAAGAGGACTGACACTCTCACTTTCTATGATTTGAATCTCTCCTGTGAGTCCAGTTTTAGATTCCGATGCTTCACTTCAGGTTTACTGTATCCCTTGGACCTTCTTATTGACGATGAAACACAGAAATAGCATCGGAATTAAATTCAAGAGGCACAATGCCGACTTAAGTACAAGAGGACTGACACTCTAACTTTTCATGATTTGAACCTCTCCTATGAGTCCAGTTTTAGATTCCGATGCTTCACCTCAGGTTTACTGTATCCCTTGGACCTTCTTATTGACGATGAAACACAGAAATAGCATCGGAATTAAATACAAAAGGCATAATGTCGACTTAAGTACAAGAGGACTGACACTCTAACTTTCTATGATTTGCACCCCTCCTGTGAGTCCAGTTTTAGATTCCGATGCTTCACTTCAGGTTTACTGTATCCGTTGGACCTTCTAATTGACGATGAAAACAGAAATTGCATCCGAATTTAATACAAATGGCACAATGGCGACTTAAGTACAAGAGGACTGACACTCACACTTTTTAAGATTTGAACCTCTCCTGTGAGTCCAGTTTTGGATTCCGATGCTTCAGCTCAGGTTTACTGTATCCCTTGGACCTTCTTATTGACGATGAAACACAGAGTTTGCATCCGAATTTAATACAAAAGGCACAATGCCGACTTAAGTACAAGATGACTGACACTTTAACTTTCTATGATTTGACCCTCTCCTGAGAGTCCAGTTTTAGATTCCGATGCTTTACTTCAGGTTTACTGTATGCCTTGGACCTTCTTATTGACGATGAAAACAGAAATTTCATCCAAATTTAATACAAAAGGCACAATGGCGACTTAAGTACAAGAGGACTGACACTCTCACTTTCCATGATTTGAACCTCTCCTGTGAGTCCAGTTTTAGATTCCGATGCTTCACTTCAGGTTTACTGTATCCCTTGGACCTTCCTATTGACGATGAAACACAGACATTGCATTGGAATTAAATTCAAAAGGCACAATACCGACTTAAGTACAAGAGGACTGACTCTCTAACTTTCTATGATTTGAACCTCTCCTGTGAGTCCAGTTTTAGATTCCGATGCTTCACTTCAGGTTTACTGTATCCCTTGGACCTTCTTATTGACAATGAAACACAGAAGAAGCATCGGAATTAAATTCAAAATGCACAATGCCGACTTAAGTACAAGAGGACTGACATTCTAACTTTCTTTGATTTGAACCTCTCCTAAGAGTCCAGTTTTAAATTCTGATGCTTCACTTAAGGTTTACTGTATCCCTTGGACCTTCTTATTGACGCTGAAACACAGAGTTTGCATTCGAATTTAATACAAGGGGCACAATGCCGAGTTAAGTACAAGAGGACTGACACTCTAACTTTCTATGATTTGAACGTCTCCTGTGAGTCTAGTTTTAGATTCCGATGCTTCACGTCAGGTTTACTGTATCCCTTGGACCTTCTAATTGACGATGAAACACAGAACTTGCATCCGAATTTAAAAAAAATGGCACAATGCCGACTTAAGTACAAGAGGACTGACACTCTCACCCTCTATGATTCGAACCTCTCCTGTGAGGTCAGATTTTGATTTCGATGCTTCACGTCAGGTTTACTGTATATCTTGCACCTTCTTATTGACGATGAAACACAGAAATTTCATCCGAATTTAATACAAATGGCGCAATGCCGACTTAAGTACAAGAGGACTGACACTCTCACTTTCTATGATTCGAGCCTCTCCTGTGAGTACAGTTTTAGATTCCGATGCTTCACTTCAGGTTTACTGTATCCCTTGGACGTTCTTATTGACGATGAAACACAGAAATTGCATCGGAATAAATTCAAAAGGCACAGTCCGGACCTAAGTAGAAAAGGATTAACACTCTCACATTCTATGATTTGAACCTCTCCTGTGAGTCCAGTTTAAGATTCCGAAGCTTCACTTCAGGTTTACTCTATACCTTGCAGCTTCTTATTGACGATGAAACACAGAAATTGCATCGGAATTTAATTCAAAAGGCACAATGCCGTCTTAAGTACAAGAGGACTGATACTCTCACTTTCTATGATTAGAAACCTCTCCTGTGAGTCCAGTTTTAGATTCCGATGCTTCACTTCAGGTTTACTGTATCCCTCGGACCTTCTAATTGACGATGAAACACAGAGTTTGCATCCGAATTTAATACAAAAGGTACAATGCCGACTTAAGTACAGGAGGACTGACACTCTAACTTTCCATGATTTGAACCTCTCCTGTGAGTCCAGTTTTGGATTCCGATGCTTCACTTCAGGTTTACTGTATCCCTTGGACCTTCTTATTGACAATGAAACACAGAAAAAGCATCGGAATTAAATTCAAAAGGCACAATGCCGACTTAAGTACAAGAGGACTGACATTCTAACTTTCTATGATTTGAACCTCTCCTAAGAGTCCAGTTTTAAATTCTGATGCTTCACTTAAGGTTTACTGTAACCCTTGGACCTTCTTATTGACGATGAAACACAGAACTTGCATCCGAATTTAATACAAAAGGTACAATGCCGACTTAAGTACAAGAGGACTGACACTCTAACTTTCTATGATTTGCACCTCTCCTGTGAGTCCAGTTTTAGATTCCGATGCTTCACTTCAGGTTTACTGTATCCCTTGGACCATCTAATTGACGATGAAACACAGAAATTGCATCCGAATTTATTACAAAAATCACAATGGCAGCTTAAGTACAAGAGGACTGACACTCTCACTTTCTATGATTTGAACATCTGCTGTGAGTCCAGTTCTAGATTCCGATGCTTCACTTCAGGTTTACTGTATCCCTTGGACCTTCTTATTGACGATGAAACACAGATATAGCATCGGAATGAAATTTAAAACGCACAATGCCGACTTAAGTAAAAGAGGACTGACACTCTCACTTTCTATGATTTGAATCTCTCCTGTGAGTCCAGTTTTAGATTCCGATGCTTCACTTCAGGTTTACTGTATCCCTTGGACCTTCTTATTGACGATGAAACACAGAAGTAGCATCGGAATTAAATTCAAAAGGCACAATGCCGACTTATGTACAAGAGGACTGACACTCTAACTTTTCATGATTTGAACCTCTCCTATGAGTCCAGTTTTAGATTCCGATGCTTCACCTCAGGTTTACTGTATCCCTTGGACCTTCTTATTGACGATGAAACACAGAGTTTGCATCCGAATTTAAAACAAAAGGCACAATGCCGACTTAAGTACAAGAGGACTGACACTTTAACTTTCTATGATTTGAACCTCTCCTGAGAGTCCAGTTTTAGTTTCCGATGCTTTACTTCAGGTTTACTGTATCCCTTGGACCTTCTTATTGACGATGAAAACAGAAATTGCATCCGAATTTAATACAAATGGCACAATGGCGACTTAAGTACAAGAGGACTGACACTCACAATTTCTAAGATTTGAACCTCTCCTGTGAGTCCAGTTTTGGATTCCGATGCTTCACCTCAGGTTTACTGTATCCCTTGGACCTTCTTATTGACGATGAAACACAGAGTTTGCATCCGAATGTAATACAAAAGGCACAATGCCGACTTAAGTACAAGAGGTCTGACACTTTAACTTTCTATGATTTAAACCTCTCCTGAGAGTCCAGTTTTAGATTCCGATGCTTTACTTCAGGTTTACTGTATCTCTTGGACCTTCTTATTGCCGATGAAAACAGAAATTTCATCCGAATTTAATACAAAAGGCACAACGCCGACTTAAGTACAAGAGGACTGACACTCTCACTTTCCATGATGTGAACCTCTCCTGTGAGTCCGGTTTTAGATTCCGATGCTTCACTTCAGGTTTACTGTATCCCTTGGACCTTCTTATTGACGATGAAACACAGAAATTGCATCCGAATTTAATACAAAAGGCACAATGGCGATCTAAGTACAAGAGGACTGACACTCTCACATTCTATGATTTGAACCTCACCTGTGAGTCCAGTTTTAGATTCCGATGCTTCACTTCAGGTTTACTGTATCCCTTCGACCTTCTTATTGACGATGAAACACAGAAATTGCATTCGAATTTAATACAAATGGCACAATGTCGACTTAAGTACAAGAGGACTGACACTCTCACTTTCTATGATTTGAACCTCTCCTGTGAGTCCAGTTATAGATTCCGATGCTTCACTTCAGGTTTGCTGTATACCTTGCACCTTCTTATTGACGATGAAACACAGAAATTGCATCCGAATTTAATGCAAAAGGCACAATTCCGACTTAAGTACAAGAGGACTGACATTCTAACTTTCTGTGATTTGAACCTCTCCTGTGAGTCCAGTTTTGGATTCCGATGCTTCACTTCAGGTTTACGGTATCCCTTGGACCTTCTGATTGACAATGAAACACAGTAAAAGCATCGGAATTAAATTCAAAAGGCACAATGCCGACTTAAGTACAAGTGGACTGACATTCTAACTTTCTATGATTTGAACCTCTCCTAAGAGTCCAGTTTTAAATTCTGATGCTTCACTTAAGGTTTACTGTATCCCTTGGACCTTCTTATTGACGATGAAACACAGAGTTTGCATTCGAATTTAATACAAAGGGCACAATGCCGACTTAGGTACAAGAGGACCGACACTCTAACTTTCTATGATTTGAACGTCTCCTGTGAGTCCAGTTTTAAATTCCGATGCTTCACGTCAGGTTTACTGTATCCCTTGGACCTTCTTATTGACGATGAAACACAGAACTTGCATCCGAATTTAAAACAAATGGCACAATGCCGACTTAAGTACAAGAGGACTGACACTCTCACCCTCTATGATTCGAACCTCTCCTGTGAGGTCAGATTTAGATTCCGATGCTTCACTTCAGGTTTACTGTATACCTTGCACCTTCTTATTGACAATGAAACACAGAAATTGCATCGGAATGAAATTCAAAAGGCACAATGCCGTCTTAAGTACAAGAGGACTGACACTCTCACTTTCTATGATTTGAACCTCTCCTGTGAGTCCAGTTTTAGATTCCGATGCTTCACTTCAGGTTTACCTTATCCCTCGGACCTTCTAATTGACGATGAAACACAGAATTTGCATCCGAATGTAATACAAAAGGCACAATACCGACTTAAGTACAAGAGGGCTGACACTCTAACTTTCTATGATTTGAACCTCACCTGTGAGTCCAGTTTTGGATTCCGATGCTTCACTTCAGGTTTACTGTATCCCTTGGACCTTCTTATTGACGATGAAACACAGAAATTGCATCCGAATTTAATACAAAAGGCACAATGGCGATCTAAGTACAAGAGGACTGACACTCTCACTTTCTATGATTTGAACCTCTCCTGTGAGTCCAGTTTTAGATTCCGATGCTTCACTTCAGGTTTACTGTATCCCTTCGACCTTCTTATTGACGATGAAACACAGAAATTGCATTCGAATTTAATACAAATGGCACAATGTCGACTTAAGTACAAGAGGACTGACACTCTCACTTTCTATGATTTGAACCTCTCCTGTGAGTCCAGTTTTAGATTCCGATGCTTCACTTCAGGTTTGCTGTATACCTTGCACCTTCTTACTGACGATGAAACACAGAAATTGCATCCGAATTTAATGCAAAAGGCACAATTCCGACTTAAGTACAAGAGGACTGACATTCTAACTTTCTATGATTTGAACCTCTCCTGTGAGTCCAGTTTTGGATTCCGATGCTTCACTTCAGGTTTACGGTATCCCTTGGACCTTCTTATTGACGAAGAAACACAGAAATTGCATCGGAATCAAATTCAAAACGCACAATGCCGACTTAAGTAAAAGAGGACTGTGACTCTCACTTTCTATGATTTGAACCTCTCCTGTGAGTCCAGTTTTAGATTCCATTGCTTCACTTCAGGTTTACAGTATCCCTTGGGCCTTCTTATTGACGATCAAACACAGAAATTGCATCGGAATTAAATTCAAAAGGCACAATGCCGATTTAAGAACAAGAGGACTGACACTCTAACTTTCTATGATTTGAACCTCTCCTGTGAGTCCAGTTTTAGATACCGATGCTTCACTTCAGGTTTACTGTATCCCTTGGACCTTCTTATTGACGATGAAACACAGAGTTTGCATCCGAATTTAATACAAAAGGCACAATGCCGACTTAAGTACAAGAGGACTGACACTCTAACTATCTATGATTTGAACCTCTCCTGTGAGTCCAGTTTTGGATTCCGATGCTTGACTTCAGGTTTACTGTATCCCTTGGACCTTCTTATTGACGATGAAACACGGAAATCGCATCCGAATTTAATACAAATGGTACAATGCCGACTTAAGTACAAGAGGACTGACACTCACACTTTCTATGATTTGAACCTCTCCTGTGAGACCGGTTTTAAATTCCGATGCTTCACTTCAGGTTTACTGTATCCCTTGGACCTTCTTATTGACGATGAAACACAGAAATTGCATCGGAATGTAATACAAATGGCACAATGTCGACTTAAGTACAAGAGGACTGACACTTTCACTTTCTATGATTTGAACCTCTCCTGTGAGTCCAGTTTTAGATTCCGATGCTTCACTTCAGGTTTACGGTATACCTTGCTCCTTCTTATTTACGATGAAACACAGAAATTCCATCTGAATTTAATACAAATGGCACAATGCCGACTTAAGTACAAGAGGACTGACACTCTCACTTTATATGATTTGAACCTCTCCTCTGAGTCCAGTTTTAGATTCCGATGCTTCACCTCAGGTTTACTGTATCCCTTGGACCTTCTTATTGACGATGAAACACAGAAATTGCATCCGAATTTAATAGAAATGGCGCAATGCCGACTTAAGTACAAGAGGACTGACACTCTCACTTTCTATGATTCGAACCTCTCCTGTGAGTACAGTTTTAGATTCCGATGCTTCACTTCAGGTTTAGTGTATCCCTTGGACGTTTTTATTGACGATGAAACACAGAAATTGCATCGGAATTAAATTCAAAAGGCACAGTGCGGACCTAAGTAGAAAAGGATTAACACTCTCACTTTCTATGATTTGAACCTCTCCTGTGAGTCCAGTTTAAGATTCCGAAGCTTCACTTCAGGTTTACTATATACCTTGCAGCTTCTTATTGACGATGAAACACAGAATATGCATCGGAATTTAATTCAAAAGGCACAATGCCGTCTTAAGTACAAGAGGACTGATACTCTCACTTTCTATGATTAGAAACCTCTCCTGTGAGTCCAGTTTTAGATTCCGATGCTTCACTTCAGGTTTACTGCATCCCTCGGACCTTCTAATTGACGATGAAACACAGAGTTTGCATCCGAATTTAATACAAAAGGTACAATGCCGACTTAAGTACAGGAGGACTGACACTCTAACTTTCCATGATTTGAACCTCTCCTGTGAGTCCAGTTTTGGATTACGATGCTTCACTTCAGGTTTACTGTATCCCTTGGACCTTCTTATTGACAATGAAAAACAGAAAAAGCATCGGAATTAAATTCAAAAGGCACAATGCCGACTTAAGTACAAGAGGACTGACATTCTAACTTTCTATGATTTGAACCTCTCCTAAGAGTCCAGTTTTAAATTCTGATGCTTCACTTAAGGTTTACTGTAACCCTTGGACCTTCTTATTGACGATGAAACACAGAACTTGCATCCGAATTTAAAACAAATGGCACAATGCCGACTAAAGTACAAGAGGACTGATACTCTCACTCTCTATAATTCGAATCTCTCCTGTGAGGTCAGATTTAGATTCCGATGCTTCACTTCAGGTTTACTGTATACCTTGCACCTTCTTATTGACGATGAAACACAGAAATTGCATCGGAATGAAATTCAAAAGGCACAATGCCGTCTTAAGTACAAGAGGACTGACACTCTAACTTTCTATGATTTGAACCTCTCTTGTGAGTCCAGTTTTAGATTCCGATGCTTCACTTCAGGTTTACTGTATAGCTCGGACCTTCTAATTGACGATGAAACACAGAATTTGCATCTGAATTTAATACAAAAGGTACAATGCCGACTTAAGTACAAGAGGACTGACACTCTAACTTTCTATGATTTGAACCTCTCCTGTGAGTCCAGTTTTAGATTCTGATGCTTCAATTCAGGTTTACTGTATCCTTGGACCTTCTTATTGACGATGAAACACAGAAATTGCATCCGAATTTAATACAAAAATCACAATGGCGACATAAGTACAAGAGGACTGACACTCACACTTTCTATGATTTGAACATCTCCTGTGAGTCCAGTTTTAGATTCCGACGCTTCACTTCTGGTTTACTGTATCCCTTGGACCTTCTTATTGCCGATGAAACACAGAAATTGCATCGGAATCAAATTCAAAACGCACAATGCCGACTTAAGTAAAACAGGACTGACACTCTCACTTTCTATGATTTGAACCTCTCCTGTGAGTTAAGTTTTAGATTCCATTGCTTCACTTCAGGTTTACTGTATCCCTTGGACCTTCTTATTGACGATGATACACAGAAATTGCATGGGAATTAAATTCAAAAGGCACAATGCCGATTTAAGTACAAGAGGACTGACACTCTAACTTTCTATGATTTGAACCTCTCCTGTGAGTCCAGTTTTAGATTCCGATGCTTCACTTCAGGTTTACTGTATCCCTTGGACCTTCTTATTGACGATGAAACACAGAGGTTGCATCCGAATTTAATACAAAAGGCACAATGCTGACTTAAGTACAAGAGGACTGACACTCTAACTTTCTATGACTTTAACCTCTCCTGTGAGTCCAGTTTTGGATTCCGATGCTTCACTTCAGGTTTACTGTATCCCTTGGACCTTCTTATTGACGATGAAACACAGAAATTGCATCCGAATTTAATACAAAAGGCACAATGGCGACTTAAGTACAAGAGGACTGACACTTTCACTTTCTATGATTTGAATCTCTCCTGTGAGTCCAGTTTTAGATTCCGATGCTTCACTTCAGGTTTACTGTATCCCTTGGACCTTCTTATTGACGATAAAACACGGAAATCGCATCCGAATTTAATACAAACGGTACAATGCCGACTTAAGTACAAAAGGACTGACACTCGCACTTTCTATGATTTCAACCTCTCCTGTGAGACCGGTTTTAAATTCCGATGCTTCACTTCAGGTTTACTGTATACCTTGCTCCTACTTATTTACGATGAAACACAGAAATTCCATCCGAATTTAATACAAAAGGCACAATGCCGACTTAAGTACAAGAGGACTGACAGTCTAACTTTCTATGATTTGAACCTCTCCTGTGAGTCCAGTTTTAGATTCCGATGCTTCACTTCAGGTTTACTGTATACCTTTGACCTTCTTATTGACGATGAAACACAGAAATTTCATCCGATTTTAATACAAATGGCACAATGCCGACTTAAGTACAAGAGGACTGACACACTCACTTTCTATGATTTGAACCTCTCCTGTGAGTCCAGTTTTAGATTCCGATGCTTCACTTCAGGTTTACTGTATCCCATGGCCCTTCTTATTGACGATGAAACACAGAAATCGCATCCGAATTTAATACAAACGGTAAAATGCCGACTTAAGTACAAGAGGACTGACACTCTCACTTTCTATGATTCGAACCTCTCCTGTGAGTACCGTTTTAGATTCCGATGCTTCACGTCAGGTTTACTGTATCCCTTGGACGTTCTTATTGACGATGAAACACAGAAATTGCATCGGAATTAAATTCAAAAGGCACAGTGCCGACCTAAGTAGAAGAGGATTAACACTCTCACTTTCTATGATTTGAACTTCTCCTGTGAGTCCAGTTTAAGATTCCGAAGCTTCACTTCAGGTTTGCTGTATACCTTGCAGCTTCGTATTGACGATGAAACACAGAAATTGCATCGGAATTTAATTCAAAAGGCACAATGCCGTCTTAAGTACAAGAGGACTGACCCTCTCACTTTCTATGATTTGAACCTCTCCTGTGAGGCCAGTTTTAGATTCCGATGCTTCACTTCTGGTTTACTGTATCCCTCGGACCTTCTAATTGACGATGAAACCTAGAGTTTGCATCCGAATTTAATACAAAAGGTACAATGCCGACTTAAGTACAAGAAGACTGACACTCTAACTTTCCATGATTTGAACCTCTCCTGTGAGTCCACTTTTGGATTCTGATTCTTCACTTCAGGTTAACTGTATCCCTTGGACCTTCTTATTGACAAAGAAACACAGAAAAAGCATCGGAATTAAGTTCAAAAGGCACAATGCCGACTTAAGTACAAGAGGACTGACATTCTAACTTTCTATGATTTGAACCTCTCCTAAGAGTCCAGTTTTAAATTCTGATGCTTCACTTAAAGTTTACTGTATCCCTTGGACCTTCTTATTGACGATGAAACACAGAACTTGCATCCGAATTGAAAACAAATGGCACAATGCCGACTAAAGTACAAGAGGACTGACACTCTCACTCTCTATAATTCGAACCTCTCCTGTGAGGTCAGATTTAGATACCGATGCTTCACTTCAGGTTTACTGTATACCTTGCACCTTCTTATTGACGATGAAACACAGAAATTGCATCGGAATGAAATTCAAAAGGCACAATGCCGTCTTAAGTACAAGAGGACTGACACTCTCACTTTCTATGATTTGAAGCTCTCCTGTGAGTCCAGTTTTAGATTCTGATGCTTCACTTCAGGTTTACTGTATCCTTGGACCTTCTTATTGACGATGAAACACAGTTATTGCATCCGAATTCAATACAAAAATCACAATGGCGACTTAAGTACAAGAGGACTGACACTCTCACTTTCTATGATTTGAACATCTCCTGTGAGTC
This sequence comes from Schistocerca americana, assembly GCF_021461395.2. Taxonomy (NCBI): domain Eukaryota; kingdom Metazoa; phylum Arthropoda; class Insecta; order Orthoptera; family Acrididae; genus Schistocerca; species Schistocerca americana. Next base: position 6,735,231 of record NC_060128.1, on the reverse strand, counting down.
CAGTTTTAGATTCCGACGCTTCACTTCTGTTTTACTGTATCCCTTGGACCTTCTTATTGACGATGAAACACAGAAATTGCATCGGAATCAAATTCAAAACGCACAATGCCGACTTAAGTAAAAGAGGACTGACACTCTCACTTTCTATGATTTGAACCTCTCCTGTGAGTCCAGTTTTAGATTCCATTGCTTCACTTCAGGTTTACTGTATCCCCTGGACCTTCTTATTGACGATGAAACACAGAAATTGCATCGAAATGTAATACAAATGGCACAATGTCGACTTAAGTACAAGAGGACTGACACTCTCACTTTCTATGATTTGAACCTCTCCTGTAAGTCCAGTTTTAGATTCCGATGCTCCACTTCAGGTTTACTGTATACCTTGCTCCTTCTTATTTACGATGAAACACAGAAATTCCAACCGAATTTAATACAAAAGGCACAATGCCGACTTAAGTACGAGAGGACTGACAGTCTAACTTTCTATGATTTGAACCTCTCCTGTGAGTCCAGTTTTAGATTCCGATGCTTCACTTCAGGTTTACTGTATACCTTTGACCTTCTTATTGACGATGAAACACAGAAATTTCATCCGATTTTAATACAAATGGTACAATGCCAACTTAAGTACAAGAGGACTGACACTCTCACTTTATATGATTTGAACCTCTCCTCTGAGTCCAGTTTTAGATTCCGATGCTTCACATCAGGTTTACTGTATCCCTTGGACCTTCTTATTGACGATGAAACACAGAAATTGCATCCGAATTTAATACAAATGGCGCAATGCCGACTTAAGTACAAGAGGACTGACACTCTCACTTTCTATGATTTGAACCTCTCCTGTGAGTACAGATTTAGATTCCGATGCTTCACTTCAGGTTTACTGTATACCTTTGACCTTCTTATTGACGATGAAACACAGAAATTTCATCCGATTTTAATACAAATGGCACAATGCCGACTTAAGTACAAGAGGACTGACACACTCACTTTCTATGATTTGAACCTCTCCTGTGAGTCCAGTTTTAGATTCCGATGCTTCACTTCAGGTTTACTGTATCCCATGGCCCTTCTTATTGACGATGAAACACAGAAATCGCATCCGAATTTAATACAAACGGTAAAATGCCGACTTAAGTACAAGAGGACTGACACTCTCACTTTCTATGATTCGAACCTCTCCTGTGAGTACCGTTTTAGATTCCGATGCTTCACGTCAGGTTTACTGTATCCCTTGGACGTTCTTATTGACGATGAAACACAGAAATTGCATCGGAATTAAATTCAAAAGGCACAGTGCCGACCTAAGTAGAAGAGGATTAACACTCTCACTTTCTATGATTTGAACTTCTCCTGTGAGTCCAGTTTAAGATTCCGAAGCTTCACTTCAGGTTTGCTGTATACCTTGCAGCTTCGTATTGACGATGAAACACAGAAATTGCATCGGAATTTAATTCAAAAGGCACAATGCCGTCTTAAGTACAAGAGGACTGACCCTCTCACTTTCTATGATTTGAACCTCTCCTGTGAGGCCAGTTTTAGATTCCGATGCTTCACTTCTGGTTTACTGTATCCCTCGGACCTTCTAATTGACGATGAAACCTAGAGTTTGCATCCGAATTTAATACAAAAGGTACAATGCCGACTTAAGTACAAGAAGACTGACACTCTAACTTTCCATGATTTGAACCTCTCCTGTGAGTCCACTTTTGGATTCTGATTCTTCACTTCAGGTTAACTGTATCCCTAGGACCTTCTTATTGACAAAGAAACACAGAAAAAGCATCGGAATTAAGTTCAAAAGGCACAATGCCGACTTAAGTACAAGAGGACTGACATTCTAACTTTCTATGATTTGAACCTCTCCTAAGAGTCCAGTTTTAAATTCTGATGCTTCACTTAAAGTTTACTGTATCCCTTGGACCTTCTTATTGACGATGAAACACAGAACTTGCATCCGAATTGAAAACAAATGGCACAATGCCGACTAAAGTACAAGAGGACTGACACTCTCACTCTCTATAATTCGAACCTCTCCTGTGAGGTCAGATTTAGATACCGATGCTTCACTTCAGGTTTACTGTATACCTTGCACCTTCTTATTGACGATGAAACACAGAAATTGCATCGGAATGAAATTCAAAAGGCACAATGCCGTCTTAAGTACAAGAGGACTGACACTCTCACTTTCTATGATTTGAAGCTCTCCTGTGAGTCCAGTTTTAGATTCTGATGCTTCACTTCAGGTTTACTGTATCCTTGGACCTTCTTATTGACGATGAAACACAGTTATTGCATCCGAATTCAATACAAAAATCACAATGGCGACTTAAGTACAAGAGGACTGACACTCTCACTTTCTATGATTTGAACATCTCCTGTGAGTCCAGTTTTAGATTCCGACGCTTCACTTCTGTTTTACTGTATCCCTTGGACCTTCTTATTGACGATGAAACACAGAAATTGCATCGGAATCAAATTCAAAACGCACAATGCCGACTTAAGTAAAAGAGGACTGACACTCTCACTTTCTATGATTTGAACCTCTCCTGTGAGTCCAGTTTTAGATTCCATTGCTTCACTTCAGGTTTACTGTATCCCCTGGACCTTCTTATTGACGATGAAACACAGAAATTGCATCGAAATGTAATACAAATGGCACAATGTCGACTTAAGTACAAGAGGACTGACACTCTCACTTTCTATGATTTGAACCTCTCCTGTAAGTCCAGTTTTAGATTCCGATGCTCCACTTCAGGTTTACTGTATACCTTGCTCCTTCTTATTTACGATGAAACACAGAAATTCCAACCGAATTTAATACAAAAGGCACAATGCCGACTTAAGTACGAGAGGACTGACAGTCTAACTTTCTATGATTTGTACCTCTCCTGTGAGTCCAGTTTTAGATTCCGATGCTTCACTTCAGGTTTACTGTATACCTTTGACCTTCTTATTGACGATGAAACACAGAAATTTCATCCGATTTTAATACAAATGGTACAATGCCAACTTAAGTACAAGAGGACTGACACTCTCACTTTATATGATTTGAACCTCTCCTCTGAGTCCAGTTTTAGATTCCGATGCTTCACATCAGGTTTACTGTATCCCTTGGACCTTCTTATTGACGATGAAACACAGAAATTGCATCCGAATTTAATACAAATGGCGCAATGCCGACTTAAGTACAAGAGGACTGACACTCTCACTTACTATGATTCGAACCTCTCCTGTGAGTACAGATTTAGATTCCGATGCTTCACTTCAGGTTTACTGTATCCCTTGGACGTTCTTATTGACGATGAAACACAGAAATTGCATCGGAACTAAATTCAAAAGGCACAGTGCCGACATAAGTAGAAAAGGATTAACACTCTTACTTTCTAGATTTGAACATCTCCTGTGAGTCCAGTTTAAGATTCCGAAGCTTCACTTCAGGTTTACTGTATACCTTGCAGCTTCTTATTGACGATGAAACACAGAAATTGCATCGGAATTTAATTCAAAAGGCACAATGCCGTCTTAAGTACAAGAGGACTGACACTCTCACTTTCTATGATTAGAAACCTCTCCTGTGAGTCCAGTTTTAGATTCCGATCCTTCACTTCAGGTTTACTGTATCCCTCGGACCTTCTAATTGACGATGAAACACAGAGTTTGCATCCGAATTTAATACAAAAGGTACAATGCCGACTTAAGTACAAGAGGACTGACACTCTAACTTTCCATGATTTGAACCTCTCCTGTGAGTCCAGGTTTGGATTCCGATGCTTCACTTCACGTTTACTGTATCCCTTGGACCTTCTTATTGACAATGAAACACAGAAAAAGCATCGGAATTTAATTCAAAAGGCACAATGCCGTCTTAAGTACAAGAGGACTGACACTCTCACTTTCTATGATTCGAACCTCTCCTGTGAGTACAGATTTAGATTCCGATGCTTCACTTCAGGTTTACTGTATCCCTTGGACATTCTTATTGACGATGAAACACAGAAATTGCATCGGAACTAAATTCAAAAGGCACAGTGCCGACCTAAGTAGAAGACGACTAACACTCTCACTTTCTATGATTTGAACCTCTCCTGGGAGTCCTGTTTTAGATTCCATTGCTTCACTTCAGGTTTACTGTATCCCTTGCACCTTCTTATTGACGATGAAACACAGAAATTTCATCGGAATTAAATTCAAAAGGCACAATGCCGATTTAAGTACAAGAGGACTGACACTCTAACTTTCTATGATTGGAACCTCTCCTGTGAGTCCAGTTTTAGATTCCGATGCTTCACTTCAGGTTTACTGTATCCCTTAGACCTTCTTATTGACGATGAAACACAGAGGTTGCATCCGAAATTAATACAAAAGGCACAATGCCGACTTAAGTACAAGAGGACTGACACTCTGACTTCCTATGATTTGAACCTCTCCTGTGAGTCCAGTTTTGGATTCCGATGCTTCACTTCAGGTTTACTGTATCCCTTGGACCTTCTTATTGACGATGAAACACAGAAATTGCATCCGAATTTAATACAAATGGCACAATGGCGACTTAAGTACAAGAGGACTGACACTTTCACTTTTTATGATTTTAATCTCTCCTGTGAGTCCAGTTTTAGATTCCGATGCTTCACTTCAGGTTTACTGTATCCCTTGGACCTTCTTATTGACGATAAAACACGGAAATCGCATCCGAATTTAATACAAACGGTACAATGCCGACTTAAGTACAAGAGGACTGACACTCGCACTTTCTATGATTTGAACCTCTCCTGTGAGTCCAGTTTTAGATTCCGATGCTTCACTTCAGGTTTACTGTATCCCTCGGACCTTCTAATTGACGATGAAACACAGAAATTGCATCGGAATCTAATTCAAAACGCACAATGCCGACTTAAGTAAAAGAGGACTGACACTCTCACTTTCTATGATTTGAACCTCTCCTGTGAGTCCAGTTTTAGATTCCGATGCTTCACTTCAGGTTCACTGTATCCCTTGGACCTTCTTATTGACGATGAAACACAGAAATTGCATCTGAATGTAATACAAATGGCACAATGTCGACTTAAGTACAAGAGGACTGACACTCTCACTTTCTATGATTTGAACCTCTCCTGTGAGTCCAGTTTTAGATTCCGATGCTTCACTTCAGGTTTACTGTATACCTTGCTCCTTCTTATTTACGATGAACCACAGAAATTCCATCCGAATTTAATACAAAAGGCACAATGCCGACTTAAGTACAAGAGGACTGACAGTCTAACTTTCTATGATTTGAACCTCTCCTGTGAGTCCAGTTTTAGATTCCTATTCTTCACTTCAGGTTTACTGTATACCTTTGACCTTCTTATTGACGATGAAACACAGAAATTTCATCCGAATTTAATACAAATGGCACAATGCCGACTTAAGTACAAGAGGACTGACACACTCACTTTCTATGATTTGAACCTCTCCTCTGAGTCCAGTTTTAGATTCCGATGCTTCACCTCAGGTTTACTGTATCCCTTGGACCTTCTTATTGACGATGAAACACAGAAATTGCATCCGAATTTAATACAAATGGCGCAATGCCGACTTAAGTGCAAGAGGACTGACACTCTCACTTTCTATGATTCGACCCTCTCCTGTGAGTACAGTTTTAGATTCCGATGCTTCACTTCAGGTTTACTGTATCCCTTGGACGTTCTTATTGACGATGAAACACAGAAATTGCATCGGAATGATATTCAAAATGCACAATGCCGTCTTAAGTACAAGAGGACTGACACTCACACTTTCTATGATTAGAAACCTCTCCTGTGAGTCCAGTTTTAGATTCCGATGCTTCACTTCAGGTTTACTGTATCCCTCGTACCTTCTAATTGACGATGAAACACAGAAATTGCATCCGAATGTAATACAAAAATCACAATGGCGACTTAAGTACAGGAGGACTGACACTCTCAATTTCTATGATTTGAACATCTCCTGTGAGTCCAGTTTTAGATTCCGACGCTTCACTTCTGGTTTACTGTATCCCTTGGAACTTGTTATTGACGATGAAACACAGAAATTGCAACGGAATCAAATTCAAAACGCACAATGCCTACTTAAGTATAAGAGGACTGACACTCTCACTTTCTATGATTTGAACCTCTCCTGTGAGTCCAGTTTTAGATTCCATTGCTTCACTTCAGGTTTACTGTATCCCTTGGACCTTCTTATTGACGATGAAACACAGAAATTGCATCGGAATTAAATTCAAAAGGCACAATGCCGATTTAAGTACAAGAGGACTGACACTCTAACTTTCTATGATTTGAACCTCTCCTGTGAGTCCAGTTTTAGATTCCGATGCTTCACTTCAGGTTTACTGTATCCCTTGGACCTTCTTATTGACGATGAAACACAGAAATTGCATCGGAAATAAATTCAAAACGCACAATGCCGATTTAAGTACAAGAGGACTGACACACTCACTTTCTATGATTTGAACCTCTCCTGTGAGTCCAGTTTTAGATTCCGATGCTTCACTTCAGGTTTACTGTATCCCTTGGACCTTCTTATTGACGATGAAACACAGAAATTGCATCCGAAATTAATACAAAAGTCACAATGGTTTCTTAAGTACAAGAGGACTGACACTCTCACTTTATATGATTTGAACCCCTCCTCTGAGTCCAGTTTTAGATTCCGATGCTTCACTTCAGGTTTGCTGTATACCTTGCACCTTCTTATTGACGATGAAACACAGAAATTGCATCCGAAATTAATACAAAAGTCACAATGGTGACTTAAGTACAAGAGGACTGACACTCTCACTTTCTATGATTTGAACCTCTCCTGTGAGTCCAGTTTTAGATTCCGATGCTTCACTTCAGGTTTACTGTATCCCTTGGAACTTCTTATTGCCGATGAAACACAGAAATTGCATCGGAATTAAATTCAAAAGGCACAACACCGACTTAAGTACAAGAGGACTGACACTCTCACTTTCTATGATTTGAACCTCACCTGTGAGTCCAGTTTTGGATTCCGATGCTTCACTTCTGGTTTACTGTATCCCTTGGACCTTCTTATTGACGATGAAACACAGAAATTGCATTCGAATTTAATAGAAATGGCACAATTACGACTTAAGTACAAGAGGACTGACACTCTTACTTTCTATGATTTGAACCTCTCCTGTGAGTCCAGTTTTAGATTCCGATGCTTCACTTCAGGTTTGCTGTATACCTTGCACCTTCTTATTGACGATGAAACGCAGAAATTGCATCCGAATGTAATGCAAAAGGCACAGTGCCGACTTAAGTACAAGAGGACTGACATTCTAACTTTCTATGATGTGAACCTCTCCTGTGAGTTCAGTTTTGGATTCCGATGCTTCACTTCAGGTTTACTGTATCCCTTGGACCTTCTTATTGACAATGAAACACAGAAAAAGCATCGGAATTAAATTCAAAAGGCACAATGCCGACTTAAGTACAAGAGGACTGACATTCTAACTTTCTATGATGTGAACCTCTCCTGTGAGTTCACTTTTGGATTCCGATGCTTCACTTCATGTTTACTGTATCCTTGGACCTTCTTATTGACGATGAAACACAGAAATTGCATCCGAATTTAATACAAAAATCACAATGGCGACTGAAGTACAAGAGGACTGTCACTCCCACTTTCTATGATATCAACATCTCCTGTGAGTCCAGTTTTAGATTCCGACGCTTCACTTCTGGTTTACTGTATCCCTTGGACCTTCTTATTGACGATGAAACACAGAAATTGCATCGGAATCATATTCAAAACGCACAATGCCGACTTAAGTAAAAGAGGACTGACACTCTCACTTTCTATGATTTGAACCTCTCCTGGGAGTCCAGTTTTAGATTCCATTGCTTCACTTCAGGTTTACTGTATCCCTTGGACCTTCTTATTGACGATGAAACACTGAAATTGCATCGGAATTAAATTCAAAAGGCTCAATGCCGATTTAAGTACAAGAGGACTGACGCTCTAACTTTCTATGATTTGAACCTCTCCTGTGAGTCCAGTTTTAGATTCCGATGCTTCACTTCAGGTTTACTGTATCCCTTGGACCTTCTTATTGACGATGAAACACAGAGGTTGCATCCGAATTTAATACAAAAGGCACAATGCCGACTTAAGTACAAGAGGACTGACACTCTAACTTTCTATGATTTAAACCTCTCCTGTGAGTCCAGTTTTGGATTCCGATGCTTCACTTCAGGGTTACTGTACCCCTTGGACCTTCTTATTGACGATGAAACACAGATATTGCATCCGAATTTAATACAAATGGCACAATGGCGACTTAAGTACAAGAGGACTGACACTTTCACTTTCTATGATTTGAATCTCTCCTGTGAGTCCAGTTTTAGATTCCGATGCTTCACTTCAGGTTTACTGTATCCCTTGGACCTTCTTATTGACGATAAAACACGGAAATCGCATCCGAATTTAATACAAACGGTACAATGCCGACTTAAGTACAAGAGGACTGACACTCGCGCTTTCTATGATTTGAACCTCTCCTGTGAGACCGGTTTTAAATTCCGATGCTTCACTTCAGGTTTACTGTATCCCTTGGACCTTCTTATTGACGATGAAACACAGAAATTGCATCTACATGTAATACAAATGGCACAATGTCGACTTAAGTACAAGAGGACTGACACTCTCACTTTCTATGATTTGAACCTCTCCTGTGAGTCCAGTTTTAGATTCCGATGCTTCACTTCAGGTTTAATGTATACCTTGCTCCTTCTTATTTACGATGAACCACAGAAATTCCATCCGAATTTAATACAAAAGGCACAATGCCGACTTAAGTACAAGAGGACTGACAGTCTAACTTTCTATGATTTGAACCTCTCCTGTGAGTCAAGTTTTAGATTCCGATGCTTCACTTCAGGTTTACTGTATACCTTTGACCTTCATATTGACGATGAAACACAGAAATTTCAACCGAATTTAATACAAATGGCACAATGCCGACTTAAGTACAAGAGGACTGACACACTTACTTTCTATGATTTGAACCGCTCCTCTTAGTCCAGTTTTTGATTCCGATGCTTCACCTCAGGTTTACTGTATCCCTTGGACCTTCTTATTGACGATGAAACACAGAAATTGCATCCGAATTTAATACAAATGGCGCAATGCCGACTTAAGTACAAGAGGACTGACACTCTCACTTTCTATGATTCGACCCTCTCCTGTGAGTACAGTTTTAGATTCCGATGCTTCACTTCAGGTTTAGTGTATCCCTTGGACGTTCTTATTGACGATGAAACACAGAAATTGCATCGGAATGATATTCAAAATGCACAATGCCGTCTTAAGTACAAGAGGACTGACACTCTCACTTTCTATGATTAGAAACCTCTCCTGTGAGTCCAGTTTTAGATTCCGATGCTTCACTTCAGGTTTACTGTATCCCTCGTACCTTCTAATTGACGATGAAACACAGAGTTTGCATCCGAATTTAATACAAAAGGTACAATGCCGACTTAAGTACAAGAGGACTGACACTCTAACTTTCCATGATTTGAACCTCTCCTGTGAGTCCAGTTTTGGATTCCGATGCTTCACTTCAGGTTTACTGTATCCCTTGGACCTTCTTATTGACAATGAAACACAGAAAAAGCATTGGAATTAAATTCAAAAGGCACAATGCCGACTTAAGTACAAGAGGACTGCCATTCTAACTTTCTATTATTTGAACCTTTCCTAAGAGTCCAGTTTTAAATTCTGATGCTTCACTTAAGGTTTACTGTATCCCTTGGACCTTCTTATTGACGATGAAACACAGAACTTGCATCCGAATTTAAAACAAAAGGCACAATGCCGATTAAAGTACAAGAGGACTGTCACTCTCACTCTCTGTAATTCGAACCTCTCCTGTGAGGTCAGATTTAGATTCCGATGCTTCACTTCAGGTTTACTGTATACCTTGCACCTTCTTATTGACGATGATACACAGAAATTGCATCGGAATGATATTCAAAATGCACAATGCCGTCTTAAGTACAAGAGGACTGACACTCTCACTTTCTATGATTTGAACCTCTCCTGTGAGTCCAGTTTTAGATTCCGATGCATCACTTCAGGCTTACTGTATCCCTCGGACCTTCTAATTGACGATGAAACACAGAAATTGCATCGGAATCAAATTCAAAACGCACAATGCCGACTTAAGTAAAAGAGGACTGACACTCTCACTTTCTATGATTTGAACCTCTCCTGTGAGTCCAGTTTCAGATTCCATTGCTTCACTTCAGGTTTACTGTATCCCTTGGACCTTCTTATTGACGATGAAACACAGAAATTGCATCGGAATTAAATTCTAAAGGCACAATGCCGATTTAAGTACAAGAGGACTGACACTCTAACTTTCTGTGATTTGAACCTCTCCTGTGAGTCCAGTTTTAGATTCCGATGCTTCACTTCAGGTTTACTGTATCCCTTGGACGTTCTTATTGACGATGAAACACAGAGGTTGCATCCGAATTTAATACAAAAGGCACAATGCCGACTTAAGTACAAGAGGACTGACACTCTAACTTTCTATGATTTGAACCTCTCCTGTGAGTCCAGTTTTGGATTCCGATGCTTCACTTCAGGTTTACTGTATCCCTTGGACCTTCTTATTGACGATGAAACACAGAAATTGCATCCGAATTTAATACAAAAGGCACAATGGCGACTTAAATACAAGAGGACTGACACTTTCACTTTGTATGATTTGAATCTCTCCTGTGAGTCCAGTTTTAGATTCCGATGCCTCACTTCAGGTTTACTGTATCCCTTGGACCTTCTTATTAACGATAAAACACGGAAATCGCATCCGAATTTCATACAAACGGTACAATGCCGACTTAAGTACAAGAGGACTGACACTCGCACTTTCTATGATTTGAACCTCGCCTGTGAGACCGGTTTTAAATTCCGATGGTTCACTTCAGGTTTACTGTATACCTTGCACCTTCTTATTGACGATAAAACATAGAAATTGCATTGGAATTTAATACAAAAGGCACAATGACGACTTAAGTCAAAGAGAACTGACACTCTAACTTTCTAAGATTTGAAACTCTCCTGTGAGTCCAGTTTTAGATTCCGATGCTTCACTTCAGGTTTACTGTATCCCTTGGACCTTCTTATTGACGATGAAACACAGAAATTGCATCTGAATGTAATACAAATGGCACAATGTCGACTTAAGTACAAGAGGACTGACAGTCTCAATTTCTATGATTTGAACCTCTCCTGTGAGTCCAGTTTTAGATTCCGATGCTTCACTTCAGGTTTACTGTTTACCTTGCTCCTTCTTATTTACGATGAAACACAGAAATTCCATCCGAATTTAACACAAAAGGCACAATGCCGACTTAAGTACAAGAGGACTGACAGTCTAATTTTCTATGATTTGAACCTCTCCTGTGAGTCCAGTTTTAGATTCCGATGCTTCACTTCAGGTTTACTGTAAACCTTTGACCTTCTTATTGACGATTAAACACAGAAATTTCATCCGAATTTAATACAAATGGCACAATGCCGACTTAAGTACAAGAGGACTGACACACTCACTTTCTATGATTTGAACCTCTCCTGTGAGTCCAGTTTTAGATTCCGATGCTTCACTTCAGGTTTACTGTATCCCTTGGACGTTCTTATTGACGATGAAACGCAGAAATTGCATCGGAATTAAATTCAAAAGGCACAGTGCCGACCTAAGTAGAAGAGGACTAACACTCTCACTTTCTATGATTTGAACCTCTCCTGTGATTCCAGTTAATTATTCCGAAGCTTCAATTAAGGTTTACTGTATACCTTGCAGCTTTTTATTGACGATGAACCACAGAAATTGCATCCGAAATTAATACAAAAGTCGCAATGGTGACTTAAGTACAAGAGGACTGACACTTTCACTTTCTATGATTTGAACCTCTCCTGTGAGTCCAGTTTTAGATTCCGATGCTTCACTTCAGGTTTACAGTATCCCTTGGACCCTCTTATTGACGATGAAACACAGAGTTTGCATCCGAATTTAATACAAAAGGCACAATACCGACTTAAGTACAAGAGGACTGACACTCTCACTTTCTATGATTCGAACCTCTCCTGTGAGGTCAGATTTAGATTCCGATGCTTCACTTCAGGTTTACTGTATCCCTTGGACCTTCTTATTGACAATGAAACACAGAAAAAGCATCGGAATTAAATTCAAAAGGCACAATGCCGACTTAAGTACAAGAGGACTGACATTCTAACTTTCTATGATTTGAACCTCTCCTAAGAGTCCAGTTTTAAATTCTGATGCTTCACTTAAAGTTTACTGTATCCCTTGGACCGTCTTATTGACGATGAAACACAGAGTTTGCATTCGAATTTAATACAAAGGGCGCAATGCCGACTTAAGTACAAGAGGTCTGACACTCTAACTTTCCATGATTTGAACCTCTCCTGTGAGTCCAGTTTTAGATTCTGATGCTTCACTTCAGGTTTACTGTATCCCTTGGACCTTCTTATTGACGATGAAACACAGAAATTGCATCCGAATGTAATACAAAAATCACAATGGCGACTTAAGTACAGGAGGACTTACACTCTCACTTTCTATGATTTGAACATCTCCTGTGAGTCCAGTTTTAGATTCCGACGCTTCACTTCTGGTTTACTGTATCCCTTGGAACTTGTTATTGACGATGAAACACAGAAATTGCAACGGAATCAAATTCAAAACGCACAATGCCTACTTAAGTAAAAGAGGACTGACACTCTCACTTTCTATGATTTGAACCTCTCCTGTGAGTCCAGTTTTAGATTCCATTGCTTCACTTCAGGTTTACTGTATCCCTTGGACCTTCTTATTGACGATGAAACACAGAAATTGCATCGGAATTAAATTCAAAAGGCACAATGCCGATTTAAGTACAAGAGGACTGACACACTCACTTTCTATGATTTGAACCTCTCTTGTGAGTCCAGTTTTAGATTCCGATGCTTCACTTCAGGTTTACTGTATCCCTTGGACCTTCTTATTGACGATGAAACACAGAAATTGCATCCGAATTTAATACAAAAGGCACAATGGTGACTTAAGTACAAGAGGACTGACACTCTAACTTTCTATGATTTGAACCTCTCCTGTGAGTCCAGTTTTAGATTCCGATGCATCACTTCAGGCTTACTGTATCCCTCGGACCTTCTAATTGACGATGAAACACAGAAATTGCATCGGAATCAAATTCAAAACGCACAATGCCGACTTAAGTAAAAGAGGACTGACACTCTCACTTTCTATGATTTGAACCTCTCCTGTGAGTCCAGTTTCAGATTCCATTGCTTCACTTCAGGTTTACTGTATCCCTTGGACCTTCTTATTGACGATGAAACACAGAAATTGCATCGGAATTAAATTCTAAAGGCACAATGCCGATTTAAGTACAAGAGGACTGACACTCTAACTTTCTGTGATTTGAACCTCTCCTGTGAGTCCAGTTTTAGATTCCGATGCTTCACTTCAGGTTTACTGTATCCCTTGGACGTTCTTATTGACGATGAAACACAGAGGTTGCATCCGAATTTAATACAAAAGGCACAATGCCGACTTAAGTACAAGAGGACTGACACTCTAACTTTCTATGATTTGAACCTCTCCTGTGAGTCCAGTTTTGGATTCCGATGCTTCACTTCAGGTTTACTGTATCCCTTGGACCTTCTTATTGACGATGAAACACAGAAATTGCATCCGAATTTAATACAAAAGGCACAATGGCGACTTAAATACAAGAGGACTGACACTTTCACTTTGTATGATTTGAATCTCTCCTGTGAGTCCAGTTTTAGATTCCGATGCCTCACTTCAGGTTTACTGTATCCCTTGGACCTTCTTATTAACGATAAAACACGGAAATCGCATCCGAATTTCATACAAACGGTACAATGCCGACTTAAGTACAAGAGGACTGACACTCGCACTTTCTATGATTTGAACCTCGCCTGTGAGACCGGTTTTAAATTCCGATGGTTCACTTCAGGTTTACTGTATACCTTGCACCTTCTTATTGACGATAAAACATAGAAATTGCATTGGAATTTAATACAAAAGGCACAATGACGACTTAAGTCAAAGAGAACTGACACTCTAACTTTCTAAGATTTGAAACTCTCCTGTGAGTCCAGTTTTAGATTCCGATGCTTCACTTCAGGTTTACTGTATCCCTTGGACCTTCTTATTGACGATGAAACACAGAAATTGCATCTGAATGTAATACAAATGGCACAATGTCGACTTAAGTACAAGAGGACTGACAGTCTCAATTTCTATGATTTGAACCTCTCCTGTGAGTCCAGTTTTAGATTCCGATGCTTCACTTCAGGTTTACTGTTTACCTTGCTCCTTCTTATTTACGATGAAACACAGAAATTCCATCCGAATTTAATACAAAAGGCACAATGCCGACTTAAGTACAAGAGGACTGACAGTCTAATTTTCTATGATTTGAACCTCTCCTGTGAGTCCAGTTTTAGATTCCGATGCTTCACTTCAGGTTTACTGTAAACCTTTGACCTTCTTATTGACGATTAAACACAGAAATTTCATCCGAATTTAATACAAATGGCACAATGCCGACTTAAGTACAAGAGGACTGACACACTCACTTTCTATGATTTGAACCTCTCCTGTGAGTCCAGTTTTAGATTCCGATGCTTCACTTCAGGTTTACTGTATCCCTTGGACGTTCTTATTGACGATGAAACGCAGAAATTGCATCGGAATTAAATTCAAAAGGCACAGTGCGGACCTAAGTAGAAGAGGACTAACACTCTCACTTTCTATGATTTGAACCTCTCCTGTGATTCCAGTTAATTATTCCGAAGCTTCAATTAAGGTTTACTGTATACCTTGCAGCTTTTTATTGACGATGAACCACAGAAATTGCATCCGAAATTAATACAAAAGTCGCAATGGTGACTTAAGTACAAGAGGACTGACACTTTCACTTTCTATGATTTGAACCTCTCCTGTGAGTCCAGTTTTAGATTCCGATGCTTCACTTCAGGTTTACAGTATCCCTTGGACCCTCTTATTGACGATGAAACACAGAGTTTGCATCCGAATTTAATACAAAAGGCACAATACCGACTTAAGTACAAGAGGACTGACACTCTCACTTTCTATGATTCGAACCTCTCCTGTGAGGTCAGATTTAGATTCCGATGCTTCACTTCAGGTTTACTGTATCCCTTGGACCTTCTTATTGACAATGAAACACAGAAAAAGCATCGGAATTAAATTCAAAAGGCACATTGCCGACTTAAGTACAAGAGGACTGACATTCTAACTTTCTATGATTTGAACCTCTCCTAAGAGTCCAGT
The DNA here is from genome assembly GCF_021461395.2 of Schistocerca americana. Taxonomy (NCBI): domain Eukaryota; kingdom Metazoa; phylum Arthropoda; class Insecta; order Orthoptera; family Acrididae; genus Schistocerca; species Schistocerca americana. Next base: position 6,719,837 of record NC_060128.1, on the reverse strand, counting down.
TTTAAATTCTGATGCTTCACTTAAAGTTTACTGTGTCCCTTGGACCGTCTTATTGACGATGAAACACAGAGTTTGCATTCGAATTTAATACAAAGGGCGCAATGCCGACTTAAGTACAAGAGGTCTGACACTCTAACTTTCCATGATTTGAACCTCTCCTGTGAGTCCAGTTTTAGATTCTGATGCTTCACTTCAGGTTTACTGTATCCCTTGGACCTTCTTATTGACGATGAAACACAGAAATTGCATCCGAATGTAATACAAAAATCACAATGGCGACTTAAGTACAGGAGGACTTACACTCTCACTTTCTATGATTTGAACATCTCCTGTGAGTCCAGTTTTAGATTCCGACGCTTCACTTCTGGTTTACTGTATCCCTTGGAACTTGTTATTGACGATGAAACACAGAAATTGCAACGGAATCAAATTCAAAACGCACAATGCCTACTTAAGTAAAAGAGGACTGACACTCTCACTTTCTATGATTTGAACCTCTCCTGTGAGTCCAGTTTTAGATTCCATTGCTTCACTTCAGGTTTACTGTATCCCTTGGACCTTCTTATTGACGATGAAACACAGAAATTGCATCGGAATTAAATTCAAAAGGCACAATGCCGATTTAAGTACAAGAGGACTGACACACTCACTTTCTATGATTTGAACCTCTCTTGTGAGTCCAGTTTTAGATTCCGATGCTTCACTTCAGGTTTACTGTATCCCTTGGACCTTCTTATTGACGATGAAACACAGAAATTGCATCCGAATTTAATACAAAAGGCACAATGGTGACTTAAGTACAAGAGGACTGACACTCTAACTTTCTATGATTTGAACCTCTCCTGTGAGTCCAGTTTTGGATTCCGATGCTTCACTTCAGGTTTACTGTATCCCTTGGACCTTCTTATTGACGATGAAACACAGAAATTGCATCCGAATTTAATACAAAAGGCACAATGGCGACTTAAATACAAGAGGACTGACACTTTCACTTTGTATGATTTGAATCTCTCCTGTGAGTCCAGTTTTAGATTCCGATGCCTCACTTCAGGTTTACTGTATCCCTTGGACCTTCTTATTAACGATAAAACACGGAAATCGCATCCGAATTTCATACAAACGGTACAATGCCGACTTAAGTACAAGAGGACTGACACTCGCACTTTCTATGATTTGAACCTCTCCTGTGAGACCGGTTTTAAATTCCGATGGTTCACTTCAGGTTTACTGTATACCTTGCACCTTCTTATTGACGATAAAACATAGAAATTGCATTGGAATTTAATACAAAAGGCACAATGACGACTTAAGTCAAAGAGAACTGACACTCTAACTTTCTAAGATTTGAAACTCTCCTGTGAGTCCAGTTTTAGATTCCGATGCTTCACTTCAGGTTTACTGTATCCCTTGGACCTTGTTATTGACGATGAAACACAGAAATTGCATCTGAATGTAATACAAATGGCACAATGTCGACTTAAGTACAAGAGGACTGACAGTCTCACTTTCTATGATTTGAACCTCTCCTGTGAGTCCAGTTTTAGATTCCGATGCTTCACTTCAGGTTTACTGTTTACCTTGCTCCTTCTTATTTACGATGAAACGCAGAAATTGCATCGGAATTAAATTCAAAAGGCACAGTGCCGACCTAAGTAGAAGAGGACTAACACTCTCACTTTCTATGATTTGAACCTCTCCTGTGATCCAGTTAATTATTCCGAAGCTTCAATTAAGGTTTACTGTATACCTTGCAGCTTTTTATTGACGATGAACCACAGAAATTGCATCCGAAATTAATACAAAAGTCGCAATGGTGACTTAAGTACAAGAGGACTGACACTTTCACTTTCTATGATTTGAACCTCTCCTGTGAGTCCAGGTTTAGATTCCGATGCTTCACTTCAGGTTTACAGTATCCCTTGGACCCTCTTATTGACGATGAAACACAGAGTTTGCATCCGAATTTAATACAAAAGGCACAATACCGACTTAAGTACAAGAGGACTGACACTCTCACTTTCTATGATTCGAACCTCTCCTGTGAGGTCAGATTTAGATTCCGATGCTTCACTTCAGGTTTACTGTATCCCTTGGACCTTCTTATTGACAATGAAACACAGAAAAAGCATCGGAATTAAATTCAAAAGGCACAATGCCGACTTAAGTACAAGAGGACTGACATTCTAACTTTCTATGATTTGAACCTCTCCTAAGAGTCCAGTTTTAAATTCTGATGCTTCACTTAAAGTTTACTGTATCCCTTGGACCGTCTTATTGACGATGAAACACAGAGTTTGCATTCGAATTTAATACAAAGGGCACAATGCCGACTTAAGTACAAGAGGTCTGACACTCTAACTTTCCATGATTTGAACCTCTCCTGTGAGTCCAGTTTTAGATTCTGATGCTTCACTTCAGGTTTACTGTATCCCTTGGACCTTCTTATTGACGATGAAACACAGAAATTGCATCCGAATGTAATACAAAAATCACAATGGCGACTTAAGTACAGGAGGACTTACACTCTCACTTTCTATGATTTGAACATCTCCTGTGAGTCCAGTTTTAGATTCCGACGCTTCACTTCTGGTTTACTGTATCCCTTGGAACTTGTTATTGACGATGAAACACAGAAATTGCAACGGAATTAAATTCAAAAGGCACAATGCCGATTTAAGTACAAGAGGACTGACACACTCACTTTCTATGATTTGAACCTCTCTTGTGAGTCCAGTTTTAGATTCCGATGCTTCACTTCAGGTTTACTGTATCCCTTGGACCTTCTTATTGACGATGAAACACAGAAATTGCATCCGAATTTAATACAAAAGTCACAATGGTGACTTAAGTACAAGAGGACTGACACTCTCACTTTATATGATTTGAACCTCTCCTCTGAGTCCAGTTTTAGATTCCGATGCTTCACCTCAGGCTTACTGTATTCCTTGGACCTTCTTATTGACGATGAAACACAAAAATTGCATCCGAATTTAATACAAATGGCGCAATGCCGACTTAAGTACAAGAGGACTTACACTCTCACTTTCTATGATTCGAACCTCTCCTGTGAGTACAGTTTTAGATTCCGATGCTTCACTTCAGGTTTACTGTATCCCTTGGACGTTCTTATTGACGATAAAACGCAGAAATTGCATCGGAATTAAATTCAAAAGGCACAGTGCCGACCTAAGTAGAAGAGGACTAACACTCTCACTTTCTATGATTTGAACCTCTCCTGTGAGTCCAGTTTATGATTCCGAAGCTTCACTTCAGGTTTACTGTATACCTTGCAGCTTCTTATTGACGATGAAACACAGAAATTGCATCCGAAATTAATACAAAAGTCACAATGGTGACTTAAGTACAAGAGGACTGACACTCTCACTTTCTATGATTTGAACCTCTCTTGTGAGTCCAGTTTTAGATTCCGATGCTTCACTTCAGGTTTACTGTATTGCTTGGAACTTCTTATTGACGATGAAACACAGAAATTGCATCGGAATTAAATTCAAAAGGCACAATACCGACTTAAGTACAAGAGGACTGACACTCTCACTTTCTATGATTTGAACCTCACCTGTGAGTCCAGTTTTGGTTCCGATGCTTCACTTCTGGTTTACTGTATCCCTTGGACCTTCTTATTGACGATGAAACACAGAAATTGCATTCGAATTTAATAGAAATGGCACAATTACGACTTAAGTACAAGAGGACTGACACTCTTACTTTCTATGATTTGAACCTCTCCTGTGAGTCCAGTTTTAGATTCCGATGCTTCACTTCAGGTTTGCTGTATACCTTGCACCTTCTTATTGACGATGAAACGAAGAAATTGCATCCGAATTTAATGCAAAAGGCACAATGCCGACTTAAGTACAAGAGGACTAACATTCTAACTTTCTATGATGTGAACCTCGCCTGTGAGTTCAGTTTTGGATTCCTATGCTTCACTTCAGGTTTACTGTATCCCTTGGACCTTCTTATTGACAATGAAACACAGAAAAAGCATCGGAATTAAATTCAAAATGCACAATGCCGACTTAAGTACAAGAGGACTGACATTCTAACTTTCTATGATTTGAACCTCTCCTAAGAGTCCAGTTTTAAATTCTGATGCTTCACTTAAGGTTTACTGTATCCCTTGGACCTTCTTATTGACGATGAAACACAGAGTTTGCATTCGAATTTAATACAAAGGGCACAATGGCGACTTAAGTACAAGAGGACTGACACTTTCACTTTCTATGATTTGAATCTCTCCTGTGAGTCCAGTTTTAGATTCCGATGCTTCACTTCAGGTTTACTGTATCCCTTGGACCTTCTTATTGACGATGAAACACAGAAATTGCATCGGAATTAAATTCAAAAGGCACAATACCGACTTAAGTACAAGAGGACTGACACTCTCACTTTCTATGATTTGAACCTCACCTGTGAGTCCAGTTTTGGTTCCGATGCTTCACTTCTGGTTTACTGTATCCCTTGGACCTTCTTATTGACGATGAAACACAGAAATTGCATTCGAATTTAATAGAAATGGCACAATTACGACTTAAGTACAAGAGGACTGACACTCTTACTTTCTATGATTTGAACCTCTCCTGTGAGTCCAGTTTTAGATTCCGATGCTTCACTTCAGGTTTGCTGTATACCTTGCACCTTCTTATTGACGATGAAACGAAGAAATTGCATCCGAATTTAATGCAAAAGGCACAATGCCGACTTAAGTACAAGAGGACTGACATTCTAACTTTCTATGATGTGAACCTCGCCTGTGAGTTCAGTTTTGGATTCCGATGCTTCACTTCAGGTTTACTGTATCCCTTGGACCTTCTTATTGACAATGAAACACAGAAAAAGCATCGGAATTAAATTCAAAATGCACAATGCCGACTTAAGTACAAGAGGACTGACATTCTAACTTTCTATGATTTGAACCTCTCCTAAGAGTCCAGTTTTAAATTCTGATGCTTCACTTAAGGTTTACTGTATCCCTTGGACCTTCTTATTGACGATGAAACACAGAGTTTGCATTCGAATTTAATACAAAGGGCACAATGGCGACTTAAGTACAAGAGGACTGACACTTTCACTTTCTATGATTTGAATCTCTCCTGTGAGTCCAGTTTTAGATTCCGATGCTTCACTTCAGGTTTACTGTATCCCTTGGACCTTCTTATTGACGATGAAACACAGAAATTGCATCCGAAATTAATACAAAAGTCACAATGGTGACTTAAGTACAAGAGGACTGACACTCTCACTTTATATGATTTGAACCTCTCCTCTGAGTCCAGTTTTAGATTCCGAAGCTTCACTTCAGGTTTACTGTATACCTTGCAGCTTCTTATTGACGATGAAACACAGAAATTGCATCGGAATTAAATTCAAAACGCACAATGCCGACTTAAGTACAGGAGGACTGACACTCTCACTTTCTATTATTTGAACCTCTCCTGTGAGTCCAGTTTTACATTCCGATGCTTCACTTCAGGTTTACTGTATCCCTTGGACCTTCTTAATGACGATGAAACACAGAAATTGCATCCGAATTTAATACAAAAATCACAATGGCGGCTTAAGTACAAGAGGACTGACACTCTCACTTTCTATGACTTGAACATCTCCTGTGAGTCCAGTTCTAGATTCCGATGCTTCACTTCAGGTTTACTGTATCCCATGGACCTTCTTATTGACGATGAAACACAGATATAGCGTCGGAATTAAATATAAAACGCACAATGCCGACTTAAGTATAAGAGGACTGGCACTCTCACTTTCTATGATTTTAAACTCTCCTGTGAGTCCAGTTTTAGATTCTGATGCTTCACATCAGGTTTACTGTATCCCTTGGACCTTCTTATTGACAATGAAACACAGAAATAGCATCGGAATTAAATTCAAAAGGCACAAAGCCGACTTAAGTACAAGAGGACTGACACTCTAACTTTTTATGATATGAACCTCTCCTGTGAGTCCAGGTTCAGATTCCGATGCTTCACTTTAGGTTTACTGTATCCCTTGGACCTTCTTATTGACGATGAAACACAGAGTTTGCATCCGAATTTAATACAAAATGCACAATGCCGACTTAAGTACAAGAGGACTGAAATTTTAACTTTCTATGATTTGAACCTCTCCTGAGAGTCCAGTTTTAGATTCCGATGCTTTACTTCAGGTTTACTATATCCCTTGGACCTTCTTATGGACGATGAAAACAGAAATTGCATCCGAATTTAATACAAATGGCACAATGGCGACTTAAGTTCAAGAGGACTGACACTCTCACTTTCTATGATTTGAACCTCCCCTGTGAGTCCAGTTTTAGTTTCCGATGCTTCACTTCAGGTTTACTGTATCCCTTGGACCTTCTTATTGACAACGAAACACAGAAATTGCATACGAATTTAATACAAATGGCACAATGCCGACTTAAGTACAAGAGGACTGACACTCTCACTTTCTATGATTCGAACCTCTCCTGTGAGGTCAGATTTAGATTCCGATGCTTCACCTCAGGTTTACTGTATACCTTGCACCTTCTTATTGACGATGAAACTCAGAAGATGCATCGGAATTAAATTCTAAAGGCACAATGCCGCCTTAAGTACAAGAGGACTGACACTCTCACTTTCTATGATTTGAACCTCTCATGTGATTCAAGTTTTAGATTTCGATGCTTTACTTCAGGTTTGTTGTATCCCTTGGACCTTCTAATTGACGATGAAACACAGAAATTGCATCCGAAATTAATACAAAAGTCACAATGGTGACTTAAGTACAAGAGGACTGAAACTCTCACTTTCTATGTTTTGAACCTCTCCTGTGAGTCCAGTTTTAGATTCCGATGCTTCACTTCAGGTTTACTGTATCCCTTGGAACTTCTGATTATCGATGAATCACAGAAATAGCATCGGAATTAAATTCAAAAGGCACAATACCGACTTGAATACAAGAGGACTGACACTCTAACTTTCTATGATTTGAACCTCTCCTGTGAGTCCAGTTTTAGATTCCGATGCTTCACTTCAGGTTTACTGTATCCCTTGGACCCTCTTATTGACGATGAAACACAGAGTTTGCATCCGAATTTAATACAAAAGGCACAATACCGACTTAAGTACAAGAGGACTGACACTCACACTTTCTATGATTCGAACCTCTCCTGTGAGGTCAGATTTAGATTCCGATGCTTCACTTCAGGTTTACTGCATACCTTGCACCTTCTTATTGACGATGAAACTCAGAAAATGCATCGGAACTAAATTCAAGAGGCACAATGCCGTCTTAAGTACAAGAGGACTGACACTCACACTTTCTATGCTTTGAACCTCACCTGTAGGTCCAGTTTTGGATTCCGATGCTTCACTTCTGGTTTACTGTATCCCTTGGACCTTCTTATTGACGATGAAACACAGAAATAGCATCGGAATTAAATTCAAAAGGCACAAAGCCGACTTAAGTACAAGAGGACTGACACTCTAACTTTTTATGATATGAACCTCTCCTGTGAGTCCAGGTTCAGATTCCGATGCTTCACTTTAGGTTTACTGTATCCCTTGGACCTTCTTATTGACGATGAAACACAGAGTTTGCATCCGAATTTAATACAAAATGCACAATGCCGACTTAAGTACAAGAGGACTGAAATTTTAACTTTCTATGATTTGAACCTCTCCTGAGAGTCCAGTTTTAGATTCCGATGCTTTACTTCAGGTTTACTATATCCCTTGGACCTTCTTATGGACGATGAAAACAGAAATTGCATCCGAATTTAATACAAATGGCACAATGGCGACTTAAGTTCAAGAGGACTGACACTCTCACTTTCTATGATTTGAACCTCCCCTGTGAGTCCAGTTTTAGTTTCCGATGCTTCACTTCAGGTTTACTGTATCCCTTGGACCTTCTTATTGACAACGAAACACAGAAATTGCATACGAATTTAATACAAATGGCACAATGCCGACTTAAGTACAAGAGGACTGACACTCTCACTTTCTATGATTCGAACCTCTCCTGTGAGGTCAGATTTAGATTCCGATGCTTCACCTCAGGTTTACTGTATACCTTGCACCTTCTTATTGACGATGAAACTCAGAAGATGCATCGGAATTAAATTCTAAAGGCACAATGCCGCCTTAAGTACAAGAGGACTGACACTCTCACTTTCTATGATTTGAACCTCTCATGTGATTCAAGTTTTAGATTTCGATGCTTTACTTCAGGTTTGTTGTATCCCTTGGACCTTCTAATTGACGATGAAACACAGAAATTGCATCCGAAATTAATACAAAAGTCACAATGGTGACTTAAGTACAAGAGGACTGAAACTCTCACTTTCTATGATTTGAACCTCTCCTGTGAGTCCAGTTTTAGATTCCGATGCTTCACTTCAGGTTTACTGTATCCCTTGGAACTTCTGATTATCGATGAATCACAGAAATAGCATCGGAATTAAATTCAAAAGGCACAATACCGACTTGAATACAAGAGGACTGACACTCTAACTTTCTATGATTTGAACCTCTCCTGTGAGTCCAGTTTTAGATTCCGATGCTTCACTTCAGGTTTACTGTATCCCTTGGACCCTCTTATTGACGATGAAACACAGAGTTTGCATCCGAATTTAATACAAAAGGCACAATACCGACTTAAGTACAAGAGGACTGACACTCACACTTTCTATGATTCGAACCTCTCCTGTGAGGTCAGATTTAGATTCCGATGCTTCACTTCAGGTTTACTGCATACCTTGCACCTTCTTATTGACGATGAAACTCAGAAAATGCATCGGAACTAAATTCAAGAGGCACAATGCCGTCTTAAGTACAAGAGGACTGACACTCTCACTTTCTATGCTTTGAACCTCACCTGTAGGTCCAGTTTTGGATTCCGATGCTTCACTTCTGGTTTACTGTATCCCTTGGACCTTCTTATTGACGATGAAACACAGAAATTGCATTCGAATTTAATACAAAAGGCACAATGTCGACATAAGTACAAGAGGACTGACACTCTCACTTTCTATGATTTGAACCTCTCCTGTGAGTCCAGTTTTAGACTCCGATGCTTCACTTCAGGTTTGCTGTATACCTTGCACCTTCTTATTGGCGATGAAACACAGAAATTGCATCCGAATTTATGCAAAAGGCACAATGCCGACTTAAGTACAAGAGGACTGACATTCTAACTTTCTACGATTTGAACCTCTCCTGTGAGTCCAGTTTTGGATTCCGATGCTTCACTTCAGGTTTACTGTATCCCTTGGACCTTCTTATTGTCAATGAAACACAGAAAAAGCATCGGAATTAAATTCAAAATGCACAATGCCGACTTAAGTACAAGAGGACTGACATTCCAACTTTCTATGATTTGAACCTCTCCTAAGAGTCCAGTTTTAAATTCTGATGCTTCACTTAAGATTTACTGTATCCCTTGGACCTTCTTATTGACGATGAAACTCAGAGTTTGCATTCGAATTTAATACAAAGGGCACAATGCCGACTTAAGTACAAGAGGACTGACACTCTAACTTTCCATGAATTGAACCACTCCTGTGAGTCCAGTTTTAGATTATGATGCTTCACTTCAGGTTTACTGTATCCTTTGGACTTTCTTATTGACGATGAAACACAGAAATTGCATCCGAATGTAATACAAAAATCACAATGGCGACTTAAGTACAAGAGGACTGACACTCTCACTTTCTATGATTTGATCATCTCCTGTGAGTCCAGTTTTAGATTCCATTTCTTCACTTCAGGTTTACTGTATCCCTTGGACCTTCTTATTGACGATGAAACACAGAAATTGCATCGGAATTAAATTCAAAAGTCACAATGCCGATTTAAGTACAAGAGGACTGACACTCTAACTTTCTATGATTTGAACCTCTCCTGTGAGTCCAGTCTTGGATTCCAATGCTTCACTTCAGGTATACTGTATCCCTTGGACCTTCTTATTGACGATGAAACACAGAAATTGCATCCGAATTTAATACAAGAGGCACAATGGCGACTTAAGTACAAGAGGACTGACACTTTCACTTTCTATGATTTAGATCACTCCTGTGAGTCCAGTTTTAGATTCCGATGCTTCACTTCAGGTTTACTGTATCCCTTGGACCTTCTTGTTGACTATAAAACACAGAAATTGCATCCGAAATTAATACAAAAGTCACAATGGAGACTTAAGTACAAGAGGACTGACACTCTCACTTTATATGATTTGAACCTCTCCTCTGAGTCCAGTTTTAGATTCCGAAGCTTCACTTCAGGTTTACTGTATACCTTGCAGCTTCTTATTGACGATGAAACACAGAAATTGCATCGGAATTAAATTCAAAAGGCACAATGCCGACTCAAGTACAAGAGGACTGACACTCTTACTTTCTATGATTTAAACCTCTCCTGTGAGTCCAGTTTTACATTCCGATGCTTCACTTAAGGATTACTGTATCCCTTGGACCTAATAATTGACGATGAAACACAGAGTTTGCATCCGAATTTAATACAAAAGGTACAATGAAGACTTTAGTACAAGAGGACTGACACTCTAACTCTCTATGATTTGCACCTCTCCTGTGAGTCCAGTTTTAGATTCCGATGTTTCACTTCAGGTTTACTGTATCCCTTGGAGCTTCTTATTGACGATGAAACACAGAAATTGCATCCGAATTTAATACAAAAATCACAATGGCGGCTTAAGTACAAGAGGGCTGACACTCTCACTTTCTATGATTTGAACATCTCCTGTGAATCCAGTTCTAGATTCCGATGCTTCACTTCAGGTTTACTGTATCCCATGGACCTTCTTATTGACGATGAAACACAGATATAGCATCGGAATTAAATTCAAAAGGCACAATGCCGACTTAAGTACAAGAGGACTGACTCTCTAACTTTTTATGATATGACCCTCTCCTGTGAGTCCAGGTTTAGATTCCGATGCTTCACTTCAGGTTTACTGTATCCCTTGGACCTTCTTATTGACGATGAAACACAGAGTTTGCATCCGAATTTAATACAAAAGGCACAATGCCGACTTAAGTACAAGAGGACTGACACTTTAACTTTCTATGATTTGAACCTCTCCTGAGAGTCCAGTTTTAGATTCCGATGCTTTACTTCAGGTTTACTGTATCCCTTGGACCTTCTTATTGACGATGAAAACAGAAATTGCATCCGAATTTAATACAAATGGCACAATGGCGACTTAAGTACAAGAGGACTGACACTCTCACTTTCTATGATTTGAACCTCCCCTGTGAGTTCAGTTTTAGTTTCCGGTGCTTCACTTCAGGTTTACCGTATCCCTTGGACCTTCTTATTGACGACGAAACACAGAAATTGCATACGAATTTAATACAAATGGCACAATGCCGACTTAAATACAAGAGGACTGACACTCTCACTTTCTATGATTCGAACCTCTCCTGTGAGGTCAGATTTAGATTCCGATGCTTCACTTCAGGTTTACTGTATACCTTGCACCTTCTTATTGACGATGAAAATCAGAAAATGCATCGGAATTAAATTCAAAAAGGCACAATGCAGTCTTAAGTACAAGAGGACTGACACTCTCACTTTCTATGATTTGAACTTCTCCTGTGATTCCAGTTTTAGATTCCGATGCTTTACTTCAGGTTTACTGTATCCCTTGGACCTTCTAATTGACGATGAAACACAGAAATTGCATCCGAAATTAATACAAAAGTCACAATGGTGACTTACGTACAAGAGGACTGACACTCTCACTTTCTATGATTTGAACCTCTCCTGTGAGTCCAGTTTTAGATTCCGATGCTTCACTTCAGGTTTACTGTATCCCTTGGAACTTCTTATTGACGATGAAACACAGAAATTGCATCGGAATTAAATTCAAAAGGCACAATACCGACTTAAGTACAAGAGGACTGACAATCTAACTTTCTATGATTTGAACCTCTCCTGTGAGTCCAGTTTTAGATTCCGATGCTTCACTTCAGGTTTACTGTATCCCTAGGACCCTCTTATTGACGATGAAACACAGAGTTTGCATCCGAATTTAATACAAAAGGCACAATACCGACTTAAGTACAAGAGGACTGACACTCTCACTTTCTTTGATGCGAACCTCTCCTGTGAGGTCAGATTTAGATTCCGATGCTTCACTTCAGGTTTACTGTATACCTTGCACCTTGTTGTTGACGATGAAATTCAGAAAATGCATCGTAATTAAATTCAAAAGGCACAATGCCGTCTTAAGTACAAGAGGACTGACACTCTCTCTTTCTATGATTTGAACCTCTCCTGTGAGTCCAGTTTTAGGTTCCATTGCTTCACTTCAGGTTTACTGTATCCCTTGGACCTTCTTATTGACGATGAATCACAGAAATTGCATCGGAATTAAATTCAAAAGGCACAATGCCGATTTAAGTACAAGAGGACTGACACTCTAACTTTCTATGATTGAACCTCTCCTGTGAGTCCAGTTTTAGGTTCCATTGCTTCACTTCAGGTTTACTGTATCCCTTGGACCTTCTTATTGACGATGAAAGACAGAAATTGCATCGGAATTAAATTCAAAAGGCACAATGCCGATTTAAGTACAAGAGGACTGACACTCTAACTTTCTATGATTTGAACCTCTCCTGTGAGTCCAGTTTTAGATTCCGATGCTTCACTTCAGGTTTACTGTATCCCTTGGACCTTCTTATTGACGATGAAACACAGAGTTTGCATCCGATTTTAATACAAAAGGCACAATGGCGACTTAAGTACAAGAGGACTGACACTTTCACTTTCTATGATTTGAATCTCTTCTGTGAGTCCAGTTTTAGATTCCGATGCTTCACCTCAGGTTTACTGTATCCCATGGACATTCTTATTGACGATGAAACACAGAAATTGCATCCGAATTTAATACAAATGGCTCAATGCCGACTTAAGTACAAGAGGGTTGACACTCTCACTTTCTATGATTCGAACCTCTCCTGTGAGGTCAGATTTAGATTCCGATGCTTCACTTCAGGTTTAATGTATCCCTTGGACCTTCTTATTGACGATAAAACACGGAAATCGCATCCGAATTGATTACAAATGGTACAATGCCGACTTAAGTACAAGAGGACTGTCACTCGAACTTTCTATGATTTGTACCTCTCCTGTGATACAAGTTTTAAATTCCGATGCTTCACTTCACGTTTATTGTATACCTTGCACCTTCTTATTGACGCTGAAACATAGAAATTGCATTGGAATTTAATACAAAAGGCACAATGACGACTTAAGTAAAAGAGGACTGACACTCAAACTTTCTATGATTTGAAACTCTCCTGTGAGTCCAGTTTTAGATTCCGATGCTTCGCTTCAGGTTTACTGTATCCCTTGGACCTTCTTATTGACGATGAAACACAGAAATTGCATCTGAATGTAATACAAATGGCACAATGTCGACTTAAGTACAAGAGTTCTGACACTGCCACTTTCTATGATTTGAACCTCTCCTGTGAGTCCAGTTTTAGATTCCGATGCTTCACTTCAGGTTTACTGTATACCTTGCTCCTTCTTATTTACGATGAAACACAGAAATTCCATCCGAAGTTAATACAAAATGCACAATGACGACTTAAGTACAAGAGGACTGACAGTCTAACTTTCTATGATTTGAACCTCTCCTGTGAGTCCAGTTTTAGGTTCCATTGCTTCACTTCAGGTTTACTGTATCCCTTGGACCTTCTTATTGACGATGAAACACAGAAATTGCATCTCAATTAAATTCAAAAGGCACAATGCCGATTTAAGTACAAGAGGACTGACACTCTAACTTTCTATGATTGAACCTCTCCTGTGAGTCCAGTTTTAGGTTCCATTGCTTCACTTCAGGTTTACTGTATCCCTTGGACCTTCTTATTGACGATGAAACACAGAAATTGCATCTGAATGTAATACAAATGGCACAATGTCGACTTAAGTACAAGAGGACTGACACTCTCACTTTCTATGATGCGAACCTCTCCTGTGAGGTCAGATTTAGATTCCGATGCTTCACTTCAGGTTTACTGTATACCTTGCACCTTGTTGTTGACGATGAAATTCAGAAAATGCATCGTAATTAAATTCAAAAGGCACAATGCCGTCTTAAGTACAAGAGGACTGACACTCTCTCTTTCTATGATTTGAACCTCTCCTGTGAGTCCAGTTTTAGGTTCCATTGCTTCACTTCAGGTTTACTGTATCCTTTGGACCTTCTTATTGACGATGAATCACAGAAATTGCATCGGAATTAAATTCAAAAGGCACAATGCCGATTTAAGTACAAGAGGACTGACACTCTAACTTTCTATGATTGAACCTCTCCTGTGAGTCCAGTTTTAGGTTCCATTGCTTCACTTCAGGTTTACTGTATCCCTTGGACCTTCTTATTGACGATGAAAGACAGAAATTGCATCGGAATTAAATTCAAAAGGCACAATGCCGATTTAAGTACAAGAGGACTGACACTCTAACTTTCTATGATTTGAACCTCTCCTGTGAGTCCAGTTTTAGATTCCGATGCTTCACTTCAGGTTTACTGTATCCCTTGGACCTTCTTATTGACGATGAAACACAGAGTTTGCATCCGATTTTAATACAAAAGGCACAATGGCGACTTAAGTACAAGAGGACTGACACTTTCACTTTCTATGATTTGAATCTCTCCTGTGAGTCCAGTTTTAGATTCCGATGCTTCACCTCAGGTTTACTGTATCCCATGGACATTCTTATTGACGATGAAACACAGAAATTGCATCCGAATTTAATACAAATGGCTCAATGCCGACTTAAGTACAAGAGGGTTGACACTCTCACTTTCTATGATTCGAACCTCTCCTGTGAGGTCAGATTTAGATTCCGATGCTTCACTTCAGGTTTAATGTATCCCTTGGACCTTCTTATTGACGATAAAACACGGAAATCGCATCCGAATTGATTACAAATGGTACAATGCCGACTTAAGTACAAGAGGACTGTCACTCGAACTTTCTATGATTTGTACCTCTCCTGTGATACAGGTTTTAAATTCCGATGCTTCACTTCACGTTTATTGTATACCTTGCACCTTCTTATTGACGCTGAAACATAGAAATTGCATTGGAATTTAATACAAAAGGCACAATGACGACTTAAGTAAAAGAGGACTGACACTCAAACTTTCTATGATTTGAAACTCTCCTGTGAGTCCAGTTTTAGATTCCGATGCTTCGCTTCAGGTTTACTGTATCCCTTGGACCTTCTTAATGACGATGAAACACAGAAATTGCATCTGAATGTAATACAAATGGCACAATGTCGACTTAAGTACAAGAGTTCTGACACTGCCACTTTCTATGATTTGAACCTCTCCTGTGAGTCCAGTTTTAGATTCCGATGCTTCACTTCAGGTTTACTGTATACCTTGCTCCTTCTTATTTACGATGAAACACAGAAATTCCATCCGAAGTTAATACAAAATGCACAATGACGACTTAAGTATAAGAGGACTGACAGTCTAACTTTCTATGATTTGAACCTCTCCTGTGAGTCCAGTTTTAGGTTCCATTGCTTCACTTCAGGTTTACTGTATCCCTTGGACCTTCTTATTGACGATGAAACACAGAAATTGCATCTCAATTAAATTCAAAAGGCACAATGCCGATTTAAGTACAAGAGGACTGACACTCTAACTTTCTATGATTGAACCTCTCCTGTGAGTCCAGTTTTAGGTTCCATTGCTTCACTTCAGGTTTACTGTATCCCTTGGACCTTCTTATTGACGATGAAACACAGAAATTGCATCTGAATGTAATACAAATGGCACAATGTCGACTTAAGTACAAGAGGACTGACACTCTCACTTTCTATGATGCGAACCTCTCCTGTGAGGTCAGATTTAGATTCCGATGCTTCACTTCAGGTTTACTGTATACCTTGCACCATGTTGTTGACGATGAAATTCAGAAAATGCATCGTAATTAAATTCAAAAGGCACAATGCCGTCTTAAGTACAAGAGGACTGACACTCTCTCTTTCTATGATTTGAACCTCTCCTGTGAGTCCAGTTTTAGGTTCCATTGCTTCACTTCAGGTTTACTGTATCCTTTGGACCTTCTTTTTGACGATGAAACACAGAAATTGCATCGCAATTAAATTCAAAAGGCACAATGCCGATTTAAGTACAAGAGGACTGACACTCTAACTTTCTATGATTGAACCTCTCCTGTGAGTCCAGTTTTAGGTTCCATTGCTTCACTTTAGGTTTACTGTATCCCTTGGACCTTCTTATTGAGGATGAAAGACAGAAATTGCATCGGAATTAAATTCAAAAGGCACAATGCCGATTTAAGTACAAGAGGACTGACACTCTAACTTTCTATGATTTGAACCTCTCCTGTGAGTCCAGTTTTAGATTCCGATGCTTCACTTCAGGTTTACTGTATCCCTTGGACCTTCTTATTGACGATGAAACACAGAGTTTGCATCCGAATTTAATACAAAAGGCACAATGGCCACTTAAGTACAAGAGGACTGACACTTTCACATTCTATGATTTGAATCTCTCCTGTGAGTCCAGTTTTAGATTCCGATGCTTCACCTCAGGTTTACTGTATCCCATGGACATTCTTATTGACGATGAAACACAGAAATTGCATCCGAATTTAATACAAATGGCTCAATGCCGACTTAAGTACAAGAGGGTTGACACTCTCACTTTCTATGGTTCGAACCTCTCCTGTGAGGTCAGATTTAGATTCCGATGCTTCACTTCAGGTTTAATGTATCCCTTGGACCTTCTTATTGACGATAAAACACGGAAATCGCATCCGAATTGATTACAAATGGTACAATGCCGACTTAAGTACAAGAGGACTGTCACTCGAACTTTCTATGATTTGTACCTCTCCTGTGATACAGGTTTTAAATTCCGATGCTTCACTTCAGGTTTATTGTATACCTTGCACCTTCTTATTGACGCTGAAACATAGAAATTGCATTGGAATTTAATACAAAAGGCACAATGACGACTTAAGTAAAAGAGGACTGACACTCAAACTTTCTATGATTTGAAACTCTCCTTTGAGTCCAGTTTTAGATTCCGATGCTTCGCTTCAGGTTTACTGTATCCCTTGGACCTTCTTATTGACGATGAAACACAGAAATTGCATCTGAATGTAATACAAATGGCACAATGTCGACTTAAGTACAAGAGGACTGACACTGCCACTTTCTATGATTTGAACCTCTCCTGTGAGTCCAGTTTTAGGTTCCATTGCTTCACTTCAGGTTTACTGTATCCCTTGGACCTTCTTATTGACGATGAAACACAGAAATTGCATCTCAATTAAATTCAAAAGGCACAATGCCGATTTAAGTACAAGAGGACTGACACTCTAACTTTCTATGATTGAACCTCTCCCGTGAGTCCAGTTTTAGGTTCCATTGCTTCACTTCAGGTTTACTGTATCCCTTGGACCTTCTTATTGACGATGAAAGACAGAAATTGCATCGGAATTAAATTCTAAAGGCACAATGCCGATTTAAGTACAAGAGGACTGACAGTCTAACTTTCTATGATTTGAACCTCTCCTGTGAGTCCAGTTTTAGATTCCGATGCTTCACTTCAGGTTTACTGTATCCCTTGGACCTTCTTATTGACGATGAAACACAGAAATTGCATCCGAAATTAATACAAAAGTCACAATGGTGACTTAAGTACAAGAGGACTGACACTCTCACTTTATATGGTTTAAACCTCTCCTCTGAGTCCAGTTTTAGATTCCGATGCTTCACCCCAGGTTTACTGTATCCCTTGGACCTTCTTATTGACGATGAAACACAGAAATTGCATCCGAATTTAATACAAATGGCGCAAAGCCGACTTAAGTACAAGACGACTGACACTCTCACTTTCTATGATTAGAACCTCTCCTGTGAGTATAGTTTTAATTTCCGATGTTTCACTTCAGGTTTACTGTATCCCTTGGACGTTCTTATTGACGATGAAACACAGAAATTGCATCGGAATTAAATTCAAAAGGCACAGTGTCGACCTAAGTAGAAGAGGACTAACACTCTCACTTTCTCTGATTTGAACCTCTCCTGTGAGTCCAGTTTTAGATTCCGAAGCTTCACTTCAGGTTTGCTGTATACCTTGCAGCTTCTTATTGACGATGAAACACAGAAATTGCATCGGAATTTAATTCAAAAGGCACAATGCCGTCTTAAGTACAATAGGACTGACACTCTCACTTTCTATGATTTGAACCTCTCCTGTGAGTCCAGTTTTAGATTCCGATGCTTCACTTTGGGTTTATTGTATCCCTCGGACCTTCTAATTGACGATGAAACACAGAGTTTGCATCCGAATTTAATACAAAGGTACAATGCCGACTTAAGTACGAGAGGACTGACACTCTAACTTTCTATGATTTGAACCTCTCCTGTGGGTCCAGTTTTAGATTCTGATGCTTCACTTCAGGTTTACTGTATCCCTTGGACCTTCTTAATGACGATGAAACACAGAAATTGCATCCGAATGTAATACAAAAATCACAATGGCGACTTAAGTACAAGAGGACTGACACTCTCACTTCCTATGATTTGAACATCTCCTGTGAGTCCAGTTTTAGATTCCGACGCTTCACTTCTGGTTTACTGTATCCCTTGGAACTTCTTATTGACGATGAAACACAGAAATTGGATCGGAATTAAATTCAAATGGCACAATGCCGACTTAAGTAAAAGAGGACTGACACTCTCACTTTCTATGATTTTAAACTCTCCTGTGAGTCCAGTTTTAGATTCTGATGCTTCACATCAGGTTTACTGTATCCCTTGGACCTTCTTATTGACAATGAAACACAGAAATAGCATCGGAATTAAATTCAAAAGGCACAAAGCCGACTTAAGTATAAGAGGACTGACACTCTAACTTTTTATGATATGAACCTCTCCTGTGAGTCCAGGTTCAGATTCCGATGCTTCACTTCAGGTTTACTGTATCCCTTGGACCTTCTTATTGACGATTAAACACAGAGTTTGCATCCGAATTTAATACAAAATGCACAATGCTGACTCAAGTACAAGAGGACTGAAACTTTAACTTTCTATGATTTGAACCTCTCCTGAGAGTCCAGTTTTAGATTCCGATGCTTTACTTCAGGTTTACTATATCCCTTGGACCTTCTTATGGACGATGAAAACAGAAATTGCATCCGAATTTAATACAAATGGCACAATGGCGACTTAAGTACAAGAGGACTGACACTCTCACTTTCTATGATTTGAACCTCCCCTGTGAGTCCAGTTTTAGTTTCCGATGCTTCACTTCAGGTTTACTGTATCCCTTGGACCTTCTTATTGACAACGAAACACAGAAATTGCATACGAATTTAATACAAATGGGACAATGCCGACTTAAGTACAAGAGGACTGACACTCTCACTTTTTATGATTCGAACCTCTCCTGTGAGGTCAGATTTAGATTCTGATGCTTCACCTCAGGTTTACTGTATACCTTGCACCTTCTTATTGACGATGAAACTCAGAAGATGCATCGGAATTAAATTCAAAAGGCACAATGCCGCCTTAAGTACAAGAGGACGGACACTCTCACTTTCTATGATTTGAACCTCTGCTGTGATTCAAGTTTTAGATTTCGATGCTTTACTTCAGGTTTGCTGTATCCCTTGGACCTTCTAATTGACGATGAAACACAGAAATTGCATCCGAAATTAATACAAAAGTCACAATGGTGACTTAAGTAAAAGAGGACTGACACTCTCACTTTCTATGATTTGATCCTCTCCTGTGAGTCCAGTTTTAGATTCCGATGCTTCACTTCCGGTTTACTGTATCCCTTGGAACTTCTGATTATCGATGAAACACAGAAATAGCATCGGAATTAAATTCAAAAGGCACAATACCGACTTGAATACAAGAGGATTGACACTCTAACTTTCTATGATTCGAACCTCTCCTGTGAGTCCAGTTTTAGATTCCGATGCTTCACTTCAGGTTTACTGTATACCTTGCACCTTCTTATTGACGATGAAACTCAGAAAATGCATCGGAATTAAATTCAAAAGGCACAATGCCGTCTTAAGTACAAGAGGACTGACACTCTCACTTTCTATGCTTTGAACCTCACCTGTAGGTCCAGTTTCTGATTCCGATGCTTCTTTTCTGGTTTACTGTATCCCTTGGACCTTCTTATTGACGATTAAACACAGAAATTGCATTCGAATTTAATACAAATGGCACAATGTCGACTTAAGTACAAGAGGACTGACACTCTCACTTTCTATGATTTGAACCTCTCCTGTGAGTCCAGTTTTAGACTCCGATGCTTCACTTCAGGTTTGCTGTATACCTTGCACCTTCTTATTGGCGATGAAACACAGAAATTGCATCCGAATTTATGCAAAAGGCACAATGCCGACTTAAGTACAAGAGGACTGACATTGTAACTTTCTATGGTTTGAACCACTCCTGTGAGTCCAGTTTTGGATTCCGATGCTTCACTTCAGGTTTACTGGATCCCTTGGACCTTCTTATTGTCAATGAAACACGGAAAAAGCATCGGAATTAAATTCAAGATGCACAATGCCGACTTAAGTACAAGAGGGTTGACACTCTCACTTTCTATGATTCGAACCTCTCCTGTGAGGTCAGATTTAGATTCCGATGCTTCACTTCAGGTTTAATGTATCCCTTGGACCTTCTTATTGACGATAAAACACGGAAATCGCATCCGAATTGATTACAAATGGTACAATGCCGACTTAAGTACAAGAGGACTGTCACTCGAACTTTCTATGATTTGTACCTCTCCTGTGATACAGGTTTTAAATTCCGATGCTTCACTTCACGTTTATTGTATACCTTGCACCTTCTTATTGACGCTGAAACATAGAAATTGCATTGGAATTTAATACAAAAGGCACAATGACGACTTAAGTAAAAGAGGACTGACACTCAAACTTTCTATGATTTGAAACTCTCCTGTGAGTCCAGTTTTAGATTCCGATGCTTCGCTTCAGGTTTACTGTATCCCTTGGACCTTCTTATTGACGATGAAACACAGAAATTGCATCTGAATGTAATACAAATGGCACAATGTCGACTTAAGTACAAGAGTTCTGACACTGCCACTTTCTATGATTTGAACCTCTCCTGTGAGTCCAGTTTTAGATTCCGATGCTTCACTTCAGGTTTACTGTATACCTTGCTCCTTCTTATTTACGATGAAACACAGAAATTCCATCCGAAGTTAATACAAAATGCACAATGACGACTTAAGTACAAGAGGACTGACAGTCTAACTTTCTATGATTTGAACCTCTCCTGTGAGTCCAGTTTTAGGTTCCATTGCTTCACTTCAGGTTTACTGTATCCCTTGGACCTTCTTATTGACGATGAAACACAGAAATTGCATCTCAATTAAATTCAAAAGGCACAATGCCGATTTAAGTACAAGAGGACTGACACTCTAACTTTCTATGATTGAACCTCTCCTGTGAGTCCAGTTTTAGGTTCCATTGCTTCACTTCAGGTTTACTGTATCCCTTGGACCTTCTTATTGACGATGAAACACAGAAATTGCATCTGAATGTAATACAAATGGCACAATGTCGACTTAAGTACAAGAGGACTGACACTCTCACTTTCTATGATGCGAACCTCTCCTGTGAGGTCAGATTTAGATTCCGATGCTTCACTTCAGGTTTACTGTATACCTTGCACCTTGTTGTTGACGATGAAATTCAGAAAATGCATCGTAATTAAATTCAAAAGGCACAATGCCGTCTTAAGTACAAGAGGACTGACACTCTCTCTTTCTATGATTTGAACCTCTCCTGTGAGTCCAGTTTTAGGTTCCATTGCTTCACTTCAGGTTTACTGTATCCTTTGGACCTTCTTATTGACGATGAATCACAGAAATTGCATCGGAATTAAATTCAAAAGGCACAATGCCGATTTAAGTACAAGAGGACTGACACTCTAACTTTCTATGATTGAACCTCTCCTGTGAGTCCAGTTTTAGGTTCCATTGCTTCACTTCAGGTTTACTGTATCCCTTGGACCTTCTTATTGACGATGAAAGACAGAAATTGCATCGGAATTAAATTCTAAAGGCACAATGCCGATTTAAGTACAAGAGGACTGACACTCTAACTTTCTATGATTTGAACCTCTCCTGTGAGTCCAGTTCTAGATTCCGATGCTTCACTTCAGGTTTACTGTATCCCTTGGACCTTCTTATTGACGATGAAACACAGAGTTTGCATCCGATTTTAATACAAAAGGCACAATGGCGACTTAAGTACAAGAGGACTGACACTTTCACTTTCTATGATTTGAATCTCTCCTGTGAGTCCAGTTTTAGATTCCGATGCTTCACCTCAGGTTTACTGTATCCCATGGACATTCTTATTGACGATGAAACACAGAAATTGCATCCGAATTTAATACAAATGGCTCAATGCCGACTTAAGTACAAGAGGGTTGACACTCTCACTTTCTATGATTCGAACCTCTCCTGTGAGGTCAGATTTAGATTCCGATGCTTCACTTCAGGTTTAATGTATCCCTTGGACCTTCTTATTGACGATAAAACACGGAAATCGCATCCGAATTGATTACAAATGGTACAATGCCGACTTAAGTACAAGAGGACTGTCACTCGAACTTTCTATGATTTGTACCTCTCCTGTGATACAGGTTTTAAATTCCGATGCTTCACTTCACGTTTATTGTATACCTTGCACCTTCTTATTGACGCTGAAACATAGAAATTGCATTGGAATTTAATACAAAAGGCACAATGACGACTTAAGTAAAAGAGGACTGACACTCAAACTTTCTATGATTTGAAACTCTCCTGTGAGTCCAGTTTTAGATTCCGATGCTTCGCTTCAGGTTTACTGTATCCCTTGGACCTTCTTATTGACGATGAAACACAGAAATTGCATCTGAATGTAATACAAATGGCACAATGTCGACTTAAGTACAAGAGTTCTGACACTGCCACTTTCTATGATTTGAACCTCTCCTGTGAGTCCAGTTTTAGATTCCGATGCTTCACTTCAGGTTTACTGTATACCTTGCTCCTTCTTATTTACGATGAAACACAGAAATTCCATCCGAAGTTAATACAAAATGCACAATGACGACTTAAGTACAAGAGGACTGACAGTCTAACTTTCTATGATTTGAACCTCTCCTGTGAGTCCAGTTTTAGGTTCCATTGCTTCACTTCAGGTTTACTGTATCCCTTGGACCTTCTTATTGACGATGAAACACAGAAATTGCATCTCAATTAAATTCAAAAGGCACAATGCCGATTTAAGTACAAGAGGACTGACACTCTAACTTTCTATGATTGAACCTCTCCTGTGAGTCCAGTTTTAGGTTCCATTGCTTCACTTCAGGTTTACTGTATCCCTTGGACCTTCTTATTGACGATGAAACACAGAAATTGCATCTGAATGTAATACAAATGGCACAATGTCGACTTAAGTACAAGAGGACTGACACTCTCACTTTCTATGATGCGAACCTCTCCTGTGAGGTCAGATTTAGATTCCGATGCTTCACTTCAGGTTTACTGTATACCTTGCACCTTGTTGTTGACGATGAAATTCAGAAAATGCATCGTAATTAAATTCAAAAGGCACAATGCCGTCTTAAGTACAAGAGGACTGACACTCTCTCTTTCTATGATTTGAACCTCTCCTGTGAGTCCAGTTTTAGGTTCCATTGCTTCACTTCAGGTTTACTGTATCCTTTGGACCTTCTTTTTGACGATGAAACACAGAAATTGCATCGCAATTAAATTCAAAAGGCACAATGCCGATTTAAGTACAAGAGGACTGACACTCTAACTTTCTATGATTGAACCTCTCCTGTGAGTCCAGTTTTGGGTTCCATTGCTTCACTTTAGGTTTACTGTATCCCTTGGACCTTCTTATTGACGATGAAAGACAGAAATTGCATCGGAATTAAATTCAAAAGGCACAATGCCGATTTAAGTACAAGAGGACTGACACTCTAACTTTCTATGATTTGAACCTCTCCTGTGAGTCCAGTTTTAGATTCCGATGCTTCACTTCAGGTTTACTGTATCCCTTGGACCTTCTTAATGACGATGAAACACAGAGTTTGCATCCGAATTTAATACAAAAGGCACAATGGCGACTTAAGTACAAGAGGACTGACACTTTCACTTTCTATGATTTGAATCTCTCCTGTGAGTCCAGTTTTAGATTCCGATGCTTCACCTCAGGTTTACTGTATCCCATGGACATTCTTATTGACGATGAAACACAGAAATTGCATCCGAATTTAATACAAATGGCTCAATGCCGACTTAAGTACAAGAGGGTTGACACTCTCACTTTCTATGGTTCGAACCTCTCCTGTGAGGTCAGATTTAGATTCCGATGCTTCACTTCAGGTTTAATGTATCCCTTGGACCTTCTTATTGACGATAAAACACGGAAATCGCATCCGAATTGATTACAAATGGTACAATGCCGACTTAAGTACAAGAGGACTGTCACTCGAACTTTCTATGATTTGTACCTCTCCTGTGATACAGGTTTTAAATTCCGATGCTTCACTTCAGGTTTATTGTATACCTTGCACCTTCTTATTGACGCTGAAACATAGAAATTGCATTGGAATTTAATACAAAAGGCACAATGACGACTTAAGTAAAAGAGGACTGACACTCAAACTTTCTATGATTTGAAACTCTCCTTTGAGTCCAGTTTTAGATTCCGATGCTTCGCTTCAGGTTTACTGTATCCCTTGGACCTTCTTATTGACGATGAAACACAGAAATTGCATCTGAATGTAATACAAATGGCACAATGTCGACTTAAGTACAAGAGGACTGACACTGCCACTTTCTATGATTTGAACCTCTCCTGTGAGTCCAGTTTTAGATTCCGATGCTTCACTTCAGGTTTACTGTATACCTTGCTCCTTCTTATTAACGATGAAACACAGAAATTCCATCCGAAGTTAATACAAAATGCACAATGACGACTTAAGTACAAGAGGACTGACAGTCTAACTTTCTATGATTTGAACCTCTCCTGTGAGTCCAGTTTTAGGTTCCATTGCTTCACTTCAGGTTTACTGTATCCCTTGGACCTTCTTATTGACGATGAAACACAGAAATTGCATCTCAATTAAATTCAAAAGGCACAATGCCGATTTAAGTACAAGAGGACTGACACTCTAACTTTCTATGATTGAACCTCTCCTGTGAGTCCAGTTTTAGATTCCATTGCTTCACTTCAGGTTTACTGTATCCCTTGGACCTTCTTATTGACGATGAAAGACAGAAATTGCATCGGAATTAAATTCTAAAGGCACAATGCCGATTTAAGTACAAGAGGACTGACACTCTAACTTTCTATGATTTGAACCTCTCCTGTGAGTCCAGTTTTAGATTCCGATGCTTCACTTCAGGTTTACTGTATCCCTTGGACCTTCTTATTGACGATGAAACACAGAGTTTGCATCCGAATTTAATACAAAAGGCACAATGGCGACTTAAGTACAAGAGGACTGACACTTTCACTTTCTCTGATTTGAATCTCTCCTGTGAGTCCAGTTTTAGATTCCGATGCTTCACCTCAGGTTTACTGTATCCCATGGACATTCTTATTGACGATGAAACACAGAAATTGCATCCGAATTTAATACAAATGGCTCAATGCCGACTTAAGTACAAGAGGGCTGACACTCTCACTTTCTATAATTCGAACCTCTCCTGTGAGGTCAGATTTAGATTCCGATGCTTCACTTCAGGTTTAATGTATCCCTTGGACCTTCTTATTGACGATAAAACACGGAAATCGCATCGAATGTAATACAAATGGTACAATGCCGACATAAGTACAAGAGGACTGACACTCGAACTTTCTATGATTTGTACCTCTCCTGTGATACCGGTTTTAAATTCCGATGCTTCACATCAGGTTTACTGTATACCTTGCACCTTCTTATTGACGATGAAACATAGAAATTGCATTGGAATTTATTACAAAAGGCACAATGACGACTTAAGTAAAAGAGGACTGACACTCAAACTTTCTATGATTTGAACCTCTCCTGTGAGTCCAGTTTTAGATTCCGATGCTTCACTTCAGGTTTACTGTATACCTTGCTCCTTCTTATTTACGATGAAACACAGAAATTTCCATCCGAAGTTAGTACAAAAGGCACAATGACGACTTAAGTACAAGAGGACTGACAGTCTAACTTTCTATGATTTGAACCTCTCCTGTGAGTCCAGTTTTAGATTCCGATGCTTCACTTCAGGTTTACTGTATCCCTTGGACCTTCTTATTGACGATGAAACACAGAAATTGCATCCGAAATTAATACAAAAGTCACAATGGTGACTTAAGTACAAGAGGACTGACACTCTCACTTTATATGGTTTAAACCTCTCCTCTGAGTCCAGTTTTAGATTCCGATGCTTCACCCCAGGTTTACTGTATCCCTTGGACCTTCTTATTGACGATGAAACACAGAAATTGCATCCGAATTTAATACAAATGGCGCAAAGCCGACTTAAGTACAAGACGACTGACACTCTCACTTTCTATGATTAGAACCTCTCCTGTGAGTATAGTTTTAATTTCCGATGTTTCACTTCAGGTTTACTGTATCCCTTGGACGTTCTTATTGACGATGAAACACAGAAATTGCATCGGAATTAAATTCAAAAGGCACAGTGTCGACCTAAGTAGAAGAGGACTAACACTCTCACTTTCTCTGATTTGAACCTCTCCTGTGAGTCCAGTTTTAGATTCCGAAGCTTCACTTCAGGTTTGCTGTATACCTTGCAGCTTCTTATTGACGATGAAACACAGAAATTGCATCGGAATTTAATTCAAAAGGCACAATGCCGTCTTAAGTACAATAGGACTGACACTCTCACTTTCTATGATTTGAACCTCTCCTGTGAGTCCAGTTTTAGATTCCGATGCTTCACTTCGGGTTTATTGTATCCCTCGGACCTTCTAATTGACGATGAAACACAGAGTTTGCATCCGAATTTAATACAAAGGTACAATGCCGACTTAAGTACGAGAGGACTGACACTCTAACTTTCTATGATTTGAACCTCTCCTGTGGGTCCAGTTTTAGATTCTGATGCTTCACTTCAGGTTTACTGTATCCCTTGGACCTTCTTAATGACGATGAAACACAGAAATTGCATCCGAATGTAATACAAAAATCACAATGGCGACTTAAGTACAAGAGGACTGACACTCTCACTTCCTATGATTTGAACATCTCCTGTGAGTCCAGTTTTAGATTCCGACGCTTCACTTCTGGTTTACTGTATCCCTTGGAACTTCTTATTGACGATGAAACACAGAAATTGGATCGGAATTAAATTCAAATGGCACAATGCCGACTTAAGTAAAAGAGGACTGACACTCTCACTTTCTATGATTTTAAACTCTCCTGTGAGTCCAGTTTTAGATTCTGATGCTTCACATCAGGTTTACTGTATCCCTTGGACCTTCTTATTGACAATGAAACACAGAAATAGCATCGGAATTAAATTCAAAAGGCACAAAGCCGACTTAAGTACAAGAGGACTGACACTCTAACTTTTTATGATATGAACCTCTCCTGTGAGTCCAGGTTCAGATTCCGATGCTTCACTTCAGGTTTACTGTATCCCTTGGACCTTCTTATTGACGATTAAACACAGAGTTTGCATCCGAATTTAATACAAAATGCACAATGCTGACTCAAGTACAAGAGGACTGAAACTTTAACTTTCTATGATTTGAACCTCTCCTGAGAGTCCAGTTTTAGATTCCGATGCTTTACTTCAGGTTTACTATATCCCTTGGACCTTCTTATGGACGATGAAAACAGAAATTGCATCCGAATTTAATACAAATGGCACAATGGCGACTTAAGTACAAGAGGACTGACACTCTCACTTTCTATGATTTGAACCTCCCCTGTGAGTCCAGTTTTAGTTTCCGATGCTTCACTTCAGGTTTACTGTATCCCTTGGACCTTCTTATTGACAACGAAACACAGAAATTGCATACGAATTTAATACAAATGGCACAATGCCGACTTAAGTACAAGAGGACTGACACTCTCACTTTTTATGATTCGAACCTCTCCTGTGAGGTCAGATTTAGATTCTGATGCTTCACCTCAGGTTTACTGTATACCTTGCACCTTCTTATTGACGATGAAACTCAGAAGATGCATCGGAATTAAATTCAAAAGGCACAATGCCGCCTTAAGTACAAGAGGACGGACACTCTCACTTTCTATGATTTGAACCTCTGCTGTGATTCAAGTTTTAGATTTCGATGCTTTACTTCAGGTTTGCTGTATCCCTTGGACCTTCTAATTGACGATGAAACACAGAAATTGCATCCGAAATTAATACAAAAGTCACAATGGTGACTTAAGTAAAAGAGGACTGACACTCTCACTTTCTATGATTTGATCCTCTCCTGTGAGTCCAGTTTTAGATTCCGATGCTTCACTTCCGGTTTACTGTATCCCTTGGAACTTCTGATTATCGATGAAACACAGAAATAGCATCGGAATTAAATTCAAAAGGCACAATACCGACTTGAATACAAGAGGATTGACACTCTAACTTTCTATGATTCGAACCTCTCCTGTGAGTCCAGTTTTAGATTCCGATGCTTCACTTCAGGTTTACTGTATACCTTGCACCTTCTTATTGACGATGAAACTCAGAAAATGCATCGGAATTAAATTCAAAAGGCACAATGCCGTCTTAAGTACAAGAGGACTGACACTCTCACTTTCTATGCTTTGAACCTCACCTGTAGGTCCAGTTTCTGATTCCGATGCTTCTTTTCTGGTTTACTGTATCCCTTGGACCTTCTTATTGACGATTAAACACAGAAATTGCATTCGAATTTAATACAAATGGCACAATGTCGACTTAAGTACAAGAGGACTGACACTCTCACTTTCTATGATTTGAACCTCTCCTGTGAGTCCAGTTTTAGACTCCGATGCTTCACTTCAGGTTTGCTGTATACCTTGCACCTTCTTATTGGCGATGAAACACAGAAATTGCATCCGAATTTATGCAAAAGGCACAATGCCGACTTAAGTACAAGAGGACTGACATTGTAACTTTCTATGGTTTGAACCACTCCTGTGAGTCCAGTTTTGGATTCCGATGCTTCACTTCAGGTTTACTGGATCCCTTGGACCTTCTTATTGTCAATGAAACACGGAAAAAGCATCGGAATTAAATTCAAAATGCACAATGCCGACTTAAGTACAAGAGGACTGACATTCTAACTTTCTATGATTTGAACCTCTCCTAAGAGTCCAGTTTTAAATTCTGATGCTTCACTTAAGATTTACTGTATCCCTTGGACCTTCTTATTGACGATGAAACTCAGAGTTTGAATTCGAATTTAATACAAAGGGCACAATGCCGACTTAAGTACAAGAGGACTGACACTCTAACTTTCCATGATTTGAACCTCTCCTGTGAGTCCAGTTTTAGATTCTGATGCTTCACTTCAGGTTTACTGTATCCCTTGGACTTTCTTATTGACGATGAAACACAGAAATTGCATCCGAATGTAATACAAAAAACACAATGGCGACTTAAGTACAAGAGGACTGACACTCTCACTTTCTATGATTTGAACATCTCCTGTGAGTCCAGTTTTAGATTCCATTGCTTCACTTCAGGTTTACTGTATCCCTTGGACCTTCTTATTGACGATGAAACACAGAAATTGCATCGGAATTAAATTCAAAAGGCACAATGCCGATTTAAGTACAAGAGGACTGACACTCTAACTTTCTATGATTTGAACCTCTCCTGTGAGTCCAGTTTTGGATTCCAATGCTTCACTTCAGGTATACTGTATCCCTTGGACATTCTTATTGACGATGAAACACAGAAATTGCATCCGAATTTAATACAAAAGGCACAATGGCGACTTAAGTACAAGAGGACTGACACTTTCACTTTCTATGATTTAGATCTCTCCTGTGAGTCCAGTTTTAGATTCCGATGCTTCACTTCAGGTTTACTGTATCCCTTGGACCTTCTTGTTGACGATGGAACACAGAAATTGCATCCGAAATTAATACAAAAGTCACAATGGAGACTTAAGTACAAGAGGACTGACACTCTCACTTTATATGATTTGAACCTCTCCTCTGAGTCCAGTTTTAGATTCCGAAGCTTCTCTTCAGGTTTACTGTATACCTTGCAGCTTCTTATTGACGATGAAACACAGAAATTGCATCGGAATTA
Organism: Schistocerca americana; assembly: GCF_021461395.2. Taxonomy (NCBI): domain Eukaryota; kingdom Metazoa; phylum Arthropoda; class Insecta; order Orthoptera; family Acrididae; genus Schistocerca; species Schistocerca americana. The sequence continues at coordinate 6,689,507 of NC_060128.1, read as the reverse complement.
TATTCAAAAGGCACAATGCCGACTTAAGTACAAGAGGACCGACACTCTTACTTTCTATGATTTAAACCTCTCCTGTGAGTCCAGTTTTACATTCCGATGCTTCACTTAAGGATTACTGTATCTCTTGGACCTTCTAATTGACGATGAAACACAGAGTTTGCATCCGAATTTAATACAAAAGGTACAATGAAGACTTTAGTACAAGAGGACTGACACTCTAACTCTCTATGATTTGCACCTCTCCTGTCAGTCCAGTTTTAGATTCCGATGCTTCACTTCAGGTTTACTGTATCCCTTGGAGCTTCTTATTGACGATGAAACACAGAAATTGCATCCGAATTTAATACAAAAACCACAATGGCGGCTTAAGTACAAGAGGACTGACACTCTCACTTTCTATGATTTGAACATCTCCTGTGAGTCCAGATCTAGATTCCGGTGCTTCACTTCAGGTTTACTGTATCCCATGGACCTTCTTATTGACGATGAAACACAGATATAGCATCGGAATTAAATTCAAAAGGCACAATGCCGACTTAAGTACAAGAGGACTGACACTCTAACTTTTTATGATATGACCCTCTCCTGTGAGTCCAGGTTTAGATTCCGATGCTTCACTTCAGGTTTACTGTATCCCTTGGACCTTCTTATTGACGATGAAACACAGAGTTAGCATCCGAATTTAATACAAAAGGCACAATGCCAACTTAAGTACAAGAGGACTGACACTTTAACTTTCTATGATTTGAACCTCTCCTGAGAGTCCAGTTTTAGATTCCGATGCTTTACTTCAGGTTTACTGTATCCCTTGGACCTTCTTATTGACGTTGAAAACAGAAATTGCATCCGAATTTAATGCAAATGGCACAATGCCGACTTAAGTACAAGAGGACTGACACTCTCACTTTCTATGATTCGAACCTCTCCTGTGAGGTCAGATTTAGATTCCGATGCTTCACTTCAGGTTCACTGTATACCTTGCACCTTCTTATTGACGATGAAACTCCGAAAATGCATCGGAATTAAATTCAAAAGGCACAATGCCGTCTTAAGTAAAAGAGGACTGACACTCTCACTCTCTATGATTTGAACCTCTCCTGTGATTCTAGTTTTAGATTCCGATGCTTTACTTCAGGTTTACTGTATCCCTTGGACCTTCTAATTGACGATGAAACACAGAAATTGCATCCGAAATTAATACAAATGGCACAATGGCGACGTAAGTACAAGAGGTCTGACACTCTCACTTTCTATGACTTGAACCTCCCCTGTGAGTCCAGTTTTAGTTTACGGTGCTTCACTTCAGGTTTACCGTATCCCTTGAACCTTCTTATTGACGACGAAACACAGAAATTGCATACGAATTTAATACAAATGTCACAATGCCGACTTAAGTACAAGAGGACTGACACTCTCACTTTCTATGATTCGAACCTCTATTGTGAGGTCAGATTTAGATTCCGATGCTTCACTTCAGGTTTTCTGTACACCTTGCACCTTGTTGTTGACGATGAAATTCAGAAAATGCATCGTAATTAAATTCAAAAGGCACAATGCCGTCTTAAGTACAAGAGGACTGACACTCTCTCTTTCTATGATTTGAACCTCTCCTGTGAGTCCAGTTTTAGGTTCCATTGCTTCACTTCAGGTTTACTGTATCCCTTGGACCTTCTTATTGACGATGAAACACAGAAATTGCATCGGAATTAAATTCAAAAGGCACAATGCCGATTTAAGTACAAGAGGACTGACACTCTAACTTTCTATGATTGAACTTCTCCTGTGAGTCCAGTTTTAGGTTCCATTGCTTCACTTAAGGTTTACTGTATCCCTTGGACCTTCTTATTGACGATGAAAGACAGAAATTGCATCGGAATTAAATTCAAAAGGCACAATGCCGATTTAAGTACAAGAGGACTGACACTCTAACTTTCTATGATTTGAACCTCTCCTGTGAGTCCAGTTTTAGATTCCGATGCTTCACTTCAGGTTTACTGTATCCCTTGGACCTTCTTATTGACGATGAAACACAGAGTTTGCATCCGAATTTAATACAAAAGGCACAATGGCGACTTAAGTACAAGAGGACTGACACTTTCACTTTGTATGATTTGAATCTCTCCTGTGAGTCCAGTTTTAGATTCCAATGCTTCACCTCAGGTTTACTGTATCCCATGGACATTCTTATTGACGATGAAACACAGAAATTTTATCCGAATTTAATACAAATGGCTCAATGCCGACTTAAGTACAAGAGGGTTGACACTCTCACTTTCTATGATTCTAACCCCTCCTGCGAGGTCAGATTTAGATTCCGATGCTTCACTTCAGGTTTAATGTATCCCTTGGACCTTCTTATTGACGATAAAACACGGAAATCGCATCCGAATTTAATACAAATGGTACAATGCCGACTTAAGTACAAGAGGACTGACACTCGAACTTTCTATGATTTGTACCTCTCCTGTGATACCGGTTTTATATTCCGATGCTTCACTTCAGGTTTACTGTATACCTTGCACCTTCTTATTGACGATGAAACATAGAAATTGCATTGGAATTTAATACAAAAGGCACAATGACGACTTAAGTAAAAGAGGACTGACACTCAAACTTTCTATGATTTGAAACTCTCCTGTGAGTCCAGTTTTAGATTCCGATGCTTCGCTTCAGGTTTACTGTATCCCTTGGACCTTCTTATTGACGATGAAACACAGAAATTGCATCTGAATGTAATACAAATGGCACAATGTCGACTTAAGTACAAGAGGACTGACACTGCCACTTTCTATGATTTGAACCTCTCCTGTGAGTCCAGTTTTAGATTCCGATGCTTGACTTCAGGTTTACTGTATACCTTGCTCCTTCTTATTTACGATGAAACACAGATATTCCATCCGAAGTTAATACAAAAGGCACAATGACGACTTAAGTACAAGAGGACTGACAGTCTAACTTTCTATGATTTGAACCTCTCCTGTGAGTCCAGTTTTAGGTTCCATTGCTTCACTTCAGGTTTACTGTATCCCTTGGACCTTCTTATTGACGATGAAACACAGAAGTTGCATCGGAATTAAATTCAAAAGGCACAATGCCGATTTAAGTACAAGAGGACTGACACTCTAACTTTCTATGATTGAACCTCTCCTGTGAGTCCAGTTTTAGGTTCCATTGCTTCACTTCAGATTTACTGTATCCCTTGGACCTTCTTATTGACGATGAAACACAGAGTTTGCATCCGAATTAAATACAAAAGGCACAATGGCGACTTAAGTACAAGAGGACTGACACTTTCACTTTCTATGATTTGAATCTCTCCTGCGAGTCCAGTTTTAGATTCCGATGCTTCACCTCAGGTTTACTGTATCCCATGGACATTCTTATTGAAGATGAAACACAGAAATTGCATCCGAATTTAATACAAATGGCTCAATGCCGACTTAAGTACAAGAGGGCTGACACTCTCACTTTCTATGATTCGAACCTCTCCTGTGAGGTCAGATTTAGATTCCGATGCTTCACTTCAGGTTTAATGTATCCCTTGGACCTTCTTATTGACGATAAAACACGGGAATCGCATCCGAATTTAATACAAATGGTACAATGCCGACTTAAGTACAAGAGGACTGACACTCGAACTTTCTATGATTTGTACCTCTCCTGTGATACCGGTTTTAAATTCCGATGCTTCACTTCAGGTTTACTGTATACCTTGCACCTTCTTATTGACGATGAAACACAGAAATTGCATCCGAAATTAATACAAAAGTCACAATGGTGACTTAAGTACAAGAGGACTGACACTCTCACTTTATATGATTTGAACCTCTCCTCTGAGTCCAGTTTTAGATTCCGATGCTTCACCCCAGGTTTACTGTATCCCTTGGACCTTCTTATTGACGATGAAACACAGAAATTGCATCCGAATTTAATACAAATGGCGCAATGCCGACATAAGTACAAGACGACTGACACTCTCACTTTCTATGATTCGAACCTCTCCTGTGAGTACAGTTTTAATTTCCGATGTTTCACTTCAGATTAACTGTATCCCTTGGACGTTCTTATTGACGATGAAACACAGAAATTGCATCGGAATTAAATTCAAAAGGCACAGTGCCGACCTAAGTAGAAGAGGACTAACACTCTCACTTTCTCTGATTTGAACCTCTCCTGTGAGTCCAGTTTTAGATTCCGAAGCTTCACTTCAGGTTTGCTGTATACCTTGCAGCTTCTTATGGACGATGAAACACAGAAATTGCATCGGAATTTAATTCAAAAGGCACAATGCCGTCTTAAGTACAATAGGACTGACACTCTCACTTTCTATGATTTGAACCTCTCCTGTGAGTCCAGTTTTAGATTCCGATGCTTCACTTCGGGTTTACTGTATCCCTCGAACCTTCTAATTGACGATGAAACACAGAGTTTGCATCCGAATTTAATACAAAAGTACAATGCCGACTTAAGTACGAGAGGACTGACACTCTAACTTTCTATGATTTGAACCTCTCCCGTGAGGTCAGATTTAGATTCCGATGCTTCACTTCAGGTTTAATGTATCCCTTGGACCTTCTTATTGACGATGAAGCACAGAAATTGCATCGGAATTAAATTCAAAAAGCACAATGCCGACTTAAGTACAAGAGGACTGACATTCTCACTTTCTATGATTTGAACATCTCCTGTGAGTCCAGTTTTAGATTCCGACGCTTCACTTCTGGTTTACTGTATCCCTTGGAACTTCTTATTGACGATGAAACACAGAAATTGCATCGGAATCAAATTCAAAACGCACAATGCCGACTTAGTAAAAGAGGACTGACACTCTCACTTTCTATGATTTGAACCTCTCCTGCGAGTCCAGTTTTAGATTCCATTGCTTCACTTCAGGTTTACTGTACCCCTTGGACCTTCTTATTGACGAAGAAACACAGAAATTGCATCGGAATTAAATTCAAAAGGCACAATGCCGATTTAAGTACAAGAGGACTGACACTCTAACTTTCAATGATTTGAACCTCTCCTGTGAGTCCAGTTTTAGATTCCGATGCTTCACTTCAGGTTTACTGTATCCCTTGGACCTTCTTATTGACGATGAAACACAGAGTTTGCATCCGAATTTAATACAAAAGGCACAATGGCGACTTAAGTACAACAGGACTGACACTTTCACTTTCTATGATTTGAATCTCTCCTGTGAGTCCAGTTGTAGATTCCGATGCTTCACCTCAGGTTTACTGTATCCCATGGACATTCTTATTGACGATGAAACACAGAAATTGCATCCGAATTTAATACAAATGGCACAATGCCGACTTAATTACAAGAGGGCTGACACTCTCTCTTTCTATGATTCGAACCTCTCCTGTGAGTACAGTTTTAATTTCCGATGCTTCAATTCAGGTTTACTGTATCCCTTGGACGTTCTTATTGACGATGAAACACAGAAATTGCATCGGAATTAAATTCAAAAGGCACAGTGCCGACCTAAGTATAAGAGGACTAACACTCTCACTTTCTCTGATTTGAACCTCTCCTGTGAGTCCAGTTTTAGATTCCGAAGCTTCACTTCAGGTTTACTGTATACCTTTCAGCTTCTTATTGACGATGAAACTCAGAAATTGCATCGGAATTTAATTCAAAAGGCACAATGCCGTCTTAAGTACAATAGGACTGACACTCTCTTTTTCTATGATTTGAACCTCTCCTGTGAGTCCAGTTTTAGATTCCGATGCTTCACTTCGGGTTTACTGTATCCCTCGGACCTTCTAATTGACGATGAAACACAGAGTTTGCATCCGAATTTAATACAAAGGTACAATGCCGACTTAAGTACGAGAGGACTGACACTCTAACTTTCTATGATTTGAACCTCTCCTGTGAGTCCAGTTTTAGATTCTGATGCTTCACTTCAGGTTTACTGTATCCCTTGGACCTTCTTATTGACGATGAAACACAGAAATTGCATCCGAATGTAATACAAAAATCACAATGCCGACTTAAGTAAAAGAGGACTGACACTCTCACTTTCTATGATTCGAACCTCTCCTGTGAGGTCAGATTTAGATTCCGATTCTTCACTTCAGGTTTAATGTATCCCTTGGACCTTCTTATTGACGATGAAACACAGAAATTGCATCGGAATTAAATTCAAAAGGCACAATGCCGACTTAAGTACAAGAGGACTGACAGTCTAACTTTCTATGATTTGAACCTCTCCTGTGAGTCCAGTTTTAGAATCCGATGCTTCCTTTAAGGTTTACTGTATACCTTTGACCTTCTTATTGACGATGAAACACTGAAATTGCATCCGAATTTAATACAAATGGCACAATGCCCACTTAAGTACAAGAAGACTGACACACTCACTTTCTATGATTTGAACCTCTCCTGTGAGTCCAGTTTTAGATTCTGATGCTTCACTTCAGGTTTACTGTATCCCTTGGACCTTCTTAATGACGATGAAACACAGAAATTGCATCCGAAATTAATACAAAAGTCACAATGGTGACTTAAGTACAAGAGGACTGACACTCTCACTTTAAATGATTTCAACCTCTCCTGTGAGGTCAGATTTAGATTCCGATGCTTCACTTCAGGTTTAATGTATCCCTTGGACCTTCTTATTGACGATAAAACACGGAAATCGCATCCGAATTTAATACAAATGGTACAATGCCGACTTAAGTACAAGTGGACTGACACTCTCACTGTGTATGATTTGAACCTCTCCTGTGAGACCGGTTTTAAATTCCGATGTTTCACTTCAGGTTTACTGTATACCTTGCACCTTCTTATTGACGATGAAACATAGAAATTGCATTGGAATTTAATACAAAAAGCACAATGACGACTTAAGTAAAAGAGGACTGACACTCAAACTTTCTATGATTTGAAACTCACCTGTGGGTCCAGTTTTAGATTCCGATGCTTCACTTCAGGTTTACTGTATCCCTTGGACCTTCTTATAGACGATGAAACACAGAAATTGCATCTGAATGTAATACAAATGGCACAATGTCGACTTAAGTACAAGAGGACTGACACTCTCACTTTCTATGATTTGAACCTCTCCTGTGAGTCCAGTTTTAGATTCCGATGCTTCACTTCAGATTTACTGTATCCCTCGGACCTTCTAATTGACGATGAAACACAGAGTTTGCATCCGAATTTAATACAAAAGGTACAATGCCGACTTAAGTACAAGAGGACTGACACTCTAACTTTCTATGATTTGAACGTCTCCTGTGAGTTCAGTTTTAGATTCTGATGCTTCACTTCAGGTTTACTGTATCCCTTGGACATTCTTATTGACGATGAAACACAGAAATTGCATCCGAATGTAATACAAAAATCACAATGGCGACTTAAGTACAAGAGGACTGACACTCTCACTTTCTATGATTTGAACATCTCCTGTGAGTCCAGTTTTAGATTCCGACGCTTCACTTCTGGTTTACTGTATCCCTTGGAACTTCTTATTGACGATGAAACACAGAAATTGCATCAAAATCAAATTCAAAACGCACAATGCCGACTTAGTAAATGAGGACTGACACTCTCACTTTCTATGATTTGAACCTCTCCTGCGAGTCCAGTTTTAGATTCCATTGCTTCACTTCAGGTTTACTGTATCCCTAACACCTTCTTATTGACGAAGAAACACAGAAATTGCATCGGAATTAAATTCAAAAGGCACAATGCCGATTTAAGTACAAGAGGACTGACACTCTAACTTTCTATGATTTGAACCTCTCCTGTGAGTCCAGTTTCAGATTCCGATGCTTCACATCAGGTTTACTGTATACCTTGCACCTTCTTATTGACGATGAAACACAGAGTTTGCATCCGAATTTAGTACAAACGGCACAATGCCGACTTAAGTACAAGAGGACTGACACTCTAACTTTCTATGATTTGAACCTCTCCTGTGAGTCCAGTTTTGGATTCCGATGCTTCACTCCAGGTTACTGTATCCCTTGGACCTTCTTATTGACGATGAAACACAGAAATTGCATCCGAATTTATTACAAATGGCACAATCCCGACTTAAGTACAAGAGGGCTGACACTCTCATTTTCTATGATTCGAACCTCTCCTGTGAGGTCAGATTTAGATTCCGATGCTTCACTTCAGGTTTACTGTATCCCTTGGACCTTCTTATTGACGATGAAACACAGAGTTTGCATCCGAATTTAATACAAAAGGCACAATGGCGACTTAAGTACAAGAGGGCTGACACTCTCACTTTCTATGATTTGAATCTCTCCTGTGAGTCCAGTTTTAGATTCCGATGCTTCACCTCAGTTTTACTGTATCCCATGGACATTCTTATTGACGATGAAACACAGAAATTGAATCCGAATTTAATACAAATGGCACAGTACCGACTTAAGTACAAGAGGGCTGACACTCTCACTTTCTATGATTCGAACCTCTCCTGTGAGGTCAGATTTAGATTCCGATGCTTCACTTCAGGTTTAATGTATCCCTTTGACCTTCTTATTGACGATACAACACGGAAATCGCATCCGAATTTAATACAAATGGTACAATGCCGACTTAAGTACAAGAGGACTGACACTCGAACTTTCTATGATTTGTACCTCTCCTGTGAGACCGGTTTTGAATTCCGATGCTTCACTTCAGGTTTACTGTATACCTTGCACCTTCTTATTGACGATGAAACATAGAAATTGCATTGGAATTTAATACAAAAGGCACAATGACGACTTAAGTAAAAGAGGACTGACACTCAAACTTTCTATGATTTGAAACTCTCCTGTGAGTCCAGTTTTTGATTCCGATGCTTCACTTCAGGTTTATTGTATCCCTTGGACCTTCTTATTGACGATGAAACACAGAAATTGCATCTGAATGTAATACAAATGGCACAATGTCGACTTAAGTAAAAGAGGACTGACACTGCCACTTTCTATGATTTGAACCTCTCCTGTGAGTCCAGTTTTAGATTCCGATGCTTCACTTAAGGTTTACTGTATACCTTGCTCCTTCTTATTTACGATGAAACACAGAAATTCCATCCGAAGTTAATACAAAAAGCACAATGACGACTTAAGTACAAGAGGACTGACTGTCTAACTTTCTATGATTTGAACCTCTCCTGAGAGTCCAGTTTTAGATTCCGATGCTTCACTTCAGGTTTACTGTATACCTTTGACCTTCTTATTGACGATGAAACACAGAAATTTCATCCGAATTTAATACAAATGGCACAATGCCGACTTAAGTACAAGAGGACTGACACACTCACTTTCTATGATTTGAACCTCTCCTGTGAGTCCAGTTTTAGATTCCGATGCTTCACTTCAGGTTTACTGTATCCCTTGGACCTTCTTATTGACGATGAAACACAGAAATTGCATCCGAAATTAATAGAAAAGTCACAGTGGTGACTTAAGTACAAGAGGACTGACACTCTCACTTTATATGATTTGAACCTCTCCCCTGAGTCCAGTTTTAGATTCCGATGCTTCACCTCAGGTTTACTGTATCCCTTGGACCTTCTTATTGACGATGAAACACAGAAATTGCATCCGAATTTAATACAAATGGCGCAATGCCGACTTAAGTACAAGAGGACTGACACTCTCACTTTCTATGATTCGAACCTCTCCTGTGAGTACAGTTTTAATTTCCGATGCTTCACTTCAGGTTTACTGTATCCCTTGGACGTTCTTATTGACGATGAAACACAGAAATTGCATCGGAATTAAATTCAAAAGGCACAGTGCCGACCTAAGTAGAAGAGGACTAACACTCTCACTTTCTCTGATTTGAACCTCTCCTGTGAGTCCAGTTTTAGATTCCGAAGCTTCACTTCAGGTTTACTGTGTACCTTGCAGCTTCTTATTGACGATGAAACACAGAAATTGCATCGGAATTTAGTTCAAAAGGCACAATGCCGTCTTAAGTACAATAGGACTGACACTCTCACTTTCTATGATTTGAACCTCTCCTGTGAGACCGGTTTTAAATTCCGATGCTTCACTTCAGGTTTACTGTATACCTTGCACCTTCTTATTGACGTTGAAACATAGAAATTGCATTGGAATTTAATACAAAAAGCACAATGACGAATTAAGTAAAAGAGGACTGACACTCAAACTTTCTATGATTTGAAACTCTCCTGTGAGTCCAGTTTTAGATTCCGATGCTTCACTTCAGGTTTACTGTATCCCTTGGACCTTCTTATTGACGATGAAACACAGAAATTGCATCTGAATGTAATACAAATGGCACAATGTCGACTTAAGTACAAGAGGACTGACACTCTAACTTTCTATGATTTGAACCTCTCCTGTGAGTCCAGTTTCAGATTCCGATGCTTCACTTCAGATTTACTGTATCCCTCGGACCTTCTAATTGACGATGAAACACAGAGTTTGCATCCGAATTTAATACAAAAGGTACAATGCCGACTTAAGTACAAGAGGACTGACACTCTAACTTTCTATGATTTGGACCTCTCCTGTGAGTCCAGTTTTGGATTCTGATGCTTCACTTCAGGTTTACTGTATCCCTTGGACATTCTTATTGACGATGAAACACAGAAATTGCATCCGAATGTAATACAAAAATCACAATGGCGACTTAAGTACAAGAGGACTGACACTCTCACTTTCTATGATTTGAACATCTCCTGTGAGTCCAGTTTTAGATTCCGACGCTTCACGTCTGGTTTACTGTATCCCTTGGAACTTCTTATTGACGATGAAACACAGAAATTGCATCGGAATCAAATTCAAAACGCACAATGCCGACTTAGTAAAAGAGGACTGACTCTCTCACTTTCTATGATTTGAACCTCTCCTGCGAGTCCAGTTTTAGATTCCATTGCTTCACTTCAGGTTTACTGTATCCCTTGGACCTTCTTATTGACGAAGAAACATAGAAATTCCATCGGAATTAAATTCAAAAGGCACAATGCCGATTTAAGTACAAGAGGACTGACACTCTAACTTTCTATGATTTGAACCTCTCCTGTGAGTCCAGTTTTAGATTCCGAAGCTTCACTTCAGGTTTACTGTATACCTTGCACCTTCTTATTGACGATGAAACACAGAGTTTGCATCCGAATTTAGTACAAACGGCACAATGCCGACTTAAGTACAAGAGGACTGACAGTCTAAATTTCTATGATTTGAACCTCTCCTGTGAGTCCAGTTTTAGATTCCGATGCTTCACTTCAGGTTTACTGTATACCTTTGACCTTCTTATTGACGATGAAACACAGAAATTTCATCCGCATTTAATACAAATGGCACAATGCCGACTTAAGTACAAGAGGACTGACACACTCACTTTCTATGATTTGAACCACTCCTGTGAGTCCAGTTTCAGATTCCGATGCTTCACTTCAGATTTACTGTATCCCTCGGACCTTCTAATTGACGATGAAACACAGAGTTTGCATCCGAATTTAATACAAAAGGTACAATGCCGACTTAAGTACAAGAGGACTGACACTCTAACTTTCTATGATTTGGACCTCTCCTGTGAGTCCAGTTTTGGATTCTGATGCTTCACTTCAGGTTTACTGTATCCCTTGGACATTCTTATTGACGATGAAACACAGAAATTGCATCCGAATGTAATACAAAAATCACAATGGCGACTTAAGTACAAGAGGACTGACACTCTCACTTTCTATGATTTGAACATCTCCTGTGAGTCCAGTTTTAGATTCCGACGCTTCACGTCTGGTTTACTGTATCCCTTGGAACTTCTTATTGACGATGAAACACAGAAATTGCATCGGAATCAAATTCAAAACGCACAATGCCGACTTAGTAAAAGAGGACTGACTCTCTCACTTTCTATGATTTGAACCTCTCCTGCGAGTCCAGTTTTAGATTCCATTGCTTCACTTCAGGTTTACTGTATCCCTTGGACCTTCTTATTGACGAAGAAACATAGAAATTGCATCGGAATTAAATTCAAAAGGCACAATGCCGATTTAAGTACAAGAGGACTGACACTCTAACTTTCTATGATTTGAACCTCTCCTGTGAGTCCAGTTTTAGATTCCGAAGCTTCACTTCAGGTTTACTGTATACCTTGCACCTTCTTATTGACGATGAAACACAGAGTTTGCATCCGAATTTAGTACAAACGGCACAATGCCGACTTAAGTACAAGAGGACTGACAGTCTAAATTTCTTATTTGAACCTCTCCTGTGAGTCCAGTTTTAGATTCCGATGCTTCACTTCAGGTTTACTGTATACCTTTGACCTTCTTATTGACGATGAAACACAGAAATTTCATCCGCATTTAATACAAATGGCACAATGCCGACTTAAGTACAAGAGGACTGACACACTCACTTTCTATGATTTGAACCACTCCTGTGAGTCCAGTTTTAGATTCCGATGCTTCACTTCAGGTTTACTGTATCCCTTGGACCTTCTTATTGACGATGAAACACAGAAATTGCATCCGAAATTAATACAAAAGTCACAATGGTGACTTAAGTACAAGAGGACTGACACTCTCACTTTATATGATTTGAACCTCTCCTCTGAGTCCAGTTTTAGATTCCGATGCTTCACCTCAGGTTTACTGTATCCCTTGGACCTTCTTATTGACGATGAAACACAGAAATTACATCCGAATTTAATACAAATGGCGCAATGCCGACTTAAGTACAAGAGGACTGACACTCTCACTTTCTATGATTCGAACCTCACCTGTGAGTACAGTTTTAATTTCCGATGCTTCACTTCAGGTTTACTGTATCCCTTGGACGTTCTTATTGACGATGAAACACAGAAATTGCATCGGAATTAAATTCAAAAGGCACAGTGCCGACCTAAGTAGAAGAGGACTAACACTCTCACTTTCTCTGATTTGAACCTCTCCTGTGAGTCCAGTTTTAGATTCCGAAGCTTCACTTCAGGTTTACTGTATACCTTGCAGCTTCTTATTGACGATGAAACACAGAAATTGCATCGGAATTTAATTCAAAAGCCACAATGCCGTCTTAAGTACAATAGGACTGACACTCTCACTTTCTATGATTTGAACCTCTCCTGTGAGTCCAGTTTTAGATTCCGATGCTTCACTTCGGGTTTACTGTATCCCTCGGACCTTCTAATTGACGATGAAACACAGAGTTTGCATCCGAATTTAATACAAAGGTACAATGCCGACTTAAGTACGAGAGGACTGACACTCTAACTTTCTATGATTTGAACCTCTCCTGTGAGTCCAGTTTTAGATTCTGATGCTTCACTTCAGGTTTACTGTATCCCTTGGACCTTCTTATTGACGATGAAACATAGAAATTGCATCCGAATGTAATACAAAAGGCACAATGCCGACTTAAGTACAAGAGGACTGACAGTCTAACTTTCTATGATTTGAACCTCTCCTGTGAGTCCAGTTTTAGATTCCGATGCTTCCTTTCAGGTTTACTGTATACCTTAGACCTTCTTATTGACGATGAATTACAGAAATTTCATCCGAATTTAATACAAATGGCACAATGCCCACTTAAGTACAAGAAGACTGACACACTCACTTTCTACGATTTGAACCTCTCCTGTGAGTCCAGTTTTAGATTCCGAAGCTTCACTTCAGGTTTACTGTATCCCTTGGACCTTCTTATTGACGATGAAACACAGAAATTGCATCCGAAATTAATACAAAAGTCACAATGGTGACTTAAGTACAAGAGGACTGACACTCTCACTTTATATGATTTGAACCTCTCCTGTGAGGTCAGATTTAGATTCCGATGCTTCACTTCAGGTTTATTGTATCCCTTGGACCTTGTTATTGACGATAAAACACGGAAATCGCATTCGAATTTAAAACAAATGGTACAATGCCGACTTAAGTACAAGAGGACTGACACTCGCACTTTCTATGATTTGAACCTCTCCTGTGAGACCGGTTTTAAATTCCGATGCTTCACTTCAGGTTTACTGTATACCTTGCACCTTCTTATTGACGATGAAACATAGAAATTGCATTGGAATTTAATACAAAAAGCACAATGACGACTTAAGTAAAAGAGGACTGACACTCAAACTTTCTATGATTTGAAACTCTCCTGTGAGTCGAGTTTTAGATTCCGATGCTTCACTTCAGGTTTACTGTATCCCTTGGACCTTCTAATTGACGATGAAACACAGAGTTTGCATCCGAATTTAATACAAAAGGTACAATGCCGACTTAAGTACAAGAGGACTGACACTCTAACTTTCTATGATTTGAACCTCTCCTGTGAGTCCAGTTTTAGATTCTGATGCTTCACTTCAGGTTTACTGTATCCCTTGGACATTCTTATTGATGATGAAACACAGAAATTGCATCCGAATGTAATACAAAAATCACAATGGCGACTTAAGTACAAGAGGACTGACACTCTCACTTTCTATGATTTGAACATCTCCTGTGAGTCCAGTTTTAGATTCCATTGCTTCACTTCAGGTTTACTGTATCCCTTGGACCTTCTTATTGACGAAGAAACATAGAAATTGTTCGGAATTAAATTCAAAAGGCACAATGCCGATTTAAGTACAAGAGGACTGACACTCTAACTTTCTATGATTTGAACCTCTCCTGTGAGTCCAGTTTTAGATTCCGAAGCTTCACTTCAGGTTTACTGTATACCTTGCACCTTCTTATTGACGATGAAACACAGAGTTTGCATCCGAATTTAGTACAAACGGCACAATGCCGACTTAAGTACAAGAGGACTGACAGTCTAACTTTCTATGATTTGAACCTCTCCTGTGAGTCCAGTTTTTGATTCCGATGCTTCACTTCAGGTTTACAGTATACCTTTGACCTTCTTGTTGACGATGAAACACAGAAATTTCATCCGAATTTAATACAAATGGCACAATGCCGACTTAAGTACAAGAGGACTGACACTCTCACTTTCTACGATTTGAACATCTCCTGTGAGTCCAGTTTTAGATTCCATTGCTTCACTTCAGGTTTACTGTATCCCTTGGACCTTCTTATTGACGAAGAAACATAGAAATTGCATCGGAATTAAATTCAAAAGGCACAATGCCGATTTAAGTACAAGAGGACTGACACACTCACTTTCTATGATTTGAACCACTCCTGTGAGTCCAGTTTTAGATTCCGATGCTTCACTTCAGGTTTACTGTATCCCTTGGACCTTCTTATTGACGATGAAACACAGAAATTGCATCCGAAATTAATACAAAAGTCACAATGGTGACTTAAGTACAAGAGGACTGACACTCTCACATTATATGATTTGAATCTCTCCTCTGAGTCCAGTTTTAGATTCCGATGCTTCACCTCAGGTTTACTGTATCCCTTGGACCTTCGTATTGACGATGAAACAGAGAAATTGCATCCGAATTTAATACAAATGGCGCAATGCAGACTTAAGTACAAGAGGACTGACACTCTCACTTTCTATGATTTGAACCTCTCCTGTGAGACCGGTTTTAAATTCCGATGCTTCACTTCAGGTTTACTGTATACCTTGCACCTTCTTATTGACGTTGAAACATAGAAATTGCATTGGAATTTAATACAAAAAGCACAATGACGAATTAAGTAAAAGAGGACTGACACTCAAACTTTCTATGATTTGAAACTCTCCTGTGAGTCCAGTTTTAGATTCCGATGCTTCACTTCAGGTTTACTGTATCCCTTGGACCTTCTTATTGACGATGAAACACAGAAATTGCATCCGAAATTAATACAAAAGTCACAATGGTGACTTAAGTACAAGAGGACTGACACTCTCACTTTATATGATTTGAATCTCTCCTCTGAGTCCAGTTTTAGATTCCGATGCTTCACCTCAGGTTTACTGTATCCCTTGGACCTTCGTGTTGACGATGAAACAGAGAAATTGCATCCGAATTTAATACAAATGGCGCAATGCCGACTTAAGTACAAGAGGACTGACACTCGCACTTTCTATGATTTGAACCTCTCCTGTGAGACCGGTTTTAAATTCCGATGCTTCACTTCAGGTTTACTGTATACCTTGCACCTTCTTATTGACGTTGAAACATAGAAATTGCATTGGAATTTAATACAAAAAGCACAATGACGAATTAAGTAAAAGAGGACTGACACTCAAACTTTCTATGATTTGAAACTCTCCTGTGAGTCCAGTTTTAGATTCCGATGCTTTACTTCAGGTTTATTGTATCCCTTGGACCTTCTTATTGACGATGAAACACAGAAATTGCATCTGAATGTAATACAAATGGCACAATGTCGACTTAAGTACAAGAGGACTGACACTCTAACTTTCTATGATTTGAACCTCTCCTGTGAGTCCAGTTTCAGATTCCGATGCTTCACTTCAGATTTACTGTATCCCTCGGACCTTCTAATTGACGATGAAACACAGAGTTTGCATCCGAATTTAATACAAAAGGTACAATGCCGACTTAAGTACAAGAGGACTGACACTCTAACTTTCTATGATTTGGACCTCTCCTGTGAGTCCAGTTTTGGATTCTGATGCTTCACTTCAGGTTTACTGTATCCCTTGGACATTCTTATTGACGATGAAACACAGAAATTGCATCCGAATGTAATACAAAAATCACAATGGCGACTTAAGTACAAGAGGACTGACACTCTCACTTTCTATGATTTGAACATCTCCTGTGAGTCCAGTTTTAGATTCCGACGCTTCACTTCTGGTTTACTGTATCCCTTGGAACTTCTTATTGACGATGAAACACAGAAATTGCATCGGAATCAAATTCAAAACGCACAATGCCGACTTAGTAAAAGAGGACTGACTCTCTCACTTTCTATGATTTGAACCTCTCCTGCGAGTCCAGTTTTAGATTCCATTGCTTCACTTCAGGTTTACTGTATCCCTTGGACCTTCTTATTGACGAAGAAACATAGAAATTGCATCGGAATTAAATTCAAAAGGCACAATGCCGATTTAAGTACAAGAGGACTGACACTCTAACTTTCTATGATTTGAACCTCTCCTGTGAGTCCAGTTTTAGATTCCGAAGCTTCACTTCAGGTTTACTGTATACCTTGCACCTTCTTATTGACGATGAAACACAGAGTTTGCATCCGAATTTAGTACAAACGGCACAATGCCGACTTAAGTACAAGAGGACTGACAGTCTAAATTTCTATGATTTGAACCTCTCCTGTGAGTCCAGTTTTAGATTCCGATGCTTCACTTCAGGTTTACTGTATACCTTTGACCTTCTTATTGACGATGAAACACAGAAATTTCATCCGCATTTAATACAAATGGCACAATGCCGACTTAAGTACAAGAGGACTGACACACTCACTTTCTATGATTTGAACCACTCCTGTGAGTCCAGTTTTAGATTCCGATGCTTCACTTCAGGTTTACTGTATCCCTTGGACCTTCTTATTGACGATGAAACACAGAAATTGCATCCGAAATTAATACAAAAGTCACAATGGTGACTTAAGTACAAGAGGACTGACACTCTCACTTTATATGATTTGAACCTCTCCTCTGAGTCCAGTTTTAGATTCCGATGCTTCACCTCAGGTTTGCTGTATCCCTTGGACCTTCTTATTGACGATGAAACACAGAAATTACATCCGAATTTAATACAAATGGCGCAATGCCGACCTAAGTACAAGAGGACTGACACTCTCACTTTCTATGATTCGAACCTCACCTGTGAGTACAGTTTTAATTTCCGATGCTTCACTTCAGGTTTACTGTATCCCTTGGACGTTCTTATTGACGATGAAACACAGAAATTGCATCGGAATTAAATTCAAAAGGCACAGTGCCGACCTAAGTAGAAGAGGACTAACACTCTCACTTTCTCTGATTTGAACCTCTCCTGTGAGTCCAGTTTTAGATTCCGAAGCTTCACTTCAGGTTTACTGTATACCTTGCAGCTTCTTATTGACGATGAAACACAGAAATTGCATCGGAATTTAATTCAAAAGCCACAATGCCGTCTTAAGTACAATAGGACTGACACTCTCACTTTCTATGATTTGAACCTCTCCTGTGAGTCCAGTTTTAGATTCCGATGCTTCACTTCGGGTTTACTGTATCCCTCGGACCTTCTAATTGACGATGAAACACAGAGTTTGCATCCGAATTTAATACAAAGGTACAATGCCGACTTAAGTACGAGAGGACTGACACTCTAACTTTCTATGATTTGAACCTCTCCTGTGAGTCCAGTTTTAGATTCTGATGCTTCACTTCAGGTTTACTGTATCCCTTGGACCTTCTTATTGACGATGAAACATAGAAATTGCATCCGAATGTAATACAAAAGGCACAATGCCGACTTAAGTACAAGAGGACTGACAGTCTAACTTTCTATGATTTGAACCTCTCCTGTGAGTCCAGTTTTAGATTCCGATGCTTCCTTTCAGGTTTACTGTATACCTTAGACCTTCTTATTGACGATGAATTACAGAAATTTCATCCGAATTTAATACAAATGGCACAATGCCCACTTAAGTACAAGAAGACTGACACACTCACTTTCTATGATTTGAACCTCTCCTGTGAGTCCAGTTTTAGATTCCGAAGCTTCACTTCAGGTTTACTGTATCCCTTGGACCTTCTTATTGACGATGAAACACAGAAATTGCATCCGAAATTAATACAAAAGTCACAATGGTGACTTAAGTACAAGAGGACTGACACTCTCACTTTATATGATTTGAACCTCTCCTGTGAGGTCAGATTTAGATTCCGATGCTTCACTTCAGGTTTATTGTATCCCTTGGACCTTGTTATTGACGATAAAACACGGAAATCGCATTCGAATTTAAAACAAATGGTACAATGCCGACTTAAGTACAAGAGGACTGACACTCGCACTTTCTATGATTTGAACCTCTCCTGTGAGACCGGTTTTAAATTCCGATGCTTCACTTCAGGTTTACTGTATACCTTGCACCTTCTTATTGACGATGAAACATAGAAATTGCATTGGAATTTAATACAAAAAGCACAATGACGACTTAAGTAAAAGAGGACTGACACTCAAACTTTCTATGATTTGAAACTCTCCTGTGAGTCGAGTTTTAGATTCCGATGCTTCACTTCAGGTTTACTGTATCCCTTGGACCTTCTAATTGACGATGAAACACAGAGTTTGCATCCGAATTTAATACAAAAGGTACAATGCCGACTTAAGTACAAGAGGACTGACACACTAACTTTCTATGATTTGAACCTCTCCTGTGAGTCCAGTTTTAGATTCTGATGCTTCACTTCAGGTTTACTGTATCCCTTGGACATTCTTATTGATGATGAAACACAGAAATTGCATCCGAATGTAATACAAAAATCACAATGGCGACTTAAGTACAAGAGGACTGACACTCTCACTTTCTATGATTTGAACATCTCCTGTGAGTCCAGTTTTAGATTCCATTGCTTCACTTCAGGTTTACTGTATCCCTTGGACCTTCTTATTGACGAAGAAACATAGAAATTGCATCGGAATTAAATTCAAAAGGCACAATGCCGATTTAAGTACAAGAGGACTGACACTCTAACTTTCTATGATTTGAACCTCTCCTGTGAGTCCAGTTTTAGATTCCGAAGCTTCACTTCAGGTTTACTGTATACCTTGCACCTTCTTATTGACGATGAAACACAGAGTTTGCATCCGAATTTAGTACAAACGGCACAATGCCGACTTAAGTACAAGAGGACTGACAGTCTAACTTTCTATGATTTGAACCTCTCCTGTGAGTCCAGTTTTTGATTCCGATGCTTCACTTCAGGTTTACAGTATACCTTTGACCTTCTTGTTGACGATGAAACACAGAAATTTCATCCGAATTTAATACAAATGGCACAATGCCGACTTAAGTACAAGAGGACTGACACTCTCACTTTCTATGATTTGAACATCTCCTGTGAGTCCAGTTTTAGATTCCATTGCTTCACTTCAGGTTTACTGTATCCCTTGGACCTTCTTATTGACGAAGAAACACAGAAATTGCATCCGAAATTAATACAAAAGTCACAATGGTGACTTAAGTACAAGAGGACTGACACTCTCACTTTATATGATTTGAATCTCTCCTCTGAGTCCAGTTTTAGATTCCGATGCTTCACCTCAGGTTTACTGTATCCCTTGGACCTTCGTATTGACGATGAAACAGAGAAATTGCATCCGAATTTAATACAAATGGCGCAATGCCGACTTAAGTACAAGAGGACTGACACTCTCACTTTCTATGATTCGAACCTCTCCTGTGAGTATAGTTTTAGACTCCGATGCTTCACTTCAGGTTTACTGTATCCCTTGGACGTTCTTATTGACGATGAAACACAGAAATTGCATCGGAATTAAATTCAAAAGGCACAGTGCCGACCTAAGTAGAAGAGGACTAACACTCTCACTTTCTATGATTTGAACCTCTCCTGTGTGTCCAGTTTTAGATTCCGAAGCTTCACTTCAGGTTTACTGTATACCTTGCAGCTTCTTATTGACGATGAAACACAGAAATTGCATCGGAATTTAATTCAAAAGGCACAATGCCGTCTTAAGTACAAGAGGACTGACACTCTCACTTTCTATGATTTGAACCTCTCCTGTGAGTCCAGTTTTCGATTCCGATGCTTCACTTCAGGTTTACTGTATCCCTCGGACCTTCTAATTGACGATGAAACACAGAGTTTGCATCCGAATTGAATACAAAAGGTACAATGCCGACTTAAGTACAAGGGGACTAACACTCTAACTTTCTATGATTTGAACCTCTCCTGTGAGTCCAGTTTTAGATTCTGATGCTTCACTTCAGGTTTACTGTATCCCTTGGACCTTCTTAATGACGATGAAACACAGAAATTGCATCCGAATGTAATACAAAAATCACAATGGCGACTAAAGTACAAGAGGACTAACACTCTCACTTTCTATGATTTGAACATCTCCTGTGAGTCCAGTTTTAGATTCCAACGCTTCACTTCTGGTTTACTGTATCCCTTGGAACTTCTTATTGACGATGAAACACAGAAATTGCATCGGAATCAAATTCAAAACGCACAATGCCGACATAAGTAAAAGAGGACTGACACTCTCACTTTCTATGATTTGAACCTCTCCTGTGAGTCCAGTTTTAGATTCAGATGCTTCACTTCAGGTTTACTGTATACCTTGCACCTTCTTATTGTCGATGAAACACAGAGTTTGCATCCGAATTTAATACAAAAGGCACAATGGCGACTTAAGTACAAGAGGACTGACACTTTCACTTTCTATGATTTGAATCTCTCCTGTGAGTCCAGTTTTAGATTCCGATGCTTCACTTCAGGTTTACTGTATCCCTTGGACCTTCTTATTGTCGATGAAACACAGAAATTGCATCCGAAATTAATACAAAAGTCACAATAGTGACTTAAGTACAAGTGGACTGACACTCTCACTTTATATGATTTGAACCTCTCCTCTGAGTCCAGTTTTAGATTCCGATGCTTCACTTCAGGTTTACTGTATCCCTTGGACCATCTTATTGACGATGAAACACAGAAATTGCATCTGAATGTAATACAAATGGCACAATGTCGACTTAAGTACAAGAGGACTGCCACTGCCACTTTCTATGATTTGAACCTCTCCTGTGCGTCATGTTTTAGATTCCGATGCTTCACTTCAGGTTTACTGTATACCTTGCTCCTTCTTATTTACGATGAAACACAGAAATTCCATCCGAAGTTAATACAAAAGGCACAATGACGACTTAAGTACAAGAGGACTGACAGTCTAACTTTCTATGATTAGAACCTCTCCTGTGAGTCCAGTTTTAGATTCCGATGCTTCACTTCAGGTTTACTGTATACCTTTGACCTTCTTATTGACGATGAAACACAGAAATTTCATCCGAATTTAATACAAATGGCACAATGCCGACTTAAGTACAAGAGGACTGACACACTCACTTTCTATGATTTGAACCTCTCCTGTGAGTCCAGTTTTAGATTCCGATGCTTCACTTCAGGTTTACTGTATCCCTGGGACCTTCTTATTGACGATGAAACACAGAAATTGCATCCGAAATTAATACAAATGGCACAATGGTGACTTAAGTACAAGAGGACTGACACTCTCACTTTATATGATTTGAACCTCTCCTCTGAGTCCAGTTTTAGATTCCGATGCTTCACCTCAGGTTTACTGTATCCCTTGGACCTTCTTATTGACGATGAAACACAGAAATTGCATCCGAATTTAATACAAATGGCGCAATGCCGACTTAAGTACAAGAGGACTGACACTCTTACTTTCTATGATTCGAACCTCTCCTGTGAGTACAGTTTTAATTTCAGATGCTTCACTTCAGGTTTACTGTATCCCTTGGACGTTCTTATTGACGATGAAACACAGAAATTGCATCCGAATTTAATACAAATGGCGCAATGGCGACTTAAGTACAAGAGGACTGACACTCTCACTTTCTATGATTCGAACCTCTCCTGTGAGTACAGTTTTTATTTCCGATGCTTCACTTCAGGTTTACTGTATCCCTTGGACGTTCTTATTGTCGATGAAACACAGAAATTGCATCGGAATTAAATTCAAAAGGCACAGTGCCGACCTAAGTAGAAGAGGACTAACACTCTCACTTTCTCTGATTTGAACCTCTCCTGTGAGTCCAGTTTTAGATTCCGAAGCTTCACTTCAGGTTTACTGTATACCTTGCAGCTTCTTATTGACGATGAAACACAGAAATTGCATCGGAATTTAATTCAAAAAGCACAATGCCGTCTTAAGTACAATAGGACTGACACTCTCACTTTCTATGATTTGAACCTCTCCTGTGAGTCCAGTTTTAGATTCCGATGCTTCACTTCGGGTTTATTGTATCCCTCGGACCTTCTAATTGACGATGAAACACAGAGTTTGCATCCGAATTTAATACAAAGGTACAATGCCGACTTAAGTACGAGAGGACTGACACTCTAACTTTCTATGATTTGAACCTCTCCTGTGAGTCCAGTTTTAGATTCTGATGCTTCACTTCAGGTTTACTGTATCCCTTGGACCTTCTTATTGACATTGAAACACAGAAATTGCATCCGAATGTAATACAAAAATCACAATGGCAACTTAAGTACAAGAGGACTGACACTCTCACTTTCTATGATTTGAACATCTCCTGTGAGTCCAGTTTTAGATTCCGACGCTTCACTTCTGGTGTACTGTGTCCCTTGGAACTTCTTATTGACGATGAAACACAGAAATTGCATCGGAATCATATTCAAAACGCACAATGAAGACTTAAGTAAAAGAGGACTGACACTCTCACTTTCTATGATTTGAACATCTCCTGTGAGTCCAGTTTTAGATTCCGACGCTTCACTTCTGGTTTACTGTATCCCTTGGAACTTCTTATTGACGATGAAACACAGAAATTGCATCGGAATCAAACTCAAAACGCACAATGCCGACTTAGTGAAAGAGGACTGACACTCTCACTTTCTATGATTTGAACCTCTCCTGCGAGTCCAGTTTTAGATTCCATTGCTTCACTTCAGGTTTACTGTATCACTTGGACCTTCTTATTGACAAAGAAACATAGAAATTGCATCGGAATTAAATTCAAAAGGCACAATGCCGATTTAAGTACAAGAGGACTGACACTCTAACTTTCTATGATTCGAACCTCTCCTGTGAGTCCAGTTTTAGATTCCGATGCTTCACTTCAGGTTTACTGTATACCTTGCACCTTCTTATTGACGATGAAACACAGAGTTTGCATCCGAATTTAGTACAAACGGCACAATGCCGACTTAAATACAAGAGGACTGACAGTGTAACTTTCTATGATTTGAACCTCTCCTGTGAGTCCAGTTTTAGATTCCGATGCTTCACTTCAGGTTTACTGTATACCTTTGACCTTCTTATTGACGATAAAACACAGAAATTTCATCCGAATTTAATACAAATGGCACAATTCCGACTTAAGTACAAGAGGACTGACACACTCACTTTCTATGATTTGAACCACTCCTGTGAGTCCAGTTTTAGATTCCGATGCTTCACTTTAGGTTTACTGTATCCCTTGGACCTTCTTATTGACGATGAAACACAGAAATTGCATCCGAAATTAATACAAAAGTCACAATGGTGACTTAAGTACAAGAGGACTGACACTCTCACTTTATATGATTTGAATCTCTCGTCTGAGTCCAGTTTTAGATTCCGATGCGTCACCTCAGGTTTACTGTATCCCTTGGACCTTCTTATTGACAATGAAACTGAGAAATTGCATCCGAATTTAATACAAATGGCGCAATGCCGACTTAAGTACAAGAGGACTGACACTCTCACTTTCTATGATTCGAACCTCTCCAGTGAGTATAGTTTTAGACTCCGATGCTTCACTTCACGTTTACTGTATCCCTTAGACGTTCTTATTGACGATGAAACACAGAAATTGCATCGGAATTAAATTCAAAAGGCACAGTGCCGACCTAAGTAGAAGAGGACTAACACTCTCACTTTCTATGATTTGAACCTCTCCTGTGAGTCCAGTTTTAGATTCCGAAGCTTCACTTCAGGTTTACTGTATACCTTGCAGCTTCTTATTGACGATGAAACACAGAAATTGCATCGGAATTTAATTCAAAAGGCACAATGCCGTCTTAAGTACAAGAGGACTGACACTCTCACTTTCTATGATTTGAACCTCTCCTGTGATTCCAGTTTTAGATTCCGATGCTTCACTTCAGGTTTACTGTATCCCTCGGACCTTCTAATTGACGATAAAACACAGAGTTTGCATCCGAAATTAATACAAAAGTCACAATGGTGACTTAAGTACAAGAGGACTGACACTCTCACTTTATATGATTTGAATCTCTCCTGTGAGGTCAGATTTAGATTCCGATGCTCCACTTCAGGTTTAATGTATCCCTTGGACCGTCTTATTGACAATAAAACACGGAAATCGCATTCGAATTTAATACAAATGGTACAATGCCGACTTAAGTACAAGAGGACTGACACTCGCACTTTCTATGATTTGAACCTCTCCTGTGAGACCGGTTTTAAATTCCGATGCTTCACCTCAGGTTTACTGTATACCTTGCACTTTCTTATTGACGATGAAACATAGAAATTGCATTGGAGTTTAATACAAAAAGCACAATGACGACTTAAGTAAAAGAGGACTGACACTCAAACTTTCTATGACTTGAACCTCTCCTGTGAGTCCAGTTTTAGATTCCGATGCCTCACTTCAGGTTTAATGTATACCTTGCACCTTCTTATTGTCGATGAAACACAGAGTTTGCATCCGAATTTAATACAAAAGGCACAATGTCGACTTAAGTACAAGAGGACTGCCACTGCCACTTTCTATGATTTGAACCTCTCCTGTGAGTCCAGTTTTAGATTCCGATGCTTCACTTCAGGTTTACTGTATACCTTGCTCCTTCTTATTTACGATGAAACACAGAAATTCCATCCGAAGTTAATACAAAAGGCACAATGACGACTTAAGTACAAGAGGACTGACAGTCTAACTTTCTATGATTTGAACCTCTCCTGTGAGTCCAGTTTTAGATTCCGATGCTTCACTTCAGGTTTACTGTATACCTTTGACCTTCTTATTGACGATGAAACACAGAAATTTCATCCGAATTTAATACAAGTGGCACAATACCGACTTAAGTACAAGAGGACTGACACACTCACTTTCTATGATTTGAACCTCTCCTGTGAGTCCAGTTTTAGATTCCGATGCTTCACTTCAGGTTTACTGTATCCCTGGGACCTTCTTATTGACGATGAAACACAGAAATTGCATCCGAAATTAATACAAATGGCACAATGGTGACTTAAGTACAAGAGGACTGACACTCTCACTTTATATGATTTGAACCTCTCCTCTGAGTCCAGTTTTAGATTCCGATGCTTCACCTCAGGTTTACTGTATCCCTTGGACCTTCTTATTGACGATGAAACACAGAAATTGCATCCGAATTTAATACAAATGGCGCAATGCCGACTTAAGTACAAGAGGACTGACACTCTCACTTTCTATGATTCGAACCTCTCCTGTGAGTACAGTTTTAATTTCAGATGCTTCACTTCAGGTTTACTGTATCCCTTGGACGTTCTTATTGACGATGAAACACAGAAATTGCATCCGAATTTAATACAAATGGCGCAATGCCGACTTAAGTACAAGAGGACTGACACTCTCACTTTCTATGATTCGAACCTCTCCTGTGAGTACAGTTTTAATTTCCGATGCTTCACTTCAGGTTTACTGTATCCCTTGGACGTTCTTATTGACGATGAAACACAGAAATTGCATCGGAATTAAATTCAAAAGGCACAGTGTGACCTAAGTAGAAGAGGACTAACACTCTCACTTTCTCTGATTTGAACCTCTCCTGTGAGTCCAGTTTTAGATTCCGAAGCTTCACTTCAGGTTTACTGTATACCTTGCAGCTTCTTATTGACGATGAAACACAGAAATTGCATCGGAATTTAATTCAAAAAGCACAATGCCGTCTTAAGTACAATAGGACTGACACTCTCACTTTCTATGATTTGAACCTCTCCTGTGAGTCCAGTTTTAGATTCCGATGCTTCACTTCGGGTTTATTGTATCCCTCGGACCTTCTAATTGACGATGAAACACAGAGTTTGCATCCGAATTTAATACAAAGGTACAATGCCGACTTAAGTACGAGAGGACTGACACTCTAACTTTCTATGATTTGAACCTCTCCTGTGAGTCCAGTTTTAGATTCTGATGCTTCACTTCAGGTTTACTGTATCCCTTGGACCTTCTTATTGACATTGAAACACAGAAATTGCATCCGAATGTAATACAAAAATCACAATGGCGACTTAAGTACAAGAGGACTGACACTCTCACTTTCTATGATTTGAACATCTCCTGTGAGTCCAGTTATAGATTCCGACGCTTCACTTCTGGTGTACTGTGTCCCTTGGAACTTCTTATTGACGATGAAACACAGAAATTGCATCGGAATCATATTCAAAACGCACAATGAAGACTTAAGTAAAAGAGGACTGACACTCTCACTTTCTATGATTCGAACCTCTCCTGTTAGGTCAGATTTAGATTCCGATGCTTCACTTCAGGTTTACTGTATCCCTTGGACCTTCTTATTGACGATAAAACACAGAAATTGCATCCGAAATTAATACAAAAGTCACAATGGTGACTTAAGTACAAGAGGACTGACACTCTCACTTTATATGATTTGAACCTCTCCTGTGAGGTCAGATTTAGATTCCGATGCTTCACTTCAGGTTTAATGTATCCCTTGGACCGTCTTATTGACGATAAAACACGGAAATCGCATTCGAATTTAATACAAATGGTACAATGCCGACTTAAGTACGAGAGGACTGACACTCTAACTTTCTATGATTGGAACCTCTCCTGTGAGTCCAGTTTTAGATTCTGATGCTTCACTTCAGGTTTACTTTATCCCTTGGACCTTCTTATTGACATTGAAACACAGAAATTGCATCCGAATGTAATACAAAAATCACAATGGCGACTTAAGTACAAGAGGACTGACACTCGCACTTTCTACGATTTGAACATCTCCTGTGAGTCCAGTTTTAGATTCCGACGCTTCACTTCTGGTTTACTGTATCCCTTGGAACTTCTTATTGACGATGAAACACAGAAATTGCATCGGAATCAAACTCAAAACGCACAATGCCGACTTAGTGAAAGAGGACTGACACTCTCACTTTCTATGATTTGAACCTCTCCTGCGAGTCCAGTTTTAGATTCCATTGCTTCACTTCAGGTTTACTGTATCACTTGGACCTTCTTATTGACAAAGAAACATAGAAATTGCATCGGAATTAAATTCAAAAGGCACAATGCCGATTTAAGTACAAGAGGACTGACACTCTAACTTTCTATGATTCGAACCTCTCCTGTGAGTCCAGTTTTAGATTCCGATGCTTCACTTCAGGTTTACTGTATACCTTGCACCTTCTTATTGACGATGAAACACAGAGTTTGCATCCGAATTTAGTACAAACGGCACAATGCCGACTTAAATACAAGAGGACTGACAGTGTAACTTTCTATGATTTGAACATCTCCTGTGAGTCCAGTTTTAGATTCCGATGCTTCACTTCAGGTTTACTGTATACCTTTGACCTTCTTATTGACGATGAAACACAGAAATTTCATCCGAATTTAATACAAATGGCACAATTCCGACTTAAGTACAAGAGGACTGACACACTCACTTTCTATGATTTGAACCACTCCTGTGAGTCCAGTTTTAGATTCCGATGCTTCACTTTAGGTTTACTGTATCCCTTGGACCTTCTTATTGACGATGAAACACAGAAATTGCATCCGAAATTAATACAAAAGTCACAATGGTGACTTAAGTACAAGAGGACTGACACTCTCACTTTATATGATTTGAATCTCTCGTCTGAGTCCAGTTTTAGATTCCGATGCTTCACCTCAGGTTTACTGTATCCCTTGGACCTTCTTATTGACAATGAAACAGAGAAATTGCATCCGAATTTAATACAAATGGCGCAATGCCGACTTAAGTACAAGAGGACTGACACTCTCACTTTCTATGATTCGAACCTCTCCAGTGAGTATAGTTTTAGACTCCGATGCTTCACTTCAGGTTTAATGTATCCCTTAGACGTTCTTATTGACGATGAAACACAGAAATTGCATCGGAATTAAATTCAAAAGGCACAGTGCCGACCTAAGTAGAAGAGGACTAATACTCTCACTTTCTATGATTTGAACCTCTCCTGTGAGTCCAGTTTTAGATTCCGAAGCTTCACTTCAGGTTTACTGTATACCTTGCAGCTTCTTATTGACGATGAAACACAGAAATTGCATCGGAATTTAATTCAAAAGGCACAATGCCGTCTTAAGTACAAGAGGACTGACACTCTCACTTTCTATGATTTGAACCTCTCCTGTGATTCCAGTTTTAGATTCCGATGCTTCACTTCAGGTTTACTGTATCCCTCGGACCTTCTAATTGACGATAAAACACAGAGTTTGCATCCGAAATTAATACAAAAGTCACAATGGTGACTTAAGTACAAGAGGACTGACACTCTCACTTTATATGATTTGAACCTCTCCTGTGAGGTCAGATTTAGATTCCGATGCTTCACTTCAGGTTTAATGTATCCCTTGGACCGTCTTATTGACGATAAAACACGGAAATCGCATTCGAATTTAATACAAATGGTACAATGCCGACTTAAGTACAAGAGGACTGACACTCGCACTTTCTATGATTTGAACCTCTCCTGTGAGACCGGTTTTAAATTCCGATGTTTCACCTCAGGTTTACTGTATACCTTGCACTTTCTTATTGACGATGAAACATAGAAATTGCATTGGAGTTTAATACAAAAAGCACAATGACGACTTAAGTAAAAGAGGACTGACACTCAAACTTTCTATGATTTGAAACTCTGCTGTGAGTCCAGTTTTAGATTCCGATGCTTCACTTCAGGTTTACTGTATCCCTTGGACCTTCTTATTGACGATGAAACACAGAAATTGCATCCGAAATTAATACAAAAGTCACAATAGTGACTTAAGTACAAGAGGACTGACACTCTCACTTTATATGATTTGAACCTCTCCTCTGAGTCCAGTTTTAGATTCCGATGCTTCTTTTCAGGTTTACTGTATACCTTGCACCTTCTTATTGTCGATGAAACACAGAGTTTGCATCCGAATTTAATACAAAAGGCTCAATGTCGACTTAAGTACAAGAGGACTGCCACTGCCACTTTCTATGATTTGAACCTCTCCTGTGAGTCCAGTTTTAGATTCCGATGCTTCACTTCAGGTTTACTGTATACCTTGCTCCTTCTTATTTACGATGAAACACAGAAATTCCATCCGAAGTTAATACAAAAGGCACAATGACGACTTAAGTACAAGAGGACTGACAGTCTAACTTTCTATGATTTGAACCTCTCCTGTGAGTCCAGTTTTAGATTCCGATGCTTCACTTCAGGTTTACTGTATACCTTTGACCCTCTTATTGACGATGAAACACAGAAATTTCATCCGAATTTAATACAAATGGCACAATACCGACTTAAGTACAAGAGGACTGACACACTCACTTTCTATGATTTGAACCTCTCCTGTGAGTCCAGTTTTAGATTCCGATGCTTCACTTCAGGTTTACTGTATCCCTGGGACCTTCTTATTGACGATGAAACACAGAAATTGCATCCGAAATTAATACAAATGGCACAATGGTGACTTAAGTACAAGAGGACTGACACTCTCACTTTATATGATTTGAACCTCTCCTCTGAGTCCAGTTTTAGATTCCGATGCTTCACCTCAGGTTTACTGTATCCCTTGGACCTTCTTATTGACGATGAAACACAGAAATTGCATCCGAATTTAATACAAATGGCGCAATGCCGACTTAAGTACAAGAGGACTGACACTCTCACTTTCTATGATTCGAACCTCTCCTGTGAGTACAGTTTTAATTTCAGATGCTTCACTTCAGGTTTACTGTATCCCTTGGACGTTCTTATTGACGATGAAACACAGAAATTGCATCCGAATTTAATACAAATGGCGCAATGCCGACTTAAGTACAAGAGGACTGACACTCTCACTTTCTATGATTCGAACCTCTCCTGTGAGTACAGTTTTAATTTCCGATGCTTCACTTCAGGTTTACTGTATCCCTTGGACGTTCTTATTGACGATGAAACACAGAAATTGCATCGGAATTAAATTCAAAAGGCACAGTGTGACCTAAGTAGAAGAGGACTAACACTCTCACTTTCTCTGATTTGAACCTCTCCTGTGAGTCCAGTTTTAGATTCCGAAGCTTCACTTCAGGTTTACTGTATAGCTTGCAGCTTCTTATTGACGATGAAACACAGAAATTGCATCGGAATTTAATTCAAAAAGCACAATGCCGTCTTAAGTACAATAGGACTGACACTCTCACTTTCTATGATTTGAACCTCTCCTGTGAGTCCAGTTTTAGATTCCGATGCTTCACTTCGGGTTTATTGTATCCCTCGGACCTTCTAATTGACGATGAAACACAGAGTTTGCATCCGAATTTAATACAATGGTACAATGCCGACTTAAGTACGAGAGGACTGACACTCTAACTTTCTATGATTTGAACCTCTCCTGTGAGTCCAGTTTTAGATTCTGATGCTTCACTTCAGGTTTACTGTATCCCTTGGACCTTCTTATTGACATTGAAACACAGAAATTGCATCCGAATGTAATACAAAAATCACAATGGCGACTTAAGTACAAGAGGACTGACACTCTCACTTTCTATGATTTGAACATCTCCTGTGAGTCCAGTTTTAGATTCCGACGCTTCACTTCTGGTGTACTGTGTCCCTTGGAACTTCTTATTGACGATGAAACACAGAAATTGCATCGGAATCATATTCAAAACGCACAATGAAGACTTAAGTAAAAGAGGACTGACACTCTCACTTTCTATGATTCGAACCTCTCCTGTTAGGTCAGATTTAGATTCCGATGCTTCACTTCAGGTTTACTGTATCCCTTGGACCTTCTTATTGACGATGAAACACAGAAATTGCATCCGAAATTAATACAAAAGTCACAATGGTGACTTAAGTACAAGAGGACTGACACTCTCACTTTATATGATTTGAACCTCTCCTGTGAGGTCAGATTTAGATTCCGATGCTTCACTTCAGGTTTAATGTATCCCTTGGACCGTCTTATTGACGATAAAACACGGAAATCGCATTCGAATTTAATACAAATGGTACAATGCCGACTTAAGTACGAGAGGACTGACACTCTAACTTTCTATGATTGGAACCTCTCCTGTGAGTCCAGTTTTAGATTCTGATGCTTCACTTCAGGTTTACTGTATCCCTTGGACCTTCTTATTGACATTGAAACACAGAAATTGCATCCGAATGTAATACAAAAATCACAATGGCGACTTAAGTACAAGAGGACTGACACTCGCACTTTCTATGATTTGAACCTCTCCTGTGAGACCGGTTTTAAATTCCGATGCTTCACCTCAGGTTTACTGTATACCTTGCACTTTCTTATTGACGATGAAACATAGAAATTGCATTGGAGTTTAATACAAAAAGCACAATGACGACTTAAGTAAAAGAGGACTGACACTCAAAATTTCTATTAATTGAAACTCTCCTGTGAGTCCAGTTTTAGATTCCGATGCTTCACTTCAGGTTTACTGTATCCCTTGGACCTTCTTATTGACGATGAAACACAGAAATTGCATCTGAATGTAATACAAATGGCACAATGTCGACTTAAGTACAAGAGGACTGACACTCTCACTTTCTATGATTTGAACCTCTCCTGTGAGTCCAGTTTTAGATTCCGATGCTTCACTTCAGATTTACTGTATCCCTCGGACCTTCTAATTGACGATGAAACACAGAGTTTGCATCCGAATTTAATGCAAAAGGTACAATGCGGACTTAAGTACAAGAGGACTGACACTCTAACTTTCTATGATTTGAACCTCTCCTGTGAGTCCAGTTTTAGATTCTGATGCTTCACTTCAGGTTTACTGTATCCCTTGGACATTCTTATTGACGATGAAACACAGAAATTGCATCCGAATGTAATACAAAAATCACAATGGCGACTTAAGTACAAGAGGACTGACACTCTCACTTACTACGATTTGAACATCTCCTGTGAGTCCAGTTTTAGATTCCGACGCTTCACTTCTGGTTTACTGTATCCCTTGGAACTTCTTATTGACGATGAAACACAGAAATTGCATCGGAATCAAACTCAAAACGCACAATGCCGACTTAGTGAAAGAGGACTGACACTCTCACTTTCTATGATTTGAACCTCTCCTGCGAGTCCAGTTTTAGATTCCATTGCTTCACTTCAGGTTTACTGTATCACTTGGACCTTCTTATTGACAAAGAAACATAGAAATTGCATTGGAATTAAATTCAAAAGGCACAATGCCGATTTAAGTACAAGAGGACTGACACTCTAACTTTCTATGATTCGAACCTCTCCTGTGAGTCCAGTTTTAGATTCCGATGCTTCACTTCAGGTTTACTGTATACCTTGCACCTTCTTATTGACGATGAAACACAGAGTTTGCATCCGAATTTAGTACAAACGGCACAATGCCGACTTAAATACAAGAGGACTGACAGTGTAACTTTCTATGATTTGAACCTCTCCTGTGAGTCCAGTTTTAGATTCCGATGCTTCACTTCAGGTTTACTGTATACCTTTGACCTTCTTATTGACGATGAAACACAGAAATTTCATCCGAATTTAATACAAATGGCACAATTCCGACTTAAGTACAAGAGGACTGACACACTCACTTTCTATGATTTGAACCACTCCTGTGAGTCCAGTTTTAGATTCCGATGCTTCACTTTAGGTTTACTGTATCCCTTGGACCTTCTTATTGACGATGAAACACAGAAATTGCATCCGAAATTAATACAAAAGTCACAATGGTGACTTAAGTACAAGAGGACTGACACTCTCACTTTATATGATTTGAATCTCTCGTCTGAGTCCAGTTTTAGATTCCGATGCTTCACCTCAGGTTTACTGTATCCCTTGGACCTTCTTATTGACGATGAAACAGAGAAATTGCATCCGAATTTAATACAAATGGCGCAATGCCGACTTAAGTACAAGACGACTGACACTCTCACTTTCTATGATTCGAACCTCTCCAGTGAGTATAGTTTTAGACTCCGATGCTTCACTTCAGGTTTACTGTATCCCTTAGACGTTCTTATTGACGATGAAACACAGAAATTGCATCGGAATTAAATTCAAAAGGCACAGTGCCGACCTAAGTAGAAGAGGACTAACACTCTCACTTTCTATGATTTGAACCTCTCCTGTGAGTCCAGTTTTAGATTCCGAAGCTTCACTTCAGGTTTACTGTATACCTTGCAGCTTCTTATTGACGATGAAACACAGAAATTGCATCGGAATTTAATTCAAAAGGCACAATGCCGTCTTAAGTACAAGAGGACTGACACTCTCACTTTCTATGATTTGAACCTCTCCTGTGAGTCCAGTTTTAGATTCCGATGCTTCACTTCAGGTTTACTGTATCCCTCGGACCTTCTAATTGACGATAAAACACAGAGTTTGCATCCGAAATTAATACAAAAGTCACAATGGTGACTTAAGTACAAGAGGACTGACACTCTCACTTTATATGATTTGAACCTCTCCTGTGAGGTCAGATTTAGATTCCGATGCTTCACTTCAGGTTTAATGTATCCCTTGGACCGTCTTATTGACGATAAAACACGGAAATCGCATTCGAATTTAATACAAATGGTACAATGCCGACTTAAGTACAAGAGGGCTGACACTCGCACTTTCTATGATTTGAACCTCTCCTGTGAGACCGGTTTTAAATTCCGATGCTTCACCTCAGGTTTACTGTATACCTTGCACTTTCTTATTGACGATGAAACATAGAAATTGCATTGGAGTTTAATACAAAAAGCACAATGACGACTTAAGTAAAAGAGGACTGACACTCAAACTTTCTATGATTTGAAACTCTCCTGTGAGTCCAGTTTTAGATTCCGATGCTTCACTTCAGGTTTACTGTATCCCTTGGACCTTCTTATTGACGATGAAACACAGAAATTGCATCTGAATGTAATACAAATTTCACAATGTCGACTTAAGTACAAGAGGACTGACACTCTCACTTTCTATGATTTGAACCTCTCCTGTGAGTCCAGTTTTAGATTCCGATGCTTCACTTCAGATTTACTGTATCCCTCGGACCATCTAATTGACGATGAAACACAGAGTTTGCATCCGAATTTAATACAAAAGGTACAATGCGGACTTAAGTACAAGAGGACTGACTCTCTAACTTTCTATGATTTGAACCTCTCCTGTGAGTCCAGTTTTAGATTCTGATGCTTCACTTCAGGTTTACTGTATCCCTTGGACATTCTTATTGACGATGAAACACAGAAATTGCATCCGAATGTAATACAAAAATCACAATGGCGACTTAAGTACAAGAGGACTGACACTCTCACTTTCTACGATTTGAACATCTCCTTAGAGTCCAGTTTTAGATTCCGACGCTTCACTTCTGGTTTACTGTATCCCTTGGAACTTCTTATTGACGATGAAACACAGAAATTGCATCGGAATCAAACTCAAAACGCACAATGCCGACTTAGTGAAAGAGGACTGACACTCTCACTTTCTATGATTTGAACCTCTCCTGCGAGTCCAGTTTTAGATTCCATTGCTTCACTTCAGCTTTACTGTATCACTTGGACCGTCTTATTGACAAAGAAACATAGAAATTGCATCGGAATTAAATTCAAAAGGCACAATGCCGATTTAAGTACAAGAGGACTGACACTCTAACTTTCTATGATTCGAACCTCTCCTGTGAGTATAGTTTTAGACTCCGATGCTTCACTTCAGGTTTACTGTATACCTTTGACCTTCTTATTGACGATGAAACACAGAAATTTCATCCGAATTTAATACAAATGGCACAATTCCGACTTAAGTACAAGAGGACTGACACACTCACTTTCTATGATTTGAACCACTCCTGTGAGTCCAGTTTTGAATTCCGATGCTTCACTTTAGGTTTACTGTATCCCTTGGACCTTCTTATTGACGATGAAACACAGAAATTGCATCCGAAATTAATACAAAAGTCACAATGGTGACTTAAGTACAAGAGGACTGACACTCTCACTTTATATGATTTGAATCTCTCGTCTGAGTCCAGTTTTAGATTCCGATGCTTCACCTCAGGTTTACTGTATCCCTTGGACCTTCTTATTGACGATGAAACAGAGAAATTGCATCCGAATTTAATACAAATGGCGCAATGCCGACTTAAGTACAAGAGGACTGACACTCTCACTTTCTATGATTCGAACCTCTCCAGTGAGTATAGTTTTAGACTCCGATGCTTCACTTCAGGTTTACTGTATCCCTTAGACGTTCTTATTGACGATGAAACACAGAAATTGCATCGGAATTAAATTCAAAAGGCACAGTGCCAACCTAAGTAGAAGAGGACTAACACTCTCACTTTCTATGATTTGAACCTCTCCTGTGAGTCCAGTTTTAGATTCCGAAGCTTCACTTCAGGTTTACTGTATACCTTGCAGCTTCTTATTGACGATGAAACACAGAAATTGCATCGGAATTTAATTCAAAAGGCACAATGCCGTCTTAAGTACAAGAGGACTGACACTCTCACTTTCTATGATTTGAACCTCTCCTGTGAGTCCAGTTTTAGATTCCGATGCTTCACTTCAGGTTTACTGTATCCCTCGGACCTTCTAATTGACGATAAAACACAGAGTTTGCATCCGAATTTAATACAAAAGGTACAATGCCGACTTAAGTACAAGAGGACTGACACTCTCACTTTCTATGATTCGAACCTCTCCTGTGAGTATAGTTTTAGACTCCGATGCTTCACTTCAGGTTTACTGTATCCCTTAGACGTTCTTATTGACGATGAAACACAGAAATTGCATCGGAATTAAATTCAAAAGGCACAGTGCCGACCTAAGTAGAAGAGGACTAACACTCTCACTTTCTATGATTTGAACCTCTCCTGTGAGTCCAGTTTTAGATTCCGAAGCTTCACTTCAGGTTTACTGTATACCTTGCAGCTTCTTATTGACGATGCAACACAGAAATTGCATCGGAATTTAATTCAAAAGGCACAATGCCGTCTTAAGTACAAGAGGACTGACACTCTCACTTTCTATGATTTGAACCTCTCCTGTGAGTCCAGTTTTAGATTCCGATGCTTCACTTCAGGTTTACTGTATCCCTCGGACCTTCTAATTGACGATGAAACACAGAGTTTGCATCCGAATTTAATACAAAAGGTACAATGCCGACATAAGTACAAGGGGACTGACACTCTAACTTTCTATGATATGAACCTCTCTTGTGAGTCCAGTTTTAGATTCTGATGCTTCACTTCCGGTTTACTGTATCCCTTGGACCTTCTTATTGACGATGAAACACAGAAATTGCATCCGAATGTAATACAAAAATCACAATGGCGACTTAAGTACAAGAGGACTAACACTCTCACTTTCTATGATTTGAACATCTCCTGTGAGTCCAGTTTTAGATTCCGACGCTTCACTTCTGGTTTACTGTATCCCTTGGAACTTCTTATTGACGATGAAACACAGAAATTGCATCGGAATCAAATTCAAAACGCACAATGCCGACATAAGTAAAAGAGGACTGACACTCTCACTTTCTATGATTTGAACCTCTCCTGTGAGTCCAGTTTTAGATTCCATTGCTTCACTTCAGGTTTACTGTATGCCTTGGACCTTCTTATTGACGATGAAACACAGAAATTGCATCGGAATTAAATTCAAAAGGCACAATGCCGATTTAAGTACAAGAGGACTGACACTCTAACTTTCTATGATTTGAACCTCTCCTGTGAGTCCAGTTTTAGATTCAGATGCTTCACTTCAGGTTTACTGTATACCTTGCACCTTCTTATTGACGATGAAACACAGAGTTTGCATCCGAATTTAATACAAAAGGCACAATGGCGACTTAAGTACAAGAGGACTGACACTTTCACTTTCTATGATTTGAATCTCTCCTGTGAGTCCAGTTTTAGATTCCGATGCTTCACTTCAGGTTTACTGTATCCCTTGGACCTTCTTATTGACGATGAAACACAGAAAT
Organism: Schistocerca americana; assembly: GCF_021461395.2. Classification (NCBI taxonomy): domain Eukaryota; kingdom Metazoa; phylum Arthropoda; class Insecta; order Orthoptera; family Acrididae; genus Schistocerca; species Schistocerca americana. The sequence continues at coordinate 6,651,754 of NC_060128.1, read as the reverse complement.
TGCATCCGAAATTAATACAAAAGTCACAATAGTGACTTAAGTACAAGAGGACTGACACTCTCACTTTATATGATTTGAACCTCTCCTCTGAGTCCCGTTTTTGATTCCGATGCTTCACCTCAGGTTTACTGTATCCCTTGGACCTTCTTATTGACGATGACTCACAGAAATTGCATCCGAATTTAATACAAATGGCGCAATGCCGACTTAAGTACAAGAGGACTGACACTCTCACTTTCTATGATTCGAACCTCTCCTGTGAGTACAGTTTTAGATTCCGATGCTTCACTTCAGGTATACTGTATCCCTTGGACGTTCATATTGACGATGGAACACAGAAATTGCATCGGAATTAAATTCAAAAGGCACAGTGCCGACCTAAGTAGAAGAGGACTAACACTCTCACTTTCTATGATTTGAACCTCTCCTGTGAGTCTAGTTTTAGATTCCGAAGCTTCACTTCAGGTTTACTGTATACCTTGCAGCTTCTTATTGACGACAAAACACAGAAATTGCATACGAATTTAATACAAATGGCACAATGCCGACTTAAGTGCAAGAGGACTGACACTCTCACTTTCTATGATTCGAACCTCTCCTGTGAGGTCAGATTTAGATTCCGATGCTTCACTTCAGGTTTACTGTATACCTTGCACCTTCTTATTGACGATGAAACTCCTAAAATGCATCGGAATTAAATTCAAAAGGCACAATGCCGTCTTAAGTACAAGAGGACTGACACTCTAACTTTCTATGATTTGAACCTCTCCTGTGAGTCCAGTTTTAGGTTCCATTGCTTCACTTCAGGTTTACTGTATCCCTTGGACCTTCTTATTGACGATGAAACACAGAAATTGCATCGGAATTAAATTCAAAAGGCACAATGCCGATTTAAGTACAAGAGGACTGACACCCTAACTTTCTATGATTTGAACATCTCCTGTGAGTCCAGTTCTAGATTCCGATGCTTCACTTCAGGTTTACTGTATCCCATGGACCTTCTTATTGACTATGAAACACAGAAATAGCATCGGAATTAAATTTAAAACGCACAATGCCGACTTAGGTAGAAGAGGACTGACACTCTCACTTTCTATGATTTGAAACTCTCCTGTGAGTCCAGTTTTAGATTCCGATGCTTCACTTCAGGTTTACTGTATCCTTTGGACCTTCTTATTGACAATGAAACACAGAAATAGCATCGGAATTAAATTAAAAAGGCACAATGCCGACTTAAGTACAAGAGGACTGACACTCTAACTTTTTATGATTTGAACCTCTCCTGTGGGTCCAGGTTTAGATTCCGATGCTTCACTTCAGGTTTACTGTATCCCTTGGACCTTCTTATTGACGATGGAACACAGAGTTTGAATCCGAATTTAATACAAAAGGCACAATGCCGACTTAAAAACAAGAGGACTGACACTTTAACTTTCGATGATTTGAATCTCTCCTGAGGGTCCAGTTTTAGATTCCGATGCTTTACTTCAGGTTTACTGTATCCCTTGGACCTTCTTATTGACGATGAAAACAGAAATTGCATCCGAATTTAATACAAATGGCACAATGGCGACTTAAGTACAAGAGGACTGACACTCTCACTTTCTATGATTTGAACCTCCCCTGTGAGTCCAGTTTTAGTTTCCGATGCTTCACATCAGGTTTACTGTATCCCTTGGACCTTCTTATTGACGACGAAACACAGAAATTGCATACGAATTTAATACAAATGGCACAATGCCGACTTAAGTACAAGAGGACTGACACTCTCACTTTCTATGATTCGAACCTCTCCTGTGAGGTCAGATTTAGATTCCGATGCTTCACTTCAGGTTTACTGTATACCTTGCACCTTCTTATTGACGATGAAACTCCTAAAATACATCGGAATTAAATTCAAAAGGCACAATGCCGTCTTAAGTACAAGAGGACTGACACTCTAACGTTCTATGATTTGAACCTCTCCTGTGAGTCCAGTTTTAGGTTCCATTACTGCACTTCAGGTTTACTGTATCCCTTGGACCTTCTTATTGATGATGAAACACAGAAATTGCATCAGAATTAAATTCAAAAGGCACAATGCCGATTTAAGTACAAGAGGACTGACACTCTAATTTTCTATGATTTGAACCTCTCCTGTGAGTCCAGTTTTAGATTCCGATGCTTCACTTCAGGTTTACTGTATCCCTTGGACCTTCTTATTGACGATGAAACACAGAGTTTGCATCCGAATTTAATACTAATGGTACAATGCCGACTTAAGTACATGAGGACTGAGACTCGCACTTTCTATGATTTGAACCTCTCCTGTGAGACCGGTTTTAAATTCCGATGCTTCACTTCAGGTTTACTCTATACCTTGCACCTTCTTATTGACGATGAAACATAGAAATTGCCTTGGAATTTAATACAAAAGGCAGAATGATGACTTAAGTAAAAGAGGACTGACACTCTAACTTTCTATGATTTGAAACTCTCCTGTCAGTCCAGTTTTAGATTCCGATGCTTCACTTCAAGTTTTCTCTATCCCATGGACCTTCTTATTGACGATGAAACACAGAAATTTCATCTGAATGTAATACAAATGGCACATTGTCGACTTAAGTACAAGAGGACTGACACTCTCACTTTCTATGATTTGAACCTCTCCTGTGAGTCCAGTTTTAGATTCCGATGCTTCACTTCAGGTTTACTGTATACCTTGCTCCTTCTTATTTACGATGAAACACAGAAATTCCATCCGAATTTAATACAAAAGGCTCAATGCCGACTTAAGTACAAGTGGACTGACAGTCTAACTTTCTATGATTTGAACCTCTCCTGTGAGTCCAGTTTTAGATTCCGATGCTTCACTTCAGGTTTACTGTATACCTTTGACCTTCTTATTGACGATGCAACACAGAAATTTCATCCGAATTTAATACAAATGGCACAATGCCGACTTAAGTACAAGAGGACTGACACACTCACTTTCTATGATTTGAACCTCTCCTGTGAGTCCAGTTTTAGATTCCAATGCTTCACTTCAGGTTTACTGTATCCCTTGGACCTTCTTATTGACGATGAAACACAGAAATTGCATCCGAAATTAATACAAAAGTCACAATGGTGACTTAAGTACAAGAGGACTGACACTCTCATTTTATATGATTTGAACCTCTCCTTTGAGTCCAGTTTTAGATTGCGATGCTTCACCTCAGGTTTACTGTATCCCTTGGACCTTCTTATTGACGATGAAACACGGAAATTGCATCCGAATTTAATACAAAAGGCGCAATGCCGACTTAAGTACAAGAGGACTGACACTCTCACTTTCTATGATTCGAACCTCTCCTGTGAGTACAGTTTTAGATTCCGATGCTTCATTTCTGGTTTACTGTATCCCTTGGACGTTCTTATTGACGATGAAACACAGAAATTGCATCGGAATTAAATACAAAAGGCACAGTGCCGACCTAAGTAGAAGAGGACTAACACTCTCACTTTCTATGATTTGAACCTCTCCTGTGAGTCCAGTTTTAGATTCCGAAGCTTCACTTCAGGTTTACTGTATACCTTGCAGCTTCTTATTGACGATGAAACACAGAAATTGCATCGGAATTTAATTCAAAAGGCACAATGCCGTCTTAAGTACTAGAGGACTGACACTCTCACTTTCTGTGATTTGAACCTCACCTGTGAGTCCAGTTTTAGATTCCGATGCTTCACTTCAGGTTTACTGTATCCCTCGGACCTTCTAATTGACGATGAAACACAGAGTTTGCATCCGAATTTAATACAAAAGGTACAATGCCGACTTAAGTACAAGAGGACTGACACTCTAACTTTCTATGATTTGAACCTCTCCTGTGAGTCCAGTTTTAGATTCTGATGCTTCACTTCAGATTTACTGTATCCCTTGGACCTTCTTATTGACGATGAAACACAGAAATTTCATCCGAATGTAATACAAAAATCACAATGGCGACTTAAGTACAAGAGGACTGACACTCTCACTTTGTATGATTTGAACATCTCCTGTGAGTCCAGTTTTAGATTCCGACGCTTCACTTCTGGTTTACTGTATCCCTTGGAACTTCTTATTGACGATGAAACACAGATATTGCATCGGAATCAAATTCAAAACGCACAATGCCGACTTAAGTAAAAGAGGACTCACACTCTCACTTTCTATGATTTGAACCTCTCCTGTGAGTCCAGTTTTAGATTCCATTGCTTCACTTCAGGTTTACTGTACCCTTGGACCTTCTTATTGACGATGAAACACAGAAATTGCATCGGAATTAAATTCAAAAGGCACAATGCCGTCTTAAGTACTAGAGGACTGACACTCTCACTTTCTGTGATTTGAACCTCACCTGTGAGTCCAGTTTTAGATTCCGATGCTTCACTTCAGGTTTACTGTATCCCTCGGACCTTCTAATTGACGATGAAACACAGAGTTTGCATCCGAATTTAATACAAAAGGTACAATGCCGACTTAAGTACAAGAGGACTGACACTCTAACTTTCTATGATTTGAACCTCTCCTGTGAGTCCAGTTTTAGATTCCGATGCTTCACTTCAGGTTTACTGTATACCTTGCACCTTCTTATTGACGATGAAACACAGAGTTTGCATCCGAATTTAATACAAAAGGCACAATGCCGACTTAAGTACAAGAGGACTGACACTCTAACTTTCTATGATTTGAACCTCTCCTGTGAGTCCAGTTTTGGATTCCGATGCTTCACTTCAGGTTTACTGTATCCCTTGGACCTTCTTATTGACGATGAAACACAGAAATTGCATCCGAAATTAATACAAAAGTCACAATGGTGACTTAAGTACAAGAGGACTGACACTCTCACTTTATATGATTTGAACCTCTCCATTGAGTCCAGTTTTAGATTCCGATGCTTCACCTCAGGTTTACAGTATCCCTTGGACCTTCTTATTGACGATGAAACACAGAAATTGCATCCGAATTTAATACAAATGGCGCAATGACGACTTAAGTACAAGAGGACTGACACTCTCACTTTCTATGATTCGAATCTCTCCTGTGAGTACAGTTTTGGATTCCGATGCTTCATTTCAGGTTTACTGTATCCCTTGGACGTTCTTATTGACGATGAAACACAGAAATTGCATCGGAATTAAATTCAAAAGGCACAGTGCCGACCTAAGTAGAAGAGGACTAACACTTTCACTTTCTATGATTTGAACCTCTCCTGTGAGTCCAGTTTTAGATTCCGATGCTTCACTTCTGGTTTACTGTATACCTTGCAGCTTCTTATTGACGATGAAACACAGAAATTGCATCGGAATTTAATTCAAAAGGCACAATGCCGTCTTAAGTACTAGAGGACTGACAGTCTCACTTTCTATGATTTGAAATTCACCTGTGAGTCCAGTTTTAGATTCCGATGCCTCACTTCAGGTTCACTGTATCCCTCGGACCTTGTAATTGACGATGAAACACAGAGTTTGCATCCGAATTTAATACAAAAGGTACAATGCCGACTTAAGTACAAGAGGACTGACACTCTAACTTTCTATGATTTGAACCTCTCCTGTGAGTCCAGTTTTAGATTCTGATGCTTCACTTCAGGTTTACTGTATCCCTAGGACCTTCTTATTGACGATGAAACACAGAAATTGCATCCGAATGTAATACAAAAATCACAATGGCGACTTAAGTACAAGAGGACTGACACTCTCACTTCCTATGATTTGAACATCTCCTGTGAGTCCAGTTTTAGATTCCGACGCTTCACTTCTGGTTTACTGTATCCCTTGGAACTTCTTATTGACGATGAAACACAGAAATTGCATCGGAATCAAATTCAAAACGCACAATGCCGACTTAAGTAAAAGAGGACTGACACTCTCACTTTCTATGATTTGAACCTCTCCTGTGAGTCCAGTTTTAGATTCCATTGCTTCACTTCAGGTTTACTGTATCCCTTGGACCTTCTTATGGACGATGAAACACAGAAATTGCATCGGAATTAAATTCAAAAGGCACAATGCCGATTTAAGTACAAGAGGACTGACACTCTAACTTTCTATGATTTGAACCTCTCCTGTGAGTCCAGTTTTGGATTCCGATGCTTCACTTCAGGTTTACTGTATCCCTTGGACCTTCTTATTGACGATGAAACACAGAAATTGCATCCGAATTTAATACAAATGGCACAATGCCGACTTAAGTACAAGAGGGCTGACACTCTCACTTTCTATGATTCGAACCTCTCTTGTGAGGTCAGATTTAGATTCCGATGCTTCACTTCAGGTTTAATGTATGCCTTGTACCTTCTTATTGACGATAAAACACGGAAATCGCATCCGAATTTAATACAAATGGTACAATGCCGACTTATGTACAAGAGGACTGACACTCGCACTTTCTATGATTTGAACCTCTCCTGTGAGACCGGTTTTAAATTCCGATGCTTCACTTCAGGTGTACTGTATACCTTGCACCTTCTTATTGACGATGAAACATAGAATTTGCATTGGAATTTAATACAAAAGGCACAATGACGACTTAAGTAAAAGTGGACTGACACTCTAACTTTCTATGATTTGAAACTCTCCTGTGAGTCCAGTTTTAGATTCCGATGCTTCACTTCAGGTTTACTGTATCCCTTGGACGTTCTTATTGACGATGAAACACAGAAATTGCATCCGAAATTAATACAAAAGGCACAATGCCGACTTAAGTACAAGAGGACTGACACTCTAACTTTCTATGTTTTGAACCTCTCCTCTGAGTCCAATTTTAGATTCCGATGCTCCACCTCAGGTTTACTGTATCTCTTGGACCTTCTTATTGACGATGAAACACAGAGATTGCATCCGAATTTAATACAAATGGCGCAATGCCGACTTAAGTACAAGAGGACTGACACTCTCACTTTCTATGATTCGAACCTCTCCTGTGAGTACAGTTTTAGATTCCGATGCTTCACTTCAGGTTTACTGTATACCTTGGACGTTCTTATTGACGATGAAACACAGAAATTGCATCGGAATTAAATTCAAAAGGCACAGTGCCGACCTAAGTAGAAGAGGACTAACACTCTCACTTTCTATGATTTGAACCTCTCCTGTGAGTCCAGTTTTAGATTCCGAAGCTTCACTTCAGGTTTACTGTATACATTGCAGCTTCTTATTGACGATGAAACACAGAATTTGCATCGGAATTTAATTCAAAAGGCACAATGCCGTCTTAAGTACAAGAGAACTGACACTCTCACTTTCTATGATTTGAACCTCTCCTGTGAGTCCAGTTTTAGATTCCGATGCTTCACTTCAGGTTTACTGTATCCCTCGGACCTTCTAATTGACGATGAAACACAGAGTTTGCATCCGAATTTAATACAAAAGGTACAATGCGGACTTAAGTACAAGAGGACTGACACTCTAACTTTCTATGATTTGAACCTCTCCCGTGAGTCCAGTTTTAGATTCCGATGCTTCACTTCAGGTTTACTGTATACCTTGCACCTTCTTATTGACGATGAAACACAGAGTTTGCATCCGAATTTAATACAAAAGGCACAATGCCGACTTAAGTACAAGAGGACTGACACTCTAACTTTCTATAATTTGAACCTCTCCTGTTAGTCCAGTTTTGGAATCCGATGCTTCACTTCAGGTTTACTGTATTCCTTGGAACTTCTTATTGACGATGAAACACAGAAATTGCATCCGAAATTAATACAAAAGTCACAATGGTGACTTAAGTACAAGAGGACTGACACTCTCACTTTATATGATTTGAACCTCTCCTCTGAGTCCAGTTTTACATTCCGATGCTTCACCTCAGGTTTACTGTATCCCTTGGACCTTCTTATTGACGATGAAACACAGAAATTGCATCGGAATCAAATTCAAAACGCACATTGCCGACTGAAGTAAAAGAGGACTGACACTCTCACTTTCTATGATTTGAACCTCTCCTGTAAGTCCAGTTTTAGATTCCATTGCTTCACTTCAGGTGTACTGTATACCTTGCACCTTCTTATTGACGATGAAACATAGAATTTGCATTGGAATTTAATACAAAAGGCACAATGACGACTTAAGTAAAAGTGGACTGACACTCTAACTTTCTATGATTTGAAACTCTCCTGTGAGTCCAGTTTTAGATTCCGATGCTTCACTTCAGGTTTACTGTATCCCTTGGACCTTCTTATTGACGATGAAACACAGAAATTGCATCCGAAATTAATACAAAAGGCACAATGCCGACTTAAGTACAAGAGGACTGACACTCTAACTTTCTATGTTTTGAACCTCTCCTCTGAGTCCAATTTTAGATTCCGATGCTCCACCTCAGGTTTACTGTATCTCTTGGACCTTCTTATTGACGATGAAACACAGAGATTGCATCCGAATTTAATACAAATGGCGCAATGCCGACTTAAGTACAAGAGGACTGACACTCTCACTTTCTATGATTCGAACCTCTCCTGTGAGTACAGTTTTAGATTCCGATGCTTCACTTCAGGTTTACTGTATACCTTGGACGTTCTTATTGACGATGAAACACAGAAATTGCATCGGAATTAAATTCAAAAGGCACAGTGCCGACCTAAGTAGAAGAGGACTAACACTCTCACTTTCTATGATTTGAACCTCTCCTCTGAGTCCAGTTTTAGATTCCGAAGCTTCACTTCAGGTTTACTGTATACATTGCAGCTTCTTATTGACGATGAAACACAGAATTTGCATCGGAATTTAATTCAAAAGGCACAATGCCGTCTTAAGTACAAGAGAACTGACACTCTCACTTTCTATGATTTGAACCTCTCCTGTGAGTCCAGTTTTAGATTCCGATGCTTCACTTCAGGTTTACTGTATCCCTCGGACCTTCTAATTGACGATGAAACACAGAGTTTGCATCCGAATTTAATACAAAAGGTACAATGCGGACTTAAGTACAAGAGGACTGACACTCTAACTTTCTATGATTTGAACCTCTCCCGTGAGTCCAGTTTTAGATTCCGATGCTTCACTTCAGGTTTACTGTATACCTTGCACCTTCTTATTGACGATGAAACACAGAGTTTGCATCCGAATTTAATACAAAAGGCACAATGCCGACTTAAGTACAAGAGGACTGACACTCTAACTTTCTATAATTTGAAAGTCTCCTGTTAGTCCAGTTTTGGAATCCGATGCTTCACTTCAGGTTTCCAGTATCCCTTGGAACTTCTTATTGACGATGAAACACAGAAATTGCATCCGAAATTAATACAAAAGTCACAATGGTGACTTAAGTAAAAGAGGACTGACACTATCACTTTATATGATTTGAACCTCTCCTCTGAGTCCAGTTTTACATTCCGATGCTTCACCTCAGGTTTACTGTATCCCTTGGACCTTCTTATTGACGATGAAACACAGAAATTGCATCGGAATCAAATTCAAAACGCACAATGCGAATGAAGTAAAAGAGGACTGACACTCTCACTTTCTATGATTTGAACCTCTCCTGTGAGTCCAGTTTTAGATTCCATTGCTTCACTTCAGGTTTACTGTATCCCTTGGACCTTCTTATTGACGACGAAACACAGAAATTGCATCGGAATTAAATTCAAAAGGCACAATGCCGATTTAAGTACAAGAGGACTGACACTCTAACATTCTATGATTTGTACCTCTCCTGTGAGTCCAGTTTTAGATTCCGATGCTTCACTTCAGGTTTACTGTATACCTTGCACCTTCTTATTGACGATGAAACACAGAGTTTGCATCCGAATTTAATACAAAAGGCACAATGCCGACTTAAGTACAAGAGGACTGACACTCTAACTTTCTATGATTTGAAACTCTCCTGTGAGTCCAGTTTTAGATTCCGATGCTTCACTTCAGGTTTACTGTATCCCTTGGACATTCTTATTGACGATGAAACACAGAAATTGCATCTGAATGTAATACAAATGGCACAATGTCGACTTAAGTACTAGAGGACTGACACTCTCACTTTCTATGTTTTGAACCTCTAATGTGAGTCCAGTTTTAGATTCCGATGCTTCACTTCAGGTTTACTGTATACCTTGCTCCTTCTTATTTACGATGAAACACATAAATTCCATCCGAATTTAATACAAAAGGCACAATGCCGACTTAAGTACAAGAGGACTGACAGTCTAACTTTCTATGATTTGAACCTCTCCTGTGAGTCCAGATTTAGATTCCGATGCTTCACTTCATGTTTACTGTATACCTTTGACCTTCTTATTGACGATGAAACACAGAAATTTCATCCGAATTTAATACAAATGGCACAATGCCGACTTAAGTACAAGAGGACTGACACACTCACTTTCTATGATTTGAACCTCTCCTGTGAGCCCAGTTTTAGATTCCGATGCTTCACTTCAGGTTTACTGTATCCCTTGGACCTTCTTATTGACGATGAAACACAGAAATTGCACCCGAAATTAATACAAAAGTCACAATGGTGACTTAAGTACATGAGGACTGACACTCTCACTTTATATGATTTGAACCTCTCCTCTGAGTCCAGTTTTAGATTCCGATGCTTCACCTCAGGTTTACTGTATCCCTTGGACCTTCTTATTGACGATGAAACACAGAAATTGCATCCGAATTTAATACAAATCGCGCAATGCCGACTTAAGTACAAGAGGACTGACACTCTCACTTTCTATGATTCGAACCTGTCCTGTGAGTACAGTTTTAGATTCCGATGCTTCACTTCAGGTTTACTGTATACCTTGGACGTTCTTATTGACGATGAAACACAGAAATTGCATCGGAATTAAATTCAAAAGGCACAGTGCCGACCTAAGTAGAAGAGGACTAACACTCTCACTTTCTATGATTTGAACCTCTCCTGTGAGTCCAGTTTTAGATTCCGAAGCTTCACTTCAGGTTTACTGTATACATTGCAGCTTCTTATTGACGATGAAACACAGAATTTGCATCGGAATTTAATTCAAAAGGCACAATGCCGTCTTAAGTACAAGAGAACTGACACTCTCACTTTCTATGATTTGAACCTCTCCTGTGAGTCCAGTTTTAGATTCCGATGCTTCACTTCAGGTTTACTGTATCCCTCGGACCTTCTAATTGACGATGAAACACAGAGTTTGCATCCGAATTTAATACAAAAGGTACAATGCGGACTTAAGTACAAGAGGACTGACACTCTAAATTTCTATGATTTGAACCTCTCCTGTGAGTCCAGTTTTAGATTCTGATGCTTCACTTCAGGTTGACTGTATCCCTTGGACCTTCTTATTGACGATGAAACACAGAAATTGCATCCGAATTTAATACAAATGGCGCAATGCCGACTTAAGTACAAGAGGACTGACACTCTCACTTTCTATGATTCGAACCTCTCCTGTGAGTACAGTTTTAGATTCCGATGCTTCACTTCAGGTTTACTGTATACCTTGGACGTTCTTATTGACGATGAAACACAGAAATTGCATCGGAATTAAATTCAAAAGGCACAGTGCCGACCTAAGTAGAAGAGGACTAACACTCTCACTTTCTATGATTTGAACCTCTCCTGTGAGTCCAGTTTTAGATTCCGAAGCTTCACTTCAGGTTTACTGTATACATTGCAGCTTCTTATTGACGATGAAACACAGAATTTGCATCGGAATTTAATTCAAATGGCACAATGCCGTCTTAAGTACAAGAGAACTGACACTCTCACTTTCTATGATTTGAACCTCTCCTGTGAGTCCAGTTTTAGATTCCGATGCTTCACTTCAGGTTTACTGTATCCCTCGGACCTTCTAATTGACGATGAAACACAGAGTTTGCATCCGAATTTAATACAAAAGGTACAATGCGGACTTAAGTACAAGAGGACGGACACTCTAACTTTCTATGATTTGAACCTCTCCTGTGAGTCCAGTTTTAGATTCCGATGCTTCACTTCAGGTTTACTGTATACCTTGCACATTCTTATTGACGATGAAACACAGAGTTTGCATACGAATTTAATACAAAAGGCACAATGCCGACTTAAGTACAAGAGGACTGACACTCTAACTTTCTATGTTTTGAACCTCCCTGTTAGTCCAGTTTTGGAATCCGATGCTTCACTTCAGGTTTACTGTATCCCTTGGAACTTCTTATTGACGATGAAACACAGAAATTGCATCCGAAATTAATACAAAAGTCACAATGGTGATTTAAGTACAAGAGGACTGACACTCTCACTTTATATGATTTGAACCTCTCCTCTGAGTCCAGTTTTAGATTCCGATGCTTCACCTCAGGTTTACTGTATTCCTTGGACCTTCTTATTGACGATGAAACACAGAAATTGCATCCGAATTTAATACAAATGGCGCAATGCCGACTTAAGTACAAGAGGACTGACACTCTCACTCTCTATGATTCGAACCTCTCCTGTGAGTACAGTTTTAGATTCCAATGCTTCATTTCAGGTTTACTGTATCCCTTGGACGTTCTTATTGCCGATGAAACACAGAAATTGCATCGGAATTAAATTCAAAAGGCACAGTGCCGACCTAAGTAGAAGAGGACTAACACTCTCACTTTCTATGATTGGAACCTCTCCTGTGATTCCAGTTTTAGATTCCGAAGCTTCACTTCTGGTTTACTGTATACCTTGCAGCTTCTTATTGACGATGAAACACAGAAATTGTATCGGAATTTAATTCAAAAGGCACAATGCCGTCTTAAGTACTAGAGGACTGACACTCTCACTTTCTATGATTTGAACCTCACCTGTGAGTCCAGTTTTAGATTCCGATGCTTCACTTCAGGTTCACTGTATCCCTCGGACCTTGTAATTGACGATGAAACACAGAGTTTGCATCCGAATTTAATACAAAAGGTACAATGACGACTTAAGTACAAGAGGACTGACACTCTAACTTTCTATGATTTGAACCTCTCCTGTGAGTTCAGTTTTAGATTCTGATGCTTCACTTCAGGTTGACTGTATCCCTTGGACCTTCTTATTGACGATGAAACACAGAAATTGCATCCGAATGTAATACAAAAATCACAAAGGCGACTTAAGTACAAGAGGACTGACACTCTCACTTTCTATGATTTGAACATCTCCTGTGAGTCCAGTTTTAGATTCCGACGTTTCACTTCTGGTTTACTGTATCCCTTGGAACTTCTTATTGACGATGAAACACAGAAATTGCATCGGAATCAAATTCAAAACGCACAATGCCGACTGAAGTAAAAGAGGACTGACACTCTCACTTTCTATGATTTGAACCTCTCCTGTGAGTCCAGTTTTAGATTCCATTGCTTCACTTCAGGTTTACTGTATCCCTTGGACCTTCTTATTGACGATGAAACACAGAAATTGCATCGGAATTAAATTCAAAAGGCACAATGCCGATTTAAGTACAAGAGGACTGACACTCTAACATTCTATGATTTGTACCTCTCCTGTGAGTCCAGTTTTAGGTTCCGATGATTCACTTCAGGTTTACTGCATACCTTGCACCTTCTTATTGACGATGAAACACAGAGTTTGCATCCGAATTTAATACAAAAGGCACAATGCCGACTTAAGTACAAGAGGACTGACACTCTAACTTTCTATGATTTGAACCTCTCCTGTGAGTCCAGTTTTGGATTCCGATGCTTCACTTCAGGTTTACTGTATCCCTTGGACCTTCTTATTGACGAAGAAACACAGAAATTGCATCCGAATTTAATACAAATGGCACAATGCCGACTTAAGTACAACAGGGCTGACACTCTCACTTTCTATGATTCGAACCTCTCTTGTGGGGTCAGATTTAGATTCCGATGCTTCACTTCAGGTTTAATGTATCCCTTGGACCTTCTTATTGACGATAAAACACGGAAATCGCATCCGAATTTAATACAAATGGTACAATGCCGACTTAAGTACAAGAGGACTGACACTCGCACTTTCTATGATTTGAACCTCTCCTGTGAGACCGGTTTTAAATTCCGATGCTTCACTTCAGGTTTACTGTATACCTTGCACCTTCTTATTGACGATGAAACATAGAATTTGCATTGGAATTTATTACAAAAGGCACAATGACGACTTAAGTAAAAGAGGACTGACACTCTAACTTTCTATGATTTGAAACTCTCCTGTGAGTCCAGTTTTAGATTCCGATGCTTCACTTCAGGTTTACTGTATCCCTTGGACCTTCTTATTGACGATGAAACACAGAAATTGCATCTGAATGTAATACAAATGGCACAATGTCGACTTAAGTACAAGAGGACTGACACTCTCACTTTCTATGTTTTGAACCTCTAATGTGTGTCCAGTTTTAGATTCCGATGCTTCACTTCAGGTTTACTGTATACCTTGCCCCTTCTTATTTACGATGAAACACATAAATTCCATCCGAATTTAATACAAAAGGCACAATGCCGACTTAAGTACAAGAGGACTGACAGTCTAACTTTCTATGATTTGAACCTCTCCTGTGAGTCCAGATTTAGATTCCGATGCTTCACTTGATGTTTACTGTATACCTTTGACCTTCTTATTGACGATGAAACACAGAAATTTCATCCGAATTTAATACAAATGGCACAATGCCGACTTAAGTACAAGAGGACTGACACACTCACTTTCTATGATTTGAACCTCTCCTGTGAGCCCAGTATTAGATTCCGATGCTTCACTTCAGGTTTACTGTATCCCTTGGACCTTCTTATTGACGATGAAACACAGAAATTGCACCCGAAATTAATACAAAAGTCACAATGGTGACTTAAGTACATGAGGACTGACACTCTCACTTTATATGATTTGAACCTCTCCACTGAGTCCAGTTTTAGATTCCGATGCTTCACCTCAGGTTTACTGTATCCCTTGGACCTTCTTATTGACGATGAAACACAGAAATTGCATCCGAATTTAATACAAATCGCGCAATGCCGACTTAAGTACAAGAGGACTGACACTCTCACTTTCTATGATTCGAACCTGTCCTGTGAGTACAGTTTTAGATTCCGATGCTTCACTTCAGGTTTACTGTATACCTTGGACGTTCTTATTGACGATGAAACACAGAAATTGCATCAGAATTAAATTCAAAAGGCACAGTGCCGACCTAAGTAGAAGAGGACTAACACTCTCACTTTCTATGATTTGAACCTCTCCTGTGAGTCCAGTTTTAGATTCCGAAGCTTCACTTCAGGTTTACTGTATACATTTCAGCTTCTTATTGACGATGAAACACAGAATTTGCATCGGAATTTAATTCAAAAGGCACAATGCCGTCTTAAGTACAAGAGAACTGACACTCTCACTTTCTATGATTTGAACCTCTCCTGTGAGTCCAGTTTTAGATTCCGATGCTTCACTTCAGGTTTACTGTATCCCTCGGACCTTCTAATTGACGATGAAACACAGAGTTTGCATCCGAATTTAATACAAAAGGTACAATGCGGACTTAAGTACAAGGGGACTGACACTCTAAATTTCTATGATTTGAACCTCTCCTGTGAGTCCAGTTTTAGATTCTGATGCTTCACTTCAGGTTTACTGTATCCCTTGGACCTTCTTATTGACGATAAAACACGGAAATCGCATCCGAATTTAATACAAATGGTACAATGCCGACTTAAGTACAAGAGGACTGACACTCGAGCTTTCTATGATTTGAACCTCTCCTGTGAGACCGGTTTTAAATTCCGATGCTTCACTTCAGGTTTACTGTATACCTTGCACCTTCTTATTGACGATGAAACATAGAATTTGCATTGGAATTTAATACAAAAGGCACAATGACGACTTAAGTAAAAGAGGACTGACACTCTAACTTTCTATGATTTGAAACTCTCCTGTGAGTCAAGTTTTAGATTCCGATGCTTCACTTCAGGTTTACTGTATCCCTTGGACCTTCTTATTGACGATGAAACACAGAAATTGCATCTGAATGTAATACAAATGGCACAATGTCGACTTAAGTACAAGAGGACTGACACTCTCACTTTCTATGATTTGAACCTCACCTGTGAGTCCAGTTGTAGATTCCGATGCTTCACTTCAGGTTTACTGTATACCTTGCTCCTTCTTATTTGCGATGAAACACAGAAATTCCATCCGAATTTAATACAAAAGGCACAATGCCGACTTAAGTACAAGAGGACTGACAGTCTAACTTTCTATGATTTGAACCTCTCCTTTGAGTCCAGTTTTAGATTCCGATGCTTCACTTCAGGTTTACTGTATACCTTTGACCTTCTTATTGACGATGGAACACAGAAATTTCATCAGAATTTAATACAAATGGCACAATGCCGACTTAAGTACAAGAGGACTGACACACTCACTTTCTATGATTTGAACCTCTCCTGTGAGTCCAGTTTTAGATTCCGATGCTTCACTTCAGGTTTACTGTATCCCTTGGACCTTCTTATTGACGATGAAACACAGAAAATGCATCTGAATGTAATACAAATGGCACAATGTCGACTTAAGTACAAGAGGACTGACACTCTCACTTTCTATGATTTGAACCTCTCCTGTGAGTCCAGTTTTAGATTCTGATGCTTCACTTCAGGTTTACTGTATCCCTTGGACCTTCTTATTGACGATGAAACACAGAAATTGCATCCGAATGTAATACAAAAATCACAATGGCGACTTAAGTACAAGAGGACTGACACTCTCACGTTCTATGATTTGAACATCTCCTGTGAGTCCAGTTTTAGATTCCGACGCTTCACTTCTGGTTTACTGTATCCCTTGGAACTTCTTATTGACGATGAAACACAGAAATTGCATCGGAATCAAATTCAAAACGCACAATGCCGACATAAGTAAAAGAGGACTGACACTCTCACTTTCTATGATTTGAACCTCTCCTGTGAGTCCAGTTTTAGATTCCATTGCTTCACTTCAGGTTTACTGTATCCCTTGGACCTTCTTATTGACGATGAAACACAGAAATTGCATCGGAATTAAATTCAAAAGGCACAATGCCGATTTAAGTACAAGAGGACTGACACTCTAACTTTCTATGATTTGAACCTCTCCTGTGAGTCCAGTTTTAGATTCCGATGCTTCACTTCAGGTTTACTGTATACCTTGCACCTTCTTATTGACGATGGAACACAGAGTTTGCATCCGAATTTAATACAAAAGGCACAATGCTGACTTAAGTACAAGAGGACTGACACTCTAACTTTCTATGATTTGAACCTTTCCTGTGAGTCCAGTTTTGGATTCCGATGCTTCACTTCAGGTTTACTGTATCCCTTGGACCTTCTTATTGACGATGAAACACAGAAATTGCATCCGAAATTAATACAAAAGGCACAATGGTGACTTAAGTACAAGAGGACTGACACTCTCACTTTATATGGTTTGAACCTCTCCTCTGAGTCCAGTTTTAGATTCCGGTGCTTCACCTCAGGTTTACTGTATCCCTTGGACCTTCTTATTGACGATGAAACACAGAAATTGCATCCGAATTCAATACAAATGGCGCAATGCCGACTTAAGTACAAGAGGACTGACACTCTCACTTTCTATGATTCGAACCTCTCCTAAGAGTACAGTTTTAGATTCCGATGCTTCACTTCAGGTTTACTGTATCCCTTGGACGTTCTTATTGACGATGAAACACAGAAATTGCATCGGAATTAAATTCAAAAGGCACAGTGCCGACCTAAGTAGAAGAGGACTAACACTCTCACTTTCTGTGATTTGAACCTCTCCTGTGAGTCCAGTTTTAGATTCCGAAGCTTCACTTCAGGTTTACTGTATACCTTGCAGCTTCTTATTGACGATGAAACACAGAATTTGCATCCGAATTTAATACAAAAGGTACAATGCCGATTTAAGTACAAGAGGACTGACACTCTAACTTTCTATGATTTGAACATCTCCTGTGAGTCCAGTTTTAGATTCCGACGCTTCACTTCTGGTTTACTGTATCCCTTGGAACTTCTTATTGACGATGAAACACAGAAATTGCATCGGAATCAAATTCAAAACGCACAATGCCGACATAAGTAAAAGAGAACTGACACTCTACCTTTCTATGATTTGAACCTCTCCTGTGAGTCCAGTTTTAGATTCCATTGCTTAGGGTGTCAGTCCTCTTGTACTTAAGTCGGCATTGTGCCTGTTGTATTAAATTCGGATGCTATTTCTGTGTTTCATCGTCAATAAGAAGGTCCAAGGGATACAGTAAACCTGAAGTGAAGCACCGGAATCTAAAACTGGACTCACAGGAGAGGTTCAAATCATCGAAAGTTAGAGTGTCAGTCCTCTTGTACTTAAGTCGGCATTGTGCCTTTTGCATTAAATTCGGATGCAATTTCTGTGTTTCATCGTCAATAAGAAGGTCCAAGGGATACAGTAAACCTGAAGTGAAGCATCGGAATCTATAACTGGACTCACAGGAGAGGTTCAAATCATAGAAAATTAGAATGTCAGTCCTCTTGTACTTAAGGCGGCATTGTGCCTTTTGTATTAAATTCGGATGCGATTTCTGTGTTTCATCGTCAATAAGAAGGTCCAAGGGATACAGTAAACCTGAATTGAAGCATCGGAATCTAAAACTGGACTCACAGGAGAGGTTCAAATCATAGAGAGTTAGAGTGTCAGTCCGCTTGTACTTAAATCGGCATTGTGGCTTTTGTATTAGATTCGGATGCAATTGCTGAGTTTCATCATCAATAAGAAGGTCCAAGGGATACAGTAAACCTTAAGTGAAGCAGCGGAATCAAAAACATGACTCACAGGAGAGGTTCATATCATAGAGAGTTAGAGTGTCAGTCCTCTTGTACTTAAGTCGGCATTGTGTAGTTTGTATTAAATTCGGATGCTATTTCTGTGTTTCATCGTCAATAAGAAGGTCCAAGGGATACAGTAAACCTGAAGTGAAGCATCGGAATCTAAAACTGTACTCACAGTAGAGGTTCAAATCATAGAGAGGTAGAGTGTCAGTCCTCTTGTACTTAAGTCGGCATTGTGCCTTTTGTATTAAATTCGGATGCAATTTCTATGTTTCATTGTCAATAAGAAGGTCCAAGGGATGCAGTAAACCAGAAGTGAAGCATCGGAATCTAAAACTGTACTCACAGTAGAGGTTCAAATCATAGAAAAATAGTGTGTCAGTCCTCTTGTCCTTAAGTCGGCATTGTGCATTTTGTATTAATTTCGGATGCAATTTCTGTGTTTCATCGTCAATAAGACGGTCTAAGGGATACAGTAAACCTGAAGTGAAGCATCGGAATCAAAAACTGGACTCACAGGAGAGGTTCAAATCACAGAAAGTTAGAGTGTCAGTCCTCTTGTACTTAAGTCGGCATTGTGCCTTTTGTATAAAAATTCGGATGCAATTTCTGTGTTTCGTCGTCAATAAGAAGGTCCAAGGGATACAGTAAACCTGAAGTGAAGCATCGGAATCTCAAAGTGGACTCACAGGAGAGGTTCAAATCATATAAAGTTAGAGTGTCAGTCCTCTTGTACTTAAGTCGGCATTGTGCCTTTTGTATTAAATTCGGATGCAATTTCTGTGTTTCATCGTCAATAAGAAGGTCCAAGCGATACAGTAAACCTGAAGTGAAGCATCGGATTCTAAAACTGGACTTACAGGAGAGGTTCAAATCATAGAAAGTTAGTGTGTCAGTCCACTTGCACTTATGTCGGCATTGTGCCTTTTGTATTAAATTTGGAAGCAATTTGTGTGTTTCATCGTCAATAAGAAGGTCCAAGGGATACAGTAAACCTGAAGTGAAGCATCGGAATCTAAAACTGGACTCACAGGAGATGTTCAAATCATCGAAAGTTAGGGTGTCGGTCCTCTTGTACTTAAGTCGGCACTGTGCCTTTTGTATTAAATTCGGATGCAATTTCTGTGTTTCATCGTCAATAAGATGGTCCAAGGGATACAGTAAACCTGAAGTGAAGCACCGGAATCTAAAACTGGACTCGCAGGAGAGGTTCAAATCATCGAAAGTTAGAGTGTCAGTCCTCTTGTACTTAAGTAGGCATTGTGCCCTTTGCATTGAATTCGGATGCAAATTCTGTGTTTCATCGTCAATAAGAAGGTCCAAGGGATACAGTAAACCTGAAGTGAAGCATTGGAATCTAAAGCTGGACTCATAGGAGAGGTTCAAATCATCGAAAGTTAGAGTGTCAGTCCTCTTGTACTAAAGTCGGCATTGTGCCTTTTGTATAAAATTCGGATGCAATTTCTGTGTTTCGCCGTCAATAAGATGGTCCATGGGATACTGTAAACCTGAAGTGAAGCATAGGAGTCTAAAACTGGACTCACAGGAGAGGTTCAAATCATCGAAAGTTAGAGTGTCAGTCCTCTTGTACTTAAGTCGGCAATGTGCCTTTTGCATTAAATTCGGATGAAATTTCTGTGTTTCATCGTCAAAAACAAGGTCCAAGAGATACAGTAAACCTGAAGTGAAGCATCGGAATCTAAAACTGGACTCACAGGAGAGGTTCAAATCCTAGAAAATTAGAGTGTCAGTCCTTTTGTACTTAAGTCGGCATTGTTCCTTTTGTATTAAATTCGGATGCAATTTCTGAGTTTCATCGTCAACAAGAAGGTCCAAGGGATACAGTAAACCGGAAGTGAAGCATCGGAATCTAAAAGTGGACTCACAGGAGAGGTTTAAATCATCGAAAGTTAGAATGTCAGTCCTCTTGTACTTAAGGCGGCATTGTGCCTTTTGTATTAAATTCGGAGGCGATTTCTGTGTTTCATCGTCAATAAGAAGGTCCGAGGGATACAGTAAACCTGAATTGAAGCATCGGAATCTAAAACTGGACTCACAGGAGAGGTTCAAATCATAGAGAGTTAGAGTGTCAGTCCGCTTGTACTTAAATCGGCATTGTGGCTTTTGTATTAAATTCGGATGCAATTGCTGAGTTTCATCATCAATAAGAAGGTCCAAGGGATACAGTAAACCTGAAGTGAAGCATCGGAATCTAAAACTGTACTCACAATAGAGGTTCAAATCATTGAGAGTTAGAGTGTCAGTCCTCTAGTACTTAAGTCGGCATTGTGCATGCTGTATTAAATTCGGATGTAATTTCTGTGTTCCATCGTCAATAAGAATGTCCAAGGGATACAGTAAACCTTAAGTGAAGCATCGGAATCTAAAACTGGACTCACAGGAGAGGTTCCAATCATAGGGAGTTAGAGTGTCAGTCCACTTGTACTTAAGTCAGCATTGGGCCTTTGTATTAAATTCGGATGCATTTTCTGTGTTTCATCGTCAATAAGAAGGTCCAAGGGATACAGTAAACCTGAAGTGAAGCATCGGAATCTAAAACTGGACTCACAGCAGAGGTTCAAATCATAGGATATTAGAGTGTCAGTCCTCCTGTACTTAAGTCGGCATTTTGCCTTTTGTATTTAATTCGGATGCAATTTCTGTGTTTCATCGTCAATAAGAAGGTCCAAGGGATACAGTAAACCTGAAGTGAAGCATCGGAATCTAAAACTGGACTCACAGGAGGGGTTCAAACCATAGATAGTTAGAGTGTCAGTCCTCTTGTACTTAAGTCGGCATTGTGCATTTTGTATTAAATTCGGATGCAATTTCTGTGTTTCATCGTCAATAAGACGGTCCAAGGGATACAGTAAACCTGAAGTGAAGCATCGGAATCAAAAACCGGACTCACAGGAGAGGTTCAAATCACAGAAAGTTAGAGTGTCAGTCCTCTTGTACTTATGTCGGCATTGTGCCTTTTGTATTAAATTCGGATGCAATTTCTGTGTTTCATCGTCAATAAGAAGGTCCAAGGGATACAGTAAACCTGAAGTAAAGCATCGGAATCTCAAACTGGACTCACAGGAGAGGTTCAAATCATATAAAGTTAGAGTGTCAGTCCACTTGCACTTAAGTCGGCATTGTGCCTTTTGTATTAAATTTGGATGCAATTTCTGTGTTTCATAGTCAGTAAGAAGGTCCAAGGGATACAGTAAACCTGAAGTGAAGCATCGGAATCTAAAACTGGGCTCACAGGAGAGGTTCAAATCATCGAAAGTTAGGGTGTCAGTCCTCTTGTACTTAAGTCGGCATTGTGCCTTTTGTATTAAATTCAGATGCAATTTCTGGGTTTTATCGACAATAAGAAGGTCCAAGGGATACAGTAAACCTGAAGTGAAGCACCGGAATCTAAAACTGGACTCACAGGAGAGGTTCAAATCATCGAAAGTTAGAGTGTCAGTCCTCTTGTACATAAGTCGGCATTGTGCCTTTTGCATTAAATTCGAATGCAATTTCTGTGTTTCATCGTCAATAAGAAGGTCCATGGGATACAGCAAACCTGAAGTGAAGCATCGGAATCTACAACTGGACTCACAGGAGAGGTTCAAATCATAGAGTTAGAGTGTCAGTCCACTTGTACTTAAGTCAGCATTGGGCCTTTTGTATTAAATTCGGATGAAATTGCTGTGTTTCATCATCAATAAGAAGCTCCAAGGGATACAGTAAACCTTAAGTCAAGCATCGGAATCTGAAACTGGACTCACAGGAGAGGTTCAAATCATCGAAAGTTAGAGTGTCAGTCCTCTTGTACTAAGGTCGGCATTGTGCCTTTTTTATAAAATTCGGATGCAATTTCTGTGTTTCGCCGTCAATAAGATGGTCCAAGGGATACAATAAACCTCAAGTGAAGCATCGGAGTCTAAAACTGGATTCACAGGATAGGTTTAAATCATCGAAAGTTAGAGTGTCAGTCCTCTTGTAATTAAGTCGGCATTGTGCCTTTTGTATTAAATTTGGATGCAATTTCTATGTTTCATCGTCAATAAGAAGGTCCAAGGGATACATTAAACCTGAAGTGAAGCATCGGAATCTTAAACTGGACTCACAGGAGAGGTTCAAATATTAGAAATTTAGAGTGTCAGTCCTCTCGTACTTAAGTCGACATTGTGCCTTTTGTATTGAATTTGGATGCAATATCTGTGTTTCATCGTCAATAAGAAGGCCCAAGGGATACAGTAAACCTGAAGTGAAGCATCGGAATCTAAACTGGACTCACAGGAGAGGTTCAAGTCATAGAACATTAGAGTGTCAGTCCTTTTGTACTGATGTCGGCATTGTGCCTTTTGTACTAAATTCGGATGCAATTTCTGTGTTTCATCGTCAATAAGAAGGTCCAAGGGTTACAGTAAACCTTAAGTGAAGCATCGGAATCTAAAACTGGACTCACAGGAGAGGTTCCAATCATAGAGAGTTAGAGAGTCAGTCCTCCTTACTTAAGTCGGCATTGTGCCTTTTGTATTAAATTCGGATGAAATTTCTGTGTTTCATCGTCAATAAGAAGGTCCAACGGATACAGTAAACGTGAAGTGAAGCATCGGATTCTAAAACTGGACTCACAGGAGAGGTTCCAATCATAGAGAGTTAGAGTGTCAGTCCTCTTGTACTTAAGTCGGCATTGTGCCTTTTGTATTAAATTCGGATGCAATTTCTGTGTTTCATCGTCAATAAGATGGTCCAAGGGTTACAGTAAACCTGAAGTGAAGCATCGAAATCTAAAACTGCACTCACAGGAGAGGATCAAATCGTAGAAAGTTAGAGTGTCAGTCCTCTTGTACTTGTTGGCATTGTGCCCTTTGTATTAAATTCGGATGCAATTTCTGTGTTTCACCGTCAATAAGAATGTCCAAGGGTTACAGTAAACCTGAAGTGAAGCATCGGAATCTAAAACTGGACCCACCGAAGAGGTTCAAATCATAGAAAGTTAGAGTGCGGTACTCTTGTACTTAAGTCGGCATTGTGCATTTTGTATTAAATTCAGATGCAATTTCTGTGTTTTATCGACAATAAGAAGGTCCAAGGGATACAGTAAACCTGAAGTGAAGCACCGGAATCTAAAACTGGACTCACAGGAGAGGTTCAAATCATCGAAAGTTAGAGTGTCAGTCCTCTTGTACTAAAGTCGGCATTGTGCCTTTTGTATAAAATTCGGATGCAATTTCTGTGTTTCGCCGTCAATAAGATGGTCCTAGGGATACAATAAACCTCAAGTGAAGCATCGGAGTCTAAAACTGGATTCACAGGATAGGTTTAAATCATCGAAAGTTAGAGTGTCAGTCCTCTTGCAATTAAGTCGGCATTGTGCCTTTTGTATTAAATTTGGATGCAATTTCTATGTTTCATCGTCAATAAGAAGGTCCAAGGGATACAGTAAACCTGAAGTGAAGCATCGGAAACAAAAACTGGACTCTCAGGAGAGGTTCAAATCATAGATAATTGGAGTGTCAGTCCTCTTGTACTTAAGTCGGCATTGTGCCATTTGTATTAAATTTAAATGCAATTTCAGTGTTTCATCGTCAAATAAAAGGTCCAAGGGATACAGTAGACCTGAAGTGAAGCATCAAAATCTAGAACTAGACTCACAGGAGTGGTTCAAATCATAGAAAGTTAGAGTGTCAGTCCTCTTGTACTTATGTCGGCATTGTGCCTTTTGTATTAAATACGGATGCAATTTCTGTGTTTCATCGTCAATAAGAAGGTCCAAGGTATACAGTAAACCTGAAGTGAAGCATCAGAATCTAAAACTGGACTCACAGAAGAGGTTCAAATCATAGAAAGTTAGAGTGCCAGTCCTCTTGTACTTAAGTCGGCATTGTACCTTTTGTATTAAATTCGGATGCAATTTCTTTGTTTCATCGCCAATAAGAAGGTCCAAGGGATACAGTAAACCTGAAGTGAAGCATCGGAATCTCAAACCGGACTCACAGGAGATGTTCAAACCATATAAAATTAGAGTGTCAATCCTCTTGTACTTAAGTCGGCATTGTGCCTTTTGTATTAAATTCGGATGCAATTTCTGTGTTTCATCGTCCATAAGAAGGTCCAAGCGATACAGTAAACCTGAAGTGAAGCATTGGAATCTAAAACTGGACTTAGAGGAGTGGTTGAAATCACAGAAAGTTAGAGTGTCAGTCCTCTTGTACTTAAGTCGGCATTGTGCCTTTTGTATTAAATTCGGATGCAGTATCTGTGTTTCATCGTCAATAAGAAGGTCCAAGGGATACAGTAAACCAGAAGTGAAGCATTGGAATCTAACACTGGACTCACAGGAGAGGTTCAAATCATAGAGAGTTAGAGTGTCAGTCCTCTTGTACTTAAGTCGGCATTGTGCCTTTTGTATTAAATTCGGATGCAATTTCTGTGTTTCATCGTCAATAAGAAGGTCCAAGGGATACAGTAAACCTGAAGTAAAGCATCGGAATCTCAAACGGGACTCACAGGAGAGGTTCAAATCATATAAAGTTAGAGTGTCAGTCCACTTGCACTTAAGTCGGCATTGTGCCTTTTGTATTAAATTTGGATGCAATTTCTGTGTTTCATCGTCAATAAGAAGGTCCAAGGGATACAGTAAACCTGAAGTGAAGCATCGGAATCTAAAACTGGACTCACAGAAGAGGTTCAAATCATCGAAAGTTAGACTGTCAGTCCTCTTGTACTTAAGGCGGCATTGTGCCTTTTGTATTAAATTCGGATCCGATTTCTGTGTTTCATCGTCAATAAGAAGGTCCAAGGGATACCGTAAACCTGAATTGAAGCACCGGAATCTAAAACAGGACACATAGGAGAGGTTCAAATCATAGAGAGTTAGAGTGTCAGTCCGCTTCTACTTAAATCGGCATTGTGGCTTTTCTATTAAATTCGGATGCAATTGCTGAGTTTCATCATCAATAAGAAGGTCCAAGGGATACAGTAAACCTGAAGTGAAGCAGCGGAATCAAAAACATGACTCACAGGAGAGGTTCAAATCATAGAGTGTTAGAGTGTCAGTCCTCTTGTACTGAAGTCGGTATTCTGCCTTTTGTATTAAATTCGGGTGCAATTTCTGTGTTTCATCGTCAATAAGAAGGTAGAAGGGATACAGTAAACCTGAAGTGAAGCATCGGAATCTAAAACTGTACTCACAGTAGAGGTTCAAATCATAGAGAGTTAGAGTGTCAGTCCTCTTGTACTTAAGTCGGCATTGTGCATTTCGTATTATATTCGGATGCAATTTCTGTGTTTCATCTTCAATAAGAAGGTCCAAGGGATACAGTAAACCTTAAGTGAAGCATCGGAATCTAAAACTGGACTCACAGGAGAGGTTCCAATCATAGAGAGTTAGAGAGTCAGTCCTCTAGTACTTAAGTCGGCATTGTGCCTTTTGTATTAAATTCGGATGTAATTTCTGTATTTCATCGTCAATATGAAAGTACAAGGGTTACAGTAAACCTGAAGTCAAGCATCGAAATCTAAAACTGCACTCACAGGAGGGGTTCAAATCGTAGAATGTTAGAGTGTCAGTCCTCTTGTACTTAAGTCGGCATTGTGCCTTTTGTATTAAATTCGGATGAAATTTCTGTGTTTCATCGTCAATAAGAAGGTCCAAGGGATACAGTAAACGTGAAGTGAAGCATCGGAATCTAAAACTGGACTCACAGGATAGGTTCCAATCATAGAGAGTTAGAGTGTCAGTCCTCTTGTACTTAAGTCGGCATTGTGCCTTTTGTATTAAATTCGGATGCAATTTCTGTGTTTCATCGTCAATAAGAAGGTCCAAGGGTTACAGTAAACCTGAAGTGAAGCATTGAAATCTAAAACTGCACTCACAGGAGAGGATCAAATCGTAGAAAGTTAGAGTGTCAGACCTCTTGTACTTGTTGGCATTGTGCCCTTTGTATTAAATTCGGATGCAATTTCTGTGTTTCACCGTCAATAAGAATGTCCAAGGGTTACAGTAAACCTGAAGTGAAGCATCGGAATCTAAAACTGGACCCACGGAAGAGGTTCAAATCATAGAAAGTCAGAGTGCGGTCCTCTTGTACTTAAGTCGGCATTGTGCATTTTGTATTAAATACGGATGCAATTTCTGTGTTTCATCGTTAATAAGAAGGTCCAAGGGATACAGTAAACCTGTAGTGAAGCATCGGAATCAAAAACTGGACTCTCAGGAGAGGTTCAAATCATAGAAAATTAGAGTGTCAGTCCTCTTGTACTTAAGTCGGCATTGTGCCATTTGTATTAAATTTGGATGCAATTTCAGTGTTTCATCGTCAATAAGAATGTCCAAGGGATACAGTAAACCTGAAGTGAAGCATCAAAATCTAGAACTGGACTCACAGGAGTGGTTCAAATCATAGAAAGTTAGAGTGTCAGTCCTCTTGTACTTATGTCGGCATTGTGCCTTTTGTATTAAATACGGATGCAATTTCTGTGTTTCATCGTCAATAAGAAGGTCCCAGGGATACAGTAAACCTGAAGTGAAGCATCGGAATCTCAAACTGGACTCACTGGAGATGTTCAAATCATATAAAGTTAAAGTGTCAATCCTCTT
The DNA here is from genome assembly GCF_021461395.2 of Schistocerca americana. Lineage (NCBI taxonomy): Eukaryota > Metazoa > Arthropoda > Insecta > Orthoptera > Acrididae > Schistocerca > Schistocerca americana. Next base: position 6,624,447 of record NC_060128.1, on the reverse strand, counting down.
GTACTTAAGTCGGCATTGTGCCTTTTGTATTAAAATCGGATGCAATTTCTGTGTTTCATCGTCAATAAGAAGGTCCAAGCGATACAGTAAACCTGAAGTGAAGCATTGGAATCTAAAACTGGACTTACAGGAGAGGTTGAAATCACAGAAAGTTAGAGTGTCAGTCCTCTTGTACTTAAGTCGGCATTGTGTCTTTTGTATTAAATTCGGATGCAGTTTCTGTGTTTCATCGTCAATAAGAAGGTCCAAGGGATACAGTAAACCAGAAGTGAAGCATTGGAATCTAACACTGGACTCACAGGAGAGGTTCAAATCAGAGAGAGTTAGAGTGTCAGTCCTCTTGTACTTAAGTCGGCATTGTGCCTTTTGTATTAAATTCGGATGCTATTTCTGTGTTTCAAAGCCAATAAGAAGGTCCAAGGGATACAGTAAACCTGAAGTAAAGCATCGGAATCTCAAACTGGACTCACAGGAGAGGTTCAAATCATATAAAGTTAGAGTGTCAGTCCTCCTGTACTTAAGTCGGCATTGTGCCTTTTGTATTAAATTCGGATGCAATTTCTGTGTTTCATCGTCAATAAGAAGGTCCAAGCGATACAGTAAACCTGAAGTCAAGCATCGGAATCTAAAACTGGACTCACAGAAGAGGTTCAAATCATCGAAAGTTAGACTGTCAGTCCTCTTGTACTTAAGGCGGCATTGTGCCTTTTGTATTAAATTCGGATCCGATTTCTGTGTTTCATCGTCAATAAGAAGGTCCAAGGGATACAGTAAACCTGAATTGAAGCACCGGAATCTAAAACAGGACACACAGGAGAGGTTCAAATCATAGAGAGTTAGAGTGTCAGCCCGCTTCTACTTAAATCGGCATTGTGGCTTTTCTATTAAATTCGGATGCAATTGCTGAGTTTCATCATCAATAAGAAGGTCCAAGGGATACAGTAAACCTGAAGTGAAGCAGCGGAATCAAAAACATGACTCACAGGAGAGGTTCAAATCATAGAGAGTTAGAGTGTCCGTCCTCTTGTAATTAAGTCGGTATTCTGCCTTTTGTATTAAATTCGGATGCAATTTCTGTGTTTCATCGTCAATAAGAAGGTAGAAGGGATACAGTAAACCTGAAGTGAAGCATCGGAATCTAAAACTGTACTCACAGTAGAGGTTCAAATCATAGAGAGTTAGAGAGTCAGTTCTCTTGTACTTAAGTCGGCATTGTGCATTTTGTATTAAATTCCTATGCAATTTCTGTGTTTCATCGTCAATAAGATGGTCCAAGGGATACAGTAAAACTTAAGTGAAGCATCGGAATCTAAAACTGGACTTCCAGGAGACGTTGAAATCACAGAAAGTTAGAGTGTCAGTCCTCTTGTACTTAAGTCGGCATTGTGCCTTTTGTATTAAATTCAGATGCAGTTTCTGTGTTTCATCGTCAATAAGAAGGTCCAAGGGATACAGTAAACCAGAAGTGAAGCATTGGAATCTAACACTGGACTCACAGGAGAGGTTCAAATCATAGAGAGTTAGAGTGTCAGTCCTCTTGTACTTAAGTCGGCATTGTGCCTTTTGTATTAAAATCGGATGCAATTTCTGTGTTTCATCGTCAATAAGAAAGTCCAAGCGATACAGTAAACCTGAAGTGAAGCATTGGAATCTAAAACTGGACTTACAGGAGAGGTTGAAATCACAGAAAGTTAGAGTGTCAGTCTTCTTGTACTTAAGTCGGCATTGTGCCTTTTGTATTAAATTCGGATGCAGTTTCTGTGTTTCATCGTCAATAAGAAGGTCCAAGGGATACAGTAAACCAGAAGTGAAGCAAGGAATCTAACACTGGACTCACAGGAGAGGTTCGAAATCATAGAGAGTTAGAGTGTCAGTCCTCTTGTACTTAAGTCAGCATTGTGCCTTTTGTATTAAATTCGGATGCAATTTCTGTGTTTCATCGTCAATAAGAAGGTCCAAGGGATACAGTAAACCTGAAGTGAAGCATCGGAATCTAAAACTGGACTCACAGAAGAGGTTCAAATCATTGAAAGTTAGACTGTCAGTCCTCTTGTACTTAAGGCGGCATTGTGCCTTTTGTATTAAATTCGGATCCGATTTCTGTGTTTCATCGTCAATAAGAAGTTCCAAGGGATACAGTAAAACTGAATTGAAGCACCGGAATCTAAAACAGGACACGCAGGAGAGGTTCAAATCATAGAGAGTTAGAGTGTCAGTCCGCTTCTACTTAAATCGGCATTGTGGCTTTTCTATTAAATTCGGATGCAATTGCTGAGTTTCATCATCAATTAGAAGGTCCAAGGGATACAGTAAACCTGAAGTAAAGCAGCGGAATCAAAAACATGACTCACAGGAGAGGTTCAAATCATAGAGAGTTAGAGTGTCAGTCCTCTTGTACTTAAGTCGGTATTCTGCCTTTTGTATTAAATTCGGATGCAATTTCTGTGTTTCATCGTCAATAAGAAGGTAGAAGGGATACAGTAAACCTGAAGTGAAGCATCGGAAACTAAAACTGTACTCACAGTAGAGGTTCAAATCATAGAGAGTTAGAGAGTCAGTCCTCTTGTACTTAAGTCGACATTGTGCATTTTGTATTAAATTCGGATGCAATTTCTGTGTTTCATCGTCAATAAGAAGGTCCAAGGGATACAGTAAAACTTAAGTGAAGCATCGGAATCTAAAACTGGACTCACAGGAGAGGTTCCAATCATAGAGAGTTAGAGTGTCAGTCCTCTTGTACTTAAGTCGGCATTGTGCCTTTTGTATTAAATTCGGATGCAATTTCTGTGTTTCATCGTCAATAAGAAGGTCCAAGGGTTACAGTAAACCTGAAGTCAAGCATCGAAATCTAAAACTGCACTCACAGGAGATGTTCAAATCGTAGAAAGTTTGAGTGTCAGTCCTCTTGTACTTAAGTCGGCATTGTGCCTTTTGTATTAAATTCGGATGCAGTTTCTGTGTTTCACCGTCAATAAGAATGTCCAAGGGTTACAGTAAACCTGAAGTGAAGCATCGGAATCTAAAACTGGACCCACGGAAGAGGTTCAAATCATAGAAAGTTAGAGTGCAGTCCTCTTGTACTTAAGTCGGCATTGTGCATTTTGTATTAAATTCGGATGCAATTTCTGTGTTTCATCGTTAATAAGAAGGTCCAAGGGATACAGTAAACCTGAAGTGAAGCATCGGAATCAAAAACTGGACTCTCAGGAGAGGTTCAAATCATAGAAAATTAGAGTGTCAGTCCTCTTGTACTTAAGTCGGCATTGTGCCATTTGTATTAAATTTGGATGGAATTTCAGTGTTTCATCGCCAATAAGAAGGTCCAAGGGATACAGTAAACCTGAAGTGAAGCATCAAAATCAAGAACTGGACTCACAGGAGTGGTTCAAATCATAGAAAGTTAGAGTGTCAGTCCTCTTGTACTTATGTCGGCACTGTGCCTTTTGTATTAAATACGGATGCAATTTCTGTGTTTCATCGTCAATAAGAAGGTCCAAGGGATACAGTAAACCTGAAGTGAAGCATCAGAATCTAAAACTGGACTCACAGAAGAGGTTCAAATCATAGAAAGTTAGAGTGCCAGTCCGCTTGTACTGAAGTCGGCATTGTACCTTTTGTATTAAATTCGGATGCAATTTCTTTGTTTCATCGTCAATAAGAAGGTCCAAGGGATACAGTAAACCTGAAGTGAAGCATCGGAATCTCAAACTGGACTCACAGGAGATGTTCAAATCATATAAAGTTAGAGTGTCAATCCTCTTGTACTTATGTCGGCATTGTGCATTTTGTATTAAATTCGGATGCAATTTCTATGTTTCATCGTCAATAAGAAGGTCCAAGCGATACAGTAAACCTGAAGTGAAGCATTGGAATCTAAAACTGGACTTACAGGAGAGGCTGAAATCACAGAAAGTTAGGGTTTCAGTCCTCTTGTACTTAAGTCGGCATTGTGCCTTTTGTATTAAATTCGGATGCAGTTTCTGTGTTTCATCGTCAATAAGAAGGTCCAAGGGATACAGTAAACCTGACGTGAAGCATTGGAATCTAACACTGGACTCACAGGAGAGGTTCAAATCATAGAGAGTTAGAGTGTTAGTCCTCTTGTACTTAGGTCGGCATTGTGCCTTTTGTATTAAATTCGGATGCAATTTCTGTGTTTCATCGTCAATAAGAAGGTCCAAGGGATACAGTAAACCTGAAGTAAAGCATCGGAATCTCAAACTGTTCTCACAGGAGAGGTTCAAATCATATAAAATTAGAGTGTCAGTCCTCCTGTACTTAAGTCGGCATTTTGCCTTTTGTATTAAATTCGGATGCAATTTCTGTGTTTCATCGTCAATAAGAAGGTCCGAGGTATACAGTAAACCTGAAGTGAAGCATCGGAATCTAAAACTGGACTCACAGGAGAGGTTCAAATCATCGAAAGTTAGAGTGTCAGTCCTCTTGTACTTAAGTCGGCATTGTGCCTTTTGTATTAAATTCGGATGCAATTTCTGTGTTTCATCGTCAATAAGAAGGTCCAAGGGATACAGTAAACCTGAAGTGAAGCATCGGAATCTAAAACTGGACTCACAGGAGAGGTTCAAATCAAAGAGAGTTAGAGTGTCAGTCCACTTGTACTTAAGTCTGCATTGTGCCTTTTTTATTAAATTCGAATGCAATTGCTGTCTTTCATCATCAATAAGAAGGTCCAATGGATACAGTAAACCTTACGTGAAGCATCGGAATCTGAAACTGGACTCACAGGAGAGGTTCAAATCATCGAAAGTTAGAGTGTCAGTCCTCTTGAACTGAAGTCGGCATTGTGCCTTTTTTATAAAATTCGGATGCAATTTCTGTGTTTCGTCGTCAATAAGATGGTCCAAGGGATACAGTGAACCTGAAGTGAAGCATCGGAGTCTAAAACTGGACTCACAGGAGAGGTTCAAATCATCGAAAGATAGGGTGTCAGTCCTCTTGTACTTAAGTCGGCATTGTGCCTTTTGTATTAAATTCGGATGCAATTTCTGTGTTTCATCGTCAATAAGAAGGTCCAAGGGATACAGTAAACCTGAAGTGAAGCACCGGAATCTAAAACTGGACTCACAGGAGAGGTTCAAATCATCGAAAGTTAGAGTGTCAGTCCTCTTATACTTAAGTCGGCATTGTGCTTTTTGCATTAAGTTCGGATGAAATTTCTGTGTTTCATCGTCAATAACAAGGTCCAAGAGATACAGGAAACCTGAAGTGAAGCATCGGAATCTTAAACTGGACTCACAGGAGCGGTTCAAATCATAGAAAATTAGAGTGTCTGTCCTTTTGTACTTACGTCGGCATTGTGCATTTTGTATTAAATTCCGATTTAATTTCTGTGTTTCACCGTCAATAAGAATGTCCAAGGGATACAGTAAACCTTAAGTGAAGCATCGGAATCTAAAACTGGACTCACATGAGAAGTTCCAATCGTAGAGAGTTAGAGTGTCAGTCCTCTTGTACTTAAGTCGGCATTGTGCGTTTGTATTAAATTCGGATGCATTTTCTGTGTTTCATCGTCAATAAGAAGCTCCAAGGGATACAGTAAACCTGAAGTGAAGCATCGGAATCTAAAAATGGACTCACAGCAGAGGTTCAAATCATAGGATATTGGAGTGTCAGTCCTTCTGTACTTAAGTCGGCATTGTGCCTTTTGTATTAAATTCGGATGCAATTTCTGTGTTTCATCGTCAATAAGAAGGTCCAAGGGATACAGTAAACCTGAAGTGAAGCATCGGAATCTAAAACTGGACTCACAGGAGAGGTTCAAATTAGAGAAAGTTAGAGTGTCAGTCCTCTTGTACTTAAGTCGGCATTGTGCATTTTGTATTAAATTCGGATGCAATTTCTGTGTTTCATCGTCAATAAGACGGTCCAAGGGATACAGTAAACCTGAAGTGAAGCATCGGAATCAAAAACCGGACCCACAGGAGAGGTTCAAATCACAGAAAGTTAGAGTGTCAGTCCTGTTGTACTTTTGTCGGCATTCTGCCTTTTGTATTAAATTCGGATGCAATTTCTGTGTTTCATCGTCGATAAGAAGGTCCAAGGGATACAGTAAACCTGAAGTAAAGCATCGGAATCTCAAACTGGACTCACAGGAGAGGTTCAAATCATATAAAGTTAGAGTGTCAGTCCTCCTGTACTTAAGTCGGCATTGTGCCCTTTGTATTAAATTCGGATGCAATTTCTGTGTTTCATCGTCATTAAGAAGGTCCAAGCGATACAGTAAATCTGAAGTGAAGCATCGGAATCTAAAACTGGACTTACAGTAGAGGTTCAAATCATTGAAAATTAGAGTGTCAGTCCTCTTGTACTTAAGTCGGCATTGTGCCATTTGTATTAAATGTGGATGCAATTTCAGTGTTTCATCGTCAATAAGAAGGTCCAAGGGATACAGTAAACCTGAAGTGAAGCATCAAAATCTAGAACTGGTCCCACAGGAGTGGTTCAAATCATAGAAAGTTAGAGTGTCAGTCCTCTTGTACTTATGTCGGCATTGTGCCTTTTGTATTAAATACGGATGCAATTTCTGTGTTTCATCGTCAATAAGAAGGTCCAAGGGATACAGTAAACCTGAAGTGAAGCATCAGAATCTAAAACTGGACTCACAGAAGAGGTTCAAATCATAGACAGTTAGAGTGCAAGTCCTCTCGTACTTAAGTCGGCATTGTACGTTTTGTATTAAATTCGGATGCAATTTCTTTGTTCCATCGTCAATAAGAAGGTCCAAGGGATACAGTAAACCTGAAGTGAAGCATCCGAATCTAACAGTGGACTCACAGGAGAGGTTCAAATCATAAAAAGTTAAGTCGGCATTGTGCCTTTTGTATTAAATTAGGATGCAATTTCTGTGTTTCATTGTCAATAAAAAGGTCCAAGGGATACAGTAAACTTGAAGTGAAGCTTCGGAATTTAAAACTAGACTCACAGGAGAGGTTCAAATCATAGAAAGTTAGAGTGTCAGTCCTCATGTACTTATGTCGGCATTGTGCATTTTGTATTAAATTCGGATGCAATTTCTGTGTTTCATCGTCAATAAGAAGGTCCAAGGGATACAGTAAACCTGAAGTGAAGCATCCGAATCTAAAACTGTACTCACAGTGGAGGTTCAAATCATTCAGAGTTAGAGTGTCAGTCCTCTTGTACTTAAGTCGGCATTGTGCATGTTGTATTAAATTCGGATGTAATTTCTGTGTTTCATCGTCAATAAGACTGTCCAAGGGATACAGTAAACCTTAAGTGAAGCATCGGAATCTAAAACTGGACTCACATGAGAGGTTCCAATCGTAGAGGGTTAGAGTGTCAGTCCTCTTGTACTTATTTCGGCATTGTGCCTTTTGTGTTAAATTCGGATGTAATTTCTGTGTTTCATCGTCAATATGAAAGTCCAAGGGTTACAGTAAACCTGAAGTCAAGCATCGAAATCTAAAACTGCACTCACAGGAGAGGTTCAAATCGTAGAAAGTTAGAGTGTCAGTCCTCTTGTACTTAAGTCGGCATTGTGCCTTTTGTATTAAATTCGGATGAAATTTCTGTGTTTCATCGTCAATAAGAAGGTCCAAGGGATACAGTAAACATGAAGTGAAGCATCGGAATCTAAAACTGGACTCACAGGAGAGGTTCCAATCATAGAGAGTTAGAGTGTCAGTCCTCTTGTACTTAAGTTGGCATTGTGCCTTTTGTATTCAATTCGGATGCAATTTCTGTGTTTCATCGTCAATAAGAAGGTCCAAGGGTTATAGTAAACCTGAAGTCAAGCATCGAAATCTAAAACTGCACTCACAGGAGAGGTTCAAATCGTAGAAAGTTTGAGTGTCAGTCCTCTTGTACTTAAGTCGGCATTGTGCCTTTTGTATTAAATTCGGATGCAATTTCTGTGTTTCACCATCAATAAGAATGTCCAAGGGTTACAGTAAACCTGAAGTGAAGCGTCGGAATCTAAAACTGGACCCACGGAAGAGGTTCAAATCATAGAAAATTAGAGTGCAGTCCTCTTGTACTTAAGTCGGCATTGTGCATTTTGTATTAAATTCGGATGCAATTTCTGTGTTTCATCGTTAATAAGAATGTCCAAGGGATACAGTAAACCTGAAGTGAAGCATCGGAATCAAAAACTTGACTCGCAGGAGAGGTTCAAATCATAGAAACTTAGAGTGTCAGTCCTCTTGTACTTAAGTCGGCATTGTGCCTTTTGTATTAAATTCGGATGAAATTTCTGTGTTTCATCGTCAATAACGAGGTCCAAGAGATACAGTAAACCTGAAGTGAAGCATCGGAATCTTAAACTGGACTCACAGGAGCGGTTCAAATCATAGAAAATTAGAGTGTCTGTCCTTTTGTACTTAAGTCGGCATTGTGCATTTTGTATTAAATTCCGATTTAATTTCTGTGTTTCATCGTCAATAAGAATGTCCAAGGGATACAGTAAACCTTAAGTGAAGCATCGGAATCTAAAACTGGACTCACATGAGAAGTTCCAATCGTAGAGAGTTAGAGTGTCAGTCCTCTTGTACTTAAGTCGGCATTGTGCGTTTGTATTAAATTCGGATGCATTTTCTGTGTTTCATCGTCAATAAGAAGGTCCAAGGGATACAGTAAACCTGAAGTGAAGCATCGGAATCTAAAAATGGACTCACAGCAGAGGTTCAAATCATAGGATATTAGAGTGTCAGTCCTTCTGTACTTAAGTCGGCATTGTGCCTTTTGTATTAAATTCGGATGCAATTTCTGTGTTTCATCGTCAATAAGAAGGTCCAAGGGATACAGTAAACCTGAAGTGAAGCATCGGAATCTAAAACTGGACTCACAGGAGAGGTTCAAATCAGAGAAAGTTAGAGTGTCAGTCCTCTTGTACTTAAGTCGGCATTGTGCATTTTGTATTAAATTCGGATGCAATTTCTGTGTTTCATCGTCAATAAGACGGTCCAAGGGATACAGTAAACCTGAAGTGAAGCATCGGAATCAAAAACCGGACTCACAGGAGAGGTTCAAATCACAGAAAGTTAGAGTGTCAGTCCTCTTGTACTTATGTCGGCATTCTGCCTTTGTATTAAATTCGGATGCAATTTCTGTGTTTCATCGTCGATAAGAAGGTCCAAGGGATACAGTAAACCTGAAGTAAAGCATCGGAATCTCAAACTGGACTCACAGGAGAGGCTCAAATCATATAAAGTTAGAGTGTCAGTCCTCCTGTACTTAAGTCGGCATTGTGCCCTTTGTATTAAATTCGGATGCAATTTCTGTGTTTCATCGTCATTAAGAAGGTCCAAGCGATACAGTAAATCTGAAGTGAAGCATCGGAATCTAAAACTGGACTTACAGTAGAGGTTCAAATCATTGAAAATTAGAGTGTCAGTCCTCTTGTACTTAAGCCGGCATTGTGCCATTTGTATTAAATGTGGATGCAATTTCAGTGTTTCATCGTCAATAAGAAGGTCCAAGGGATACAGTAAACCTGAAGTGAAGCATCAAAATCTAGAACTGGACCCACAGGAGTGGTTCAAATCATAGAAAGTTAGAGTGTCAGTCCTCTTGTACTTATGTCGGCATTGTGCCTTTTGTATTAAATACGGATGCAATTTCTGTGTTTCATCGTCAATAAGAAGGTCCAAGGGATACAGTAAACCTGAAGTGAAGCATCAGAATCTAAAACTGGACTCACAGAAGAGGTTCAAATCATAGAAAGTTAGAGTGCAAGTCCCCTCGTACTTAAGTCGGCATTGTACGTTTTGTATTAAATTCGGATGCAATTTCTTTGTTCCATCGTCAATAAGAAGGTCCAAGGGATACAGTAAACCTGAAGTGAAGCATCCGAATCTAACAGTGGACTCACAGGAGAGGTTCAAATCATAAAAAGTTAAGTCGGCATTGTGCCTTTTGTATTAAATTAGGATGCAATTTCTGTGTTTCATTGTCAATAAAAAGGTCCAAGGGATACAGTAAACTTGAAGTGAAGCATCGGAATTTAAAACTAGACTCACAGGAGAGGTTCAAATCATAGAAAGTTAGAGTGTCAGTCCTCATGTACTTAAGTCGGCATTGTGCATTTTGTATTAAATTCGGATGCAATTTCTATGTTTCATCGTCAATAAGAAGGTCCAAGGGATACAGTAAACCTGAAGTGAAGCATCCGAATCTAAAACTGTACTCACAGTAGAGGTTCAAATCATTGAGTGTTAGAGTGTCAGTCCTCTTGTACTTAAGTCGGCATTGTGCATGTTGTATTAAATTCGGATGTAATTTCTGTGTTTCATCGTCAATAAGACTGTCCAAGGGATACAGTAAACCTTAAGTGAAGCATCGGAATCTAAAACTGGACTCACATGAGAGGTTCCAATCGTAGAAGGTTAGAGTGTCAGTCCTCTTGTACTTAATTCGGCATTGTGCCTTTTGTATTAAATTCGGATGTAATTTCTGTGTTTCATCGTCAATATGAAAGTCCAAGGGTTACAGTAAACCTGAAGTCAAGCATCGAAATCTAAAACTGCACTCACAGGAGAGGTTCAAATCGTAGAAAGTTAGAGTGTCAGTCCTCTTGTACTTAAGTCGGCATTGTGCCTTTTGTATTAAATTCGGATGAAATTTCTGTGTTTCATCGTCAATAAGAAGGTCCAAGGGATACAGTAAACATGAAGTGAAGCATCGGAATCTAAAACTGGACTCACAGGAGAGGTTCCAATCATAGAGAGTTAGAGTGTCAGTCCTCTTGTACTTAAGTTGGCATTGTGCCTTTTGTATTCAATTCGGATGCAATTTCTGTGTTTCATCGTCAATAAGAAGGTCCAAGGGTTATAGTAAACCTGAAGTCAAGCATCGAAATCTAAAACTGCACTCACAGGAGAGGTTCAAATCGTAGAAAGTTTGAGTGTCAGTCCTCTTGTACTTAAGTCGGCATTGTGCCTTTTGTATTAAATTCGGATGCAATTTCTGTGTTTCACCATCAATAAGAATGTCCAAGGGTTACAATAAACCTGAAGTGAAGCATCGGAATCTAAAACTGGACCCACGGAAGAGGTTCAAATCATAGAAAATTAGAGTGCAGTCCTCTTGTACTTAAGTCGGCATTGTGCATTTTGTATTAAATTCGGATGCAATTTCTGTGTTTCATCGTTAATAAGAATGTCCAAGGGATACAGTAAACCTGAAGTGAAGCATCGGAATCAAAAACTGGACTCTCAGGAGAGGTTCAAATCATAGAAAATTAGAGTGTCAGTCCTCTTGTACTTAAGTCGGCATTGTGCCATTTGTATTAAATTTGGATGCAATTTCAGTGTTTCATCGTCAATAAGAAGGTCCAAGGGATACAGTAAACCTGAAGTGAAGCATCAAAATCTAGAACTGGACTCACAGGAGTGGTTCAAATCATAGAAAGTTAGAGTGTCAGTCCTCTTGTACTTATGTCGGCATTGTGCCTTTTGTATTAAATACGGATGCAATTTCTGTGTTTCATCGTCAATAAGAAGTTCCAAGGGATACAGTAAACCTGAAGTGAAGCATCAGAATCTAAAACTGGACTCACAGAAGAGGTTCTAATCATAGAAAGTTAGAGTGCCAGTCCTCTTGTACTTAAGTCGGCATTGTACCTTTTGTATTAAATTCGGATGCAATTTCTTTGTTTCATCGTCAATAAGAAGGTCCAAGGGATACAGTAAACCTGAAGTGAAGCATCGGAATCTCAAACTGGACTCACAGGAGATGTTCAAATCATATAAAGTTAGAGTGTCAATCCTCTTGTACTTAAGTCGGCATTGTGCCTTTTGTATTAAATTCGGATGCAATTTCTATGTTTCATCGTCAATAAGAAGGTCCACGCGATACAGTAAACCTGAAGTGAAGCATTGGAATCTAAAACTGGACTTACAGGAGAGGCTGAAATCACAGAAAGTTAAAGTGTCAGTCCTCTTGTACTTAAGTCGGCATTGTGCCTTTTGTATTAAATTCGGATGCAATTTCTGTGTTTCATCGTCAATAAGAAGGTCCGAGGTATACAGTAAACCTGAAGTGAAGCATCGGAATCTAAAACTGGACTCACAGGAGAGGTTCAAATCTTCGAAAGTTAGAGTGTCAGTCCTCTTGTACTTAAGTCAGCATTGTGCCTTTTGTATTAAATTCGGATGCAATTTCTGTGTTTCATCGTCAATAAGAAGGTCCAAGGGATACAGTAAACCTGAAGTGAAGCACCGGAATCTAAAACTGGACTCACAGGAGAGGTTCAAATCATCGAAAGTTAGAGTGTCAGTCCTCTTGTACTTAAGACGGCATTGTGCCATTTGTATTAAATTTGGATGCAATTTCAGTGTTTCATCGTCAATAAGAAGGTCCAAGGGATACAGTTAACCTGAAGTGAAGCATCAAAATCTAGAACTGGAACCCCGAGGAGTGGTTCAAATCATAGAAAGTTAGTGTGTCAGTCCTTTTGTACTTATGTCGGCATTGTGCCTTTTGTATTAAATACGGATGCAATTACTGTGTTTCATCGTCAATAAGAAGGTCCAAGGGATACAGTAAACCTGAAGTGAAGCATCAGAATCTAAAACTGGACTCACAGAAGAGGTTCAAATCATAGAAAGTTAGAGTGCCAGTCCTCTTGTACTTAAGTCGGCATTGTACCTTTTGTATTAAATTCGGATGCAATTTCTTTGTTCCATCGTCAATCAGAAGGTCCAAGGGATACAGTAAACCTGAAGTGAAGCATCGGAATCTCAAACTGGACTCACAGGAGATGTTCAAATCATATAAAGTTAGAGTGTCAAGCCGCTTGTACTTAAGTCGGCATTGTGCCTCTTGTATTAAATTCGGATGCAATTTCTGTGTTTCATCGTCAATAAGAAGGTCCAAGCGTAACAGTAAACCTGAAGTGAAGCATTGGAATCTAAAACTGGACTTACAGGAGAGGTTGAAATCACAGAAAGTTAGAGTGTCAGTCCACTTGTACTTAAGACGGCATTGTGCTTTTTGTATTAAATTTGGATGCAATTTCTGTGTTTCATCGTCAATAAGAAGGTCCAAGGGATACAGTAAACCTGAAGTGAAGCATCGGAAGCTAAAACTGGACTCACAGGAGAGGTTCAAATCATCGAAAGTTAGGGTGTCAGTCCTCTTGTACTTAAGTCGGCATTGTGCCCTTTGTATTAAATTCGGATTTAATATCTGTGTTTCATCGTCAATAAGAAGGTCCAAGGGATACAGTAAACCTGAAGTGAAGCATCGGAATCTATAACTGGACTCACAGGAGAGGTTCAAATCATAGAAAGTTAGAGTGTCAGTCCTCTTGTACTTAAGTCGGCATTGTGCATTTTGTTTTAAATTCGGATGCAATTTCTGTGTTTCATCGTCAATAAGAAGGTCCAAGGGATACAGTAAACCTGAAGTAATGAATCGGAATCTCAAACTGGACTCACAGGAGAGGTTCAAATCATATAAAGTTAGAGTGTCAGTCCTCCTGTACCTAAGTCGGCATTGTGCCTTTTGTATTAAATTCGGATGCAATTTCTGTGTTTCATCGTCAATAAGAAGGTCCGAGGTGTACAGTAAACCTGAAGTGAAGCATCGGAATCTAAAACTGGACTCACAGGAGAGGTTCAAATCATCGAAAGTTAGGGTGTCAGTCCTCTTGTACTTAAGTCGGCATTGTGCCTTTTGTATTAAATTCGGATGCAATTTCTGTGTTTCATCGACAATAAGATGGTCCAAGGGGTACAGTAAACCTGAAATGAAGCACCGGAATCTAAAACTGGACTCACAGGAGGGGTTCAAATCATCGAAAGTTGGAGTGTCAGTCCTCTTGTACTAAAGTCGGCATTGTGCCTTTTGCATTAAATTCGGATGCCATTTCTGTGTTTCATCGTCAATAAGAAGGTCCAAGGGATACAGTAAACCTGAAGTGAAGCATCGGAATCTAAAACTGGACTCACAGGAGAGGTTCAAATCAAAGAGAGTTAGAGTGTCAGTCCACTTGTACTTAAGTCTGCATTGTGCCTTTTTTATTAAATTCGAATGCAATTGCTGTCTTTCATCATCAATAAGAAGGTCCAATGGATACAGTAAACCTTACGTGAAGCATCGAATCTGAAACTGGACTCACAGGAGAGGTTCAAATCATCGAAAAATAGAGTGTCAGTCCTCTTGTACTAAAGTCGGCATTTTGCCTTTTTTATAAAATTCGGATGCAATTTCTGTGTTTCGTCGTCAATAAGATGGTCCAAGAGATACAGTAAACCTGAAGTGAAGCATCGGAGTCTAAAACTGGACTCACAGGAGAGGTTCAAATCATCGAAAGTTAGGCTGTCAGTCCTCTTGTACTTAAGTCGGCATTGTGCTTTTTTGTATTAAATTCGGATGCAATTTCTGTGTTTCATCGTCAATAAGAAGGTCCAAGGGACACAGTAAACCTGAAGTGAAGCACCGGAATCTAAAGCTGGACTCACAGGAGAGGTTCAAATCATCGAAAGTTAGAGTGTCAGTCCTCTTGTACTTAAGTCGGCATTGTGCTTTTTGCATTAAATTCGGATGAAATTTCTGTGTTTCATCGTCAATAACAAGGTCCAAGAAATACAGTAAACCTGAAGTGAAGCATCGGAATCTAAAACTGGACTCACAGGACAGGTTCAAATCATAGAAAATTAGAGTGTCAGTCCTCTTGTACTTAAGTCGGCATTGTGCATTTTGTATTAAATTCGGATGCAATTTCTGTGTTTCATCGTCAATAAGAAGGTCCAAGGGATACAGTAAACCTGAAGTGAAGCATCCGAATCTAAAAGTGGACTCACAGGAGAGGTTCAAATCATAAAAAGTTAAGTCGGCATTGTGCCTTTTGTATTAAATTAGGATGCAATTTCTGTGTTTCATTGTCAATAAGAAGGTCCAAGGGATACAGTAAACTTGAAGTGAAGAGTCAGAATTTAAAACTGGACTCACAGGAGAGGTTCAAATCAAAGAAAGTTAGAGTGTCAGTCCTCATGTACTTAAGTCGGCATTGTGCATTTTGTATTAAATTCGGATGCAATTTCTGTGTTTCATCGTCAATAAGAAGGTCTAAGGGATACATTAAACCTGAAGTGAAGCATCGGAATCTAAAACTGTACTCACAGTAGAGGTTCATATCATTGAGAGTTAGAGTGTCAGTCCTCTTGTACTTAAGTCGGCATTGTGCATGTTGTATTAAATTCGGATGTAATTTCTGTGTTTCATCGTCAATAAGAATGTCCAAGGGATACAGTAAACCTTAAGTGAAGCATCGGAATCTAAAAATGGACTCACAGCAGAGGTTCAAATCATAGGATATTAGAGTGTCAGTCCTTCTGTACTTAAGTCGGCATTGTGCCTTTGTATTAAATTCGGATGCATTTTCTGTGTTTCATTGTCAATAAGAAGGTCCAAGGGATACAGTAAACTTGAAGTGAAGAGTCAGATTTTAAAACTGGACTCACAGGAGAGGTTCAAATCATAGAAAGTTAGAGTGTCAGTCCTCATGTACTTAAGTCGGCATTGTGCATTTTGTATTAAATTCGGATGCAATTTCTGTGTTTCATCGTCAATAAGAAGGTCCAAGGGATACAGTAAACCTGAAGTGAAGCATCGGAATCTAAAACTTGACTCACAGGAGAGGTTCAAATCATAGAAAGTTAGAGTGTCAGTCCTCTTGTACTTAAGTCGGCATTGTGCATTTTGTATTAAATTCGGATGCAATTTCTGTGTTTCATCGTCAATAAGACGGTCCAAGGGATACAGTAAATCTGAAGTGAAGCATCGGAATCGAAAACCGCACTCACAGGAGAGGTTCAAATCACAGAAAGTTAGAGTGTCTGTCCTCTTGTACTTATGTCGGCATTGTGCCTTTTGTATTAAATTCGGATGCTATTTCTGTGTTTCATCGTCGATAAGAGGGTCCAAGGGATGCAGTAAACCTGAAGTAAAGCAACGGAATCTCAAACTGGACTCACAACGAGAGGTTCAAATCATATAAAGTTAGAGTGTCAGTCCTCCTGTACTTAAGTCGGCATTGTGCCCTTTGCATTAAATTCGGATGCAATTTCTGTGTTTCATCGTCATTAAGAAGGTCCAAGCGATACAGTGAATCGGAAGTGAAGCATCGGAATCTAAACCTGGACTTACAGTAGAGGTTCAAATCATAGAAAGTTTGAGTGTCAGTTCACTTGCACTTAAGTCGGCATTGTGCCTTTTGTATTAAATTTGGATGCAATTTCTGTGTTTCATAGTCAATAAGAAGGTCCAAGGGATACAGTAAACCTGAAGTGAAGCATCGGAATCTAAAACTGGACTCACAGGAGAGGTTCAAATCATCGAAAGTTAGGGTGTCAGTCCTCTTGTACTTAAGTCGGCATTGTGCCTTTTGTATTAAATTCGGATGCAATTTCTGTGTTTCATCGACAATAAGAAGGTCCAAGGGATACAGTAAACCTGAAGTGAAGCACCGGAATCTAAAACTGGACTCACAGGAGAGGTTCAAATCATCGAAAGTTAGAGTGTCAGTCCTCTTGTACTTAAGTCGGCATTGTGCCTTTTGCATTAAATTCGGATGCAATTTCTGTGTTTCATCGTCAATAAGAAGGTCCAAGGGATACAGTAAACCTGAAGTGAAGCATCGGAATCTAAAACTGGACCCACGGAAGAGGTTCAAATCATAGAAAATTAGAGTGCAGTCCTCTTGTACTTAAGTCGGCATTGTGCATTTTGTATTAAATTCGGATGCAATTTCTGTGTTTCATCGTTAATAAGAATGTCCAAGGGATACAGTAAACCTGAAGTGAAGCATCGGAATCGAAAACTGGACTCTCAGGAGAGGTTCAAATCATAGAAAATTAGAGTGTCAGTCCTCTTGTACTTAAGTCGGCATTGTGCCATTTGTATTAAATTTGGATGCAATTTCAGTGTTTCATCGTCAATAAGAAGGTCCAAGGGATACAGTAAACCTGAAGTGAAGCATCAAAATCTAGAACTGGACTCACAGGAGTGGTTCAAATCATAGAAAGTTAGAGTGTCAGTCCTCTTGTACTTATGTCGGCATTGTGCCTTTTGTATTAAATACGGATGCAATTTCTGTGTTACATCGTCAATAAGAATGTCCAAGGGATACAGTAAACCTTAAGTGAAGCATCGGAATCTAAAACTGGACTCACATGAGAAGTTCCAATCGTAGAGAGTTAGAGTGTCAGTCCTCTTGTACTTAAGTCGGCATTGTGCGTTTGTATTAAATTCGGATGCATTTTCTGTGTTTCATCGTCAATAAGAAGGTCCAAGGGATACAGTAAACCTGAAGTGAAGCATCGGAATCTCAAACTGGACTCACAGGAGATGTTCAAATCATATAAAGTTAGAGTGTCAATCCTCTTGTACTTAAGTCGGCATTGTGCCTTTTGTATTAAATTCGGATGCAATTTCTATGTTTCATCGTCAATAAGAAGGTCCACGCGATACAGTAAACCTGAAGTGAAGCATTGGAATCTAAAACTGGACTTACAGGAGAGGCTGAAATCACAGAAAGTTAAAGTGTCAGTCCTCTTGTACTTAAGTCGGCATTGTGCCTTTTGTATTAAATTCGGATGCAATTTCTGTGTTTCATCATCAATAAGAAGGTCCGAGGTATACAGTAAACCTGAAGTGAAGCATCGGAATCTAAAACTGGACTCACAGGAGAGGTTCAAATCTTCGAAAGTTAGAGTGTCAGTCCTCTTGTACTTAAGTCGGCATTGTGCCTTTTGTATTAAATTCGGATGCAATTTCTGTGTTTCATCGTCAATACGAAGGTCCAAGGGATACAGTAAACCTGAAGTGAAGCTTCGGAATCTAAAACTGGACTCACAGGAGAGGTTCAAATCAAAGAGAGTTAGAGTGTCAGTCCACTTGTACTTAAGTCTGCATTGTGCCTTTTTTATTAAATTCGAATGCAATTGCTGTCTTTCATCATCAATAAGAAGGTCCAACGGATACAGTAAACCTTACGTGAAGCATCGGAATCTGAAACTGGACTCACAGGAGAGGTTCAAATCATCGAAAGTTAGAGTGTCAGTCCTCTTGAACTAAAGTCGGCATTGTGCCTTTTTTATAAAATTCGGATGCAATTTCTGTGTTTCGTCGTCAATAACATGGTCCAAGGGATACAGTGAACCTGCAGTGAAGCATCATAGTCTAAAACTGGACTCACAGGAGAGGTTCAAATCACCGAAAGTTAGGGTGTCAGTCCTCTTGTACTTAAATCGGCATTGTGCCTTTTGTATTAAAGTCGGATGCAATTTCTGTGTTTCATCGTCAATAAGAAGGTCCAAGGGATACAGTAAACCTGAAGTGAAGCACCGGAATCTAAAACTGGACTCACAGGAGAGGTTCAAATCATCGAAAGTTAGAGTGTCAGTCCTCTTCTACTTAAGTCGGCATTGTGCCATTTGTATTAAATTTGGATGCAATTTCAGTGTTTCATCGTCAATAAGAAGGTCCAAGGGATACAGTAAACCTGAAGTGAAGCATCAAAATCTAGAACTGGAACCCCCAGGAGTGGTTCAGATCATAGAAAGTTAGAGTGTCAGTCCTCTTGTACTTATGTCGGCATTGTGCCTTTTGTATTAAATACGGATGCAATTACTGTGTTTCATCGACAATAAGAAGGTCCAAGGGATACAGTAAACCTGAAGTGAAGCATCAGAATCTAAAACTGGACTCACAGAAGAGGTTCAAATCATAGAAAGTTAGAGTGCCAGTCCTCTTGTACTTAAGTCGGCATTGTACCTTTTGTATTAAATTCGGATGCAATTTCTTTGCTCCATCGTCAATCAGAAGGTCCAAGGGATACAGTAAACCTGAAGTGAAGCATCGGAATCTCAAACTGGACTCACAGGAGATGTTCAAATCATATAAAGTTAGAGTGTCAAGCCGCTTGTACCTAAGTCGGCATTGTGCCTTTTTTTGTATTAAATTCGGATGCAATTTCTGTGTTTCATCGTCAATAAGAAGGTCCAAGCGATACAGTAAACCTGAAGTGAAGCATTGGAATCTAAAACTGGACTTACAGGAGAGGTTGAAATCACAGAAAGTTAGAGTGTCAGTCCACTTGTACTTAAGACGGCATTGTGCTTTTTGTATTAAATTTGGATGCAATTTCTGTGTTTCATCGTCAATAAGAAGGTCCAAGGGATACAGTAAACCTGAAGTGAAGCATCGGAATCTAAAACTGGACGCACAGGAGAGGTTCAAATCATCGAAAGTTAGGGTGTCAGTCCTCTTGTACTTAAGTCGGCATTGTGCCCTTTGTATTAAATTCGGATTTAATATCTGTGTTTCATCGTCAATAAGAAGGTCCAAGGGATACAGTAAACCTGAAGTGAAGCATCGGAATCTATAACTGGACTCACAGGAGAGGTTCGAATCATAGAAAGTTAGAGTGTCAGTCCTCTTGTACTTAAGTCGGCATTGTGCATTTTGTTTTAAATTCGGATGAAATTTCTGTGTTTCATCGTCAATAAGAAGGTCCAAGGGATACAGTAAACCTGAAGTAATGCATCGGAATCTCAAACTGGACTCACAGGAGAGGTTCAAATCATATAAAGTTAGAGTGTCAGTCCTCCTGTACTTAAGTCGGCATTGTGCCTTTTGTATTAAATTCGGATGCAATTTCTGTGTTTCATCGTCAATAAGAAGGTCCGAGGTGTACAGTAAACCTGAAGTGAAGCATCGGAATCTAAAACTGGACTCACAGGAGAGGTTCAAATCATCGAAAGTTAGGGTGTCAGTCCTCTTGTACTTAAGTCGGCATTGTGCCTTTTGTATTAAATTCGGATGCAATTTCTGTGTTTCATCGACAATAAGATGGTCCAAGGGGTACAGTAAACCTGACATGAAGCACCGGAATCTAAAACTGGACTCACAGGAGAGGTTCAAATCATCGAAAGTTGGAGTGTCAGTCCTCTTGTACTAAAGTCGGCATTGTGCCTTTTGCATTAAATTCGGATGCAATTTCTGTGTTTCATCGTCAATAAGAAGGTCCAAGGGATACAGTAAACCTGAAGTGAAGCATCGGAATCTAAAACTGGACTCACAGGAGAGGTTCAAATCAAAGAGAGTTAGAGTGTCAGTCCACTTGTACTTAAGTCTGCATTGTGCCTTTTTTATTAAATTCGAATGCAATTGCTGTCTTTTATCATCAATAAGAAGGTCCAATGGATACAGTAAACCTTACGTGAAGCATCGAATCTGAAACTGGACTCACAGGAGAGGTTCAAATCATCGAAAAATAGAGTGTCAGTCCTCTTGTACTAAAGTCGGCATTTTGCCTTTTTTATAAAATTCGGATGCAATTTCTATGTTTCGTCGTCAATAAGATGGTCCAAGGGATACAGTAAACCTGAAGTGAAGCATCGGAGTCTAAAACTGGACTCACAGGAGAGGTTCAAATCATCGAAAGTTAGGGTGTCAGTCCTCTTGTACTTAAGTCGGCATTGTGCCTTTTGTATTAAATTCGGATGCAATTTCTGTGTTTCATCGTCAATAAGAAGGTCCAAGGGATACAGTAAACCTGAAGTGAAGCACCGGAATCTAAAGCTGGACTCACAGGAGAGGTTCAAATCATCGAAAGTTAGAGTGTCAGTCCTCTTGTACTTAAGTCGGCATTGTGCTTTTTGCATTAAATTCGGATGAAATTTCTGTGTTTCATCGTCAATAACAAGGTCCAAGAGATACAGTAAACCTGAAGTGAAGCATCGGAATCTAACACTGGACTCACAGGACAGGTTCAAATCATAGAAAATTAGAGTGTCAGTCCTCTTGTACTTAAGTCGGCATTGTGCATTTTGTATTAAATTCGGATGCAATTTCTGTGTTTCATCGTCAATAAGAAGGTCCAAGGGATACAGTAAACCTGAAGTGAAGCATCCGAATCTAAAAGTGGACTCACAGGAGAGGTTCAAATCATAAAAAGTTAAGTCGGCATTGTGCCTTTTGTATTAAATTAGGATGCAATTTCTGTGTTTCATTGTCAATAAGAAGGTCCAAGGGATACAGTAAACTTGAAGTGAAGAGTCAGAATTTAAAACTGGACTCACAGGCGAGGTTCAAATCAAAGAAAGTTAGAGTGTCAGTCCTCATGTACTTAAGTCGGCATTGTGCATTTTGTATTAAATTTGGATGCAATTTCTGTGTTTCATCGTCAATAAGAAGGTCCAAGGGATACATTAAACCTGAAGTGAAGCATCGGAATCTAAAACTGTACTCACAGTAGAGGTTCATATCATTGAGAGTTAGAGTGTCAGTCCTCTTGTACTTAGGTCGGCATTGTGCATGTTGTATTAAATTCGGATGTAATTTCTGTGTTTCATCGTCAATAAGAATGTCCAAGGGATACAGTAAACCTTAAGTGAAGCATCGGAATCTAAAACTGACTCACATGAGAGGTTCCAATCGTAGAGGGTTAGAGTGTCAGTCCTCTTGTACTTAAGTCGGCATTGTGCCATTGTATTAAATTCGGATGCATTTTCTGTGTTTCATCGTCAATAAGAAGGTCCAAGGGATACAGTAAACCTGAAGTGAAGCATCGGAATCTAAAAATGGACTCACAGCAGAGGTTCAAATCATAGGATATTAGAGTGTCAGTCCTTCTGTACTTAAGTCGGCATTGTGCCTTTGTATTAAATTCGGATGCATTTTCTGTGTTTCATTGTCAATAAGAAGGTCCAAGGGATACAGTAAACTTGAAGTGAAGAGTCAGATTTTAAAACTGGACTCACAGGAGAGGTTCAAATCATAGAAAGTTAGAGTGTCAGTCCTCATGTACTTAAGTCGGCATTGTGCATTTAGTATTAAATTCGGATGCAATTTCTGTGTTTCATCGTCAATAAGAAGGTCCAAGGGATACAGTTAACCTGAAGTGAAGCATCGGAATCTAAAACTGGACTCACAGGAGAGGTTCAAATCATAGAAAGTTAGAGTGTCAGTTCTCTTGTACTTAAGTCGGCATTGTGCATTTTGTATTAAATTCGGATGCAATTTCTGTGTTTCATCGTCAATAAGACGGTCCAAGGTATACAGTAAATCTGAAGTGAAGCATCGGAATCAAAAACCGCACTCACAGGAGTGGTTCAAATCACAGAAAGTTAGAGTGTCAGTCCTCTTGTACTTATGTCGGCATTGTGCCTTTTGTATTAAATTCGGATGCTATTTCTGTGTTTCATCGTCGATAAGAGGGTCCAAGGGATGCAGTAAACCTGAAGTAAAGCAACGGAATCTCAAACTGGACTCACAACGAGAGGTTCAAATCATATAAAGTTAGAGTGTCAGTCCTCCTGTACTTACGTCGGCATTGTGCCCTTTGCATTAAATTCGGATGCAATTTCTGTGTTTCATCGTCAATAAGACGGTCCAAGGTATACAGTAAATCTGAAGTGAAGCATCGGAATCAAAAACCGCACTCACAGGAGAGGTTCAAATCACAGAAAGTTAGGGTGTCAGTCCTCTTGTACTTAAGTCGGCATTGTGCCTTTTGTATTAAATTCGGATGCAATTTCTGTGTTTCATCGACAATAAGATGGTCCAAGGGGTACAGTAAACCTGACATGAAGCACCGGAATCTAAAACTGGACTCACAGGAGAGGTTCAAATCATCGAACGTTGGAGTGTCAGTCCTCTTGTACTAAAGTCGGCATTGTGCCTTTTGCATTAAATTCGGATGCAATTTCTGTGTTTCATCGTCAATAAGAAGGTCCAAGGGATACAGTAAACCTGAAGTGAAGCATCGGAATCTAAAACTGGACTCACAGGAGAGGTTCAAATCAAAGAGAGTTAGAGTGTCAGTCCACTTGTACTTAAGTCTGCATTGTGCCTTTTTTATTAAATTCGAATGCAATTGCTGTCTTTCATCATCAATAAGAAGGTCCAATGGATACAGTAAACCTTACGTGAAGCATCGAATCTGAAACTGGACTCACAGGAGAGGTTCAAATCATCGAAAAATAGAGTGTCAGTCCTCTTGTACTAAAGTCGGCATTTTGCCTTTTTTATAAAATTCGGATGCAATTTCTGTGTTTCGTCGTCAATAAGATGGTCCAAGGGATACAGTAAACCTGAAGTGAAGCATCGGAGTCTAAAACTGGACTCACAGGAGAGGTTCAAATCATCGAAAGTTAGGGTGTCAGTCCTCTTGTACTTAAGTCGGCATTGTGCCTTTTGTATTAAATTCGGATGCAATTTCTGTGTTTCATCGTCAATAAGAAGGTCCAAGGGATACAGTAAACCTGAAGTGAAGCACCGGAATCTAAAGCTGGACTCACAGGAGAGGTTCAAATCATCGAAAGTTAGAGTGTCAGTCCTCTTGTACTTAAGTCGGCATTGTGCTTTTTGCATTAAATTCGGATGAAATTTCTGTGTTTCATCGTCAATAACAAGGTCCAAGAGATACAGTAAACCTGAAGTGAAGCATCGGAATCTAAAACTGGACTCACAGGACAGGTTCAAATCATAGAAAATTAGAGTGTCAGTCCTCTTGTACTTAAGTCGGCATTGTGCATTTTGTATTAAATTCGGATGCAATTTCTGTGTTTCATCGTCAATAAGAAGGTCCAAGGGATACAGTAAACCTGAAGTGAAGCATCCGAATCTAAAAGTGGACTCACAGGAGAGGTTCAAATCAAAGAAAGTTAGAGTGTCAGTCCTCATGTACTTAAGTCGGCATTGTGCATTTTGTATTAAATTCGGATGCAATTTCTGTGTTTCATCGTCAATAAGAAGGTCCAAGGGATACATTAAACCTGAAGTGAAGCATCGGAATCTAAAACTGTACTCACAGTAGAGGTTCATATCATTGAGAGTTAGAGTGTCAGTCCTCTTGTACTTAAGTCGGCATTGTGCATGTTGTATTAAATTCGGATGTAATTTCTGTGTTTCATCGTCAATAAGAATGTCCAACGGATACAGTAAACCTTAAGTGAAGCATCGGAATCTAAAACTGACTCACATGAGAGGTTCCAATCGTAGAGGGTTAGAGTGTCAGTCCTCTTGTACTTAAGTCGGCATTGTGCCATTGTATTAAATTCGGATGCATTTTCTGTGTTTCATCGTCAATAAGAAGGTCCAAGGGATACAGTAAACCTGAAGTGAAGCATCGGAATCTAAAAATGGACTCACAGCAGAGGTTCAAATCATAGGATATTAGAGTGTCAGTCCTTCTGTACTTAAGTCGGCATTGTGCCTTTGTATTAAATTCGGATGCATTTTCTGTGTTTCATTGTCAATAAGAAGGTCCAAGGGATACAGTAAACTTGAATTGAAGAGTCAGATTGTAAAACTGGACTCACAGGAGAGGTTCAAATCATAGAAAGTTAGAGTGTCAGTCCTCATGTACTTAAGTCGGCATTGTGCATTTAGTATTAAATTCGGATGCAATTTCTGTGTTTCATCGTCAATAAGAAGGTCCAAGGGATACAGTTAACCTGAAGTGAAGCATCGGAATCTAAAACTGGACTCACAGGAGAGGTTCAAATCATAGAAAGTTAGAGTGTCAGTTCTCTTGTACTTAAGTCGGCATTGTGCATTTTGTATTAAATTCGGATGCAATTTCTGTGTTTCATCGTCAATAAGACGGTCCAAGGTATACAGTAAATCTGAAGTGAAGCATCGGAATCAAAAACCGCACTCACAGGAGAGGTTCAAATCACAGAAAGTTAGAGTGTCAGTCCTCTTGTACTTATGTCGGCATTGTGCCTTTTGTATTAAATTCGGATGCTATTTCTGTGTTTCATCGTCGATAAGAGGGTCCAAGGGATGCAGTAAACCTGAAGTAAAGCAACGGAATCTCAAACTGGACTCACAACGAGAGGTTCAAATCATATAAAGTTAGAGTGTCAGTCCTCCTGTACTTAAGTCGGCATTGTGCCCTTTGCATTAAATTCGGATGCAATTTCTGTGTTTCATCGTCATTAAGAAGGTCCAAGCGATACAGTGAATCGGAAGTGAAGCATCGGAATCTAAAACTGGACTTACAGTAGAGGTTCAAATCATAGAAAGTTTGAGTGTCAGTTCACTTGCACTTAAGTCGGCATTGTGCCTTTTGTATTAAATTTGGATGCAATTTCTCTGTTTCATAGTCAATAAGAAGGTCCAAGGGATACAGTAAACCTGAAGTGAAGCATCGGAATCTAAAACTGGACTCACAGGAGAGGTTCAAATCATCGAAAGTTAGGGTGTCAGTCCTCTTGTACTTAAGTCGGCATTGTGCCTTTTGTATTAAATTCGGATGCAATTTCTGTGTTTCATCGACAATAAGAAGGTCCAAGGGATACAGTAAACCTGAAGTGAAGCACCGGAATCTAAAACTGGACTCACAGGAGAGGTTCAAATCATCGATAGTTAGAGTGTCAGTCCTCTTGTACTTAAATCGGCATTGTGCCTTTTGCATTAAATTCGGATGCAATTTCTGTGTTTCATCGTCAATAAGAAGGTCCAAGGGATACAGCAAACCTGAAGTGAAGCATCGGAATCTAAAACTGGACTCACACGAGAGGTTCAAATCATAGAGAGTTAGAGTGTCGGTCCACTTGTACTTAAGTCAGCATTGGGCCTTTTGTATTAAATTCGGATGCAATTGCTGTGTTTCATCATCAATAAGAAGGTCCAAGGGATACAGTAAACCTTAAGTGAAGCATCGGAATCTGAAACTGGACTGACAGGAGAGGTTCATATCATCGAAAGTTAGAGTGTCAGTCCTCTTGTACTAAAGTCGGCATTGTGCCTTTTGTATAAAATTCGGATGCAATTTCTGTGTTTCCCCGTCAATAAGATGGTCCAAGGGATACAATAAACCTGAAGTGAAGCATCGGAGTCTAAAACTGGATTCACAGGATAGGTTTAAATCATCTAAAGTTAGAGTGTCAGTCCTCTTGTACTTAAGTCGGCATTGTACCTTTTGTATTAAATTCTGATGCAATTTCTTTGTTTCATCGTTAATAAGAAGGTCCAAGGGATACAGTAAACCTGAAGTGAAGCATTGGAATCTAAAACTGGGCTTACAGGAGAGGTTGAAATAACAGAAAGTTAGAGTGTCAGTCCACTTGTACTTAAGTCGGCATTGTGCCTTTTGTATTAAATTTGGATGCAATTTCTGTGATTCATCGTCAATAAGAAGGTCCAAGGGATACAGTAAACCTGAAGTGAAGCATCGGAATCTAAAACTGGACGCACTGGAGAGGTTCAAATCAGCGAAAGTTAGGGTGTCAGTCCTCTTGTACTTAAGTCGGCATTGTGCCTTTTGTATTAAATTCGGATGCAGTTTCTGTGTTTCATCGTCAATAAGAAGGTCCAAGGGATACAGTAAACCTGAAGTGAAGCATCAGAATCTAAAACTGGACTCACGGCAGAGGTTCCAATCATAGAGAGTTAGAGTGTCAGTCCTCTTGTACTAAAGTCGGCATTGTGCCTTTTGTATTTTATTCGGATGCAATTTCTGTGTTTCATCGTCAATAAGAATGTCCAAGGGATACAGTAAACCTTAAGTGAAGCATCGGAATCTAAAACTGACTCACATGAGAGGTTCCAATCGTAGAGGGTTAGAGTGTCAGTCCTCTTGTACTTAAGTCGGCATTGTGAAATTGTATTAAATTCGGATGCATTTTCTGTGTCTCATCGTCAATAAGAAGGTCCAAGGGATACAGTAAACCTGTAGTGAAGCATCGGAATCTAAAAATGGACTCACAGCAGAGGTTCAAATCATAGGATATTAGAGTGTCAGTCCTTCTGTACTTAAGTCGGCATTGTGCCTTTGTATTAAATTCGGATGCATTTTCTGTGTTTCATTGTCAATAAGAAGGTCCAAGGGATACAGTAAACTTGAAGTGAAGAGTCAGATTTTAAAACTGGACTCACAGGAGAGGTTCAAATCATAGAAAGTTAGAGTGTCAGTCCTCATGTACTTAAGTCGGCATTGTGCATTTAGTATTAAATTCGGATGCAATTTCTGTGTTTCATCGTCAATAAGAAGGTCCAAGGGATACAGTTAACCTGAAGTGAAGCATCGGAATCTAAAACTGGACTCACAGGAGAGGTTCAAATCATAGAAAGTTAGAGTGTCAGTTCTCTTGTACTTAAGTCGGCATTGTGCATTTTGTATTAAATTCGGATGCAATTTCTGTGTTTCATCGTCAATAAGACGGTCCAAGGTATACAGTAAATCTGAAGTGAAGCATCGGAATCAAAAACCGCACTCACAGGAGAGGTTCAAATCACAGAAAGTTAGAGTGTCAGTCCTCTTGTACTTATGTCGGCATTGTGCCTTTTGTATTAAATTCGGATGCTATTTCTGTGTTTCATCGTCGATAAGAGGGTCCAAGGGATGCAGTAAACCTGAAGTAAAGCAACGGAATCTCAAACTGGACTCACAACGAGAGGTTCAAATCATATAATGTTAGAGTGTCAGTCCTCCTGTACTTAAGTCGGCATTGTGCCCTTTGCATTAAATTCGGATGCAATTTCTGTGTTTCATCGTCATTAAGAAGGTCCAAGCGATACAGTGAATCGGAAGTGAAGCATCGGAATCTAAAACTGGACTTACAGTAGAGGTTCAAATCATAGAAAGTTTGAGTGTCAGTTCACTTGCACTTAAGTCGGCATTGTGCCTTTTGTATTAAATTTGGATGCAATTTCTCTGTTTCATAGTCAATAAGAAGGTCCAAGGGATACAGTAAACCTGAAGTGAAGCATCGGAATCTAAAACTGGACTCACAGGAGAGGTTCAAATAATCGAAAGTTAGGGTGTCAGTCCACTTGTACTTAAGTCGGCATTGTGCCTTTTGTATTAAATTCGGATGCAATTTCTGTGTTTCTTCGACAAGAAGATGGTCCAAGGGGTACAGTAAACCTGACATGAAGCACCGGAATCTAAAACTGGACTCACAGGAGAGGTTCAAATCATCGAAAGTTGGAGTGTCAGTCCTCTTGTACTAAAGTCGGCATTGTGCCTTTTGCATTAAATTCGGATGCAATTTCTGTGTTTCATCGTCAATAAGAAGGTCCAAGGGATACAGTAAACCTGAAGTGAGGCATCGGAATCTAAAACTGGACTCACAGGAGAGGTTCAAATCAAAGAGAGTTAGAGTGTCAGTCCACTTGTACTTAAGTCTGCATTGTGCCTTTTTTATTAAATTCGAATGCAATTGCTGTCTTTCATCATCAATAAGAAGGTCCAATGGATACAGTAAACCTTACGTGAAGCATCGAATCTGAAACTGGACTCACAGGAGAGGTTCAAATCATCGAAAAATAGAGTGTCAGACCTCTTGTACTAAAGTCGGCATTTTGCCTTTTTTATAAAATTCGGATGCAATTTCTGTGTTTCGTCGTCAATAAGATGGTCCAAGGGATACAGTAAACCTGAAGTGAAGCATCGGAGTCTAAAACTGGACTCACAGGAGAGGTTCAAATCATCGAAAGTTAGGGTGTCAGTCCTCTTGTACTTAAGTCGGCATTGTGCCTTTTGTATTAAATTCGGATGCAATTTCTGTGTTTCATCGTCAATAAGAAGGTCCAAGGGATACAGTAAACCTGAAGTGAAGCACCGGAATCTAAAGCTGGACTCACAGGAGAGGATCAAATCATCGAAAGTTAGAGTGTCAGTCCTCTTGTACTTAAGTCGGCATTGTGCTTTTTGCATTAAATTCGGATGAAATTTCTGTGTTTCATCGTCAATAAGAATGTCCAAGGGATACAGTAAACCTTAAGTGAAGCATCGGAATCTAAAACTGACTCACATGAGAGGTTCCAATCGTAGAGGGTTAGAGTGTCAGTCCTCTTGTACTTAAGTCGGCATTGTGCCATTGTATTAAATTCGGATGCATTTTCTGTGTTTCATCGTCAATAAGAAGGTCCAAGGGATACAGTAAACCTGAAGTGAAGCATCGGAATCTAAAAATGGACTCACAGCAGAGGTTCAAATCATAGGATATTAGAGTGTCAGTCCTTCTGTACTTAAGTCGGCATTGTGCCTTTGTATTAAATTCGGATGCATTTTCTGTGTTTCATTGTCAATAAGAAGGTCCAAGGGATACAGTAAACTTGAAGTGAAGAGTCAGATTTTAAAACTGGACTCACAGGAGAGGTTCAAATCATAGAAAGTTAGAGTGTCAGTCCTCATGTACTTAAGTCGGCATTGTGCATTTAGTATTAAATTCGGATGCAATTTCTGTGTTTCATCGTCAATAAGAAGGTCCAAGGGATACAGTTAACCTGAAGTGAAGCATCGGAATCTAAAACTGGACTCACAGGAGAGGTTCAAATCATAGAAAGTTAGAGTGTCAGTTCTCTTGTACTTAAGTCGGCATTGTGCATTTTGTATTAAATTCGGATGCAATTTCTGTGTTTCATCGTCAATAAGACGGTCCAAGGTATACAGTAAATCTGAAGTGAAGCATCGGAATCAAAAACCGCACTCACAGGAGAGGTTCAAATCACAGAAAGTTAGAGTGTCAGTCCTCTTGTACTTATGTCGGCATTGTGCCTTTTGTATTAAATTCGGATGCTATTTCTGTGTTTCATCGTCGATAAGAGGGTCCAAGGGATGCAGTAAACCTGAAGTAAAGCAACGGAATCTCAAACTGGACTCACAACGAGAGGTTCAAATCATATAAAGTTAGAGTGTCAGTCCTCCTGTACTTAAGTCGGCATTGTGCCCTTTGCATTAAATTCGGATGCAATTTCTGTGTTTCATCGTCATTAAGAAGGTCCAAGCGATACAGTGAATCGGAAGTGAAGCATCGGAATCTAAAACTGGACTTACAGTAGAGGTTCAAATCATAGAAAGTTTGAGTGTCAGTTCACTTGCACTTAAGTCGGCATTGTGCCTTTTGTATTAAATTTGGATGCAATTTCTCTGTTTCATAGTCAATAAGAAGGTCCAAGGGATACAGTAAACCTGAAGTGAAGCATCGGATACTAAAACTGGACTCACAGGAGAGGTTCAAATCATCGAAAGTTAGGGTGTCAGTCCTCTTGTACTTAAGTCGGCATTGTGCCTTTTGTATTAAATTCGGATGCAATTTCTGTGTTTCATCGACAATAAGAAGGTCCAAGGGATACAGTAAACCTGAAGTGAAGCACCGGAATCTAAAACTGGACTCACAGGAGAGGTTCAAATCATCGAAAGTTAGAGTGTCAGTCCTCTTGTACTTAAGTCGGTTTTGTGCCTTTTGCATTAAATTCGGATGCAATTTCTGTGTTTCATCGTCAATAAGAAGGTCCAAGGGATACAGCAAACCTGAAGTGAAGCATCGGAATCTAAAACTGGACTCACAGGAGAGGTTCAAATCATAGAGAGTTAGAGTGTCAGTCCACTTGTACTTAAGTCAGCATTGGGCCTTTTGTATTAAATTCGGATGCAATTGCTGTGTTTCTTCATCAATAAGAAGGTCCAAGGGATACAGTAAACCTTAAGTGAAGCATCGGAATCTGAAACTGGACTGACAGGAGAGGTTCATATCATCGAAAGTTAGAGTGTCAGTCCTCTTGTACTAAAGTCGGCATTGTGCCTTTTGTATAAAATTCGGATGCAATTTCTGTGTTTCCCCGTCAATAAGATGGTCCAAGGGATACAATAAACCTGAAGTGAAGCATCGGAGTCTAAAACTGGATTCACAGGATAGGTTTAAATCATCTAAAGTTAGAGTGTCAGTCCTCTTGTACTTAAGTCGGCATTGTACCTTTTGTATTAAATTCTGATGCAATTTCTTTGTTTCATCGTTAATAAGAAGGTCCAAGGGATACAGTAAACCTGAAGTGAAGCATTGGAATCTAAAACTGGGCTTACAGGAGAGGTTGAAATAACAGAAAGTTAGAGTGTCAGTCCACTTGTACTTAAGTCGGCATTGTGCCTTTTGTATTAAATTTGGATGCAATTTCTGTGATTCATCGTCAATAAGAAGGTCCAAGGGATACAGTAAACCTGAAGTGAAGCATCGGAATCTAAAACTGGACGCACTGGAGAGGTTCAAATCATCGAAAGTTAGGGTGTCAGTCCTCTTGTACTTAAGTCGGCATTGTGCCTTTTGTATTAAATTCGGATGCAGTTTCTGTGTTTCATCGTCAATAAGAAGGTCCAAGGGATACAGTAAACCTGAAGTGAAGCATCAGAATCTAAAACTGGACTCACGGCAGAGGTTCCAATCATAGAGAGTTAGAGTGTCAGTCCTCTTGTACTAAAGTCGGCATTGTGCCTTTTGTATTTTATTCGGATGCAATTTCTGTGTTTCATCGTGAATAAGAACGGCCAAGAGATACAGTAAACCTGAAGTGAAGCATCGGAATCTAAAACTGGACTCACAGGAGAAATTCAAACCATAGAAAGTTAGAGTGTCATTCCTCTTGCACTTAAGTCGGCATTGTGCCTTTCGTATTAAATTCGGATGCAATTTCTGTGTTTCATCGTCAATAAGAAGGTCCAAGGGATACAGTAAACCTGAAGTGAAGCATCAGAATCTAAAAGTGGACTCACAGAAGAGGTTCAAATCATAGAAAGTTAGAGTGTCAGTCCTCTTGTACCTAAGTCGGCATTGTACCTTTTGTATTAAATTCGGATGTAATTTCTTTGTTTCATCGTCAATAAGAAGGTCCAAGGGTTACAGTAAACCTGAAGTCAAGCATCGGAATCTCAAATTGGACTCACAGGAGAGGTTCAAATCATATAAAGTTAGAGTGACAATCCTCTTGTACTTAAGTCGGCATTGTGCCTTTTGTATTAAATACGGATGCAATTTCTGTGTTTCATCGTCAATAAGAAGGTCCATGCGATACAGTAAACCTGAAGTGAAGCATTGGAATCTAAAACTGGACTTACAGGAGAGGTTGAAATCACAGAAAGTTAGAGTGTCAGTCCACTTGTACTTAAGTCGGCATTGTGCCTTTTGTATTAAATTTGGATGCAATTTCTGTGTTTCATCGTCAATAAGAAGGTCCAAGGGATACAGTAAACCTGAAGTGAAGCATCGGAATCTAAAACTGGACTCACAGGAGAGGTTCAAATCATAGAAAAGTTGAGTGTTAATCCTCTTGTACTTAAGTCAGCATTGTGCCTTTTGTATTAAATTCGGATACCATTTCTGTGTTTCATCGTGAATAAGAAGGTCCAAGCGATACATTAAACCTGAAGTGAAGCATTGGAATCTAAAACTGGACTTACAGGAGAGGTTGAAATCACAGAAAGTTAAAGTGTCAGTCCACTTGTACTTATGTCGCCATTGTGCCTTTTGTATTAAATTTGGATGCAATTTCTGTGTTTCATCGTCAATAAGAAGGTCCAAGGGATACAGTAAACCAGAAGTGAAGCATCGGAATCTAAAACTGGACTCACAGGAGAGGTTCATATCATCGAAAGTTAGGGTGTCAGTCCTCTTGTGCTTAAGTCGGCATTGTGCCTTTTGTATTAAATTCGGATGCAGTTTCTGTGTTTCATCGTCAATAAGAAGGTCCAAGGGATACAGTAAACCTGAAGTGAAGCATCGGAATCTAACACTGGACTCACAGGAGAGGTTCAAATCATAGAGAGTTAGAGTGTCAGTCCTCTTGTACTTAAGTCGGTATTCTTCCTTTTGTATTAAATTCGGATGCAATTTCTGTGTTTCATCGTCAATAAGAAGGTCCAAGGGATTCAGTAAACCTCAAGTGAAGCATCAGAATCTAAAACTGGACTCACAGGAGAGGTTCCAATCATAGAGAGTTAGAGTGTCAGTCCTCTTGTACTTAAGTCGGCATTGTGCCTTTTGTATTTCATTCGGATGCAATTTCTGTGTTTCATCGTGATTAAGAACGTCCAAGAGATACAGTAAACCTGAAGTGAAGCATCGGAATCTAAAACTGGACTCACAGGAGAGATTCAAATCATATAAAGTTAGAGTGACAATCCTCTTGTACTTAAGTCGGCATTGTTCCTTTTGTATTAAATTCGGATGCAATTTCTGTGTTTCATCGTCAATAAGAAGGTCCAAGCGATACAGTAAACCTGAAGTGAAGCATTGGAATCTAAAACTGGACTTACAGGAGAGGTTGAAATCACAGAAAGTTAGAGTGTCAGTCCACTTGTACTTAAGTCGGCATTGTGCCTTTTGTATTAAATTTGGATGCAATTTCTGTGTTTCATCGTCAATAAGAAGGTCCAAGGGATACAGTAAACCTGAAGTGAAGCGTCGGAATCTAAAACTGGACTCACAGGAGAGGTTCAGATAATCGAAATTTAGAGTGTCAGTCCTCTCGTACTTAAGTCGGTATTGTGCCTTTTGTATTGAATTTGGATGCAATTTCTGTGTTTCATCGTCAATAAGAAGGTCCAAGGGATACAGTAAACCAGAAGTGAAGCATCGGAATCTAAAACTGGACTCACAGGAGAGGTTCAAATCATTGAAAATTTGAGTGTTAGTCCTCTTGTACTTAAGTCAGCATTGTGCCTTTTGTATTAAATTCGGATACAATTTCTGTATTTCATCGTCAATAAGATGGTCCAAGCGATACATTAAACCTGAAGTGAAGCATTGGAATCTAAAACTGGACTTACAGGAGAGGTTGAAATCACAGAAAGCTAAAGTGTCAGTCCACTTGTACTTAAGTCGACATTGTGCCTTTTGTATTAAATTTGGATGCAATTTCTGTGTTTCATCGTCAATAAGAAGGTCCAAGGGATACAGTAAACCTGAAGTGAAGCATCGGAATCTAAAACTGGACTCACAGGATAGGTTCAAATCATCGAAAGTTACGGTGTCAGTCCTCTTGTACTTAAGTCAACATTGTGCCTTTTGTATTAAATTCGGATGCAGTTTCTGTGTTTCATCGTCAATAAGAAGGTCCAAGGGATACAGTAAACCTGAAGTGAAGCATCGGAATCTAACACTGGACTCACAGGAGAAGTTCAAATCATAGAGAGTTAAAGTGTCAGTCCACTTGTACTTAAGTCGACATTGTGCCTTTTGTATTAAATTTGGATGCAATTTCTGTGTTTCATCGTCAATAAGAAGGTCCAAGGGATACAGTAAACCTGAAGTGAAGCATCAGAATCCAAAACTGGACTCACAGAAGAGGTTCAAATCTTAGAAAGTTAGAGTGTCAGTCCTCTTGTACTTAAGTCGGCATTGTACCTTTTGTATTAAATTCGGTTGTAATTTCTTTGTTTCATCGTCAATAAGATGGTCCAAGGGATACAGTAAACCTGAAGTGAAGCATCGGAATCTCAAACTGGACTCCAGGAGAGGTTCAAATCATATAAAATTAGAGTGACAATCCTCTTGTACTTAAGTCGGCATTGTGCCTTTTGTATTAAATTGGGATGCAATTTCTGTGTTTCATCGTCAATTAGAAGGTCCAAGCGATACAGTAAACCTGAAGTGAAGCATTGGAATCTAAAACTGGACTTACAGGAGAGGTTGAAATCACAGAAAGTTAGAGTGTCAGTCCACTTGTACTTAAGTCGGCATTGTGCCTTTTGTATTAAATTTGGATGCAATTTCTGTGTTTCATCGTCAATAAGAAGGTCCAAGGGATACAGTAAACCTGAAGTGAACCATCGGAATCTAAAACTGCACTCACAGGAGAGGTTCAAATAATCGAAATTTAGAGTGTCAGTCCTCTCGTACTTAAGTCGGTATTGTGCCTTTTGTATTGAATTTGGATGCAATTTCTGTGTTTCATCGTCAATAAGAAGGTCCAAGGGATACAGTAAACCTGAAGTGAAGCATCGGAATCTAAAACTGGACTCACAGGAGAGGTTCAAATCATAGAAAATTTGAGTGTCAGTCCTCTTGTACTTAAGTCAGCATTGTGACTTTTGTATTAAATTCGTATGCAATTTCTGTGTTTCATCGTCAATAAGAAGGTCCAAGCAATACAGTAAACCTGAAGTGAAGCATTGGAACCTAAAACTGGACTTACAGGAGAGGTTGAAATCACAGAAAGTTAGAGTGTCAGTCCACTTGTACTTAAGTCGGCATTGTGCCTTTTGTATTAAATTTGGATGCAATTTCTGTGTTTCATCGTCAACAAGAAGGTCCAAGGGATACAGTAAACCTGAAGTGAAGCATCGGAATCTAAAACTGGACTCACAGGAGAGGTTCAAATAATCGAAATTTAAAGTGTCAGTCCTCTCGTACTTAAGTCGGTATTGTGCCTTTTGTATTGAATTTGGATGCAATTTCTGTGTTTCATCGTCAATAAGAAGGTCCAAGGGATACAGTAAACCTGAAGTGAAGCATCGGAATCTAAAACTGGACTCACAGGAGAGGTTCAAATCATAGAAAATTTGAGTGTCAGTCCGCTTGTACATAAGTCAGCATTGTGCCTTTTGTATTAAATTCGGATGCAATTTCTGTGTTTCATCGTCAAAACGAAGGTGCAAGGGATACACTAAACCTGAAGTGAAGCATCGGAATCTAAAACTGGACTCACAGGCGAGGTTCAAATCGTCGAAAGTTAGGGTGTCAGTCCTCTTGTACCTAAGTCGGCATTGTGCCTTATGATTTAAATTCGGATGCAATTTCTGTGTTTCATTGTCAATAAGAAGGTCCAAGGGATACAGTAAACCTGAAGTGAAGCATAGGAATCTAAAATTGGACTCACAGGAGAGGTTCAAATCATCGAAAGTTAGAGTGTCAGTCCTCTTGTACTTAAGGCGGCATTGTGCCTTTTGTATTAAATTCGGATGCAATTTCTGTGTTTCATCGTCAATTAGAACGTCCTAGGGATACAGTAAACCTGATTTGAAGCATCGGAATCTAACACTGGACTCACAGGAGAGGTTCAAATCATAGAGAGTCACAGTGTCAGTCCTCTTGTACTTTAGTCGGTATTCTGCCTTTTGTATTAAATTCGGATGCAATTTCTGTGTTTCATTGTCAATAAGAAGGTCCAAGGGATACAGTGAACCTGATGTGAAGCATCGGAAGATAAAACTGGACTCACAGGAGAGGTTCATATCATAGAGAGTTAGAGTGTCAGTCGTCTTGTACTTAAGTCGGCATTGTGCCTTTTGTATAAATTCAAATGCAATTTCTGTGTTTCATCGTCAATAAGAAGGTCCAAGGGATACAGTAAACCTGAAGTGAAGCATCGGAATCTAAAAGTGGACTCACAGGAGAGGTTCAAATCATAAAAAGTTAGAGTGTCAGACCTCTTGTACTTAAGTCGGCATTGTGCCTTTTATATCAAATTAGGATGCAATTTCTGTGTTTCATCGTCAATAAGAAGGTCCAAGGGATACAGTAAACCTGAAGTGAAGCATCGGAATCTAAAACTGGACTCACAGGAGAGGTTCAAATAATCGAAATTTAGAGTGTCAGTCCCCTCGTACTTAAGTCGGTATTGTGCCTTTTGTATTGAATTTGGATGCAATTTCTGTGTTTCATCGTCAATAAGAAGGTCCAAGGGATACAGTAAACCTGAAGTGAAGCATCGGAATCTAAAACTGGACTCACAGGAGAGGTTCAAATAATCGAGATTTAGAGTGTCAGTCCTCTCGTACTTAAGTCGGTATTGTGCCTTTTGTATTGAATTTGGATGCAATTTCTGTGTTTCATCGTCAATACGAAGGTCCAAGGGATACAGTAAACCTGAAGTGAAGCATCGGAATCTAAAACTGGACTCACAGGAGAGGTTCAAATCATAGAAAATTTGAGTGTCAGTCCTCTTGTACTTAAGTCAGCATTGTGACTTTTGTATTGAATTTGGATGCAATTTCTGTGTTTCATCGTCAATAAGAAGGTCCAAGGGATACAGAAAACCTGAAGTGAAGCATCGGAATCTAAAACTGGACTCACAGGAGAGGTTCAAATCATAGAAAATTTGAGTGTCAGTCCTCTTGTACTTAAGTCAGCATTGTGACTTTTGTATTAAATTCGGATGCAATTTCTGTGTTTCATCGTCAATAAGAAGGTCCAAGCGATACAGTAAACCTGAAGTGAAGCATTGGAACCTAAAACTGGACTTACAGGAGAGGTTGAAATCACAGAAAAATTGAGTGTCAGTCCACTTGTACTTAAGTCGGCATTGTGCCTTTTGTATTAAATTTGGATGCAATTTCTGTGTTTCATCGTCAATAAGAAGGTCCAAGGGATACAGTAAACCTGAAGTGAAGCATCGGAATCTAAAACTGGACTCACAGGAGAGGTTCAAATAATCGAAATTTAGAGTGTCAGTCCTCTCGTACTTAAGTCGGTATTGTGCCTTTTGTATTGAATTTGGATGCAATTTCTGTGTTTCATCGTCAATAAGAAGGTCCAAGGGATACAGTAAACCTGAAGTGAAGCATCGGAATCTAAAACTGGACTCACAGGAGAGGTTCAAATCATAGAAAATTTGAGTGTCAGTCCTCTTGTACTTAAGTCAGCATTGTGCCTTTTGTATTAAATTCGGATGCAATTTCTGTGTTTCATCGTCAAATCGAAGGTGCAAGGGATACACTAAACCTGAGGTGAAGCATCGGAATCTAAAACTGGACTCACAGGCGAGGTTCAAATCATCGAAAGTTAGGGTGTCAGTCCTCTTGTACTTAAGTCGGCATTGTGCCTTATGATTTAAATTCGGATGCAGTTTCTGTGTTTCATCGTCAATAAGAAGGTCCAAGGGATACAGTAAACCTGAAGTGAAGCATAGGAATCTAAAATTGGACTCACAGGAGAGGTTGAAATCATCGAAAGTTAGAGTGTCAGTCCTCTTATACTTAAGGCGGCATTGTGCCTTTTGTATTAAATTCGGATGCAATTTCTGTGTTTCATCGTCAATGAGAACGTCCTAGGGATACAGTAAACCTGATTTGAAGCATCGGAATCTAACACTGGACTCACAGGAGAGGTTCAAATCATATAGAGTCACAGTGTCAGTGCTCTTGTACTTTAGTCGGTATTCTGAATTTTGTATTAAATTCGGATGCAATTTCTGTGTTTCATCGTCAATAAGAAGGTCCAAGGGATACAGTGAACCTGATGTGAAGCAACGGAAGATAAAACTGGACTCACAGGAGAGGTTCATATCATAGAGAGTTAGAGTGTCAGTCGTCTTGTACTTAAGTCGGCATTGTGCCTTTTGTATTAAATTCAAATGCAATTTCTGTGTTTCATCGTCAATAAGAAGGTCCAAGGGATACAGTAAACCTGAAGTGAAGCATCGGAATCTAAAACTGGACTCACAGGCGAGGTTCAAATCATCGAAATTTAGAGTGTCAGTCCTCTCGTACTTAAGTCGGTATTGTGCCTTTTGTGTTGAATTTGGATGCAATTTCTGTGTTTCATCGTCAAAACGAAGGTCCAAGGGATCCAATAAACCTGAAGTGAAGCATCGGAATCTAAAACTGGACTCACAGGAGAGGTTCAAATCATAGAAAATTTGAGTGTCTGTCCTCTTGTACTTAAGTCAGCATTGTGACTTTTGTATTAAATTCGGATGCAATTTCTGTGTTTCATCGTCAATAAGAAGGTCCAAGCGATACAGTAAACCTGAAGTGAAGCATTGGAATCTAAAACTGGACTTACAGGAGAGGTTGAAATCACAGAAAGTTAGAGTGTCAGTCCACTTGTACTTAAGTCGGCATTGTGCCTTTTGTATTAAATTTGGATGCAATTTCTGTGTTTCATCGTCAATAAGAAGGTCCAAGGGATACAGTAAACCTGAAGTGAAGCATCGGAATCTAAAACTGGACTCACAGGAGAGGTTCAAATAATCGAAATTTAGAGTGTCAGTCCTCTCGTACTTAAGTCGGTATTGTGCCTTTTGTATTGAATTTGGATACAATTTCTGTGTTTCATCGTCAATAAGAAGGTCCAAGGGATACAGTAAACCTAAAGTGAAGCATCGGAATCTAAAACTGGACTCACAGGAGAGGTTCAAATCATAGAAAATGGGAGTGTCAGTCCTCTTGTACTTAAGTCAGCATTGTGCCTTTTGTATTAAATTCGGATGCAATTTCTGTGTTTCATCGTCAAAACGAAGGTGCAAGGGATACACTAAACCTGGAGTGAAGCATCGGAATCTAAAAGTGGACTCACAGGCGAGGTTCAAATCATCGAAAGTTAGGGTGTCAGTCCTCTCGTACTTAAGTCGGCATTGTGCCTTATGATTTAAATTCGGATGCAATTTCTGTGTTTCATCGTCAATAAGAAGGTCCAAGGGAAACAGTAATCCTGAAGTGAAGCATCGGAATCTAAAATTGGACTCACAGGAGAGGTTCAAATAATCGAAAGTTAGAGTGTCAGTCCTCTTGTACTTAAGGCGGCATTGTGCCTTTTGTATTAAATTCAAATGCAATTTCTGTGTTTCATCGTCAATAAGAAGGTCCAAGGGGTATAGTAAACCTGAAGTGAAGCATCAGAATCTAAAACTGGACTCACAGGGGAGGTTCAAATCATAGAAAGTTAGAGTGTCAGTCCTCTTGTACTTAAGTCGGCATTTTGCATTTTGTATTAAATTCGGATGCAATTTTTGTGTTTCATCGTCAATAAGAAGGCCCAAAAGATACAGTAAACCTGAAGTGAAGCATCGGAATCTAAAACTGTACTCACAGTAGAGGTTCAAATCATAGAGAGTTAGAGTGTCAGTCCTCTTGTACTTAAGTCGTCATTGTGCATTTTGTATTAAGTTCGGATGCAATTTCTGTGTTTCATCGTCAATAAGAAGGTCCAAGGGATACAGTAAACCTGAAGTGAAGCAGTGGAATCTAAAACTGTACTCACAGTAGAGGTTCAGATCATAGAGAGATAAAGTGTCAGTCCTCTTGTACTTAAGTCGGTATTCTGCCTTTTGTATTAAATTCGGATGCAATTTCTGTGTTTCATCGTCAATAAGAAGGTCCAAGGGATACAGTGAACCTAAAGTGAAGCATCGGAAGATAAAACTGGACTCACAGGAGAGGTTCAAATCGTAGAGAGTTAGAGTGTCAGTCCTTTTGTATTAAATTCGGATGCAATTTCTGTGTTTCATCGTCAATAAGAAGGTCCAAGGGATACAGTAAACCTGAAGTGAAGCATCGGAATCTAAAAGTGGACTCACAGGAGAGGTTCAAATCATAAAAAGTTAGGTCGGCATTGTGCCTTTTGTATTAAATTCGGATGCAATTTCTGTGTTTCATCGTCAATAAGAATGTCCAAGGGATACAGTAAACCTGAAGTGAAGCTTCAGAATCTAAAACTGGACTCACAGGGGAGGTTCAAATCATAGAAAGTTAGAGTGTCAGTCCTCATGTACTTAAGTCGGCATTGTGCCTTTTGTATTTTATTCGGATGCAATCTCTGTGTTTCATCGAGAATAAGAACGTCCAAGAGATACAGTAAACCTGAAGTGAAGCATCGGCATCTAAAACTGGACTCACAGGAGAGATTCAAACCATAGAAAGTTAGAGTGTCATTCCTCTTGTACTTAAGTCGGCATTGTGCCTTTTGTATTAAATTCGGATGCAATTTCTGTGTTTCATCGTCAATAAGAAGGTCCAAGGGGTATAGTAAACCTGAAGTGAAGCATCAGAATCTAAAACTGGACTCACAGAAGAGGTTCAAATCATAGAAAGTTAGAGTGTCAGTCCTCTTGTACTTAAGTCGGCATTGTACCTTTTGTATTAAATTCGGATGTAATTTCTTTGTTTCATCGTCAATAAGAAGGTCCAAGGGATACAGTAAACCTGAAGTGAAGCATCGGAATCTAAAACTGGACTCACAGGAGAGGTTTAAGTCATCGAACGTTAAAGTGTCAGTCCTCTTGTGCTTAAGTCGGCATTGTGCCATTTATATTAAATTCGGATGCAATTTCTGTGTTTCATCGTCAATAAGAAGGTCTAAGGGATACAATTAACCTGAAGTGAAGCATCGGAATCTAAAACTGGACTCACAATAGAGGTTCAAATAATCGAAATTTAGAGTGTCAGTCCTCTCGTACTTAAGTCGGTATTGTGCCTTTTGTATTGAATTTGGATGCAATTTCTGTGTTTAATCGTCGATAAGAAGATCCAAGGGATACAGTAAACCTGAAGTGAAGCATCGGAATCTAAAACTGGACTCACAGGAGAGGTTCAAATCATAGAAAATTTGAGTGTCAGTCCTCTTGTACTTAAGTCAGCATTGTGCCTTTTGTATTAAATTCGGATGCAATTTCTGTGTTTCATCGTCAAAACGAAGGTGCAAGTGATACATTAAACCTGAAGTGAAGCATCGGAATCTAAAACTGGACTCACAGGCGAGGTTCAAATCATCGAAAGTTAGGGTGTCAGTCCTCTTGTACTTAAGTCGGCATTGTGCCTTTTGATTTAAATTCGGATGCAATTTCTGTGTTTCATCCTCAATAAGAAGGTCCAAGGGATACAGTGAACCTGAAGTGAAGCATCGGAATCTAAAATTGGACTCACAGGAGAGGTTCAAATCATCGAAAGTTAGAGTGTCAGTCCTCTTGTACTTAAGGCGGCATTGTGCCTTTTGTATTAAATTCGGATGCAATTTCTGTGTTTCATCGTCAATAAGAACGTCCTAGGGATACAGTAAACCTTAATTGAAGCATCGGAATCTAACACTGGACTCACATTAGATGTTGAAATCATAGAGAGTCACAGTGTCAGTCCTCTTGTACTTAAGTCGGTATTCTGCCTTTTGTATTAAATTCGGATGCAATTTCTGTGTTTCATCGTCAATAAGAAGGTCCAAGGGATACAGTGAACCTGAAGTAGAGCATCGGAAGATAAAAGTGGACTCACAGGAGAGGTTCATATCCTAGAGAGTTAGAGTGTCAGTCCTCTTGTACTTAAGCCGGTATTGTGCCTTTTGTATTAAATTCAAATGCAATTTCTGTGTTTCATCGTCAATAAGAAGGTCCAAGGGATACAGTAAACCTGAAGTGAAGCATCGGAATCTAAAACTGAACTCACAGGAGAGGTTCAAATCATAGAAAGTTAGAGTGTCAGTTCTCTTGTACTTACGTCGGCATTGTGCCTTTTGTATTTTATTCGGATGCAATTTCTGTGTTTTATCGACAATAAGAACGTCTAAGGGATACAGTAAACCTGAAGTGAGGCATCGGAAAATAAAACTGGACTCACGGGAGAGTTTCACATCATAGAAAGTTAGAGTGTCATTCCTCATGTACTTAAGTAGGCATTGTGCCTTTCGTATTATATTCGGATGCAATTTCTGTGTTTCATCGTCAATAAGTATGTCCAAGGGATACAGCAAACCTGAAGTGAAGGATCGGAATCTAAAAGTGGACTCACAGGAGAGGTTTAAATCATAAAAAGTTAAGTCGGCATTGTGCCTTTTGTATTAATTTCGGATGCAATTTCTGTGTTTCATCGTCAATAAGAAGGTCCAAGGGATACAGTAAAACAGAAGTGAAGCATCAGAATCTAAAACTGGACTCACAGGGGAGGTTCAAATCATAGAAAGTTGGAGTGTCAGTCCTCTTGTACTTAAGTCGGCATTGTGCATTTTGTATTAAATTCGGATGCAATTTTTGTGTTTCATCGTCAATAAGAAGGCCCAAAAGATACAGTAAACCTGAAGTGAAGCATCGGAATCTAAAACTGTACTCACAGTAGAGGTTCAAATCATAGAGAGTTAGAGTGTCAGTCCTCTTGTACTTAACTCGTCATTGTGCATTTTGTATTAAGTTCGGATGCAATTTCTGTGTTTCATCGTCAATAAGAAGGTCCAAGGGATACAGTAAACCTGAAGTGAAGCAGTGGAATCTAAAACTGTACTCACAGTAGAGGTTCAGATCATAGAGAGATAAAGTGTCAGTCCTCTTGTACTTAAGTCGGTATTCTGCCTTTTGTATTAAATTCGGATGCAATTTCTGTGTTTCATCGTCAATAAGAAGGTCCAAGGGATACAGTGAACCTAAAGTGAAGCATCGGAAGATAAAACTGGACTCACAGGAGAGGTTCAAATCGTAGAGAGTTAGAGTGTCAGTCCTTTTGTATTAAATTCGGATGCAATTTCTGTGTTTCATCGTCAATAAGAAGGTCCAAGGGATACAGTAAACCTGAAGTGAAGCATCGGAATCTAAAAGTGGACTCACAGGAGAGGTTCAAATCATAAAAAGTTAGGTCGGCATTGTGCCTTTTGTATTAAATTCGGATGCAATTTCTGTGTTTCATCGTCAATAAGAATGTACAAGGGATACAGTAAACCTGAAGTGAAGCTTCAAAATCTAAAACTGGACTCACAGGGGAGGTTCAAATCATAGAAAGTTAGAGTGTCAGTCCTCTTGTACTTAAGTCTTCATTGTGCATTTTGTATTAAATTCGGATGCAATTTCTGTGTTTCACCGTCAATAAGAAGGTCCAAGGGATACAGTAAACCTGAAGTGAAGCATCGGAATCTAAAACTGAACTCACAGGAGAGGTTCAAATCATAGAAAGTTAGAGTGTCAGTTCTCTTGCACTTAAGTCGGCATTGTGCCTTTTGTATTTTATTCGGATGCAATTTCTGTGTTTTATCGACAATAAGAACGTCTAAGGGATACAGTAAACCTGAAGTGAAGCATCGGAAAATAAAACTGGACTCACAGGAGAGGTTCAAATCATGGAGAGTTAGAGTGTCAGTTCACTTGTACTTAAGTCAGCATTGTGCCTTTTGTATTAAATTCGGATGCAATTGCTGTGTTTCATCATAAATAAGAAGGTCCAAGGGATACAGTAAACCTTAAGTGAAGCATCGGAATCTGAAACTGGACTCACAGGAGAGGTTCAAATCATCGAAAGTTAGAGTGTCAGTCCTCTTGTACTAAAGTCGGCATTGTGCCTTTTGTATAAAATTCGGATGCAATTTCTGTGTTTCGCCGTCAATAAGATAGTCCAAGGGATACAGTAAACCTAAATTGAAGCATCGGAATCTAAAACTGGACTCACAGGAGAGGTTCAAATCATAGAGAGTTAGAGTGTCAGTCCGCTTCTACTTAAAATGGCATTGTGGCTTGTGTATTAAATTCGGATGCAATTGCTGAGTTTCATCATCAACAAGAATGTCCAAGGGATACAGTAAACCTGAAGTGAAGCAGTGGAATCAAAAACATGACTCACAGGAGACGTTCAAATCATAGAGAGTTAGAGTGTCCGTCCTCTTGTACTTAAGTCTGTATTCTGCCTTTTATATTAAATTCGGATGCAATTTCTGTGTTTCATCGTCAATAAGAAGGTCCAAGGGATACAGTGAAACTAAAGTGAAGCATCGGAAGATAAAACTGGACTCACAGGAGATGTTCAAATCGTAGAGAGTTAGAGTGTCAGTCCTTTTGTATTAATTTCGTATGCAATTTCTGTGTTTCATCGTCAATAAGAAGGTCCAAGGGATACAGTAAACCTGAAGTGAAGCATCGGAATCTTAAAGTGGACTCACAGGAGAGGTTTAAATCATAAAAAGTTAGAGTGTCAGTCCTCTTGTACTTAAGTCGGCATTGTGCATTTTGTATTAAATTCGGATGCAATTTTTGTGTTTCATCGTCAATAAGAAGGCCCAAAAGATACAGTAAACCTGAAGTGAAGCATCGGAATCTAAAACTGTACTCACAGTAGAGGTTCAAATCGTAGAGAGTTAGAGTGTCAGTCCTCTTGTACTTAAGTCGTCATTGTGCATTTTGTATTAAGTTCGGATGCAATTTCTGTGTTTCATCGTCAATAAGAAAGTCCAAGGGATACAGTGAACCTGAAGTAGAGCATCGGAAGATAAAA
The DNA here is from genome assembly GCF_021461395.2 of Schistocerca americana. Classification (NCBI taxonomy): domain Eukaryota; kingdom Metazoa; phylum Arthropoda; class Insecta; order Orthoptera; family Acrididae; genus Schistocerca; species Schistocerca americana. Next base: position 6,579,782 of record NC_060128.1, on the reverse strand, counting down.
GTGGACTCACAGGAGAGGTTCATATCATAGAGAGTTAGAGTGTCAGTCCTCTTGTACTTAAGCCGGCATTGTGCCTTTTGTATTAAATTCAAATGCAATTTCTGTGTTTCATCGTCAATAAGAAGGTCCAAGGGATACAGTAAACCTGAAGTGAAGCATCGGAATCTAAAACTGAACTCACAGGAGAGGTTCAAATCATAGAAAGTTAGAGTGTCAGTTCTCTTGTACTTAAGTCGGCATTGTGCCTTTTGTATTTTATTCGGATGCAATTTCTGTGTTTTATCGACAATACGAACGTCTAAGGGATACAGTAAACCTGAAGTGAAGCATCGGAAAATAAAACTGGACTCACGGGAGAGTTTCACATCATAGAAAGTTAGAGTGTCATTCCTCATGTACTTAAGTAGGCATTGTGCCTTTCGTATTAAATTCGGATGCAATTTCTGTGTTTCATCGTCAATAAGAATGTCCAAGGGATACAGCAAACCTGAAGTGAAGCATCGGAATCTAAAAGTGGACTCACAGGAGAGGTTTAAATCGTAAAAAGTTAAGTCGGCATTGTGCCTTTTGTATTAATTTCGGATGCAATTTCTGTGCTTCATCGTCAATAAGAAGGTCCAAGGGATACAGTAAAACAGAAGTGAAACATCAGAATCTAAAACTGGACTCACAGGGGAGGTTCAAATCATAGAAAGTTAGAGTGTCAGTCCTCTTGTACTTAAGTCGGCATTGTGCATTTCGTATTAAATTCGGATGCAATTTTTGTGTTTCATCGTCAATAAGAAGGCCCAAAAGATACAGTAAACCTGAAGTGAAGCATCGGATTCTAAAACTGTACTCACAGTAGAGGTTCAAATCATAGAGAGTTAGAGTGTCAGTCCTCTTGTACTTAAGTCGTCATTGTGCATTTTGTATTAAGTTCGGATGCAATTTCTGTGTTTCATCGTCAATAAGAAGGTCCAAGGGATACAGTAAACCTGAAGTGAAGCAGTGGAATCTAAAACTGTACTCACAGTAGAGGTTCAGATCATAGAGAGATAAAGTGTCAGTCCTCTTGTACTTAAGTCGGTATTCTGCCTTTTGTATTAAATTCGGATGCAATTTCTGTGTTTCATCGTCAATAAGAAGGTCCAAGGGATACAGTGAACCTAAAGTGAAGCATCGGAAGATAAAACTGGACTCACAGGAGAGGTTCAAATCGTAGAGAGTTAGAGTGTCAGTCCTTTTGTATTAAATTCGGATGCAATTTCTGTGTTTCATCGTCAATAAGAAGGTCCAAGGGATACAGTAAACCTGAAGTGAAGCATCGGAATCTAAAACTGAACTCACAGGAGAGGTTCAAATCATAGAAAGTTAGAGTGTCAGTTCTCTTGCACTTAAGTCGGCATTGTGCCTTTTGTATTTTATTCGGATGCAATTTCTGTGTTTTATCGACAATAAGAACGTCTAAGGGATACAGTAAACCTGAAGTGAAGCATCGGAAAATAAAACTGGACTCACGGGAGAGTTTCACATCATAGAAAGTTAGAGTGTCATTCCTCATGTACTTAAGTAGGCATTGTATCTTTCGTATTAAATTCGGATGCAATTTCTGCGTTTCATCGTCAATAAGAAGGTCCAAGGGATACAGCTAACCTGAAGTGAAGCATCGGAATCTAAAACTGGACTCACAGGAGAGGTTCAAATCATGGAGAGTTAGAGTGTCAGTTCACTTGTACTTAAGTCAGCATTGTGCCTTTTGTATTAAATTCGGATGCAATTGCTGTGTTTCATCATAAATAAGAAGGTCCAAGGGATACAGTAAACCTTAAGTGAAGCATCGGAATCTGAAACTGGACTCACAGGAGAGGTTCAAATCATCGAAAGTTAGAGTGTCAGTCCTCTTGTACTAAAGTCGGCATTGTGCCTTTTGTATAAAATTCGGATGCAATTTCTGTGTTTCGCCGTCAATAAGATAGTCCAAGGGATACAGTAAACCTAAATTGAAGCATCGGAATCTAAAACTGGACTCACAGGAGAGGTTCAAATCATAGAGAGTTAGAGTGTCAGTCCGCTTCTACTTTATTCGGCATTGTGGCTTGTGTATTAAATTCGGATGCAATTGCTGAGTTTCATCATCAACAAGAATGTCCAAGGGATACAGTAAACCTGAAGTGAAGCAGTGGAATCAAAAACATGACTCACAGGAGACGTTCAAATCATAGAGAGTTAGAGTGTCCGTCCTCTTGTACTTAAGTCTGTATTCTGCCTTTTATATTAAATTCGGATGCAATTTCTGTGTTGCATCGTCAATAAGAAGGTCCAAGGGATACAGTGAAACTAAAGTGAAGCATCGGAAGATGAAACTGGACTCACAGGAGATGTTCAAATCGTAGAGAGTTAGAGTGTCAGTCCTTTTGTATTAATTTCGTATGCAATTTCTGTGTTTCATCGTCAATAAGAAGGTCCAAGGGATACAGTAAACCTGAAGTGAAGCATCGGAATCTTAAAGTGGACTCACAGGAGAGGTTTAAATCATAAAAAGTTAAGTCGGCATTGTGCCTTTTGTATTAATTTCAGATGCAATTTCTGTGTTTCATCGTCAATAAGAAGGTCCAAGGGATACAGTAAACCTGAAGTGAAGCATCAGAATCTAAAACTGGACTCACAGGGGGGGTTCGAATCATAGAAAGTTAGAGTGTCAGTCCTCTTGTACTTAAGTCGGCATTGTGCTTTTTGTATTAAATTCGGATGCAATTTTTGTGTTTCATCGTCAATAAGAAGGCCCAGGGGATACAGTGAACCTGAAGTGAAGCATCGGAATCTAAAACTGTACTCACAGTAGAGGTTCAAATCATAGATAGTTAGAGTGTCAGTCCTCTTGTACTTAAGTCGTCATTGTGCATTTTGTATTAAGTTCGGATGCAATTTCTGTGTTTCATCGTCAATAAGAAGGTCCAAGGGATACAGTAAACCTGAAGTGAAGCATCGGAAAATAAAACTGGACTCACGGGAGAGTTTCACATCATAGAAAGTTAGAGTGTCATTCCTCATGTACTTAAGTAGGCATTGTGCCTTTCGTATTAAATTCGGATGCAATTTCTATGTTTCATCGTCAATAAGAAGGTCCAAGGGATACAGCAAACCTGAAGTGAAGCATCGGAATCTAAAACTGGACTCACAAGAGAGGTTCAAATCATGGAGAGTTAGAGTGTCAGTCCACTTGTACTTAAGTCAGTATTGTGCCTTTTGTATTAAATTCGGATGCAATTGCTGTGTTTCATCATAAATAAGAAGGTCCAAGGGATACAGTAAACCTTAAGTGAAGCATCGGAATCTAAAACTGGACTCACAGGAGAGGTTCAAATAATCGAAATTTAGAGTGTCAGTCCTCTTGTACTTAAGGCGGCATTGTGCCTTTTGTATTAAATTCGGATGCAATTTCTGTGTTTCATCGTCAATAAGAACGTCCTAGGGATACAGTAAACCTTAATTGAAGCATCGGAATCTAACACTGGACTCACATTAGAGGTTGAAATCATAGAGAGTCACAGTGTCAGTCCTCTTGTACTTAAGTCGGTATTCTGCCTTTTGTATTAAATTCGGATGCAATTTCTGTGTTTCATCGTCAATAAGAAGGTCCAAGGGATACAGTGAACCTGAAGTAGAGCATCGGAAGATAAAAGTGGACTCACAGGAGAGGTTCATATCATAGAGAGTTAGAGTGTCAGTCCTTTTGTATTAAATTCGGATGCAATTTCTGTGTTTCATCGTCAATAAGAAGGTCCAAGGGATACAGTAAACCTGAAGTGAAGCATCGGAATCTAAAAGTGGACTCACAGGAGAGGTTCAAATCATAAAAAGTTAGGTCGGCATTGTGCCTTTTGTATTAAATTCGGATGCAATTTCTATGTTTCATCGTCAATAAGAATGTCCAAGGGATACAGTAAACCTGAAGTGAAGCTTCAGAATCTAAAACTGGACTCACAGGGGAGGTTCAAATCATAGAAAGTTAGAGTGTCAGTCCTCTTGTACTTAAGTCGGCATTGTGCATTTTGTATTAAATTCGGATGCAATTTCTGTGTTTCACCGTCAATAAGAAGGTCCAAGGGATACAGTAAACCTGAAGTGAAGCATCGGAATCTAAAACTGAACTCACAGGAGAGGATCAAATCATAGAAGGTTAGAGTGTCAGTTCTCTTGCACTTAAGTCGGCATTGTGCCTTTTGTATTTTATTCGGATGCAATTTCTGTGTTTTATCGACAATAAGAACGTCTAAGGGATACAGTAAACCTGAAGTGAAGCATCGGAAAATAAAACTGGACTCACGGGAGAGTTTCACATCATAGATAGTTAGAGTGTCATTCCTCATGTACTTAAGTAGGCATTGTGCCTTTCGTATTAAATTCGGATGCAATTTCTGTGTTTCATCGTCAATAAGAAGGTCCAAGGGATACAGCAAACCTGAAGTGAAGCATCGGAATCTAAAACTGGACTCACAGGAGAGGTTCAAATCATGGAGAGTTAGAGTGTCAGTCCACTTGTACTTAAGTCAGCATTGTGCCTTTTGTATTAAATTCGGATGCAATTGCTGTGTTTCATCATAAATAAGAAGGTCCAAGGGATACAGTAAACCTTAAGTGAAGCATCGGAATCTGAAACTGGACTCACAGGAGAGGTTCAAATCATCGAAAGTTAGAGTGTCAGTCCTCTTGTACTAAAGTCGGCATTGTGCCTTTTGTATAAAATTCGGATGCAATTTCTGTGTTTCGCCGTCAATAAGATAGTCCAAGGGATACAGTAAACCTAAATTGAAGCATCGGAATCTAAAACTGGACTCACAGGAGAGGTTCAAATCATAGAGAGTTAGAGTGTCAGTCCGCTTCTACTTAAATCGGCATTGTGGCTTGTGTATTAAATTCGGATGCAATTGCTGAGTTTCATCATCAACAAGAATGTCCAAGGGATACAGTAAACCTGAAGTGAAGCAGTGGAATCGAAAACATGACTCACAGGAGACGTTCAAATCATAGAGAGTTAGAGTGTCCGTCCTCTTGTACTTAAGTTTGTATTCTGCCTTTTATATTAATTTCGTATGCAATTTCTGTGTTTCATCGTCAATAAGAAGGTCCAAGGGATACAGTAAACCTGAAGTGAAGCATCAGAATCTAAAACTGGACTCACAGGGGAGGTTCAAATCATAGAAAGTTAGAGTGTCAGTCCTCTTGTACTTAAGTCGGCATTGTGCATTTTGTATTAAATTCGGATGATATTTTTGTGTTTCATCGTCAATAAGAATGCCCAAGGGATACAGTAAACCTGAAGTGAAGCATCGGAATCTAAAACTTACTCACAGTAGAGGTTCAAATCATAGAGAGTTAGAGTGTCAGTCCTCTTGTACTTAAGTCGTCATTGTGCATTTTGTATTAAGTTCGGATGCAATTTCTGTGTTTCATCGTCAATAAGAAGGTCCAAGGGATACAGTAAACCTGAAGTGAAGAAGTGGAATCTAAAACTGTACACACAGTAGAGGTTCAAATCATAGAGAGTTAAAGTGTCAGTCCTCTTGTACTTAAGTCGGTATTCTGCCTTTTGTATTAAATTCGGATGCAATTTCTGTGTTTCATCGTCAATAAGAAGGTCCAAGGGATACAGTGAACCTAAAGTGAAGCATCGGAAGATAAAACTGGACTCACAGGAGAGGTTCAAATCGTAGAGAGTTAGAGTGTCAGTCCTTTTGTACTAAATTCGGATGCAATATCTGTGTTTCATCGTCAATAAGAAGGTCCAAGGGATACAGTAAACCTGAAGTGAAGCAACGGAATCTAAAAGTGGACTCACAGGAGAGGTTCAAATCATAAAAAGTTAAGTCGGCATTGTGCCTTTTGTATTAAATTCGGATGCAATTTCTGTGTTTCATCGTCAATAAGAATGTCCAAGGGATACTGTAAACCTGAAGTGAAGCTTCAGAATCTAAAACTGGACTCACAGGGGAGGTTCAAATCATAGAAAGTTAGAGTGTCAGTCCTCTTGTACTTAAGTCGGCATTGTGCATTTTGTATTAAATTCGGATGCAATTTCTGTGTTTCACCGTCAATAAGAAGGTCCAAGGGATACAGCAAACCTGAAGTGAAGCATCGGAATCTAAAACTGGACTCACAGGAGAGGTTCAAATCATGGAGAGTTAGAGTGTCAGTCACTTGTACTTAAGTCAGCATTGTGCCTTTTGTATTAAATTCGGATGCAATTGCTGTGTTTCATCATAAATAAGAAGGTCCAAGGGATACAGTAAACCTTAAGTGAAGCATCGTAATCTGAAACTGGACTCACAGGAGAGGTTCAAATCATCGAAAGTTAGAGTGTCAGTCGTCTTGTACTAAAGTCGGCATTGTGCCTTTTGTATAAAATTCGGATCCAATTTCTGTGTTTCGCCGTCAATAAGATAGTCCAAGGGATACAGTAAACCTAAATTGAAGCATCGGAATCTAAAACTGGACTCACAGGAGAGTTTCAAATCATAGAGAGTTAGAGTGTCAGTCCGCTTCTACTTTATTCGGCATTGTGGCTTTTGTATTAAATTCGGATGCAATTGCTGAGTTTCATCATCAACAAGAATGTCCAAGGGATACAGTAAACCTGAAGTGAAGCAGTGGCATCAAAAACATGACTCACAGGAGACGTTCAAATCATAGAGTGTTAGAGTGTCCGTCCTCTTGTACTTAAGTCTGTATTCTGCCTTTTATATTAAATTCGGATGCAATTTCTGTGTTTCATCGTCAATAAGAAGGTCCAAGGGATACAGTGAAACTAAAGTGAAGCATCGGAAGATAAAACTGGACTCACAGAAGAGGTTCAAATCATAGAAAGTTAGAGTGTCAGTCCTCTTGTACTTATGTCGGCATTGTACCTTTTGTATTAAATTCGGATGTAATTTCTTTGTTTCATCGTCAATAAGAAGGTCCAAGGGATACAGTAAACCTGAAGTGAAGCATCGGAATCTAAAACTGGACTCACAGGAGAGGTTTAAGTCATCGAACGTTAAAGTGTCAGTCCTCTTGTACTTAAGTCGGCATTGTGCCATTTATATTAAATTCGGATGCAATTTCTGTGTTTCATCGTCAATAAGAAGGTCCAAGGGATACAATAAACCTGAAGTGAAGCATCGGAATCTAAAACTGGACTCACAGGAGAGGTTCAAATAATCGAAATTTAGAGTGTCAGTCCTCTCGTACTTAAGTCGGTATTGTGCCTTTTGTATTGAATTTGGATGCAATTTCTGTGTTTAATCGTCAATAAGAAGGTCCAAGGGAAACAGTAAACCTGAAGTGAAGCATCGGAATCTAAAACTGGACTCACAGGAGAGGTTCAAATCATGGAAAATTTGAGTGTCAGTCCTCTTGTACTTAAGTCAGCATTGTGCCTTTTGTATTAAATTCGGATGCAATTTCTGTGTTTCATCGTCAAAACGAAGGTGCCAGGGATACATTAAACCTGAAGTGAAGCATCGGAATCTAAAACTGGACTCACAGGCGAGGTTCAATTCATCGAAAGTTAGGGTGTCAGTCCTCTTGTACTTAAGTCGGCATTGTGCCTTTTGATTTAAATTCGGATGCAATTTCTGTGTTTCATCCTCAATAAGAAGGTCCAAGGGATACAGTAAACCTGAAGTGAAGCATCGGAATATAAAATTGGACTCACAGGAGAGGTTCAAATAATCGAAATTTAGAGTGTCAGTCCTCTCGTACTTAAGTCGGTATTGTGCCTTTTGTATTGAATTTGGATGCAATTTCTGTGTTTAATCGTCAATAAGAAGGTCCAAGGGATACAGTAAACCTGAAGTGAAGCATCGGAATCTAAAACTGGACTCACAGGAGAGGTTCAAATTATAGAAAATTTGAGTGTCAGTCCTCTTGTACTTAAGTCAGCATTGTGCCTTTTGTATTAAATTCGGATGCAATTTCTGTGTTTCATCGTCAAAACGAAGGTGCAAGGGATACATTAAACCTGAAGTGAAGCATCGGAATCTAAAACTGGACTCACAGGCGAGGTTCAAATCATCGAAAGTTAGGGTGTCAGTCCTCTTGTACTTAAGTCGGCATTGTGCCTTTTGATTTAAATTCGGATGCAATTTCTGTGTTTCATCCTCAATAAGAAGGTCCAAGGGATACAGTAAACCTGAAGTGAAGCATCGGAATCTAAAATTGGACTCACAGGAGAGGTTCAAATCATCGAAAGTTAGAGTGTCAGTCCTCTTGTACTTAAGGCGGCATTGTGCCTTTTGTATTAAATTCGGATGCAATTTCTGTGTTTCATCGTCAATAAGAACGTCCTAGGGATACAGTAAACCTTAATTGAAGCATCGGAATCTAACACTGGACTCACATTAGAGGTTGAAATCATAGAGAGTCACAGTGTCAGGCCTCTTGTACTTAAGTCGGTATTCTGCCTTTTGTATTACATTCGGATGCAATTTCTGTGTTTCATCGTCAATAAGAAGGTCCAAGGGATACAGTGAACCTGAAGCAGAGCATCGGAAGATAAAAGTGGACTCACAGGAGAGGTTCATATCATAGAGAGTTAGAGTGTCAGTCCTCTTGTACTGAAGCCGGCATTGTGCCTTTTGTATTAAATTCAAATGCAATTTCTGTGTTTCATCGTCAATAAGAAGGTCCAAGGGATACAGTGAACCTTAAGTGAAGCATCGGAATCTAAAAGTGGACTCACAGGAGAGGTCCAAATCATAAAAAGTTAGAGTGTCAGACCTCATGTACTTAAGTCGGCATTGTGCCTTTTATATTAAATTAGGATGCAATTTCTGTGTTTCACCGTCAATAAGAAGGTCCAAGGGATACAGTAAACCTGAAGTGAAGCATCGGAATCTAAAACTGAACTCACAGGAGAGGTTCAAATCATAGAAAGTTAGAGTGTCAGTTCTCTTGTACATAAGTCGGCATTGTGCCTTTTGTATTTTATTCGGATGCAATTTCTGTGTTTTATCGACAATAAGAACGTCTAAGGGATACAGTAAACCTGAAGTGAAACATCGGAAAATAAAACTGGACTCACGGGAGAGTTTCACATCATAGAAAGTTAGAGTGTCATTCCTCATGTACTTAAGTAGGCATTGTGCCTTTCGTATTAAATTCGGATGCAATTTCTGTGTTTCATCGTCAATAAGAAGGTCCAAGGGATACAGCAAACCTGAAGTGAAGCATCGGAATCTAAAACTGGACTCACAGGAGACTTTCAAATCATGGAGAGTTAGAGTGTCAGTCCACTTGTACTTAAGTCAGCATTGTGCCTTTTGTATTAAATTCGGATGCAATTGCTGTGTTTCATCATAAATAAGAAGGTCCAAGGGATACAGTTAACCTTAAGTGAAGCATCGGAATCTGAAACTGGACTCACAGGAGAGGTTCAAATCATCGAAAGTTAGAGTGTCAGTACTCTTGTACTAAAGTCGGCATTGTGACTTTTGTATAAAATTCGGATGCAATTTCTGTGTTTCGCCATCAATAAGATAGTCCAAGGGATACAGTAAAACTAAATTGAAGCATCGGAATCTAAAACTGGACTCACAGGAGAGGTTCAAATCATAGAGAGTTAGAGTTTCAGTCCGCTTCTACTTAAATCGGCATTGTGGCTTTTGTATTAAATTCGGATGCAATTGCTGAGTTTCATCATCAACAAGAATGTCCAAGGGATACAGTAAACCTGAAGTGAAGCAGTGGAATCAAAAACATGACTCACAGGAGACGTTCAAATCATAGAGAGTTAGAGTAACCGTCCTCATGTACTTAAGTCTGTATTCTGCCTTTTATATTAAATTCGGATGCAATTTCTGTGTTTCATCGTCAATAAGAAGGTCCAAGGGATACAGTAAACCAGAAGTGAAGCATCAGAATCTAAAACTGGACTCACAGGGGAGGTTCAAATCATAGAAAGTTAGAGTGTCAGTCCTCTTGTACTTAAGTCGTCATTGTGCATTTTGTATTACGTTCGGATGCAATTTCTGTGTTTCATCGTCAATAAGAAGGTCCAAGGGATACAGTAAACCTGAAGTGAAGCAGTGGAATCTAAAACTGTACTCACAGTAGAGGTTCAAATCATAGAGAGTTAAAGTGTCAGTCCTCTTGTACTTAAGTCGGTATTCTGCCTTTTGTATTAAATTCGGATGCAATTTCTGTGTTTCATCGTCAATAAGAAGGTCCAAGGGATACAGTGAACCTAAAGTGAAGCATCGGAAGATAAAACTGGACTCACAGGAGAGGTTCAAATCGTAGAGAGTTAGAGTGTCAGTCCTTTTGTATTAAATTCGGATGCAATTTCTGTGTTTCATCGTCAATAAGAAGGTCCAAGGGATACAGTAAACCTGAAGTGAAGCATCGGAATCTAAAAGTGGACTCACAGGAGAGGTTCAAATCATAAAAAGTTAGGTCGGCATTGTGCCTTTTGTATTAAATTCGGATGCAATTTCTGTGTTTCATCGTCAATAAGAATGTCCAAGGGATACAGTAAACCTGAAGTGAAGCTTCAGAATCTAAAACTGGACTCACAGGGGAGGTTCAAATCATAGAAAGTTAGAGTGTCAGTTCTCTTGCCCTTAAGTCGGCATTGTGCCTTTTGTATTTTATTCGGATGCAATTTCTGTGTTTTATCGACGATAAGAACGTCTAAGGGATACAGTAAACCTGAAGTGAAGCATCGGAAAATAAAACTGGACTCACGGGAGAGTTTCACATTATAGAAAGTTAGAGTGTCATTCCTCATGTACTTAAGTAGGCATTGTGCCTTTCGTATTAAATTCGGATGCAATTTCTGTGTTTCATCGTCAATAGGAAGGTCCAAGGGATACAGCAAACCTGAAGTGAAGCATCGGAATCTAAAACTGGACTCACAGGAGAGGTTCAAATCATGGAGAGTTAGGGTGTCAGTCCACTTGTACTTAAGTCAGCATTGTGCCTTTTGTATTAAATTCGGATGCAATTGCTGTGTTTCATCATAAATAAGAAGGTCCAAGGGATACAGTAAACCTTAAGTGAAGCATCGGAATCTAAAACTGGACTCACAGGAGAGGTTCAAATCATGGAGAGTTAGAGTGTCAGTCCTCTTGTACTAAAGTCGGCATTGTGCCTTTTGTATAAAATTCGGATGCAATTTCTGTGTTTCGCCGTCAATAAGATAGTCCAAGGGATACAGTAAACCTAAATTGAAGCATCGGAATCTAAAACTGGACTCACAGGAGAGTTTCAAATCATAGAGAGTTAGAGTGTCAGTCCGCTTCTACTTTAATCGGCATTGTGGCTTTTGTATTAAATTCGGATGCAATTGCTGAGTTTCATCATCAACAAGAATGTCCAAGGGATACAGTAAACCTGAAGTGAAGCAGTGGAATCAAAAATATGACTCACAGGAGACGTTCAAATCATAGAGAGTTAGAGTGTCCGTCCTCTTGTACTTAAGTCTGTATTCTGCCTTTTATATTAAATTCGGATGCAATTTCTGTGTTTCATCGTCAATAAGAAGGTCCAAGGGATACAGTGAAACTAAAGTGAAGCATCGGAAGATAAAACTGGACTCACAGGAGATGTTCAAATCGTAGAGAGTTAGAGTGTCAGTCCTTTTGTATTAATTTCGTATGCAATTTCTGTGTTTCATCGTCAATAAGAAGGTCCAAGAGATACAGTAAACCTGAAGTGAAGCATCGGAATCAATAAGTGGACTCACAGGAGAGGTTCAAATCATAAAAAGTTAGAGTGTCAGACCTCTTGTACTTAAGTCGGCATTGTGCCTTTTATATTAAATTAGGATGCAATTTCTGTGTTTCATCGTCAATAAGAAGGCCCAAGGGATACAGAAAACCTGAAATGAAGCATCGGAATCGAAAACTGAACTCACAGGAGAGGTTCAAATCATAGAAAGTTAGAGTGTCACTTCACTTGTACTTAAGCCGGCATTGTGCGTTTTGTATTTTATTCGGATGCAATTTCTATGTTTTATCGTCAATAAGAACGTCTAAGGGATACAGTAAACCTGAAGTGAAGCATCGGAAACTAAAACTGGACTCACAGGAGAGATTCAAACCATAGAAAGTTAGAGTATCATTCCTCTTGTACTTAAGTCGGCATTCTGCCTTTCGTATTAAATTCTGATGCAATTTCTGTGTTTCATCGTCAATAAGATGGTCCAAGGGGTACAGTAAACCTGAAGTGAAGCATCAGAATCTAAAACTGGACTCACAGAAGAGGTTCAAATCATAGAAACTTAGAGTGTCAGTCCTCTTGTACTTAAGTCGGCATTGTACCTTTTGTATTAAATTCGGATGTAATTTCTTTGTTTCATCGTCAATAAGAAGGTCCAAGGGATACAGTGAAACTAAAGTGAAGCATCGGAAGATAAAACTGGACTCACAGGAGATGTTCAAATCGTAGAGAGTTAGAGTGTCAGTCCTTTTGTATTAATTTCGTATGCAATTTCTGTGTTTCATCGTCAATAAGAAGGTCCAAGAGATACAGTAAACCTGAAGTGAAGCATCGGAATCTAAAACTGGACTCACAGGAGAGGTTTAAGTCATCGAACGTTAAAGTGCCAGTCCTCTTGTACTTAAGTCTGCATTGTGCCATTTATATTAAATTCGGGTGCAATTTTTGTGTTTCATCGTCAATAAGAAGGTCCAAGGGATACAATAAACCTGAAGTGAAGCATCGGAATCTAAAACTGGACTCACAGGAGAGGTTCAAATAATCGAAATTTAGAGTGTCAGTCCTCTCGTACTTTAGTCGGTATTGTGCCTTTTGTATTGAATTTGGATGCAATTTCTGTGTTTAATCGTCAATACGAAGGTCCAAGGGAAACAGTAAACCTGAAGTGAAGCATCGGAATCTAAAACTGGACTCACAGGAGAGGTTCAAATCATAGAAAATTTGAGTGTCAGTCCTCTTGTACTTAAGTCAGCATTGTGCCTTTTGTATTAAATTCGGATGCAATTTCTGTGTTTCATCGTCAAAACGAAGGTGCAAGGGATACAGTAAACCTAACGTGAAGCATCGGAATCTTAAAGTGGACTCACAGGAGAGGTTTAAATCATGAAAAGTTAAGTCGGCATTGTGCCTTTTGTATTAATTTCAGATGCAATTTCTGTGTTTCATCGTCAATAAGAAGGTCCAAGGGATACAGTAAACCTGAAGTGAAGCATCAGAATCTAAAACTGGACTCACAGGGGAGGTTCAAATCATAGAAAGTTAGAGTGTCAGTCCTCTTGTACTTAAGTCGTCATTGTGCATTTTGTATTAAGTTCGGATGCAATTTCTGTGTTTCATCGTCAATAAGAAGGTCCAAGGGATACAGTAAACCTGAAGTGAAGAAGTGGAATCTAAAACTGTACTCACAGTAGAGGTTCAAATCATAGAGAGTTAAAGTGTCAGTCCTCTTGTACTTAAGTCGGTATTCTGCCTTTTGTATTAAATTTGGATGCAATTTCTGTGTTTCATCGTCAATAAGAAGGTCCAAGGGATACAGTGAACCTAAAGTGAAGCATCGGAAGATAAAACTGGACTCACAGGAGAGGTTCAAATCGTAGAGAGTTAGAGTGTCAGTCCTTTTGTATTAAATTCGGATGCAATTTCTGTGTTTCATCGTCAATAAGAAGGTCCAAGGGATACAGTAAACCTGAAGTGAAGCATCGGAATCTAAAAGTGGACTCACAGGAGAGGTTCAAATCATAAAAAGTTAAGTCGGCATTGTGCCTTTTGTATTAAATTCGGATGCAATTTCTGTGTTTCATCGTCAATAAGAATGTCCAAGGGATACAGTAAACCTGAAGTGAAGCTTCAGAATCTAAAACTGGACTCACAGGGGAGGTTCAATTCATAAAAAGTTAGAGTGTCAGACCTCTTGTACCTAAGTCGGCATTGTGCCTTTTATATTAAATTAGGATGCAATTTCTGTGTTTCATCGTCAATAAGAAGGCCCAAGGGATACAGAAAACCTGAAATGAAGCATCGGAATCTAAAACTGAACTCACAGGAGAGGTTCAAATCATAGAAAGTTAGAGTGTCACTTCACTTGTACTGAAGTCGGCATTGTGCGTTTTGTATTTTATGCGGATGCAATTTCTATGTTTTATCGTCAATAAGAACGTCTAAGGGATACAGTAAACCTGAAGTGAAGCATCGGAAACTAAAACTGGACTCACGGGAGAGTTTCACATCGTAGAAAGTTAGAGTGTCATTCCTCATGTACTTAAGTAGGCACTGTGCCTTTCGTATTAGATTCGGATGCAATTTCTGTGTTTCATCGTCAATAAGAAGGTCCAAGGGATACAGTAAACCAGAAGTGAAACATCAGAATCTAAAACTGGACTCACAGGAGAGGTTCCAATCATAGAGAGTTAGAGTGTCAGTCCTCTTGTACTTAAGTCGGCATTGTGCCTTTTGTATTTTATTCGGATGCAATTTCTGTGTTTCATCAAGAATAAGAACGTCCAAGAGATACAGTAAACCTGAAGTGAAGCATCGGCATCTAAAACTGGACTCACAGGAGAGATTCAAACCATAGAAAGTTAGAGTGTCATTCCTCTTGTACTTAAGTCGGCATTGTGCCTTTCGTATTAAATTCTGATGCAATTTCTGTGTTTCATCGTCAATAAGAAGGTCCAAGGGGTACAGTAAACCTGAAGTGAAGCATCAGAATCTAAAACTGGACTCACAGGAGAGGTTCAAATAATCGAAATTTAGAGTGTCAGTCCTCTCGTACTTATGTCGGTATTGTGCCTTTTGTATTGAATTTGGATGCAATTTCTGTGTTTAATCGTCAATAAGAAGGTCCAAGGGAAACAGTAAACCTGAAGTGAAGCATCGGAATCTAAAACTGGACTCACAGGAGAGGTTCAAATCATAGAAAATTTGAGTGTCAGTCCTCTTGTACTTAAGTCAGCATTGTGCCTTTTGTATTAAATTCGGATGCAATTTCTGTGTTTCATCGTCAAAGCGAAGGTGCAAGGGATACATTAAACCTGAAGTGAAGCATCGGAATCTAAAATTGGACTCACAGGAGAGGTTCAAATCATCGAAATTTAGAGTGTCAGTCCTCTTGTACTTAAGGCGGCATTGTGCCTTTTGTATTAAATTCGGATGCAATTTCTGTGTTTCATCGTCAATAAGAACTGCTAGGGATACAGTAAACCTTAATTGAAGCATCGGAATCTAACACTGGACTCACATTAGAGGTTGAAATCATAGAGAGTCACAGTGTCAGTCCTCTTGTACTTAAGTCGGTATTCTGCCTTTTGTATTAAATTCGGATGCAATTTCTGTGTTTCATCGTCAATAAGAAGGTCCAAGGGATACAGTGAACCTGAAGTAGAGCATCGGAAGATAAAAGTGGACTCACAGGAGAGGTTCATATCATAGAGAGTTAGAGTGCCAGTCCTCTTGTACTTAAGCCGGCATTGTGCCTTTTGTATTAAATTCAAATGCAATATCTGTGTTTCATCGTCAATAAGAAGGTCCAAGGGATACAGTAAACCTGAAGTGAAGCATCGGAATCTAAAAGTGGACTCACAGGAGAGGTCCAAATCATAAAAAGTTAGAGTGTCAGACCTCATGTACTTAAGTCGGCATTGTGCCTTTTATATTAAATTAGGATGCAATTTCTGTGTTTCACCGTCAATAAGAAGGTCCAAGGGATACAGTAATCCTGAAGTGAAGCATCGGAATCTAAAACTGATTTCACAGGAGAGGTTCAAATCATAGAAAGTTAGAGTGTCAGTTCTCTTGTACTTAAGTCGGCATTGTGCCTTTTGTATTTTATTCGGATGCAATTTCTGTGTTTTATCGACAATAAGAACGTCTAAGGGATACAGTAAACCTGAAGTGAAGCATCGGAAAATAAAACCGGACTCACGGGAGAGTTTCACATCATAGAAAGTTAGAGTGTCATTCCTCATGTACTTAAGTAGGCATTGTGGCTTTCGTATTAAATTCGGATGCAATCTCTGTGTTTCATCGTCAATAAGAAGGTCCAAGGCATACAGCAAACCTGAAGTCAAGCATCGGAATCTAAAACTGGACTCACAGAAGAGGTTCAAATCAAGGAGAGTTAGAGTGTCAGTCCACTTGTACTTAAGTCAGCATTGTGCGTTTTGTATTAATTTCGGATGCAATTGCTGTGTTTCATCATAAATAAGAAGGTCCAAGGGACACAGTAAACCTTAAGTGAAGCATCGGAATCTGAAACTGGACTCACAGGAGAGGTTCAAATCATCGAAAGTTAGAGTGTCAGTCCTCTTGTACTAAAGTCGGCATTGTGCCTTTTGTATAAAATTCGAATGCAATTTCTGTGTTTCGCCTTCAATAAGATAGTCCAAGGGATACAGTAAAACTAAATTGAAGCATCGGAATCTAAAACTGGACTCACAGGAGTGGTTCACATCATAGAGAGTTAGAGTGTCAGTCCGCTTCTACTTAAATCGGCATTGTGGCTTTTGTATTAAATTCGGATGCAATTGCTGAGTTTCATCATCAACAAGAATGTCCAAGGGATACAGTAAACCTGAAGTGAAGCAGTGGAATCAAAAACATGACTCACAGGAGACGTTCAAATCATAGAGAGTTAGAGTGTCCGTCCTCTTGTACTTAAGACTGTATTCTGCATTTTATATTAAATTCGGATGCAATTTCTGTGTTTCATCGACAATAAGAAGGTCCAAGGGATACAGTGAAACTAAAGTGAAGCATCGGAAGATAAAACTGGACTCACAGGAGATGTTCAAATCGTAGAGAGTTAGAGTGTCAGTCCTTTTGTATTAATTTCGTATGCAATTTCTGTGTTTCATCGTCAATAAGAAGGTCCAAGGGATACAGTAAACCTGAAGTGAAGCATCGGAATCTAAAAGTGGACTCACAGGAGAGGTTTAAGTCATAAAAAGTTAAGTCGGCATTGTGCCTTTTGTATTAATTTCGGATGCAATTTCTGTGTTTCATCGTCAATAAGAAGGTCCAAGAGATACAGTAAACCTGAAGTGAAGCATCAGAATCTAAAACTGGACTCACAGGGGAGGTTCAAATCATAGAAAGTTAGAGTGTCAGTCCTCTTGTACTTAAGTCGGCATTGTGCATTTTGTATTAAATTCGGATGCAATTTTTGTGTTTCATCGTCAATAAGAAGGCCCAAGGAATACAGTAAACCTGAAGTGAAGCATCGGAATCTAAAACTGTACTCACAGTAGAGGTTCAAATCATAGAGAGTTAGAGTGTCAGTCCTCTTGTACTTAAGTCGTCATTGTGCATTTTGTATTAAGTTCAGGTGCAATTTCTGTGTTTCATCGTCAATAAGAAGGTCCAAGGGATACAGTAAACCTGAAGTGAAGCAGTGGAATCTAAAACTGTACTCACAGTAGAGGTTCAAATCATAGAGAGTTAAAGTGTCAGTCCTCTTGTACTTAAGTCGGTATTCTGCCTTTTGTATTAAATTCGGATGCAATTTCTGTGTTTCATCGTCAATAAGAAGGTCCAAGGGATACAGTGAACCTAAAGTGAAGCATCGGAAGATAAAACTGGACTCACAGGAGAGGTTCAAATCGTAGAGAGTTAGAGTGTCAGTCCTTTTGTATTAAATTCGGATGCAATTTCTGTGTTTCATCGTCAATAAGAAGGTCCAAGGGATACAGGAAACCTGAAGTGAAGCATCGGAATCTAAAAGTGGACTCACAGGAGAGGTTCAAATCATAAAAAGTTAGGTCGGCATTGTGCCTTTTGTATTAAATTCGGATGCAATTTCTGTGTTTCATCGTCAATAAGAATGTCCAAGGGATACAGTAAACCTGAAGTGAAGCTTCAGAATCTAAAACTGGACTCACAGGGGAGGTTCAAATCATAGAAAGTTAGAGTGTCAGTCCTCTTGTACTTAAGTCGGCATTGTGCATTTTGTATTAAATTCGGATGCAATTTCTGTGTTTCACCGTCAATAAGAAGGTCCAAGGGATACAGTATACCTGTAGTGAAGCATCGGAATCTAAAACTGAACTCACATTAGAGGTTCAAATCATAGAAAGTTAGAGTGTCAGTTCTCTTGCACTTAAGTCGGCATTGTGCCTTTTGTATTTTATTCGGATGCAATTTCTGTGTTTTATCGACAATAAGAACGTCTAAGGGATACAGTAAACCTGAAGTGAAGCATCGGAAAATAAAACTGGACTCACGGGAGAGTTTCACATCTTAGAAAGTTAGAGTGTCATTCCTCATGTACTTAAGTAGGCATTGTGCCTTTCGTATTAAATTCGGATGCAATTTCTGTGTTTCATCGTCAATAAGAAGGTCCAAGGGATACAGTAAACCTAAATTGAAGCATCGGAATCTAAAACTGGACTCACAGGAGAGGTTCAAATCATAGAGAGTTAGAGTGTCAGTCCGCTTCTACTTAAATCGGCATTGTGGCTTTTGTATTAAATTCGGATGCAATTGCTGAGTTTCATCATCAACAAGAATGTCCAAGGGATACAGTAAACCTGAAGTGAAGCAGTGGAATCAAAAACATGACTCTCAGGAGACGTTCAAATCATAGAGAGTTAGAGTGTCCGTCCTCTTGTACTTAAGTCTGTATTCTGCCTTTTATATTAAATTCGGATGCAATTTCTGTGTTTCATCGTCAATAAGAAGGTCCAAGGGATACAGTGAAACAAAAGTGAAGCATCGGAAGTTAAAACTGGACTCACAGGAGATGTTCAAATCGTAGAGAGTTAGAGTGTCAGTCCTTTTGTATTAATTTCGTATGCAATTTCTGTGTTTCATCGTCAATAAGAAGGTCCAAGGGATACAGTAAACCTGAAGTGAAGCATCGGAATCTAAAAGTGGACTCACAGGAGAGGTTTAAATCATAAAAAGTTAAGTCGGCATTGTGCCTTTTGTATTAATTTCGGATGCAATTTCTGTGTTTCATCGTCAATAAGAAGGTCCAAGGGATACAGTAAACCTGAAGTGAAGCATCAGAATCTAAAACTGGACTCACAGGGGAGGTTCAAATCATAACAAGTTAGAGTGTCAGTCCTCTTGTACTTAAGTCGGCATTGTGCATTTTGTATTAAATTCGGATGCAATTTTTGTGTTTCATCGTCAATAAGAAGGCCCAAGGGATACAGTAAACCTGAAGTGAAGCATGGGAATCTAAAACTGGACTCACTGGAGAGGTTTAAATCATCGAAAGTTAGAGTGTCAGTCCTCTTGTACTTAAGTCGGCATTGTGCCATTTTCATTAAATTCGGATGCAATTTCTGTGTTTCATCGTCAATAAGAAGGTCTAAGGGATACAGTAAACCTGAAGTGAAGCATCGGAATCTAAAACTGGACTCACAGAAGAGGTTCAAATCATAGAAAGTTAGAGTGTCCGTCCTCTTGTACTTAAGTCTGTATTCTGCATTTTATATTAAATTCGGATGCAATTTCTGTGTTTCATCGACAATAAGAAGGTCCAAGGGATACAGTGAAACTAAAGTGAAGCATCGGAAGATAAAACTGGACTCACAGGAGATGTTCAAATCGTAGAGAGTTAGAGTGTCAGTCCTTTTGTATTAATTTCGTATGCAATTTCTGTGTTTCATCGTCAATAAGAAGGTCCAAGGGATACAGTAAATCTGAAGTGAAGCATCGGAATCTAAAAGTGGACTCACAGGAGAGGTTTAAGTCATAAAAAGTTAAGTCGGCATTGTGCCTTTTGTATTAATTTCGGATGCAATTTCTGTGTTTCATCGTCAATAAGAAGGTCCAAGAGATACAGTAAACCTGAAGTGAAGCATCAGAATCTAAAACTGGACTCACAGGGGAGGTTCAAATCATAGAAAGTTAGAGTGTCAGTCCTCTTGTACTTAAGTCGGCATTGTGCATTTTGTATTAAATTCGGATGCAATTTTTGTGTTTCATCGTCAATAAGAAGGCCCAAGGAATACAGTAAACCTGAAGTGAAGCATCGGAATCTAAAACTGTACTCACAGTAGAGGTTCAAATCATAGAGAGTTAGAGTGTCAGTCCTCTTGTACTTAAGTCGTCATTGTGCATTTTGTATTAAGTTCAGGTGCAATTTCTGTGTTTCATCGTCAATAAGTAGGTCCAAGGGATACAGTAAACCTGAAGTGAAGCAGTGGAATCTAAAACTGTACTCACAGTAGAGGTTCAAATCATAGAGAGTTAAAGTGTCAGTCCTCTTGTACTTAAGTCGGTATTCTGCCTTTTGTATTAAATTCGGATGCAATTTCTGTGTTTCATCGTGAATAAGAAGGTCCAAGGGATACAGTGAACCTAAAGTGAAGCATCGGAAGATAAAACTGGACTCACAGGAGAGGTTCAAATCGTATAGAGTTAGAGTGTCAGTCCTTTTGTATTAAATTCGGATGCAATTTCTGTGTTTCATCGTCAATAAGAAGGTCCAAGGGATACAGTAAACCTGAAGTGAAGCATCGGAATCTAAAAGTGGACTCACAGGAGAGGTTCAAATCATAAAAAGTTAGGTCGGCATTGTGCCTTTTGTATTAAATTCGGATGCAATTTCTGTGTTTCATCGTCAATAAGAATGTCCAAGGGATACAGTAAACCTGAAGTGAAGCTTCAGAATCTAAAACTGGACTCACAGGGGAGGTTCAAATCATAGAAAGTTAGAGTGTCAGTCCTCTTGTACTTAAGTCGGCATTGTGCATTTTGTATTAAATTCGGATGCAATTTCTGTGTTTCACCGTCAATAAGAAGGTCCAAGGGATACAGTATACCTGAAGAGAAGCATCGGAATCTAAAACTGAACTCACAGGAGAGGTTCAAATCATAGAAAGTTAGAGTGTCAGTTCTCTTGCACTTAAGTCGGCATTGTGCCTTTTGTATTTTATTCGGATGCAATTTCTGTGTTTTATCGACAATAAGAACGTCTAAGGGATACAGTAAACCTGAAGTGAAGCATCGGAAAATAAAACTGGACTCACGGGAGAGTTTCACATCTTAGAAAGTTAGAGTGTCATTCCTCATGTACTTAAGTAGGCATTGTGCCTTTGGTATTAAATTCGGATGCAATTTCTGTGTTTCATCGTCAATAAGAAGGTCCAAGGGATACAGTAAACCTAAATTGAAGCATCGGAATCTAAAACTGGACTCACAGGAGAGGTTCAAATCATAGAGAGTTAGAGTGTCAGTCCGCTTCTACTTAAATCGGCATTGTTGCTTTTGTATTAAATTCGGATGCAATTGCTGAGTTTCATCATCAACAAGAATGTCCAAGGGATACAGTAAACCTGAAGTGAAGCAGTGGAATCAAAAACATGACTCTCAGGAGACGTTCAAATCATAGAGAGTTAGAGTGTCCGTCCTCTTGTACTTAAGTCTGTATTCTGCCTTTTATATTAAATTCGGATGCAATTTCTGTGTTTCATCGTCAATAAGAAGGTCCAAGGGATACAGTGAAACTAAAGTGAAGCATCGGAAGTTAAAACAGGACTCACAGGAGATGTTCAAATCGTAGAGAGTTAGAGTGTCAGTCCTTTTGTATTAATTTCGTATGCAATTTCTGTGTTTCATCGTCAATAAGAAGGTCCAAGGGATACAGTAAACCTGAAGTGAAGCATCGGAATCTAAAAGTGGACTCACAGGAGAGGTTTAAATCATAAAAAGTTAAGTCGGCATTGTGCCTTTTGTATTAATTTCGGATGCAATTTCTGTGTTTCATCGTCAATAAGAAGGTCCAAGGGATACAGTAAACCTGAAGTGAAGCATCAGAATCTAAAACTGGACTCACAGGGGAGGTTCAAATCATAACAAGTTAGAGTGTCAGTCCTCTTGTACTTAAGTCGGCATTGTGCATTTTGTATTAAATTCGGATGCAATTTTTGTGTTTCATCGTCAATAAGAAGGCCCAAGGGATACAGTAAACCTGAAGTGAAGCATGGGAATCTAAAACTGGACTCACTGGAGAGGTTTAAATCATCGAAAGTTAGAGTGTCAGTCCTCTTGTACTTAAGTCGGCATTGTGCCATTTTCATTAAATTCGGATGCAATTTCTGTGTTTCATCGTCAATAACAAGGTCTAAGGGATACAGTAAACCTGAAGTGAAGCATCGGAATCTAAAACTGGACTCACAGAAGAGGTTCAAATCATAGAGAGTTAGAGTGTCAGTCCACTTGTACGTAAGTCATCATTCTGCCATTTGTATTAAATTCGGGTGCAATTGCTGTGTTTCATCATCAATAAGAAGGTCCAAGGGATACAGTAAATCTGAAGTGAAGCATCGGAATCTAAAACTGGACTCACAGGAGTGGTTCAAATCATCGAAAGTTAGAGTGTCAGTCCTCTTGTACTTATGTCGGTATTGTGCCTTTTGTATTAAATTCGGATGCAATTTCTGTGTTTCATCGTCAATAAGAAGGTCCAAGGGATACAGTAAACCTGAAGTGAAGCATCGGAATCTAAAACTGGACTCACAGGAGAGGTTCAAATAATCGAAATTTAGATTGTTAGTCCTCTCGTACTTAAGTCGGCATTGTGCATTTTGTATTGAATTTGGATGCAATTTCTGTGTTTCATCGTCAATAAGAAGGTCCAAGGGATACAGTAAACCTGAAGTGAAGCAGCGGAATCAAAAACATGACTCACAGGAGAGGTTCAAATCATAGAGCGTTAGAGTGTCAGTCCTCATGTACCGAAGTCGGTATTCTGCCTTTAGTATTAAATTCGGATGCATTGTCTGTGTTTCATCGTCAATAAGAAGGTCCAAGGGATACAGTGAAACTAAAGTGATGCATCGGAAGATAAAACTGGACTCACAGGAGAGGTTCAAATCGTAGAGAGTTAGAGTGTCAGTCCTTTTGTATTAAATTCGGATGCAATTTCTGTGTTTCATCGTCAATAAGAAGGTCCAAGGGATACAGTAAACCTGAAGTGAAGCATCGGAATCTAAAACTGGACTCACAGGAGAGGTTCAAATCATGGAGAGGTAGAGTGTCAGTCCACTTGTACTTAAGTCAGCATTGTGCCTTTTGTATTAAATTCGGATGCAATTGCTGTGTTTCATCATAAATAAGAAGGTCCAAGGGATACAGTAAACCTTAAGTGAAGCATCGGAATCTGAAACTGGACTCACAGGAGAGGTCAAATCATCGAAAGTTAGAGTGTCAGTCCTCTTGTACTAAAGTCGGCATTGTGCCTTTTGTATAAAATTCGGATGCAATTTCTGTGTTTCGCCGTCAATAAGATAGTCCAAGGGATACAGTAAAACTAAATTGAAGCATCGGAATCTAAAACTGGACTCACAGGAGAGGTTCAAATCATAGAGAGTTAGAGTGTCAGTCCGCTTCTACTTAAATCGGCATTGTGGCTTTTGTATTAAATTCGGATGCAATTGCTGAGTTTCATCATCAACAAGAATGCCCAAGGGATACAGTAAACCTGAAGTGAAGCAGTGGAATCTAAAACTGTACTCACAGTAGAGGTTCAAATCATAGAGAGTTAAAGTGTCAGTCCTCTTGTACTTAAGTCGGTATTCTGCCTTTTGTATTAAATTCGGATGCAATTTCTGTGTTTCATCGTCAATAAGAAGGTCCAAGGGATACAGTGAACCTAAAGTGAAGCATCGGAAGATAAAACTGGACTCACAGGAGAGGTTCAAATCGTAGAGAGTTAGAGTGTCAGTCCTTTTGTATTAAATTCGGATGCAATTTCTGTGTTTCATCGTCAATAAGAAGGTCCAAGGGATACAGTAAACCTGAAGTGAAGCATCGGAATCTAAAAGTGGACTCACAGGAGAGGTTCAAATCATAAAAAGTTAGGTCGGCATTGTGCCTTTTGTATTAAATTCGGATGCAATTTCTGTGTTTCATCGTCAATAAGAATGTCCAAGGGATACAGTAAACCTGAAGTGAAGCTTCAGAATCTAAAACTGGACTCACAGGGGAGGTTCAAATCATAGAAAGTTAGAGTGTCAGTCCTCTTGTACTTAAGTAGGCATTGTGCCTTTCGTATTAAATTCGGATGCAATTTCTGTGTTTCATCGTCAATAAGAAGGTCCAAGGGATACAGCAAACCTGAAGTGAAGCATCGGAATCAAAAACTGGACTCACAGGAGAGGTTCAAATCATGGAGAGTTAGAGTGTCAGTCCACTTGTACTTAAGTCAGCATTGTGCCTTTTGTATTAAATTCGGATGCAATTGCTGTGTTTCATCATAAATAAGAAGGTCCAAGGGATACAGTAAACCTTAAGTGAAGCATCGGAATCTGAAACTGGACTCACAGGAGAGGTTCAAATCATCGAAAGTTAGAGTGTCAGTCCTCTTGTACTAAAGTCGGCATTGTGCCTTTTGTATATAATTCGGATGCAATTTCTGTGTTTCGCCGTCAATACGATAGTCCAAGGGATACAGTAAACCTAAATTGAAGCATCGGAATCTAAAACTGGACTCACAGGAGAGGTTCAAATCATAGAGGGTAAGAGTGTCAGTCCGCTTCTACTTAAATCGGCATTGTGGCTTTTGTATTAAATTCGGATGCAATTGCTGAGTTTCATCATCAGCAAGAATGTCCAAGGGATACAGTAAACCTGAAGTGAAGCAGTGGAATCAAAAACATGACTCACAGGAGACGTTCAAATCATAGAGAGTTAGAGTGTCCGTCCTCTTGTACTTAAGTCTGTATTCTGCCTTTTATATTAAATTCGGATGCAATTTCTGTGTTTCATCGTCAATAAGAAGGTCCAAGGGATACAGTGAAACTAAAGTGAAGCATCGGAAGATAAAACTGGACTCACAGGAGATGTTCAAATCGTAGAGAGTTAGAGTGTCAGTCCTTTTGTATTAATTTCGTATGCAATTTCTGTGTTTCATCGTCAATAAGAAGGTCCAAGGGATACAGTAAACCTGAAGTGAAGCATCGGAATCTAAAAGTGGACTCACAGGAGAGGTTTAAATCATAAAAAGTTAAGTCGGCATTGTGCCTTTTGTATTAATTTTGGATGTAATTTCTGTGTTTCATCGTCAATAAGAAGGTCCAAGGGATACAGTAAACCTGAAGTGAAGCATCAGAATCTAAAACTGGACTCACAGGGGAGGTTCAAATCATAGAAAGTTAGAGTGTCAGTCCTCTTGTACTTATGTCGGTATTGTGCCTTTTGTATTAAATTCGGATGCAATTTCTGTGTTTCATCGTCAATAAGAAGGTCCAAGGGATACAGTAAGCCTGAAGTGAAGCATCGGAATCTAAAACTGGACTCACAGGAGAGGTTCAAATAATCGAAATTTAGAATGTTAGTCCTCTCGTACTTAAGTCGGCATTGTGCATTTTGTATTGAATTTGGATGCAATTTCTGTGTTTCATCGTCAATAAGAAGGTCCAAGGGATACAGTAAACCTGAAGTGAAGCAGCGGAATCAAAAACATGTCTCACAGGAGAGGTTCAAATCATAGAGAGTTAGAGTGTCAGTCCTCTTGTACCGAAGTCGGTATTCTGCCTTTAGTATTAAATTCGGATGCATTTTCTGTGTTTCATCGTCAATAAGAAGGACCAAGGGATACAGTGAAACTAAAGTGATGCATCGGAAGATAAAACTGGACTCACAGGAGAGGTTCAAATCGTAGAGAGTTAGAGTGTCAGTACTTTTGTATTAAATTCGGATGCAATTTCTGTGTTTCATCGTCAATAAGGAGGTTTAAGGGATACAGCAAACTTGAAGTGAAGCATCGGAATCTAAAACTGTACTCACAGTAGACGTTCAAATCTTAGAGTGTTAGAGTGTCAGTCCTCTTGTACTTAAAACGGCATTGTGCCTTTTGTATTATATTCGGATGCAATTTCTGTGTTTCATCGTCAATAAGAAGGTCCAAGGGATACAGTAAACCTGAAGTGAAGCATCGGAATCTAAATCTGGACTCACAGGAGAGGTTTAAATCATCGAAAGTTAGAGTGTCAGTCCTCTTGTACTTAAGTCGGCATTGTGCCATTTTCATTAAATTCGGATGCAATTTCTGTGTTTCATCGTCAATAAGAAGGTCTAAGGGATACAGTAAACCTGAAGTGAAGCATCGGAATCTAAAACTAGCGTCACAGGAGAGGTTCAAATCATAGAGAGTTAGAGTGTCAGTCCACTTGTACGTAAGTCAGCATTCTGCCTTTTGTATTAAATTCGGATGCAATTGCTGTGTTTCATCATCAATAAGAAGGTCCAAGGGATACAGTAAATCTGAAGTGAAGCATCGGAATCTAAAACTGGACTCACAGGAGTGGTTCTAATCATCGAAAG
Source organism: Schistocerca americana (assembly GCF_021461395.2). Classification (NCBI taxonomy): domain Eukaryota; kingdom Metazoa; phylum Arthropoda; class Insecta; order Orthoptera; family Acrididae; genus Schistocerca; species Schistocerca americana. Next base: position 6,553,547 of record NC_060128.1, on the reverse strand, counting down.
TTAGAGTGTCAGTCCTCTTGTACTTAAGTCGGCATTGTGCATTTTGTATTAAATTCGGATGCAATTTCTGTGTTTCATCGTCAATAAGAAGGTCAAGGGATACAGTAAACCTGAAGTGAAGCAGTGGAATCTAAAACTGTACTCACAGTAGAGGTTCAAATCATAGAGAGTTAAAGTGTCAGTTCTCTTGTACTTAAGTCGGTATTCTGCCTTTTGTATTAAATTCGGATGCAATTTCTGTGTTTCATCGTCAATAAGAAGGTCCAAGGGATACAGTGAACCTAAAGTGAAGCATCGGAAGATAAAACTGGACTCACAGGAGAGGTTCAAATCGTAGAGAGTTAGAGTGTCAGTCCTTTTGTATTAAATTCGGATGCAATTTCTGTGTTTCATCGTCAATAAGAAGGTCCAAGGGATACAGTAAACCTGAAGTGATGCATCGGAATTTAAAAGTGGACTCACAGGAGAGGTTCAAATCATAAAAAGTTAAGTCGGCATTGTGCCTTTTGTATTAAATTCGGATGCAATTTCTGTGTTTCATCGTCAATAAGAATGTCCAAGGGATACAGTAAACCTGAAGTGAAGCATCAGAATCTAAAACTGGACCCACAGGGGAGGTTTAAATCATAGAAAGTTAGAGTGTCAGTCCTCTTGTACTTAAGTCGGCATTGTGCATTTTGTATTAAATTCGGATGCAATTTCTGTGTTTCATCGACAATAAATAGGTCCAAGGGATACAGTAAACCTGAAGTGAAGCATCGGAATCTAAAACTGGACTCACAGGAGACGTTCAAATCATCGAAAGTTAGGGTGTCAGTCCTCTTGTACTTAAGTCGGCATTGTGCATTTTGTATTACATTCGGATGCAATTTCTATGTTTCATCGTCAATAAGAAGGTCCAAGGGATACAGTAAACCTGAAGTGAAGCATCGGAATCTAAAACTGGACTCACTAGAGAGGTTTAAATCATCGAAAGTTAGAGTGTCAGTCCTCTTGTACTTAAGTCGTATTGTGCCATTTTCATTAAATTCGGATGCAATTTCTGTGTTTCATCGTCAATAAGAAGGTCTAAGTTATACAGTAAACCTGAAGTGAAGCATCGGAATCTAAAACTGGTCTCACAGAAGAGGTTCAAATCATAGAGAGTTAGAGTGTCAGTCCACTTGTACGTAAGTCAGCATTCTGCCTTTTGTATTAAATTCGGATGCAATTGCTGTGTTTCATCATCAATAAGAAGGTCCAAGGGATACAGTAAATCTGAAGTGAAGCATCGGAATCTAAAACTGGACTCACAGGAGTGGTTCAAATCATCGAAAGTTAGAGTGTCAGTCCTCTTGTACTTATGTCGGTATTGTGCCTTTTGTATTAAATTCGGATCTAATTTCTGTGTTTCATCGTCAATAAGAAGGTCCAAGGGTTACAGTAAACCTGAAGTGAAGCATCGGAATCTAAAACTGGACTCACAGGAGAGGTTCAAATAATCGAAATTTAGAGTGTTAGTCCTCTCGTACTTAAGTCGGCATTGTGTATTTTGTATTGAATTTGGATGCAATTTCTGTGTTTCATCGTCAATAAGAAGGTCCAAGGGATACAGTAAACCTGAAGTGAAGCAGCAGAATCAAAAACATGACTCACAGGAGAGGTTCAAATCATAGAGAGTTAGAGTGTCAGTCCTCTTGTACCGAAGTCGGTATTCTGCCTTTAGTATTAAATTCGGATGCATTTTCTGTGTTTCATCGTCAATAAGAAGGTCCAAGGGATACAGTGAAACAAAAAGTGATGCATCGGAAGATAAAACTTGACCCACAGGAGAGGTTCAAATCGTAGAGAGTTAGAGTGTCAGTCCTTTTGTATTAAATTCGGATGCAATTTCTGTGTTTCATCGTCAATAAGAAGGTCCAAGGGATACAGTAAACCTGAAGTGAAGCATCGGAATCTAAAACTGTACTCACAGTAGAGGTTCAAATCATAGAGAGTTAGAGTGTCAGTCCTCTTGTACTTTAGTCGGCATTGTGCCTTTTGTATTTAATTCGGTTGCAATTTCTTTGTTTCATCGTCAATAAGAAGGTCCAAGGGATACAGCAAACCTGAAGTGAAGCATCGGAATCTCAAACTGGACTCACAGGAGAGGTTCAAATCATATAAAGTTTGAGTGTCAGTCCTCTTGTACTTAAAACGGCATTGTGCCTTTTGTATGAAATTCATATGCAATTTCTGTGTTTCATCGTCAATAAGAAGGTCCAAGGGATACAGTAAACCTGAAGTGAAGCATCGGAATCTAAATCTGGACTCACAGGAGAGGTTTAAATCATCAAAAGTTAGAGTGTCAGTCCTCTTGTACTTAAGTCGGCATTGTGCCATTTTCATTAAATTCGGATGCAATTTCTGTGTTTCATCGTCAATAACAAGGTCTAAGGGATAAAGTAAACCTGAAGTGAAGCATCGGAATCTAAAACTAGACTCACAGGACAGGTTCAAATCATAGAGAGTTAGAGTGTCAGTCCACTTGTACGTAAGTCAGCATTCTGCCTTTTGTATTAAATTGGGATGCAATTGCTGTGTTTCATCATCAATAAGAAGGTCCAAGGGATACAGTAAATCTGAAGTGAAGGATCGGAATCTAAAACTGGACTCACAGGAGTGGTTCAAATCATCGAAAGTTAGTGTCAGTCCTCTTGTACTTAAGTCGGTATTGTGCCTTTTGTATTAAATTCGGATGCAATTTCTGTGTTTCATCGTCAATAAGAAGGTCCAAGGGATACAGTAAACCTGAAGTGAACCATCGGAATCTACAACTGGACTCACAGGAGAGGTTCAAATAATCGAAATTTTGAGTGTCAGTCCTCTCGTACTTAAGTCGGCATTGTGCCTTATGTATTGAATTTGGATGCAATTTCTGTGTTTCATCGTCAATAAGAAGGTCCAAGGGATACAGTAAACCCGACGTGAAGCAGCGGAATCAAAAAGATGACTCACAGGAGAGGTTCAAATCATAGAGAGTTAGAGTGTCAGTCCTCTTGTACTTAAGGCGGTATTCTGCTTTTTGTATTAAATTCGGATGCAATTTCTGTGTTTCATCCTCAATAAGAAGATCCAAGGGATACAGTGAACCTAAAGTGAAGCATCGGAAGATAAAAGTGGACTCACAGAAGAGGTTCAAATCGTAGAGAGTTAGAGTGTCAGTCCTTTTGTATTAAATTTGGATGCAATATCTGTGTTTCATCGTCAATAAGAAGGTCCAAGCGATACAGTAAACCTGAAGTGAAGCATCGGAATCTAAAACTGGACTTACAGGAGAGGTCGAAATCATAGGAAGTTAGAGTGTCAGTCCACTTGTACTAAAGTCGGCATTGTGCCTTTTGTATTGAATTTGGATGCAATTTCTGTGTTTCATCTTCAATAAGAAGGTCCACGGGATACAGTAAACCTGAAGTGAAGCATCGGAATCTAAAACTGGACTCACAGGAGAGGTTCACATCATCGAAAGTTAGTGTGTCAGTCCTCTTGTACTTAAGTCGACATTGTGCCATTTGTATTAAATTCGGATGCAATTTCTGTGTTTCATCGTCAATAAGAAGGTCCAAGGGATACAGTAAACCTGAAGTGAAGCATCGGAATCTTAAACTGCACTCACAGGAGAGGTTTAAATCATCGAAAGTTAGAGTGTCAGTCCTCTTGTACTTAAGTCGGCATTGTGCCATTTTCATTAAATTTGGATGCAATTTCTGTGTTTCATCGTCAATTAGAAGGTCTAAGGGATACAGTAAACCTGAAGTGAAGCATCGGAATCTAAAACTGGACTCACAGAAGAGGTTCAAATCATACAGAGTTAGAGTGTCAGTCCACTTGTACGTAAGTCAGCATTCTGCCTTTTGTATTAAATTCGGATGCAATTGCTGTGTCTCATCATCAATAAGAAAATCCAAGGGATACAGTAAATCTGCAGTGAAGCATCGGAATCTAAAATTGGATTCACAGGAGTGGTTCAAATCATCGAAAGTTAGAGTGTCAGTCCTCTTGTACTTAAGTCGGTATTGTGCGTTTTGTATTAAATTCGGATGCAATTTCTGTGTTTCATCGTCAGTAAGAAGGTCCAAGGGATACAGTAAACCTGAAGTGAAGCATCGGAATCTAAAACTGGACTCACAGGAGAGGTTCAAATAATCGAAATTTAGAGTGTCAGTCCTCTCGTACTTAAGTCGGCATTGTGCCATTTTCATTAAATTCGGATGCAATTTCTGTGTTTCATCGTCAATTAGAAGGTCTAAGGGATACAGTAAACCTGAAGTGAAGCATCGGAATCTAAAACTGGACTCACAGGAGTGGTTCAAATCATAGAGAGTTAGAGTGTACTTGTACTTAAGTCGGCATTGTGCCTTTTGTATTAAATTCGGATGCAATTTCTGTGTTTCATCGTCAATATGAAGGTCCAAGGGTTACAGTAAACCAGAAGTCAAGCATCGGAATCTAAAACTGGACTCACAGGAGAGATTCAAACCATAGAAAGTTAGAGTGTCATTCCTCTTGAACTTAAGTCGGCATTGTGCCTTTCGTATTAAATTCGGATGCAATTTCTGTGTTTCATCGTCAATAAGAAGGTCCAAGGGATACAGTAAACCTGAAGTGAAGCATCAGAATCTAAAACTGGACTCACAGAAGAGGTTCAAATCATAGAAAGTTAGAGTCTCAGTCCTCTTGTACTTAAGTCGGCATTGTGCCTTTTGTATTAAATTCGGATGCAATTTCTTTGTTTCATCGGCAATAAGAAGGTCTAAGGTATGCAGTAAACCTGAAGTGAAGCATCGGAATCTCAAACTAGACTCACAGGAGAGGTTCAAATCATATAAAGTTAGAGTGTCAGTCCTCTTGTACTTAAGTCGGCATTGTGCCTTTTGTATTAAATTCGGATGCAATTTCTGTGTCTCATCGTCAATAAGAAGGTCCAAGCGATACAGTAAACCTGAAGTGAAGCATCGGAATCTAAAACTGGACGTACAGGAGAGGTTGAAATCATAGAAAGTTAGAGTGTCAGTCCACTTGCACTCAAGTCGGCATTGTGCCTTTTGTATTAAATTTGGATGCAATTTCTGTGTTTCATCGTCAATAAGAAGGTCCAAGGAATACAGTAAACCTGAAGTGAAGCATCGGAATCTAAAACTGGACTCACAGGAGAGGTTCAAATCATCGAAAGTTACGGTGTCAGTCCTCTTGTACTTAAGTCGGCATTGTGCCTTTTGTATTAAATTCGGATGCAATTTCTATGTTTCATCGTCAATAAGAAGGTCCAAGGGATACAGTAAACCTGAAGTGAAGCATCGGAATCTAAAACTGGACTCACTGGAGAGGTTTTAATCATCGAAAGTTAGAGTGTCAGTCCTCTTGTACCTAAGTCGGCATTGTGCCAGTTTCATTAAATTCGGATGCAATTTCTGTGTTTTATCGTCAATAAGAAGGTCTAAGGTATACAGTAAACCGGAAGTGAAGCATCTGAATCTAAAACTGGACTCACAGAAGAGGTTCAAATCATAGAGAGTTAGAGTGTCAGTCCACTTGTACTTAAGTCGGCATTGTGCATTTTGTATTAAATTCAGATGCAATTTCTGTCTTTCATCGTCAATAAGAAGGGCCAAGGGATACAGTAAACCTGAAGTGAAGCATCGGAATCCAAAACTGTACTCACAGTAGAGGTTCAAATCATAGAGAGTTAGAGTGTCAGTCCTCTTGTACTTAAGTCGGCATTGTGCCTTTTGTATTAAATTCGGATGCAATTTCTGTGTTTCATCGTCAATAAGAAGGTCCAAGCGATACAGTAAACCTGAAGTGAAGCATCGGAATCTGAAACTGGACTTACAGGACAGGTCGAAATCATAGAAAGTTAGAGTGTCAGTCCACTTGTACTAAAGTCGGCATTGTGCCTTTTGTATTAAATTTGGATGCAATTTCTGTGTTTCATCTTCAATAAGAAGGTCCAAGGGATACAGTAAACCTGAAGTGAAGCATCGGAATCTAAAACTGGACTCACAGGAGAGGTTCACATCATCGAAAGTTAGTGTGTCAGTCCTCTTGTACTTAAGTCGACATTGTGCCTTTTGTATTAAATTCGGATGCAATTGCTGTGTTTCATCGTCAATAAGAAGGTCCAAGGGATACAGTAAACCTGAAGTGAAGCATCGGAATCTTAAACTGGACTCACAGGAGAGGTTTAAATCATCGAAAGTTAAAGTGTCAGTCCTCTTGTACTTAAGTCGGCATTGTGCCATTTTCATTAAATTTGGATGCAATTTCTGTGTTTCATCGTCAATTAGAAGGTCTAAGGGATACAGTAAACCTGAAGTGAAGCATCGGAATCTAAAACTGGACTCACAGAAGAGGTTCAAATCATAGAGAGTTAGAGTGTCAGTCCACTTGTACGTAAGTCAGCATTCTGCCTTTTGTATTAAATTCGGATGCAATTGCTGTGTCTCATCATCAATAAGAAGGTCCAAGGGATACAGTAAATCTGAAGTGAAGCATCGGAATCAAAAATTGGACTCACAGGAGTGGTTCAAATCATCGAAAGTTAGAGTGTCAGTCCTCTTGTACTTAAGTCGGTATTGTGCCTTTTGTATTAAATTCGGATGCAATTTCTGTGTTTCATCGTCAGTAAGAATGTCCAAGGGATACAGTAAACCTGAAGTGAAGCATCGGAATCTAAAACTGGACTCACAGGAGAGGTTCAAATAATCGAAATTTAGAGTGTCAGTCCTCTCGTACTTAAGTCGGCATTGTGCCATTTTCATTAAATTCGGATGCAATTTCTGTGTTTCATCGTCAATTAGAAGGTCTAAGGGATACAGTAAACCTGAAGTGAAGCATCGGAATCTAAAACTGGACTCACAGGAGAGGTTCAAATCATAGAGAGTTAGAGTGTCAGTCCACTTGTACGTAAGTCAGCATTCTGCCTTTTGTATTAAATTCGGATGCAATTGCTGTGTTTCATCATCAATAAGAAGGTCCAAGAAATACAGTAAATCAGAAGTGAAGCATCGGAATCTAAAACTGGACTCACAGGAGTGGTTCAAATCATAGAGAGTTAGAGTGTCAGTACTCTTGTACTTAAGTCGGCATTGTGCCTTTTGTATTAAATTCGGATGCAATTTCTGTGTTTCATCGTCAATATGAAGGTCCAAGGGTTACAGTAAACCAGAAGTCAAGCATCGGAATCTAAAACTGGACTCACAGGAGAGATTCAAACCATAGAAAGTTAGAGTGTCATTCGTCTTGTACTTAAGTCGGCATTGTGCCTTTCGTATTAAATTCGGATGCAATTTCTGTGTTTCATCGTCAATAAGAAGGTCCAAGGGATACAGTAAACCTGAAGTGAAGCATCAGAATCTAAAACTAGACTCACAGAAGAGGTTCAAATCATAGAAAGTAAGAGTCTCAGTCCTCTTGTACTTAAGTCGGCATTGTGCCTTTTGTATTAAATTCGGATGCAATTTCTTTGTTTCATCGTCAATAAGAAGGTCTAAGGTATGCAGGAAACCTGAAGTGAAGCATCGGAATCTCAAACTGGACTCACAGGAGAGGTTCAAATCATATAAAGTTAGAGTGTCAGTCCTCTTGTACTTAAGTCGGCATTGTGCTTTTTGTATTAAAATCGGATGCAATTTCTGTGTCTCATCCTCAATAAGAAGGTCCAAGAGATACAGTAAACCTGAAGTGAAGCATCGGAATCTAAAACTGGACGTACAGGAGAGGTTCAAATCATATAAAGTTAGAGTGTCAGTCCTCTTGTACTTAAGTCGGCATTGTGCCATTTTCATTAAATTCGGATGCAATTTCTGTGTTTCATCGTCAATTAGAAGGTCTAAGGGATACAGTAAACCTGAAGTGAAGCATCGGAATCTAAAACTGGACTCACAGGAGAGGTTCAAATCATAGAGAGTTAGAGTGTCAGTCCACTTGTACGTAAGTCAGCATTCTGCCCTTTGTATTAAATTCGGATGCCATTGCTGTGTTTCATCATCAATAAGAAGTCCAAGGGATACAGTAAATCTGAAGTGAAGCATCGGAATCTAAAACTGGACTCACAGGAGAAGTTCAAATAATCGAAATTTAGAGTGTTAGTCCTCTCGTACTTAAGTCGGCATTGTGCATTTTGTATTGAATTTGGATGCAATTTCTGTGTTTCATCGTCAATAAGAAGGTCCAAGGGATACAGTAAACCTGAAGTGAAGCAGCGGAATCAAAAACATGACTCACAGGAGAGGTTCAAATCGTAGAGAGTTAGAGTGTTAGTCCTCTTGTACCGAAGTCGGTATTCTGCCTTTTGTATTAAATTCGGATGCGTTTTCTGTGTTTCATCGTCAATAAGAAGGTCCAAGGGATACAGTGAAACTAAAATGAAGCATCGGAAGATAAAACTGGACCCACAGGAGAGGTTCAAATCGTAGAGAGTTAGAGTGTCAGTCCTTTTGTATTAAATTCGGATGCAATCTCTGTGTTTCATCGTCAAAAAGAAGGTCCAAGGGATACAGTAAACCTGAAGTGAAGCATCGGAATCTAAAAGTGGACTCACAGGAGAGGTTCAAATCATAAAATGTTAAGTCGGCATTGTGCCTTTTGTATTAAATTCGGATGCAATTTCTGTGTTCCATCGTCGACAAGAATGTCCAACGGATACAGTTAACCTGAGGTGAAGCATCAGAATCTAAAACTGGACTCACAGGGGAGGTTCAAATCATAGAAAGTTAGAGGCTCAGTCCTCTTGTACTTAAGTCGGCATTGTGCCTTTTGTATTAAATTCGGATGCAATTTCTTTGTTTCATCGTCAATAAGAAGGTCTAAGGTATGCAGTAAACCTGAAGTGAAGCATCGGAATCTCAAACTAGACTCACAGGAGAGGTTCAAATCATATAAAGTTAGAGTGTCAGTCCTCTTGTACTTAAGTCGGCATTGTGCCTTTTGTATTAAATTCGGATGCATTTTCTGTGACTCATCGTCAATAAGAAGGTCCAAGCGATACAGTAAACCTGAAGTGAAGCATCGGAATCTAAAACTGGACGTACAGGAGAGGTTGAAATCATAGAAAGTTAGAGTGTCAGTCCACTTGCACTCAAGTCGGCATTGTGCCTTTTGTATTAAATTTGGATGCAATTTCTGTGTTTCATCGTCGATAAGAAGGTCCAAGGAATACAGTAAACCTGAAGTGAAGCATCGGAATCTAAAAGTGGACTCACAGGAGAGGTTCAAATCATCGAAAGTTACGGTGTCAGTCCTCTTGTACTTAAGTCGGCATTGTGCCTTTTGTATTAAATTCGGATGCAATTTCTATGTTTCATCGTCAATAAGAAGGTCCAAGGGATACAGTAAACCTGAAGTGAAGCATCGGAATCTAAAACTGGACTCACTGGAGAGGTTTTAATCATCGAAAGTTAGAGTGTCAGTCCTCTTGTACCTAAGTCGGCATTGTGCCAGTTTCATTAAATTCGGATGCAATTTCTGTGTTTTATCGTCAATAAGAAGGTCTAAGGGATACAGTAAACCGGAAGTGAAGCATCTGAATCTAAAACTGGACTCACAGAAGAGGTTCAAATCATATAGAGTTAGAGTGTCAGTCCACTTGTACTTAAGTCGGCATTGTGCATTTTGTATTAAATTCGGATGCAATTTCTGTCTTTCATCGTCAATAAGAAGGTCCAAGGGATACAGTAAACCTGAAGTGAAGCATCGGAATCCAAAACTGTACTCACAGTAGAGGTTCAAATCATAGAGAGTTAGAGTGTCAGTCCTCTTGTACTTAAGTCGGCATTGTGCCTTTTGTATTAGATTCGGATGCAATTTGTTTGTTTCATCGTCAATAAGAAGGTCCAAGGGATACAGTAAACCTGAAGTGAAGCATCGGAATCTCTAACTGGACTCACAGGAGAGGTTCGAATCATATAGAGTTAGAGTGACAGTCCTCTTGTACTTAAGTCGGCATTGTGCCTTTTGTATTAAATTCGGATGCAATTTCTGTGTTTCATCGTCAATAAGAAGGTCCAAGCGATACAGTAAACCTGAAGTGAAGCATCGGAATCTAAAACTGGACTTACAGGAGAGGTCGAAATCATAGAAAGTTAGAGTGTCAGTCCACTTGTACTAAAGTCGGCATTGTGCCTTTTGTATTAAATTTGGACGCAATTTCTGTGTTTCATCTTCAATAAGAAGGTCCAAGGGATACAGTAAACCTGAAGTGAAGCATCGGAATCTAAAACTGGACTCACAGGAGAGGTTCACATCATCGAGAGTTAGTGTGTCAGTCCTCTTGTACTTAAGTCGACATTGTGCCTTTTGTATTAAATTCGGATGCAATTTCTGTGTTTCATCGTCAATAAGAAGGTCCAAGGGATACAGTAAACCTGAAGTGAAGCATCGGAATCTTAAACTGGACTCACAGGAGAGGTTTAAATCATCGAAAGTTAGAGTGTCAGTCCTCTTGTACTTAAGTCGGCATTGTGCCATTTTCATTAAATTTGGATGCAATTTCTGTGTTTCATCGTCAATTAGAAGGTCTAAGGGATACAGTAAACCTGAAGTGAAGCATCGGAATCTAAAACTGGACTCACAGAAGAGGTTCAAATCATAGAGAGTTAGAGTGTCAGTCCACTTGTACGTAAGTCAGCATTCTGCCTTTTGTATTAAATTCGGATGCAATTGCTGTGTTTCATCATCAATAAGAAGGTCCAAGGGATACAGTAAATCTGAAGTGAAGCATCGGAATCTAAAACTGGACTCACAGGAGTGGTTCAAATCATAGAGAGTTAGAGTGTCAGTACTCTTGTACTTAAGTCGGCATTGTGCCTTTTGTATTAAATTCGGATGCAATTTCTGTGTTTCATCGTCAATATGAAGGTCCAAGGGTTACAGTAAACCAGAAGTCAAGCTTCGGAATCTAAAACTGGACTCACAGGAGAGATTCAAACCATAGAAAGTTAGAGTGTCATTCCTCTTGTACTTAAGTCGGCATTGTGCCTTTCGTATTAAATTCGGATGCAATTTCTGTGTTTCATCGTCAATAAGAAGGTCCAAGGGATACAGTAAACCTGAAGTGAAGCATCAGAATCTAAAACTAGACTCACAGAAGAGGTTCAAATCATAGAAAGTAAGAGTCTCGGTCCTCTTGTACTTAAGTAGGCATTGTGCCTTTTGTATTAAATTCGGATGCAATTTCTTTGTTTCATCGTCAATAAGAAGGTCTAAGGTATGCAGGAAACCTGAAGTGAAGCATCGGAATCTCAAACTGGACTCACAGGAGAGGTTCAAATCATATAAAGTTAGAGTGTCAGTCCTCTTGTACTTAAGTCGGCATTGTGCCTTTTGTATTAAAATCGGATGCAATTTCTGTGTCTAATCGTCAATAAGAAGGTCCAAGCGATACAGTAAACCTGAAGTGAAGCATCGGAATCTAAAACTGGACGTACAGGAGAGGTTCAAATCATATAAAGTTAGAGTGTCAGTCCTCTTGTACTTAAGTCGGCATTGTGCCATTTTCATTAAATTCGGATGCAATTTCTGTGTTTCATCGTCAATTAGAAGGTCTAAGGGATACAGTAAACCTGAAGTGAAGCATCGGAATCTAAAACTGGACTCACAGGAGAGGTTCAAATCATAGAGAGTTAGAGTGTCAGTCCACTTGTACGTAAGTCAGCATTCTGCCTTTTGTATTAAATTCGGATGCAATTGCTGTGTTTCATCATCAATAAGAAATCCAAGGGATACAGTAAATCTGAAGTGAAGCATCGGAATCTAAAACTGGACTCACAGGAGAGGTTCAAATAATCGAAATTTAGAGTGTTAGTCCTCTCGTACTTAAGTCGGCATTGTGCATTTTGTATTGAATTTGGATGCAATTTCTGTGTTTCATCGTCAATAAGAAGGTCCAAGGGATACAGTAAATCTGAAGTGAAGCAGCGGAATCAAAAACATGACTCACAGGAGAGGTTCAAATCGAAGAGAGTTAGAGTGTTAGTCCTCTTGTACCGAAGTCGGTATTCTGCCTTTTGTATTAAATTCGGATGCTTTTTCTGTGTTTCATCGTCAATAAGAAGGTCCAAGGGATACAGTGAAACTAAAATGAAGCATCGGAAGATAAAACTGGACCCACAGGAGAGGTTCAAATCGTAGAGAGTTAGAGTGTCAGTCCCTTTGTATTAAATTCGGATGCAATCTCTGTGTTTCATCGTCAAAAAGAAGGTCCAAGGGATACAGTAAACCTGAAGTGAAGCATCGGAATCTAAAAGTGGACTCACAGGAGAGGTTCAAATCATAAAAAGTTAAGTCGGCATTGTGCCTTTTGTATTAAATTCGGATGCAATTTCTGTGTTCCATCGTCGACAAGAATGTCCAACGGATACAGTTAACCTGAGGTGAAGCATCAGAATCTAAAACTGGACTCACAGGGGAGGTTCAAATCATAGAAAGTTAGAGTGTCAGTCCTCTTGCACTTAAGTCGGCATTGTGCATTTTGTATTAAATTCGGATGCAATTTCTGTGTTTCATCGTCAATAAGATGGTCCAAGGGATACAGTAAACCTGAAGTGAAGCATCGGAATCTCAAACTGGACTCACAGGAGAGGTTCAAATCATATAAAGTTAGAGTGTCAGTCCTCTTGTACTTAAGTCGGCATTGTGCCTTTTGTATTAAATTCGGATGCAATTTCTGTGTTTCATCGTCAGTAAGAAGGTCCAAGGGATACAGTAAACCTGAAGTGAAGCATCGGAATCTAAAACTGGACTCACAGGAGAGGTTCAAATAATCGAAATTTAGAGTGTCAGTCCTCTCGTACTTAAGTCGGCATTGTGCCATTTTCATTAAATTCGGATGCAATATCTGTGTTTCATCGTCAAGTAGAAGGTGTAAGGGATACAGTAAACCTGAAGTGAAGCATCGGAATCTAAAACTGGACTCACAGGAGAGGTTCAAATCATAGAGAGTTAGAGTGTCAGTCCACTTGTACGTAAGTCAGCATTCTGCCTTTTGTTTAAAATTCGGATGCAATTGCTGTGTTTCATCATCAATAAGAAGGTCCAAGGGATACAGTAAATCTGAAGTGAAGCATCGGAATCTAAAACTGGACTCACAGGAGTGGTTCAAATCATAGAGAGTTAGAGTGTCAGAACTCTTGTACTTAAGTCGGCATTGTGCCTTTTGTATTAAATTCGGATGCAATTTCTGTGTTTCATCGTCAATATGAAGGTCCAAGGGTTACAGTAAACCAGAAGTCAAGCATCGGAATCTAAAACTGGACTCACAGGAGAGATTCAAACCATAGAAAGTTAGAGTGTCATTCCTCTTGTACTTAAGTCGGCATTGTGCCTTTCGTATTAAATTCGGATGCAATTTCTGTGTTTCATCGTCAATAAGAAGGTCCAAGGGATACAGTAAACCTGAAGTGAAGCATCAGAATCTAAAACTAGACTCACAGAAGAGGTTCAAATCATAGAAAGTAAGAGTCTCGGTGGTCTTGTACTTAAGTAGGCATTGTGCCTTTTGTATTAAATTCGGATGCAATTTCTTTGTTTCATCGTCAATAAGAAGGTCTAAGGTATGCAGGAAACCTGAAGTGAAGCATCGGAATCTCAAACTGGACTCACAGGAGAGGTTCAAATCATATAAAGTTAGAGTGTCAGTCCTCTTGTACTTAAGTGGGCATTGTGTCTTTTGTATTAAAATCGGATGCAATTGCTGTGTCTCATCGTCAATAAGAAGCTCCAAGCGATACAGTAAACCTGAAGTGAAGCATCGGAATCTAAAACTGGACGTACAGGAGTGGTTCAAATCATATAAAGTTAGAGTGTCAGTCCTCTTGTACTTAAGTCGGCATTGTGCCATTTTCATTAAATTCGGATGCAATTTCTGTGTTTCATCGTCAATTAGAAGGTCTAAGGGATACAGTAAACCTGAAGTGAAGCATCGGAATCTAAAACTGGACTCACAGGAGAGGTTCAAATCATAGAGAGTTAGAGTGTCAGTCCACTTGTACGTAAGTCAGCATTCTGCCTTTTGTATTAAATTCGGATGCAATTGCTGTGTTTCATCATCAATAAGAAATCCAAGGGATACAGTAAATCTGAAGTGAAGCATCGGAATCTAAAACTGGACTCACAGGAGAGGTTCAAATAATCGAAATTTAGAGTGTTAGTCCTCTCGTACTTAAGTCGGCATTGTGCATTTTGTATTGAATTTGGATGCAATTTCTGTGTTTCATCGTCAATAAGAAGGTCCAAGGGATACAGTAAATCTGAAGTGAAGCAGCGGAATCAAAAACATGACTCACAGGAGAGGTTCAAATCGTAGAGAGTTAGAGAGTTAGTCCTCTTGTACCGAAGTCGGTATTCTGCCTTTTGTATTAAATTCGGATGCATTTTCTGTGTTTCATCGTCAATAAGAAGGTCCAAGGGATACAGTGAAACTAAAATGAAGCATCGGAAGATAAAACTGGACCCACAGGAGAGGTTCAAATCGTAGAGAGTTAGAGTGTCAGTCCTTTTGTATTAAATTCGGATGCAATCTCTGTGTTTCATCGTCAAAAAGAAGGTCCAAGGGATACAGTAAACCTGAAGTGAAGCATCGGAATCTAAAAGTGGACTCACAGGAGAGGTTCAAATCATAAAAAGTTAAGTCGGCATTGTGCCTTTTGTATTAAATTCGGATGCAATTTCTGTGTTCCATCGTCGACAAGCATGTCCAACGGATACAGTTAACCTGAGGTGAAGCATCAGAATCTAAAACTGGACTCACAGGGGAGGTTCAAATCATAGAAAGTTAGAGTGTCAGTCCTCTTGCACTTAAGTCGGCATTGTGCATTTTGTATTAAATTCGGATGCAATTTCTGTGTTTCATCGTCAATAAGATGGTCCAAGGGATACAGTAAACCTGAAGTGAAGCATCGGAATCTAAAACTGTACTCACAGTAGAGGTTCAAATCATAGAGAGTTAGGGTGGCAGTCCTCTTGTATCTAAGTCGGCATTGTGCCTTTTGTATTAAATTCGGATGCAATTTCTTTGTTTCATCGTCAATAAGAAGGTCCAAGGGATACAGTAAACCTGAAGTGAAGCATCGGAATCTCAAACTGGACTCACAGGAGAGGTTCAAACCATATAAAGTTAGAGTGTCAGTCCTCTTGTACTTAAGTCGGCATTGTGCCTTTTGTATAAAATTCGGATGCAATTTCTGTGTTTCATAGTCAATAAGAAGGTCCAAGGGATACAGTAAACCTGAAGTGAAGCATCGGAATCTAAAACTGGACTCACAGGAGAGGTTTAAATCATCGAAAGTTAGAGTGTCAGTCCCCTTGTACTTAAGTCGGCATAGTGCCATTTTCATTAAATTCGGATGCAATTTCTGTGTTTCATCGCCAATAAGAAGGGCTAAGGGATACAGTAAACCTGAAGTGAAGCATCGGAATCTAAAACTAGACGCACAGGAGAGGTTCAAATCATAGAGATTAAGAGTGTCAGTCCACTTGTACGTAAGTCAGCATTCTGCCTTTTGTATTAAATTCGGATGCAATTGCTGTGTTTCATCATCAATAAGAAGGTCCAAGGGATACAGTAAATCTGAAGTGAAGCATCGGAATCTAAAACTGGACTCGAAGGAGTGGTTCAAATAATCGAAAGTTAGAGTGTCAGTACTCTTGTACTTAAGTCGGCATTGTGCATTTTGTATTAAATTCGGATGAAATTTCTGTGTTTCATCGTCAATAAGAAGGTCCAAGGGATACAGTAAACCTGAAGTGAAGCAGTGGAATCTAAAACTGTACTCACAGTAGAGGTTCAAATCATAGAGATTAAAGTGTCAGTCCTCTTGTACTTAAGTCGGTATTCTGCTTTTTGTATTAAATTCGGATGCAATTTCTGTGTTTCATCGTCAATAAGAAGGTCCAAGGGATACAGTGAACCTACAGTGAAGCATCGGAAGATAAAACTGGACTCACAGGAGAGTTTCAAATCGTAGAGAGTTAGAGTGTCAGTCCTTTTGTATTAAATTCGGATGCAATTTCTGTGTTTCATCGTCAATAAGAAGGTCCAAGGGATACAGTAAACCAGAAGTTAAGCATCGGAATCTAAAAGTGGACTCACAGGAGAGGTTCAAATCATAAAAAGTTAAGTCGGCATTGTGCCTTTTGTATTATATTCGGATGCAATTTCTGTGTTTCATCGTCAATAAGAATGTCCAAGGGATACAGTAAACCTGAAGTGAAGCATCAGAATCTAAAACTGGACTCACAGGGGAGGTTCAAATCATAGAAAGTTAGAGTGTCAGTCGTCTTGTACTTAAGTCGGCATTGTGCATTTTGTATTAAATTCGGATGCAATTTCTGTGTTTCATCGTCAATAAGAAGGTCCAAGGGATACAGTAAACCTGAAGTGAAGCATCGGAATCTAAAACTGTACTCACAGTAGAGGTTCAAATCATAGAGGGTTAGAGTGTCAGTCCTCATGTACTTAAGTCGGCATTGTGCCTTTTGTATTAAATTCGGATGCAATTTCTGTGTTTCATCGTCAATGAGAAGGTCCAAGGGATACAGTAAACCTGAAGTGAAGCATCGGAATCTAAAACTGGACTCACAGGAGAGGTTTAAATCATCGAAAGTTAGAGTGTCAGTCCTCTTGTACTTAAGTCGACATTGTGATCTTTTCATTAAATTCGGATGCAATTTCTGTATTTCATCGTGAATAAGAAGGTCTAAGGGATACAGTAAACCTGAAGCGAAGCATCGGAATCTAAAACCGGACTCACATTAGCGGTTCAAATCATAGAGAGTTAGAGTGTCAGTCCACTTGTACGTAACTCAGCATTCTGCCTTTTGTATTAAATTCGGATGCAATTGCTGTGTTTCATCATCAATAAGAAGGTCCAAGGGATACAGTAAATCTGAAGTGAAGCATCGGAATCTAAAACTGGACTCACAGGAGTGGTTCAAATCAGCGAAAGTTAGAGTGTCAGTCCTCTTGTACTTAAGTCGGTATTGTGCCTTTTGTATTAAATTCGGATGCAATTTCTGTGCTTCATCGTCAATAAGAAGGTCCAAGGGATACAGTAAACCTGAAGTGAACCATCGGAATCTAAAACTGGACTCACAGGTGAGGTTCAAATAATCGAAATTTAGAGTGTCAGTCCTCTCGTACTTAAGTCGGCATTGTGCCTTTTGTATTGAATTTGGATGCAATTTCTGTGTTTCATCGTCAATAAGAAGGTCCAAGGGATACAGTAAACACGACGTGAAGCAGCGGATTCAAAAACATGACTCACAGGAGAGGTTCAAATCATAGAGAGTTAGAGTGTCAGTCCTCTTGTACTTAAGGCAGTATTCTGCCTTTTGTATTAAATTCGGATGCAATTTCTGTGTTTCATCCTCAATAAGAAGATCCAAGGGATACAGTGAACCTAAAGTGAAGCATCGGAAGATAAAACTGGACTCACAGAAGAGGTTCAAATCGTCGAGAGTTAGAGTGTCAGTTCTTTTGTATTAAATTCGGATGCAATTTCTGTGTTTCATCGTCAATAAGAAGGTCCAAGGGATACAGTAAACCTGAAGTGAAGCATCGGACTCTAAAAGTGAACTCACAGGAGAGGTACAAATCATAAAAAGTTAAGTCGGCATTGTGCCTTTTGTATTAAATTCGGATGCAATTTCTGTGTTTCATCGTCAATAAGAATGTCCAAGGGATACAGTAAACCTGAAGTGAAGCATCGGAATCTAAAACTGTACTCACAGTAGAGGTTCAAATCATAGGGGGTTAGAGTGTCAGTCCTCATGTACTTAAGTCGGCATTGTGCCTTTTGTATTAAATTCGGATGCAATTTCTGTGTTTCATCGTCAATGAGAAGGTCCAAGGGATACAGTAAACCTGAAGTGAAGAATCGGAATCTTAAACTGGACTCACAGGAGAGGTTTAAATCATCGAAAGTTAGAGTGTCAGTCCTCTTGTACTTAAGTCGGCATTGTGCCATTTTCATTAAATTCGGATGCAATTTCTGTGTTTCATCGTCAATTAGAAGGTCTAAGGGATACAGTAAACCTGAAGTGAAGCATCGGAATCTAAAACTGGACTCACAGGAGGGGTTCAAATAATCGAAATTTAGAGTGTCAGTCCTCTCGTACTTAAGTCGGCATTGTGCCATTTTCATTAAATTCGGATGCAATTTCTGTGTTTCATCGTCAATTAGACGGTATAAGGGATACAGTAAACCTGAAGTGAAGCATCGGAATCTAAAACTGGACTCACAGGAGAGGTTCAAATCATAGAGAGTTAGAGTGTCAGTCCACTTGTACGTAAGTCAGCATTCTGCCTTTTGTATTAAATTCGGATGCAATTGCTGTGTTTCATCATCAATAAGAAGGTCCAAGGGATACAGTAAATCTGAAGTGAAGCATCGGAATCTAAAACTGGACTCACAGGAGTGGTTCAAATCATAGAGAGTTAGAGTGTCAGTACTCTTGTACTTAAGTCGGCATTGTGCCTTTTGTATTAAATTCGGATGCAATTTCTGTGATTCATCGTCAATATGAAGGTCCAAGGGTTACAGTAAACCAGAAGTCAAGCATCGGAATCTAAAACTGGACTCACAGGAGAGATTCAAACCATAGAAAGTTAGAGTGTCATTCCTCTTGTACTTAAGTCGGCATTGTGCCTTTCGTATTAAATTCGGATGCAATTTCTGTGTTTCATCGTCAATAAGAAGGTCCAAGGGATACAGTAAACCTGAAGTGAAGCATCAGAATCTAAAACTAGACTCACAGAAGAGGTTCAAATCATAGAAAGTAAGAGTCTCAGTCCTCTTGTACTTAAGTCGGCATTGTGCCTTTTGTATTAAATTCGGATGCAATTTCTTTGTTTCATCGTCAATAAGAAGGTCTAAGGTATGCAGGAAACCTGAAGTGAAGCATCGGAATCTCAAACTGGACTCACAGGAGAGGTTCAAATCATATAAAGTTAGAGAGTCAGTCCTCTTGTACTTAGGTCGGCATTGTGCCTTTTGTATTAAAATCGGATGCAATTTCTGTGTCTCATCGTCAATAAGAAGGTCCAAGCGATACAGTAAACCTGAAGTGAAGCATCGGAATGTAAAACTGGACGTACAGGAGAGGTTCAAATCATATAAAGTTAGAGTGTCAGTCCTCTTGTACTTAAGTCGGCATTGTGCCATTTTCATTAAATTCGGTTGCAATTTCTGTGTTTCATCGTCAATTAGAAGGTCTAAGGGATACAGTAAACCTGAAGTGAGGCATCGGAATCTAAAACTGGACTCACAGGAGAGGTTCAAATCATAGAGAGTTAGAGTGTCAGTCCACTTGTATGTAAGTCAGCATTCTGCCTTTTGTATTAAATTCGGATGCAATTGCTGTGTTTCATCATCAATAAGAAGTCCAAGGGATACAGTAAATCTGAAGTGAAGCATCGGAATCTAAAACTGGACTCACAGGAGAGGTTCAAATAATCGAAATTTAGAGTGTTAGTCCTCTCGTACTTAAGTCGGCATTGTGCATTTTGTATTGAATTTGGATGCAATTTCTGTGTTTCATCGTCAATAAGAAGGTCCAAGGGATACAGTAAACCTGAAGTGAAGCAGCGGAATCAAAAACATGACTCACAGGAGAGGTTCAAATCGTAGAGAGTTAGAGTGTTAGTCCTCTTGTACCGAAGTCGGTATTCTGCCTTTTGTATTACATTCGGAAGCATTTTCTGTGTTTCATCGTCAATAAGAAGGTCCAAGGGATACAGTGAAACTAAAATGAAGCATCGGAAGATAAAACTGGACCCACAGGAGAGGTTCAAATCGTAGAGAGTTAGAGTGTCAGTCCCTTTGTATTAAATTCGGATGCAATCTCTGTGTTTCATCGTCAAAAAGAAGGTCCAAGGGATACAGTAAACCTGAAGTGAAGCATCGGAATCTAAAAGTGGACTCACAGGAGAGGTTCAAATCATAAAAAGTTAAGTCGGCATTGTGCCTTTTGTATTAAATTCGGATGCAATTTCTGTGTTCCATCGTCGACAAGAATGTCCAACGGATACAGTTAACCTGAGGTGAAGCATCAGAATCTAAAACTGGACTCACAGGAGAGGTTCAAATCATTTGAAGATACAGTGTCAGTCCTCTTGTACTTAAGTCGGCATTGTGCCTTTTGTATAAAATTCGGATGCAATTTCTGTGTTTCATAGTCAATAAGAAGGTCCAAGGGATACAGTAAACCTGAAGTGAAGCATCGGAATCTAAAACTGGACTCACAGGAGAGGTTTAAATCATCGAAAGTTAGAGTGTCAGTCCCCTTGTACTTAAGTCGGCATTGTGCTATTTTCATTAAATTCGGATTCAATATCTGTGTTTCATCGCCAATAAGAAGGGCTAAGGGATACAGTAAACCTGAAGTGAAGCATCGGAATCTAAAACTAGACTCACAGGAGAGGTTCAAATCATAGAGAGTAAGAGTGTCAGTCCACTTGTACGTAAGTCAGCATTCTGCCTTTTGTATTAAATTCGGATGCAATTGCTGTGTTTCATCATCAATAAGAAGGTCCAAGGGATACAGTAAATCTGAAGTGAAGCATCGGAATCTAAAACTGGACTCACAGGAGTGGTTCAAATAATCGAAAGTTAGAGTGTCAGTATTCTTGTACTTAAGTCGGCATTGTGCATTTTGTATTAAATTCGGATGAAATTTCTGTGTTTCATCGTCAATAAGAAGGTCCAAGGGATACAGTAAACCTGAAGTGAAGCAGTGGAATCTAAAACTGTACTCACAGTAGAGGTTCAAATCATAGAGATTAAAGTGTCAGTCCTCTTGTACTTAAGTCGGTATTCTGCTTTTTGTATTAAATTCGGATGCAATTTCTGTGTTTCATCGTCAATAAGAAGGTCCAAGGGATACAGTGAACCTACAGTGAAGCATCGGAAGATAAAACTGGACTCACAGGAGAGTTTCAAATCGTAGAGAGTTAGAGTGTCAGTCCTTTTGTATTAAATTCGGATGCAATATCTGTGTTTCATCGTCAATAAGAAGGTCCAAGGGATACAGTAAACCAGAAGTGAAGCATCGGAATCTAAAAGTGGACTCACAGGAGGGGTTCAAATCATAAAAAGTTAAGTCGGCATTGTGCCTTTTGTATTATATTCGGATGCAATTTCTGTGTTTCATCGTCAATAAGAATGTCCAAGGGATACAGTAAACCTGAAGTGAAGCATCAGAATCTAAAACTGGACTCACAGGGGAGGTTCAAATCATAGAAAGTTAGAGTGTCAGTCGTCTTGTACTTAAGTCGGCATTGTGCATTTTGTATTAAATTCGGATGCAATTTCTGTGTTTCATCGTCAATAAGAAGGTCCAAGGGATACAGTAAACCAGAAGTGCAGCATCGGAATCTAAAACTGTACTCACAGTAGAGGTTCAAATCATAGAGGGTTAGAGTGTCAGTCCTCATGTACTTAAGTCGGCATTGTGCCTTTTGTATTAAATTCGGATGCAATTTCTGTGTTTCATCGTCATTGAGAAGGTCCAAGGGATACAGTAAACCTGAAGTGAAGCATCGGAATCTAAAACTGGACTCACAGGAGAGGTTTAAATCATCGAAAGTTAGAGTGTCAGTCCTCTTGTACTTAAGTCGGCATTGTGCCTTTTGTATTAAATTCGGATGCAATTTCTTTGTTTCATCGTCAATAAGAAGGTCTAAGGTATGCAGGAAACCTGAAGTGAAGCATCGGAATCTCAAACTGGACTCACAGGAGAGGTTCAAATCATATAAAGTTAGAGAGTCAGTCCTCTTGTACTTAGGTCGGCATTGTGCCTTTTGTATTAAAATCGGATGCAATTTCTGTGTCTCATCGTCAATAAGAAGGTCCAAGCGATACAGTAAACCTGAAGTGAAGCATCGGAATGTAAAACTGGACGTACAGGAGAGGTTCAAATCATATAAAGTTAGAGTGTCAGTCCTCTTGTACTTAAGTCGGCATTGTGCCATTTTCATTAAATTCGGTTGCAATTTCTGTGTTTCATCGTCAATTAGAAGGTCTAAGGGATACAGTAAACCTGAAGTGAGGCATCGGAATCTAAAACTGGACTCACAGGAGAGGTTCAAATCATAGAGAGTTAGAGTGTCAGTCCACTTGTATGTAAGTCAGCATTCTGCCTTTTGTATTAAATTCGGATGCAATTGCTGTGTTTCATCATCAATAAGAAGTCCAAGGGATACAGTAAATCTGAAGTGAAGCATCGGAATCTAAAACTGGACTCACAGGAGAGGTTCAAATAATCGAAATTTAGAGTGTTAGTCCTCTCGTACTTAAGTCGGCATTGTGCATTTTGTATTGAATTTGGATGCAATTTCTGTGTTTCATCGTCAATAAGAAGGTCCAAGGGATACAGTAAACCTGAAGTGAAGCAGCGGAATCAAAAACATGACTCACAGGAGAGGTTCAAATCGTAGAGAGTTAGAGTGTTAGTCCTCTTGTACCGAAGTCGGTATTCTGCCTTTTGTATTACATTCGGAAGCATTTTCTGTGTTTCATCGTCAATAAGAAGGTCCAAGGGATACAGTGAAACTAAAATGAAGCATCGGAAGATAAAACTGGACCCACAGGAGAGGTTCAAATCGTAGAGAGTTAGAGTGTCAGTCCCTTTGTATTAAATTCGGATGCAATCTCTGTGTTTCATCGTCAAAAAGAAGGTCCAAGGGATACAGTAAACCTGAAGTGAAGCATCGGAATCTAAAAGTGGACTCACAGGAGAGGTTCAAATCATAAAAAGTTAAGTCGGCATTGTGCCTTTTGTATTAAATTCGGATGCAATTTCTGTGTTCCATCGTCGACAAGAATGTCCAACGGATACAGTTAACCTGAGGTGAAGCATCAGAATCTAAAACTGGACTCACAGGAGAGGTTCAAATCATTTGAAGATACAGTGTCAGTCCTCTTGTACTTAAGTCGGCATTGTGCCTTTTGTATAAAATTCGGATGCAATTTCTGTGTTTCATAGTCAATAAGAAGGTCCAAGGGATACAGTAAACCTGAAGTGAAGCATCGGAATCTAAAACTGGACTCACAGGAGAGGTTTAAATCATCGAAAGTTAGAGTGTCAGTCCCCTTGTACTTAAGTCGGCATTGTGCTATTTTCATTAAATTCGGATTCAATATCTGTGTTTCATCGCCAATAAGAAGGGCTAAGGGATACAGTAAACCTGAAGTGAAGCATCGGAATCTAAAACTAGACTCACAGGAGAGGTTCAAATCATAGAGAGTAAGAGTGTCAGTCCACTTGTACGTAAGTCAGCATTCTGCCTTTTGTATTAAATTCGGATGCAATTGCTGTGTTTCATCATCAATAAGAAGGTCCAAGGGATACAGTAAATCTGAAGTGAAGCATCGGAATCTAAAACTGGACTCACAGGAGTGGTTCAAATAATCGAAAGTTAGAGTGTCAGTATTCTTGTACTTAAGTCGGCATTGTGCATTTTGTATTAAATTCGGATGAAATTTCTGTGTTTCATCGTCAATAAGAAGGTCCAAGGGATACAGTAAACCTGAAGTGAAGCAGTGGAATCTAAAACTGTACTCACAGTAGAGGTTCAAATCATAGAGATTAAAGTGTCAGTCCTCTTGTACTTAAGTCGGTATTCTGCTTTTTGTATTAAATTCGGATGCAATTTCTGTGTTTCATCGTCAATAAGAAGGTCCAAGGGATACAGTGAACCTACAGTGAAGCATCGGAAGATAAAACTGGACTCACAGGAGAGTTTCAAATCGTAGAGAGTTAGAGTGTCAGTCCTTTTGTATTAAATTCGGATGCAATATCTGTGTTTCATCGTCAATAAGAAGGTCCAAGGGATACAGTAAACCAGAAGTGAAGCATCGGAATCTAAAAGTGGACTCACAGGAGGGGTTCAAATCATAAAAAGTTAAGTCGGCATTGTGCCTTTTGTATTATATTCGGATGCAATTTCTGTGTTTCATCGTCAATAAGAATGTCCAAGGGATACAGTAAACCTGAAGTGAAGCATCAGAATCTAAAACTGGACTCACAGGGGAGGTTCAAATCATAGAAAGTTAGAGTGTCAGTCGTCTTGTACTTAAGTCGGCATTGTGCATTTTGTATTAAATTCGGATGCAATTTCTGTGTTTCATCGTCAATAAGAAGGTCCAAGGGATACAGTAAACCTGAAGTGCAGCATCGGAATCTAAAACTGTACTCACAGTAGAGGTTCAAATCATAGAGGGTTAGAGTGTCAGTCCTCATGTACTTAAGTCGGCATTGTGCCTTTTGTATTAAATTCGGATGCAATTTCTGTGTTTCATCGTCAATGAGAAGGTCCAAGGGATACAGTAAACCTGAAGTGAAGCATCGGAATCTAAAACTGGACTCACAGGAGAGGTTTAAATCATCGAAAGTTAGAGTGTCAGTCCTCTTGTACTTAAGTCGACATTGTGCCCTTTTCTTAAAATTCGGATGCAATTTCTGTATTTCATCGTGAATAAGAAGGTCTAAGGGATACAGTAAACCTGAAGTGAGGCATCGGAATCTAAAACCGGACTCCCATTAGAGGTTCAAATCATAGAGAGTTAGAGTGTCAGTCCACTTGTACGTAACTCAGCATTCTGCCTTTTGTATTAAATTCGGATGCAATTGCTGTGTTTCATCATCAATAAGAAGGTCCAAGGGATACAGTAAATCTGAAGTGAAGCATCGGAATCTAAAACTGGACTCACAGGAGTGGTTCAAATCAGCGAAAGTTAGAGTGTCAGTCCTCTTGTACTTAAGTCGGTATTGTGCCTTTTGTATTAAATTCGGATGCAATTTCTGTGTTTCATCGTCAATAAGAAGGTCCAAGGGATACAGTAAACCTGAAGTGAACCATCGGAATCTAAAACTGGACTCACAGGAGAGGTTCAAATAATCGAAATTTAGAGTGTCAGTCCTCTCGTACTTAAGTCGGCATTGTGCCTTTTGTATTGAATTTGGATGCAATTTCTGTGTTTCATCGTCAATAAGAAGGTCCAAGGGATACAGTAAACACGACGTGAAGCAGCGGATTCAAAAACATGACTCACAGGAGAGGTTCAAATCATAGAGAGTTAGAGTGTCAGTCCTCTTGTACTTAAGGCGGTATTCTGCCTTTTGTATTAAATTCGGATTCAATTTCTGTGTTTCATTCTCAATAAGAAAATCCAAGGGATACAGTGAACCTAAAGTGAAGCATCGGAAGATAAAACTGGACTCACAGAAGAGGTTCAAATCGTCGAGAGTTAGAGTGTCAGTTCTTTTGTATTAAATTCGGATGCAATTTCTGTGTTTCATCGTCAATAAGAAGGTCCAAGGGATACAGTAAACCTGAAGTGAAGCATCGGAATCTAAAAGTGAACTCACAGGAGAGGTACAAATCATAAAAAGTTAAGTCGGCATTGTGCCTTTTGTATTAAATTCGGATGCAATTTCTGTGTTTCATCGTCAATAAGAATGTCCAAGGGATACAGTAAACCTGAAGTGAAGCATCAGAATCTAAAACTGGACTCACAGGGGAGGTTCAAATCATAGAAAGTTAGAGTGTCAGTCCTCTTGTACTTAAGTCGGCATTGTGCATTTTGTATTAAATTCGGATGCAATTTCTGTCTTTCATCGTCAATAAGAAGGTCCAAGGGATACAGTAAACCTGAAGTGAAGCATCGGAATCTAAAACTGTACTCACAGTAGAGGTTCAAATCATAGAGAATTAGAGTGTCAGTCCTCTTGTACTTAAGTCGGCATTGTGCCTTTTGTATTAAATTCGGATGCAATTTCTTTGTTTCATCGTCAATAAGAAGGTCCAAGCGATACAGTAAACCTGAAGTGAAGCATCGGAATCTCTAACTGGACTCACAGGAGAGTTTCAAATCATATAAAGTTAGAGTGTCAGTCCTCTTGTACTTAAGTCGGCATTGTGCCTTTTGTATTAAATTTGGATGCAATTTCTGTGTTTCATCGTCAATAAGAAGGTCCAAGCGATACAGTAAACCTGAATTGAAGCATCGGAATCTAAAACTGGACTTACAGGAGAGGTTGAAATCATAGAAAGTTTGAGTGTCAGTCCACTTGTACTAAAGTCGGCATTGTGCCTTTTGTATTTAATTTGGATGCAATTTCTGTGTTTCATCGTCAATAAGAAGGTCCAAGGGATACAGTAAACCTGAAGTGAAGCATCGGAATCTAAAACTGGACTCACAGGAGAGGTACACATCATCGAAAGTTAGGGTGTCAGTCCTCTTGTACTTAAGTCGGCATTGTGCCATTTTCATTAAATTCGGATGCAATTTCTGTGTTTCATCGTCAATTAGAAGGTCTAAGGGATACAGTGAACCTGAATTGAAGCATCGGAATCTAAAACTGGACTCACAGGAGAGGTTCAAATCATAGAGAGTTAGAGTGTCAGTCCACTTGTACGTAAGTCAGCATTCTGCCCTTTGTATTAAATTCGGATGCAATTGCTGTGTTTCATCATCAAGAAGAAGGTCCAAGGGATACAGTAAATCTGAAGTGAAACATCGGAATCTAAAACTGGACTCTCAGGAGTGGTTCAAATCATCGAAAGTTAGAGTGTCAGTCCTCTTGTACTTAAGTCGGTATTGTGCCTTTTGTATTAAATTCGGATGCAATTTCTGTGTTTCATCGTCAATAAGAGGGTCCAAGGGATACAGTAAACCTGAAGTAAAGCATCGGAATCTAAAACTGGACTCACAGAAGAGGTTCAAATAATCGAAATTTAGAGTGTCAGTCCTCTCGTACTTAAGTCGGCATTGTGCCTTTTGTATTGAATTTTGATGCAATTTCTGTGTTTCATCGTCAATAAGAAGGTCCAAGGGATACAGTAAACCTGAAGTGAAGCATCAGAATCTAAAACTGGACTCACAGGAGAGGTTCAAATCATAGAGAGTTAGAGTGTCAGTCCTCTTGTACTTAAGTCGGCATTGTGCCTTTTGTATTAAATTCGGATGCAATTTCTGTGTTTCATCGTCAATAAGAAGGTCCAAGGGATACAGTAAACCTGAAGTGAAGCATCGGAATCTAAAAGTGGACTCACAGGAGAGGTTCAAATCATAAAAAGTTAAGTCGGCATTGTACCTTTTGTATTAAATTCGGATGCAATTTCTGTGTTTCATCGTCAATAAGAATGTCCAAGGGATACAGTAAACCTGAAGTGAAGCATCAGAATCTAAAACTGGACTCACAGGAGAGGTTCAAATCATAGAGAGTTAGAGTGTCAGTCCTCTTGTACTTAATTCGGCATTGTGCCTTTTATATTAAATTCGGATGCAATTTCTGTGTTTCATCGTCAATAAGAACGTCCAAGGGATACAGTAAACCTGAAGTGAAGCATCGGAATCTAAAACTGGACTCACAGGAGAGGTTTAAATCATCGAAAGTTAGAGTGTCAGTCCTCTTGTACTTAAGTCGGCATTGTGCCATTTTCATTAAATTCGGATGCAATTTCTGTGTTTCATCGCCAATAAGAAGGTCTAAGGGATACAGTAAACCTGAAGTGAAGCATCGGAATCTAAAACTAGACTCACAGGAGAGGTACAAATCATAGAGAGTTAGAGTGTCAGTCCTCTTGTTCTTAAGTCGGTATTCTGCCTTTTGTATTATATTCGGATGCAATTTCCATGTTTCATCGTCAATAAGAAGGTCCATGGGATACAGTGAACCTAAAGTGAAGCATCGGAAGATAAAACTGGACCCACAGGAGAGGTTCAAATCGTAGAGAGTTAGAGTGTCAGTCCTTTTGTATTAAATTCGGATGCAATTTCTGTGTTTCATCGTCAATAAGAAGGTGCAAGGGATACTGTAAACCTGAAGTGAAGCATCGGAATCTAAAAGTGGACTCACAGGAGAGGTTCAAATCATAAAAAGTTAAGTCGATATTGTGCCTTTTGTATTAAATTCGGATGCAATTTCTGTGTTTTATCGTCAATAAGAATGTCCAAGGGATACAGTAAATCTGAAGTGAAGCATCACAATCTAAAACTATACTCACAGGGGAGGTTCAAATCATAGAATGTTAGAGTTTCAGTCCTCTTGTACTTAAGTCGGCATTGTGCATTTTGTATTAAATTCGGATGCAATTTCTGTGTTTCATCGTCAATAAGAAGGTCCAAGGGATACAGTAAACCTGAAGTGAAGCATCGGAATCAAAAACTGTACTCACAGTAGAGGTTCAAATCATAGAGAGTTAGAGTGACAGTCCTCTTGTACTTAAGTCGGCATTGTGCATTTTGTATTAAATTCGGATGCAATTTCTGTGTTTCATCGTCAATAAGAAGGTCCAAGGGATACAGTAAACCTTAAGTGAAGCATCGGAATCTAAAACTGGACTCACAGGAGAGGTTCCAATCTTAGAGAGTTAGAGTGTCGGTCCTCTTGTACTTAATTCGGCATTGTGCCTTTTGTATTAAATTCGGATGCAATTTCTGTGTTTCATCGTCAATATAAAGGTCCAAGGGTTACAGTAAAACTGAAGTCAAGCATCGAAATCTAAAACTGCACTCACAGGAGAGGTTCAATTCGTAGAATGTTAGAGTGTCAGTCCTCTTGTACTTAAGTCGGCATTGTGCCTTTTGTATTCAATTCGGATGCAATTTCTGTGTTTCATCGTCAATAAGAAGGTCCAAGGGTTACTGTAAACCTGAAATCAAGCATCGAAATCTAAAACTGCACTCACAGGAGAGGTTCAAATCGTGGAAAGTTAGAGTGTCAGTCCTGTTGTACTTAAGTCGGCATTGTGCCTTTTGTATTAAATTGGGATGCAATTTCTGTGTTTCACCGTCAATAAGAATGTCCAAGGGTTACAGTAAACCTGAAGTGAAGCATCGTAATCTCAAACTGGACCCACGGAAGAGGTTCAAATCATAGAAAATTAGAGTGTCAGTCCTCTAGTACTTAAGTCGGCATTGTGCATTTTGTATTAAATTCGGATGCAATTTCTGTGTTTCATCGTTAATAAGAAGGTCCAAGGGATACAGTAAACCTGAAGTGAAGCATCGGAATCTAAAACTGGACTCACAGGAGAGGTTCAAATCATCGAAAGTTAGGGTGTCAGTCCACTTGTAGTTATGTCGGCATTGTGCCTTTTGTATTAAATTCGGATGCAATTTCTGTGTTTCATCGTCAATAAGAAGGTCCAAGGGATACAGTAAACCTGAAGTGAAGCATCGGAATCTAAAACTGGATTCACAGGAGAGGTATAAATCATCGAAAGTTAGAGTGTCAGTCCTCTTGTACTTAAGGCGGCATTGTGCCTTTTGTATTAAATTCGGATGCAATTTCTGTGTTTCATCGTCAATAAGAAGGTCCAAAGGATACAGTAAACCTGAAGTGAAGCATCGGAATAAAAAACTGTACTCACAGTAGAGGTTCAAATCATAGAGAGTTAGTGTCAGTCCTCTTGTACTTAAGTCGGCATTGTGCATTTTGTATTGAATTTTGATGCAATTTCTGTGTTTCATCGTCAATAAGAAGGTCCAAGGGATACAGTAAACCTGAAGTGAAGCATCAGAATCTAAAACTGGACTCACAGGAGAGGTTCAAATCATAGAGAGTTAGAGTGTCAGTCCTCTTGTACTTAAGTCGGCATTGTGCCTTTTGTATTAAATTCGGATGCAATTTCTGTGTTTCATCGTCAATAAGAAGGTCCAAGGGATACAGTAAACCTGAAGTGAAGCATCGGAATCTAAAAGTGGACTCACAGGAGAGGTTCAAATCATAAAAAGTTAAGTCGGCATTGTACCTTTTGTATTAAATTCGGATGCAATTTCTGTGTTTCATCGTCAATAAGAATGTCCAAGGGATACAGTAAACCTGAAGTGAAGCATCAGAATCTAAAACTGGACTCACAGGAGAGGTTCAAATCATAGAGAGTTAGAGTGTCAGTCCTCTTGTACTTAAGTCGGCATTGTGCCTTTTATATTAAATTCGGATGCAATTTCTGTGTTTCATTGTCAATAAGAACGTCCAAGGGATACAGTAAACCTGAAGTGAAGCATCGGAATCTAAAACTGGACTCACAGGAGAGGTTTAAATCATCGAAAGTTAGAGTGTCAGTCCTCTTGTACTTAAGTCGGCATTGTGCCATTTTCATTAAATTCGGATGCAATTTCTGTGTTTCATCGCCAATAAGAAGGTCTAAGGGATACAGTAAACCTGAAGTGAAGCATCGGAATCTAAAACTAGACTCACAGGAGAGGTACAAATCATAGAGAGTTAGAGTGTCAGTCCTCTTGTACTTAAGTCGGTATTCTGCCTTTTGTATTATATTCGGATGCAATTTCCATGTTTCATCGTCAATAAGAAGGTCCAAGGGATACAGTGAACCTAAAGTGAAGCATCGGAAGATAAAACTGGACCCACAGGAGAGGTTCAAATCGTAGAGAGTTAGAGTGTCAGTCCTTTTGTATTAAATTCGGATGCAATTTCTGTGTTTCATCGTCAATAAGAAGGTGCAAGAGATACTGTAAACCTGAAGTGAAGCATCGGAATCTAAAAGTGGACTCACAGGAGAGGTTCAAATCATAAAAAGTTAAGTCGATATTGTGCCTTTTGTATTAAATTCGGATGCAATTTCTGTGTTTTATCGTCAATAAGAATGTCCAAGGGATACAGTAAACCTGAAGTGAAGCATCAGAATCTAAAACTATACTCACAGGGGAGGTTCAAATCATAGAATGTTAGAGTTTCAGTCCTCTTGTACTTAAGTCGGCATTGTGCATTTTGTATTAAATTCGGATGCAATTTCTGTGTTTCATCGTCAATAAGAAGGTCCAAGGGATACAGTAAACCTGAAGTGAAGCATCGGAATCAAAAACTGTACTCACAGTAGAGGTTCAAATCATAGAGAGTTAGAGTGACAGTCCTCTTGTATTTAAGTCGGCATTGTGCATTTTGTATTAAATTCGGATGCAATTTCTGTGTTTCATCGTCAATAAGAAGATCCAAGGGATACAGTAAACCTTAAGTGAAGCATCGGAATCTAAAACTGGACTCACAGGAGAGGTTCCAATCTTAGAGAGTTAGAGTGTCGGTCCTCTTGTACTTAATTCGGCATTGTGCCTTTTGTATTAAATTCGGATGCAATTTCTGTGTTTCATCGTCAATATAAAGGTCCAAGGGTTACAGTAAAACTGAAGTCAAGCATCGAAATCTGAAACTGCACTCACAGGAGAGGTTCAATTCGTAGAATGTTAGAGTGTCAGTCCTCTTGTACTTAAGTCGGCATTGTGCCTTTTGTATTCAATTCGGATGCAATTTCTGTGTTTCATCGTCAATAAGAAGGTCCAAGGGTTACTGTAAACCTGAAGTCAAGCATCGAAATCTAAAACTGCACTCACAGGAGAGGTTCAAATCGTGGAAAGTTAGAGTGTCAGTCCTGTTGTACTTAAGTCGGCATTGTGCCTTTTGTATTAAATTGGGATGCAATTTCTGTGTTTCACCGTCAATAAGAATGTCCAAGGGTTACAGTAAACCTGAAGTGAAGCATCGTAATCTCAAACTGGACCCACGGAAGAGGTTCAAATCATAGAAAATTAGAGTGTCAGTCCTCTTGTACTTAAGTCGGCATTGTGCATTTTGTATTAAATTCGGATGCAATTTCTGTGTTTCATCGTTAATAAGAAGGTCCAAGGGATACAGTAAACCTGAAGTGAAGCATCGGAATCTAAAACTGGACTCACAGGAGAGGTTCAAATCATCGAAAGTTAGGGTGTCAGTCCACTTGTACTTAAGTCGGCATTGTGCCTTTTGTATTAAATTCGGATGCAATTTCTGTGTTTCATCGTCAATAAGAAGGTCCAAGGGATACAGTAAACCTGAAGTGAAGCATCGGAATCTAAAACTGGATTCACAGGAGAGGTTTAAATCATCGAAAGTTAGAGTGTCAGTCCTCTTGTACTTAAGTCGGCATTGTGCCATTTTCATTAAATTCGGATGCAATTTCTGTGTTTCATCGTCAATAAGAAGGTCCAAGGGATACAGTAAACCAGAAGTGAAGCATCGGAATCTAAAATTGGACTCACAGGAGAGGTTCAAATCATCGAAAGTTAGAGTGTCAGTCCTCTTGTACTTAAGGCGGCATTGTGCCTTTTGTATTAAATTCGGATGCAATTTCTGTGTTTCATCGTCAATAAGAAGGTCCAAAGGATACAGTAAACCTGAAGTGAAGCATCGGAATAAAAAACTGTACTCACAGAAGAGGTTCAAATCATAGAGAGTTAGTGTCAGTCCTCTTGTACTTAAGTTGGCATTGTGCATTTTGTATTAAATTCGGATGCAATTTCTGTGTTTCATCGTCAATAAGAAGATCCAAGGGATACAGTAAACCTTAAGTGAAGCATCGGAATCTAAATCTGGACTCACAGGAGAGGTTCCAATCATAGAGAGTTAGAGTGTCGGTCCTCTTGTACTTAATTCGGCATTGTGCCTTTTGTATTAAATTCGGATGCAATTTCTGTGTTTCATCGTCAATATAAAGGTCCAAGGGTTACAGTAAAACTGAAGTCAAGCATCGAAATCTAAAACTGCACTCACAGGAGAGGTTCATTTCGTAGAATGTTAGAGTGTCAGTCCTCTTGTACTTAAGTCGGCATTGTGCCTTTTGTATTAAATTCGGATGCAATTTCTGTGTTTCATCGTCAATAAGAAGGTCCAAGGGTTACTGTAAACCTGAAGTCAAGCATCGAAACCTAAAACTGCACTCACAGGAGAGGTTCAAATCGTGGAAAGTTAGAGTGTCAGTCCTCTTGTACTTAAGTCGGCATTGTGCCTTTTATATTAAATTCGGATGCAATGTCTGTGTTTCACCGTCAGTAAGAATGTCCAAGGGTTACAGTAAACCTGAAGTGAAGCATCGTAATCTGAAACTGGACCCACGGAAGAGGTTTAAATCATAGAAAATTAGAGTGTCAGTCCTCTTGTACTTAAGTCGGCATTGTGCATTTTGTATTAAATTCGGATGCAATTTCTGTGTTTCATCGTTAACAAGAAGGTCCAAGGGATACAGTAAACCTGAAGTGAAGCATCGGAAACTAAAACTGGACTCACAGGAGAGGTTCAAATCATCGAAAGTTAGGGTGTCAGTCCTCTTGTACTTAAGTCGGCATTGTGCCTTTTGTATTAAATTCGGATGCAATTTCTGTGTTTCATCGTCAATAAGAAGGTCCAAGGGATACAGTAAACCTGACTTGAAGCATCGGAATCTAAAACTGGATTCACAGGAGAGGTTTAAATCATCGAAAGTTAGAGTGTCAGTCCTCTTGTACTT
The DNA here is from genome assembly GCF_021461395.2 of Schistocerca americana. NCBI lineage: Eukaryota > Metazoa > Arthropoda > Insecta > Orthoptera > Acrididae > Schistocerca > Schistocerca americana. The sequence continues at coordinate 6,520,249 of NC_060128.1, read as the reverse complement.
AAGTCGGCATTGTGCCATTTTCATTAAATTCGGATGCAATTTCTGTGTTTCATCGTCAATAAGAAGGTCCAAGGGATACAGTAAAACAGAAGTGAAGCATCGGAATCTAAAATTGGACTCACAGGAGAGGTTCAAATCATCGAAAGTTAGAGTGTCAGTCCTCTTGTACTTAAGGCGGCATTGTGCCTTTTGTATTAAATTCGGATGCAATTTCTGTGTTTCATCGTCAATAAGAAGGTCCAAGGGATACAGTAAACCTGAAGTGAAGCAACGGAATAAAAAACTGTACTCACAGTAGAGGTTCAAATCATAGAGAGTTAGAGTGTCAGTCCTCTTGTACTTAAGTCGGCATTGTGCATTTTGTATTAAATTCGGATGCAATTTCTGTGTTTCATCGTCAATAAGAAGGTCCAAGGGATACAGTAAACCTTAAGTGAAGCATCGGAATCTACAACTGGACTCACAGGAGAGGTTCCAATCAAAGAGAGTTAGAGTGTCAGTCCTCTTGTACTTAAGTCGGCATTGTGCCTTTTGTATTAAATTCGGATGCAATTTCTGTGTTTCATCGTCAATCTGAAGGTCCAATGGTGACAGTAAACCTGAAGTCAAGCATCTAAATCTAAAACTACACTCACAGAAGAGGTTCAAACCGTAGAATGTTAGAGTGTCATTCCTCTTGTACATAAGTCGGCATTGTGCCTTTTATATTAAATTCGGATACAATTTCTGTGTTTCATCGTCAATAACAAGGTCCAAGGGATACAGTAAACGTGAAGTGAAGCATCGGAATCTAAAACTGGACTCACAGGAGAGGTTCCAATCAGAGAGAGTTAGAGTGTCAGTCCGCTTGTACTTAAGTCGGCATGGTGCCTTTTGTATTAAATTCGGATGCAATTTCTGTGTTTCATCGTCAATAAGAAGGTCCAAGGGTTACAGTAAACCTGAAGTCAAGCGTCGAAATCTAAAACTGCACTCACAGGAGAGGTTCAAATCGTAGAAAGTTAGAGGGTCAGTCCTCTTGTACTTAAGTCGGCATTGTGCCTTTTGTATTAAATTCGGATGCAATTTCTGTGTTTCACCGTCAATAAGAATGTCCAAGGAATACAGTAAATCTGAAGTGAAGCAACGGAATCTAAAACTGGACTCACAGGAGAGGTTCAAATACTCGAAATTTAGAGTGTCAGTCCTCTCGTACTTAAGTCGGCATTGTGCATTTTTTATTGCATTTGGATGCAATTTTTGTGTTTCATCGTCATTAAGAAGGTCCAAGGGATACAGTAAACATGAAGTGAAGCAGCGGAATCAAAAACATGACTCACAGGAGAGGTTCAAATCATAGAGAGTTAGAGTGTGAGTCCTCTTGTACTTAAGTCGGTATTCTGCCTTTTGTATTAAATTCGGATGCAATTTCTGTGTTTCATCGTCAATACGAAGGTCCAAGGGATACAGTAAACCTGAACTGAAGCATCGGAATCTAAAATTGGACTCACAGGAGAGGTTCAAATCATCGAAAATTAGAGTGTCAGTCCTCTTGTACTTAAGGCGGCATTGTGCCTTTTGTATTAAATTCGGATGCAATTTCTGTGTTTCATCGTCAATAAGAAGGTCCAAGGGATACAGTAAACCTGAAGTGAAGCATCGGAATCCAAAACTGTACTCACAGTAGAGGTTCAAATCATAGAGAGTTAGAGTGTCAGTCCTCTTGTACTTAAGTCGGCATTTTGCATTTTGTATTAAATTCGGAAGCAATTTCTGTGTTTCATCATCAATAAGAAGGTCCAAGGGATGCAGTAAACCTTAAGTCAAGCATCGGAATCTACAACTGGACTCACAGGAGAGGTTCCAATCATAGAGAGTTAGAGTGTCAGTCCTCTTGTACTTAAGTCGGCATTGTGCCTTTTGTATTAAATTCGGATGCAATTTCTGTGTTTCATCGTCAATATGAAGGTCCAAGGGTTACAGTATACCTGAAGTCAAGCATCGATATCTACAACTACACTCACAGAAGAGGTTCAAATCGTAGAATGTTAGAGTGTCAGTCCTCTTGTACATAAGTCGGCATTGTGCCTTTTATATTAAATTCGGATGCAATTTCTGTGTTTCATCGTCAAGAACAAGGTCCAAGGGATACAGTAAACGTGAAGTGAAGCATCGGAATCTAAAACTGGACTCACAGGAGAGGTTCCAATCAGAGAGAGTTAGAGTGTCAGTCCGCTTGTACTTAAGTCGGCATTGTGCCTTTTGTATTAAATTCGGATGCAATTTCTGTGTTTCATCGTCAATAAGAAGGTCCAAGGGTTACAGTAAACCTGAAGTCAAGCATCGAAATCTAAAACTGCACTCACAGGAGAGGTTCAAATCGTAGAAAGTTAGAGGGTCAGTCCTCTCGTACTTAAGTCGGCATTGTGCGTTTTGTATTAAATTCGAATGCAATTTCTGTGTTTCACCGTCAATAAGAATGTCCAAGGGATACAGTAAACCTGAAGTGAAGCAACGGAATCTAAAACTGGACTCACAGGAGAGGTTCAAATAATCGAAATTTAGAGTGTCAGTCCTCTCGTACTTAAGTCGGCATTGTGCATTTTGTATTGAATTTGGATGCAATTTTTGTGTTTCATCGTCATTAAGAAGGTCCAAGGGATACAGTAAACATGAAGTGAAGCATCGGAATCAAAAACATGACTCACAGGAGAGGTTCAAATCATAGAGAGTTAGAGTGTCAGTATTCTTGTACTTAAGCCGGTATTCTGCCTTTTGTATTAAATTCGGATGCAATTTCTGTGTTTCTTCGTCAATAAGAAGGTCCAAGGGATACAGTGAACCTAAAGTGAAGCATCGGAAGATAATACTGGACTCACAGGAGAGGTTCAAATCGTAGAGTGTTAGAGAGTCAGTCCTTTTGTATTCCATTCGGATGCAATTTCTGTGTTTCATCGTCAATAAGAAGGTCCAAGGGATACAGTAAACCTGAAGTGAAGCATCGGAATCTAAAAGTGGACTCACAGGAGAGGTTCAAATCATAAAAAGTTAAGTTGGTATTGTGCCTTTTGTATTAAATTCGGATGCAATTTCTGTGTTTCATCGTCAATATGAAGGTCCAAGGGTTACAGTAAACCTGAAGTCAAGCATTGAAATCTAAAACTGCACTCACAGGAGAGGTTCAAATCGTAGAATGTTAGAGTGTCAGTCCTCTTGTACTTAAGTCGGCATTGTGCCTTTTGTATTAAATTCGGATGCAATATCTGTGTTTCATCGTCAATAAGAAGGTCCAAGGGTTACAGTAAACCTGAAGTCAAGCATCGAAATCTAAAACTGCACTCACAGGAGAGGTTCAAATCGTGGAAAGTTAGTGTGTCAGTCCTCTTGTACTTAAGTCGGCATTGTGCCTTTTGTATTAAATTCGGATGCAATTTCTGTGTTTCACCGTCAATAAGAATGTCCAAGGGTTACAGTAAACCTGAAGTGAAGCATCGGAAACTAAAACTGGACCCACGGAAGAGGTTCAAATCATAGAAAATTAGAGTGTCAGTCCTCTTGTACTTAAGTCGGCATTGTGCCATTTGTATTAAATTCGGATGCAATTTCTGTGTTTCATCGTCAATAAGAAGGTGCAAGGGATACAGTAAACCTGAAGTGAAGCATCGGAATCTAAAACTGGACTCACAGGAGAGGTTTAAATCATCGAAAGTTAGAGTGTCACTCCTCTGGTACTTAAGTCGGCATTGTGCCATTTCAATTAAATTCGGATGTAATTTCTGTGTTTCATCGTCAATAAGAAGGTCCAAGGAATACAGTAAACCTGAAGTGAAGCATCGGAAACTAAAACTGGACCCACGGAAGAGGTTCAAATCATCGAAAGTTAGAGTGTCAGTCCTCTTGTACTTAAGGCAGCATTGTGCCTTTTGTATTAAATTCGGATGCAATTTCTGTGTTTCATCGTCAATAAGAAGGTCCAAGGGATACAGTAAACCTGAAGTGAAGCATCGGAATCCAAAACTGTGCTCGCAGTAGAGGTTCAAATCATAGAGAGTTAGATCGTCAGTCCTCTTGTACTTAAGTCGGCATTTTGCATTTTGTATTAAATTCGGAAGCAATTTCTGTGTTTCATCGTCAATAAGAAGGTCCAAGGGATGCAGTAAACCTTAAGTCAAGCATCGGAATCTACAACTGGACTCACAGGAGAGGTTCCAATCATAGAGAGTTAGAGTGTCAGTCCTCTTGTACTTAAGTCGGCATTGTGCCTTTTGTATTAAATTCGGATGCAATTTCTGTGTTTCATCGTCAATATGAATGTCCAAGGGTTACAGTATACCTGAAGTCAAGCATCGATATCTAAAACTACACTCACAGAAGAGGTTCAAATCGTAGAATGTTAGAGTGTCAGTCCTCTTGTACATAAGTCGGCATTGTGCCTTTTATATTAAATTCGGATGCAATTTCTGTGTTTCATCGTCAAGAACAAGGTCCAAGGGATACAGTAAACGTGAAGTGAAGCATCGGAATCTAAAACTGGACTCACAGGAGAGGTTCCAATCAGAGAGAGTTAGAGTGTCAGTCCGCTTGTACTTAAGTCGGCATTGTGCCTTTTGTATTAAATTCGGATGCAATTTCTGTGTTTCATCGTCAATAAGAAGGTCCAAGGGTTACAGTAAACCTGAAGTCAAGCATCGAAATCTAAAACTGCACTCACAGGAGAGGTTCAAATCGTAGAAAGTCAGAGGGTCAGTCCTCTTGTACTTAAGTCGGCATTGTGCGTTTTGTATTAAATTCGAATGCAATTTCTGTGTTTCACCGTCAATAAGAATGTCCAAGGGATACAGTAAACCTGAAGTGAAGCAACGGAATCTAAAACTGGACTCACAGGAGAGGTTCAAATAATCGAAATTTAGAGTGTCAGTCCTCTCGTACTTAAGTCGGCATTGTGCATTTTGTATTGAATTTGGATGCAATTTTTGTGTTTCATCGTCATTAAGAAGGTCCAAGGGATACAGTAAACATGAAGTGAAGCATCGGAATCAAAAACATGACTCACAGGAGAGGTTCAAATCATAGAGAGTTAGAGTGTCAGTATTCTTGTACTTAAGCCGGTATTCTGCCTTTTGTATTAAATTCGGATGCAATTTCTGTGTTTCTTCGTCAATAAGAAGGTCCAAGGGATACAGTGAACCTAAAGTGAAGCATCGGAAGATAATACTGGACTCACAGGAGAGGTTCAAATCGTAGAGAGTTAGAGAGTCAGTCCTTTTGTATTCCATTCGGATGCAATTTCTGTGTTTCATCGTCAATAAGAAGGTCCAAGGGATACAGTAAACCTGAAGTGAAGCATCGGAATCTAAAAGTGGACTCACAGGAGAGGTTCAAATCATAAAAAGTTAAGTTGGTATCGTGCCTTTTGTATTAAATTCGGATGCAATTTCTGTGTTTCATCGTCAATATGAAGGTCCAAGGGTTACAGTAAACCTGAAGTCAAGCATTGAAATCTAAAACTGCACTCACAGGAGAGGTTCAAATCGTAGAATGTTAGAGTGTCAGTCCTCTTGTACTTAAGTCGGCATTGTGCCTTTTGTATTAAATTCGGATGCAATTTCTGTGTTTCATCGTCAATAAGAAGGTCCAAGGGTTACAGTAAACCTGAAGTCAAGCATCGAAATCTAAAACTGCACTCACAGGCGAGGTTCAAATCGTGGAAAGTTAGTGTGTCAGTCCTCTTGTACTTAAGTCGGCATTGTGCCTTTTGTATTAAATTCGGATGCAATTTCTGTGTTTCACCGTCAATAAGAATGTCCAAGGGTTACAGTAAACCTGAAGTGAAGCATCGGAAACTAAAACTGGACCCACGGAAGAGGTTCAAATCATAGAAAATTAGAGTGTCAGTCCTCTTGTACTTAAGTCGGCATTGTGCCTTTTGTATTAAATTCGGATGCAATTTCTGTGTTTCATCGTCAATAAGAAGGTCCAAGGGATACAGTAAACCTGAAGTGAAGCATCGGAATCTAAAACTGGACTCACAGGAGAGGTTTAAATCATCGAAAGTTAGAGTGTCACTCCTCTGGTACTTAAGTCGGCATTGTGCCATTTCAATTAAATTCGGATGCAATTTCTGTGTTTCATCGTCAATAAGAAGGTCCAAGGGATACAGTAAACCTGAAGTGAAGCATCTGAATCTAAAATTGGACTCACAGGAGAGGTTCAAATCATCGAAATTTAGAGTGTCAGTCCTCTTGTACTTAAGGCGGCATTGTGCCTTTTGTATTAAATTCGGATGCAATTTCTGTGTTTCATCGTCAATAAGAAGGTCCAAGGGATACAGTAAACCTGAAGTGAAGCATCGGAATCTAAAACTGTACTCACAGTAGTGGTTCAAATCATAGAGAGTTAGAGTGTCAGTCCTCTTGTACTTAAGTCGGCATTGTGCATTTTGTATTAAATTCGGATGCAATTTCTGTGTTTCATTGTCAATAAGAAGGTTCAAGGGTTACAGTAAACCTGAAGTCAAGCATCGAAATCTAAAACTGCACTCACAGGAGAGGTTCAAATCGTGGAAAGTTAGAGTGTCAGTCCTCTTGTTCTTAAGTCGGCATTGTGCCTTTTGTATTAAATTCGGATGCAATTTCTGTATTTCACCGTCAATAGGAATGTCCAAGGGTTACAGTAAACCTGAAGTGAAGCATCGGAATCTAAAACTGGACCCACGGAAGAGGTTCAATTCATAGAAAATTAGAGTGTCAGTCCTCTTGTACTTAAGTCGGCGTTGTGCATTTTGTATTAAATTCGGATGCAATTTCTGTGTTTCATCGTTAATAAGAAGGTCCAAGGGATACAGTAAACCTGAAGTGAAGCATCGGAATCTAAAACTGGACTCACAGGAGTGGTTCAAATCATCGAAAGTTAGGGTGTCAGTCCTCTTGTACTTAAGTCGGCATTGTGCCTTTTGTATTAAATTCGGATGCAATTTCTGTGTTTCATCGTCAATAAGAAGGTCCAAGGGATACAGTAAACCTGAAGTGAAGCATCGGAATCTAAAACTGGACTCACAGGAGAGGTTTAAATCATCGAAAGTTAGAGTGTCAGTCCTCTTGTACTTAAGTCGGCATTGTGCCATTTTCATTAAATTCGGATGCAATTTATGTGTTTCATCGTCAATAACAAGGTCCAAGGGATACAGTAAACGTGAAGTGAAGCATCGGAATCTATAACTGGACTCACAGGAGAGGTTCCAATCATAGAGAGTTAGAGTGTCAGTCCTCTTGTACTTAAGTCGGCATTGTGCCTTTTGTATTAAATTCGGATGCAATTGCTGTGTTTCATCGTCAATAAGAAGGTCCAAGGGTTACAGTAAACCTGAAGTCAAGCATTGAAATCTAAAACTGCACTCACAGGAGAGGTTCTAAACGTAGAAAGTTAGAGTGTCAGTCCTCTTGTACTTAAGTCGGCATTTTGCCTTTTGTATTAAATTCGGATGCAATTTCTGTGTTTCACCGTCAATAAGAATGTCCAAGGGTTACAGTAAACCTTAAGTGAAGCATCGAAATCTAAAACTGGACTCACAGGAGAGGTTCCATTCATAGAGAGTTAGAGTGTCAGTCCTCTTGTACTGAAGTCGGCATTGTGCCTTTTGTATTAAATTCGGATGCAATTTCTGTGATTCATCGTCAATATGAAGGTCCAAGGGTTACAGTAAACCTGAAGTCAAGCATCGGAAACTAAAACTGGACCCACGGAAGAGGTTCAAATCATAGAAAATTAGAGTGTCAGTCCTCTTGTACTTAAGTCGGCATTGTGCCTTTTGTATTAAATTCGGATGCAATTTCTGTGTTTCATCGTCAATAAGAGGGTCCAAGGGATACAGTAAACCTGAAGTGAAGCATCGGAATCTAAAACTGGACCCACGGAAGAGGTTCAATTCATAGAAAATTAGAGTTTCAGTCCTCTTGTACTTAAGTCGGCGTTGTGCATTTTGTATTAAATTCGGATGCAATTTCTGTGTTTCATCGTTAATAAGAAGGTCCAAGGGATACAGTAAACCTGAAGTGAAGCATCGGAATCTAAAACTGGACTCACAGGAGAGGTTCAAATCATCGAAAGTTAGGGTGTCAGTCCTCTTGTACTTAAGTCGGCATTGTGCCTTTTGTATTAAATTCGGATGCAATTTCTGTGTTTCATCGTCAATAAGAAGGTCCAAGGGATACAGTAAACCTGAAGTGAAGCATCGGAATCTAAAACTGGACTCACAGGAGAGGTTTAAATCATCGAAAGTTAGAGTGTCAGTCCTCTTGTACTTAAGTCGGCATTGTGCCATTTTCATTAAATTCGGATGCAATTTATGTGTTTCATCGTCAATAACAAGGTCCAAGGGATACAGTAAACGTGAAGTGAAGCATCGGAATCTATAACTGGACTCACAGGAGAGGTTCCAATCATAGAGAGTTAGAGTGTCAGTCCTCTTGTACTTAAGTCGGCATTGTGCCTTTTGTATTAAATTCGGATGCAATTTCTGTGTTTCATCGTCAATAAGAAGGTCCAAGGGTTACAGTAAACCTGAAGTCAAGCATCGAAATCTAAAACTGCACTCACAGGAGAGGTTCAAAACGTAGAAAGTTAGAGTGTCAGTCCTCTTGTACTTAAGTCGGCATTTTGCGTTTTGTATTAAATTCGGATGCAATTTCTGTGTTTCACCGTCAATAAGAATGTCCAAGGGTTACAGTAAACCTTAAGTGAAGCATCGAAATCTAAAACTGGACTCACAGGAGAGGTTCCATTCATAGAGAGTTAGAGTGTCATTCCTCTTGTACTGAAGTCGGCATTGTGCCTTTTGTATTAAATTCGGATGCAATTTCTGTGTTTCACCGTCAATAAGAATGTCCAAGGGTTACAGTAAACCTGAAGTGAAGCATCGGAAACTAAAACTGGACCCACGGAAGAGGTTCAAATCATAGAAAATTAGAGTGTCAGTCCTCTTGTACTTAAGTCGGCATTCTGCCTTTTGTATTAAATTCGGATGCAATTTCTGTGTTTCATCGTCAATAAGAAGGTCCAAGGGATACAGTAAACCTGAAGTGAAGCATCGGAATCTAAAACTGGACTCACAGGAGAGGTTTAAATCATCGAAAGTTAGAGTGTCACTCCTCTGGTACTTAAGTCGGCATTGTGCCATTTCAAATTAATTCGGATGCAATTTCTGCGTTTCATCGTCAATAAGAAGGTCCAAGGGATACAGTAAACATGAAGTGAAGCATCTGAATCTAAAATTGGACTCACAGGAGAGGTTCAAATCATCGAAAGTTAGAGTGTCAGTCCTCTTGTACTTAAGGCGGCATTGTGCCTTTTGTATTAAATTCGGATGCAATTTCTGTGTTTCATCGTCAATAAGAAGGTCCAAGGGATACAGTAAACCTGAAGTGAAGCATCGGAATCTAAAACTGTACTCACAGTAGTGGTTCAAATCATAGAGAGTTAGAGTGTCAGTCCTCTTGTACTTAAGTCGGCATTGTGCATTTTTTATTAAATTCGGATGCAATTTCTGTGTTTCATTGTCAATAAGAAGGTCCAAGGGTTACAGTAAACCTGAAGTCAAGCATCGAAATCTAAAACTGCACTCACAGGAGAGGTTCAAATCGTGGAAAGTTAGAGTGTCAGTCCTCTTGTACTTAAGTCGGCATTGTGCCTTTTGTATTAAATTCGGATGCAATTTCTGTTTTTCACCGTCAATAAGTATGTCCAAGGGTTACAGTAAACCTGAAGTGAAGCATCGGAATCTAAAACTGGACCCACGGAAGAGGTTCAATTCATAGAAAATTAGAGTGTCAGTCCTCTTGTACTTAAGTCGGCGTTGTGCATTTTGTATTAAATTCGGATGCAATTTCTGTGTTTCATCGTTAATAAGAAGGTCCAAGGGATACAGTAAACCTGAAGTGAAGCATCGGAATCTAAAACTGGACTCACAGGAGATGTTCAAATCATCGAAAGTTAGGGTGTCAGTCCTCTTGTACTTAAGTCGGCATTGTGCCTTTTGTATTAAATTCGGATGCAATTTCTGTGTTTCATCGTCAATAAGAAGGTCCAAGGGATACAGTAAACCTGAAGTGAAGCATCGGAATCTAAAACTGGACTCACAGGAGAGGTTTAAATCAGCGAAAGTTAGAGTGTCAGTCCTCTTGTACTTAAGTCGGCATTGTGCCATTTTCATTAAATTCGGATGCAATTTATGTGTTTCATCGTCAATAACAAGGTCCAAGGGATACAGTAAACGTGAAGTGAAGCATCGGAATCTATAACTGGACTCACAGGAGAGGTCCCAATCATAGAGAGTTAGAGTGTCAGTCCTCTTGTACTTAAGTCGGCATTGTGACTTTTGTATTAAATTCGGATGCAATTTCTGTGTTTCATCGTCAATAAGAAGGTCCAAGGGTTACAGTAAACCTGAAGTCAAGCATCGAAATCTAAAACTGCACTCACAGGAGAGGTTCAAAACGTAGAAAATTAGAGTGTCAGTCCTCTTGTACTTAAGTCGGCATTTTGCCTTTTGTATTAAATTCGGATGCAATTTCTGTGTTTCACCGTCAATAAGAATGTCCAAGGGTTACAGTAAACCTTAAGTGAAGCATCGAAATCTAAAACTGGACTCACAGGAGAGGTTCCATTCATAGAGAGTTAGAGTGTCAGTCCTCTTGTACTGAAGTCGGCATTGTGCCTTTTGTATTAAATTCGGATGCAATTTCTGTGATTCATCGTCAATATGAAGGTCCAAGGGTTACAGTAAACCTGAAGTCAAGCATCGAAATCTAAAACTGCACTCACAGGAGAGGTTCAAATCGTAGAATGTTAGAGTGTCAGTCCTCTTGTACATAAGTCGGCATTGTGCCTTTTATATTAAATTCGGATGCAATTTCTGTGTTTCATCGTCAATAACAAGGTCCAAGGAATACAGTAAACGTGAAGTGAAGCATCGGAATCTAAAACTGGACTCACAGGAGAGGTTCCAATTATAGAGAGTTAGAGTGTCAGTCCGCTTGTACTTAAGTCGGCATTGTGCCTTTTGTATTAAATTCGGATGCAATTTCTGTGTTTCATCGTCAATAATAAGGACCAAGGGTTACAGTAAACCTGAAGTCAAGCATCGAAATCGAAAACTGCACTCACAGGAGAGGTCAAATCGTAGAAAGTTAGAGGGTCAGTCCTCTTGTACTTAAGTCGGCATTGTGCCTTTTGTATTAAATTCGGATGCAATTTCTGTGTTTCACCGTCAATAAGAATGTCCAAGGGATACAGTAAACCTGAAGTGAAGCAACGGAATCTAAAACTGGACTCACAGGAGAGGTTCAAATAATCGAAATTTAGAGTGTCAGTCCTCTCGTACTTAAGTCGGCATTGTGCATTTTGTATTGAATTTGGATGCAATTTTTGTGTTTCATCGTCAATAAGAAGGTCCAAGAGATACAGTAAACATGAAGTGAAGCAGCGGAATCAAAAACATGACTCACAGGAGAGGTTCAAATCATAGAGAGTTAGAGTGTCAGTCCTCTTGTACTTAAGTCTGTATTCTGCCTTTTGTATTAAATTCGGATGCAATTTCTGTGTTTCATCGTCAATAAGAAGGTCCAAGGGATACAGTGAACCTAAAGTGAAGCATCGGAAGATAAAACTGGTCTCACAGGAGAGGTTCAAATCGTAGCGAGTTAGAGTGTCAGTCCTTTTGTATTAAATTCGGATGCAATTTCTGTGTTTCATCGTCAATAAGAAGGTCCAAGGGATACAGTAAACCTGAAGTGTAGCATCGGAATCTAAAAGTGGACTCACAGGAGACGTTCAAATCATAAAAAGTTAAGTCGGTATTGTGCCTTTTGTATTAAATTCGGATGCAATTTCTGTGTTTCATCGTCAATAAGAAGATCCAAGGGATACAGTAAACCTTAAGTGAAGCATCGGAATCTAAAACTGGACTCACAGGAGAGGTTCCAATCATAGAGAGTTAGAGTGTCGGTCCTCTTGTACTTAATTCGTCATTGTGCCTTTTGAATTAAATTCGGATGCAATTTCTGTGTTTCATCGTCAATATAAAAGTCCAAGGGTTACAGTAAAACTGAAGTCAAGCATCGAAATCTAAAACTGCACTCACAGGAGAGGTTCAATTCGTAGAATGTTAGAGTGTCAGTCCTCTTGTACTTAAGTTGGCATTGTGCCTTTTGTATTAAATTCGGATGCAATTTCTGTGTTTCATCGTCAATAAGAAGGTCCAAGGGTTACTGTAAACCTGAAGTCAAGCATCGAAATCTAAAAATGCACTCACAGGAGAGGTTCAAATCGTGGAAAGTTAGAGTGTCAGTCCTCTTGTACTTAAGTCGGCATTGTGCCTTTTGTATTAAATTCGGATGCAATTTCTGTGTTTCACCGTCAATAAGAATGTCCAAGGGTTACAGTAAACCTGAAGTGAAGCATCGTAATCTGAAACTGGACCCACGGAAGAGGTTCAAATCATAGAAAATTAGAGTGTCAGTCCTCTTGTACTTAAGTCGGCATTGTGCATTTTGTATTAAATTCGGATGCAATTTCTGTGTTTCATCGTTAAAAAGAAGGTCCAAGGGATACAGTAAACCTGAAGTGAAGCATCGGAAACTAAAACTGGACTCACAGGAGAGGTTCAAATCATCGAAAGTTAGGGTGTCAGTCCTCTTGTACTTAAGTCGGCATTGTGCCTTTTGTATTAAATTCGGATGCAATTTCTGTGTTTCATCGTCAATAAGAAGGTCCAAGGGATACAGTAAACCTGACGTGAAGCATCGGAATCTAAAACTGGACTCACAGGAGAGGTTTAAATCATCGAAAGTTAGAGTGTCAGTCCTCTTGTACTTAAGTCGGCATTGTGCCATTCTCATTAAATTCGGATGCAATTTATATGTTTCATCGTCAATAACAAGGTCCAAGGGATACAGTAAACGTGAAGTGAAGCATCGGAATCTATAACTGGACTCACAGGAGAGGTTCCAATCATAGAGAGTTAGAGTGTCAGTCCTCTTGTACTTAAGTCGGCATTGTGCCTTTTGTATTAAATTCGGATGCAATTTCTGTGTTTCATCGTCAATAAGAAGGTCCAAGGGTTACAGTAAACCTGAAGTCAAGCATCGAAATCTAAAACTGCACTCACAGGAGAGGTTCAAAACGTAGAAAGTTAGAGTGTCAGTCCTCTTGTACTTAAGTCGGCATTTTGCGTTTTGTATTAAATTCGGATGCAATTTCTGTGTTTCACCGTCAATAAGAATGTCCAAGGGTTACAGTAAACCTTAAGTGAAGCATCGAAATCTAAAACTGGACTCACAGGAGAGGTTCCATTCATAGAGAGTTAGAGTGTCATTCCTCTTGTACTGAAGTCGGCATTGTGCCTTTTGTATTAAATTCGGATGCAATTTCTGTGTTTCACCGTCAATAAGAATGTCCAAGGGTTACAGTAAACCTGAAGTGAAGCATCGGAAACTAAAACTGGACCCACGGAAGAGGTTCAAATCATAGAAAATTAGAGTGTCAGTCCTCTTGTACTTAAGTCGGCATTCTGCCTTTTGTATTAAATTCGGATGCAATTTCTGTGTTTCATCGTCAATAAGAAGGTCCAAGGGATACAGTAAACCTGAAGTGAAGCATCGGAATCTAAAACTGGACTCACAGGAGAGGTTTAAATCATCGAAAGTTAGAGTGTCACTCCTCTGGTACTTAAGTCGGCATTGTGCCATTTCAAATTAATTCGGATGCAATTTCTGCGTTTCATCGTCAATAAGAAGGTCCAAGGGATACAGTAAACCTGAAGTGAAGCATCTGAATCTAAAATTGGACTCACAGGAGAGGTTCAAATCATCGAAAGTTAGAGTGTCAGTCCTCTTGTACTTAAGGCGGCATTGTGCCTTTTGTATTAAATTCGGATGCAATTTCTGTGTTTCATCGTCAATAAGAAGGTCCAAGGGATACAGTAAACCTGAAGTGAAGCATCGGAATCTAAAACTGTACTCACAGTAGTGGTTCAAATCATAGAGAGTTAGAGTGTCAGTCCTCTTGTACTTAAGTCGGCATTGTGCATTTTGTATTAAATTCGGATGCAATTTCTGTGTTTCATTGTCAATAAGAAGGTCCAAGGGTTACAGTAAACCTGAAGTCAAGCATCGAAATCTAAAACTGCACTCACAGGAGAGGTTCAAATCGTGGAAAGTTAGAGTGTCAGTCCTCTTGTACTTAAGTCGGCATTGTGCCTTTTGTATTAAATTCGGATGCAATTTCTGTTTTTCACCGTCAATAAGTATGTCCAAGGGTTACAGTAAACCTGAAGTGAAGCATCGGAATCTAAAACTGGACCCACGGAAGAGGTTCAATTCATAGAAAATTAGAGTGTCAGTCCTCTTGTACTTAAGTCGGCGTTGTGCATTTTGTATTAAATTCGGATGCAATTTCTGTGTTTCATCGTTAATAAGAAGGTCCAAGGGATACAGTAAACCTGAAGTGAAGCATCGGAATCTAAAACTGGACTCACAGGAGATGTTCAAATCATCGAAAGTTAGGGTGTCAGTCCTCTTGTACTTAAGTCGGCATTGTGCCTTTTGTATTAAATTCGGATGCAATTTCTGTGTTTCATCGTCAATAAGAAGGTCCAAGGGATACAGTAAACCTGAAGTGAAGCATCGGAATCTAAAACTGGACTCACAGGAGAGGTTTAAATCAGCGAAAGTTAGAGTGTCAGTCCTCTTGTACTTAAGTCGGCATTGTGCCATTTTCATTAAATTCGGATGCAATTTATGTGTTTCATCGTCAATAACAAGGTCCAAGGGATACAGTAAACGTGAAGTGAAGCATCGGAATCTATAACTGGACTCACAGGAGAGGTCCCAATCATAGAGAGTTAGAGTGTCAGTCCTCTTGTACTTAAGTCGGCATTGTGACTTTTGTATTAAATTCGGATGCAATTTCTGTGTTTCATCGTCAATAAGAAGGTCCAAGGGTTACAGTAAACCTGAAGTCAAGCATCGAAATCTAAAACTGCACTCACAGGAGAGGTTCAAAACGTAGAAAATTAGAGTGTCAGTCCTCTTGTACTTAAGTCGGCATTTTGCCTTTTGTATTAAATTCGGATGCAATTTCTGTGTTTCACCGTCAATAAGAATGTCCAAGGGTTACAGTAAACCTTAAGTGAAGCATCGAAATCTAAAACTGGACTCACAGGAGAGGTTCCATTCATAGAGAGTTAGAGTGTCAGTCCTCTTGTACTGAAGTCGGCATTGTGCCTTTTGTATTAAATTCGGATGCAATTTCTGTGATTCATCGTCAATATGAAGGTCCAAGGGTTACAGTAAACCTGAAGTCAAGCATCGAAATCTAAAACTGCACTCACAGGAGAGGTTCAAATCGTAGAATGTTAGAGTGTCAGTCCTCTTGTACATAAGTCGGCATTGTGCCTTTTATATTAAATTCGGATGCAATTTCTGTGTTTCATCGTCAATAACAAGGTCCAAGGAATACAGTAAACGTGAAGTGAAGCATCGGAATCTAAAACTGGACTCACAGGAGAGGTTCCAATTATAGAGAGTTAGAGTGTCAGTCCGCTTGTACTTAAGTCGGCATTGTGCCTTTTGTATTAAATTCGGATGCAATTTCTGTGTTTCATCGTCAATAATAAGGACCAAGGGTTACAGTAAAACTGAAGTCAAGCATCGAAATCGAAAACTGCACTCACAGGAGAGGTCAAATCGTAGAAAGTTAGAGGGTCAGTCCTCTTGTACTTAAGTCGGCATTGTGCCTTTTGTATTAAATTCGGATGCAATTTCTGTGTTTCACCGTCAATAAGAATGTCCAAGGGATACAGTAAACCTGAAGTGAAGCAACGGAATCTAAAACTGGACTCACAGGAGAGGTTCAAATAATCGAAATTTAGAGTGTCAGTCCTCTCGTACTTAAGTCGGCATTGTGCATTTTGTATTGAATTTGGATGCAATTTTTGTGTTTCATCGTCAATAAGAAGGTCCAAGAGATACAGTAAACATGAAGTGAAGCAGCGGAATCAAAAACATGACTCACAGGAGAGGTTCAAATCATAGAGAGTTAGAGTGTCAGTCCTCTTGTACTTAAGTCGGTATTCTGCCTTTTGTATTAAATTCGGATGCAATTTCTGTGTTTCATCGTCAATAAGAAGGTCCAAGGGATACAGTGAACCTAAAGTGAAGCATCGGAAGATAAAACTGGTCTCACAGGAGAGGTACAAATCGTAGCGAGTTAGAGTGTCAGTCCTTTTGTATTAAATTCGGATGCAATTTCTGTGTTTCATCGTCAATAAGAAGGTCCAAGGGATACAGTAAACCTGAAGTGTAGCATCGGAATCTAAAAGTGGACTCACAGGAGACGTTCAAATCATAAAAAGTTAAGTCGGTATTGTGCCTTTTGTATTAAATTCGGATGCAATTTCTGTGTTTCATCGTCAATAAGAAGATCCAAGGGATACAGTAAACCTTAAGTGAAGCATCGGAATCTAAAACTGGACTCACAGGAGAGGTTCCAATCATAGAGAGTTAGAGTGTCGGTCCTCTTGTACTTAATTCGTCATTGTGCCTTTTGAATTAAATTCGGATGCAATTTCTGTGTTTCATCGTCAATATAAAAGTCCAAGGGTTACAGTAAAACTGAAGTCAAGCATCGAAATCTAAAACTGCACTCACAGGAGAGGTTCAATTCGTAGAATGTTAGAGTGTCAGTCCTCTTGTACTTAAGTTGGCATTGTGCCTTTTGTATTAAATTCGGATGCAATTTCTGTGTTTCATCGTCAATAAGAAGGTCCAAGGGTTACTGTAAACCTGAAGTCAAGCATCGAAATCTAAAAATGCACTCACAGGAGAGGTTCAAATCGTGGAAAGTTAGAGTGTCAGTCCTCTTGTACTTAAGTCGGCATTGTGCCTTTTGTATTAAATTCGGATGCAATTTCTGTGTTTCACCGTCAATAAGAATGTCCAAGGGTTACAGTAAACCTGAAGTGAAGCATCGTAATCTGAAACTGGACCCACGGAAGAGGTTCAAATCATAGAAAATTAGAGTGTCAGTCCTCTTGTACTTAAGTCGGCATTGTGCATTTTGTATTAAATTCGGATGCAATTTCTGTGTTTCATCGTTAAAAAGAAGGTCCAAGGGATACAGTAAACCTGAAGTGAAGCATCGGAAACTAAAACTGGACTCACAGGAGAGGTTCAAATCATCGAAAGTTAGGGTGTCAGTCCTCTTGTACTTAAGTCGGCATTGTGCCTTTTGTATTAAATTCGGATGCAATTTCTGTGTTTCATCGTCAATAAGAAGGTCCAAGGGATACAGTAAACCTGACGTGAAGCATCGGAATCTAAAACTGGACTCACAGGAGAGGTTTAAATCATCGAAAGTTAGAGTGTCAGTCCGCTTGTACTTAAGTCGGCATTGTGCCATTTTCATTAAATTCGGATGCAATTTCTGTGTTTCATCGTCAATAAGAAGGTCCAAGGGATACAGTAAACCAGAAGTGAAGCATCGGAATCTAAAATTGGACTCACAGGACAGGTTCAAATCATCGAAAGTTAGAGTGTCAGTCCTCTTGTACTTAAGGCGGCATTGTGCCTTTTGTATGAAATTCGGATGCAATTTCTGTGTTTCATCGTCAATAAGAAGGTCCAAGGGATACAGTAAACCTGAAGTGAAGCATCGGAATAAAAAACTGTACTCACAGTAGAGGTTCAAATCATAGAGAGTTAGAGTGTCAGTCCTCTTGTACTTAAGTCGGCATTGTGCATTTTGTATTAAATTCGGATGCAATTTCTGCGTTTCATCGTCAATAAGAAGGTCCAAGGGATACAGTAAACCTTAAGTGATGCATCGGAATCTACAACTGGACTCACAGGAGAGGTTCCAATCAAAGAGAGTTAGAGTGTCAGTCCTCTTGTACTTAAGTCGGCGTTGTGCCTTTTGTATTAAATTCGGATGCAATTTCTGTGTTTCATCGTCAATAAGAAGGTCCAAGGGATACAGTAAACCTGAAGTCAAGCATCAAAATCTAAAACTACACTCACAGAAGAGGTTCAAATCGTAGAATGTTAGAGTGTCATTCCTCTTGTACATAAGTCGGCATTGTGCCTTTTATATTAAATTCGGATACAATTTCTGTGTTTCATCGTCAATAACAAGGTCCAAGGGATACAGTAAACGTGAAGTGAAGCATCGGAATCTAAAACTGGACTCACAGGAGAGGTTCCAATCAGAGAGAGTTAGAGTGTCAGTCCGCTTGTACTTAAGTCGGCATTGTGCCTTTTGTATTAAATTCGGATGCAATTTCTGTGTTTCATCGTCAATAAGAAGGTCCAAGGGTTACAGTAAACCTGAAGTCAAGCGTCGAAATCTAAAACTGCACTCACAGGAGGGGTTCAAATCGTAGAAAGTTAGAGGGTCAGTCCTCTTGTACTTAAGGCGGCATTGTGCCTTTTGTATTAAATTCGGATGCAATTTCTGTGTTTCACCGTCAATAAGAATGTCCAAGGAATACAGTAAATCTGAAGTGAAGTAACGGAATCTAAAACTGGACTCACAGGAGAGGTTCAAATAATCGAACTTTAGAGTGTCAGTCCTCTCGTACTTAAGTCGGCATTGTGCATTTTGTATTGAATTTGGATGCAATTTTTGTGTTTCATCGTCATTAAGAAGGTCCAAGGGATACAGTAAACATGAAGTGAAGCAGCGGAATCAAAAACATGACTCACAGGAGAGGTTCAAATCATAGAGAGTTAGAGTGTCAGTCCTCTTGTACTTAAGTCGGCATTTTGCATTTTGTATTAAATTCGGAAGCAATTTCTGTGTTTCATCGTCAATAAGAAGGTCCAAGGGATGCAGTAAACCTTAAGTCAAGCATCGGAATCTACAACTGGACTCACAGGAGAGGTTCCAATCATAGAGAGTTAGAGTGTCAGTCCTCTTGTACATAAGTCGGCATTGTGCCTTTTATATTAAATTCGGATGCAATTTCTGTGTTTCATCGTCAATAACAAGGTCCAAGGAATACAGTAAACGTGAAGTGAAGCATCGGAATCTAAAACTGGACTCACAGGAGTGGTTCCAATTATAGAGAGTTAGAGTGTCAGTCCGCTTGTACTTAAGTCGGCATTGTGCCTTTTGTATTAAATTCGGATGCAATTTCTGTGTTTCATCGTCAATAATAAGGACCAAGGGTTACAGTAAACCTGAAGTCAAGCATCGAAATCGAAATCTGCACTCACAGGAGAGGTCAAATCGTAGAAAGTTAGAGGGTCAGTCCTCTTGTACTTAAGTCGGCATTGTGCCTTTTGTATTAAATTCGGATGCAATTTCTGTGATTCATCGTCAATATGAAGGTCCAAGGGTTACAGTAAACCTGAAGTCAAGCATCGAAATCTAAAACTGCACTCACAGGAGAGGTTCAAATCGTAGAATGTTAGAGTGTCAGTCCTCTTGTACATAAGTCGGCATTGTGCCTTTTATATTAAATTCGGATGCAATTTCTGTGTTTCATCGTCAATAACAAGGTCCAAGGAATACAGTAAACGTGAAGTGAAGCATCGGAATCTAAAACTGGACTCACAGGAGAGGTTCCAATTATAGAGAGTTAGAGTGTCAGTCCGCTTGTACTTAAGTCGGCATTGTGCCTTTTGTATTAAATTCGGATGCAATGTCTGTGTTTCATCGTCAATAATAAGGACCAAGGGTAACAGTAAACCTGAAGTCAAGCATCGAAATCGAAAACTGCACTCACAGGAGAGGTCAAATCGTAGAAAGTTAGAGGGTCAGTCCTCTTGTACTTAAGTCGGCATTGTGCCTTTTGTATTAAATTCGGATGCAATTTCTGTGTTTCACCGTCAATAAGAATGTCCAAGGGATACAGTAAACCTGAAGTGAAGCAACGGAATCTAAAACTGGACTCACAGGAGAGGTTCAAATAATCGAAATTTAGAGTGTCAGTCCTCTCGTACTTAAGTCGGCATTGTGCATTTTGTATTGAATTTGGATGCAATTTTTGTGTTTCATCGTCAATAAGAAGGTCCAAGAGATACAGTAAACATGAAGTGAAGCAGCGGAATCAAAAACATGACTCACAGGAGAGGTTCAAATCATAGAGAGTTAGAGTGTCAGTCCTCTTGTACTTAAGTCGGTATTCTGCCTTTTGTATTAAATTCGGATGCAATTTCTGTGTTTCATCGTCAATAAGAAGGTCCAAGGGATACAGTGAACCTAAAGTGAAGCATCGGAAGATAAAACTGGTCTCACAGGAGAGGTTCAAATCGTAGCGAGTTAGAGTGTCAGTCCTTTTGTATTAAATTCGGATGCAATTTCTGTGTTTCATCGTCAATAAGAAGGTCCAAGGGATACAGTAAACCTGAAGTGTAGCATCGGAATCTAAAAGTGGACTCACAGGAGACGTTCAAATCATAAAAAGTTAAGTCGGTATTGTGCCTTTTGTATTAAATTCGGATGCAATTTCTGTGTTTCATCGTCAATAAGAAGGTCCAAGGGATACAGTAAACCTGAAGTGAAGCATCGGAATCTAAAACTGGACTCACAGGAGAGGTTTAAATCAGCGAAAGTTAGAGTGTCAGTCCTCTTGTACTTAAGTCGGCATTGTGCCATTTTCATTAAATTCGGATGCAATTTATGTGTTTCATCGTCAATAACAAGGTCCAAGGGATACAGTAAACGTGAAGTGAAGCATCGGAATCTATAACTGGACTCACAGGAGAGGTCCCAATCATAGAGAGTTAGAGTGTCAGTCCTCTTGTACTTAAGTCGGCATTGTGCCTTTTGTATTAAATTCGGATGCAATTTCTGTGTTTCATCGACAATAAGAAGGTCCAAGGGTTACAGTAAACCTGAAGTCAAGCATCGAAATCTAAAACTGCACTCACAGGAGAGGTTCAAAACGTAGAAAATTAGAGTGTCAGTCCTCTTGTACTTAAGTCGGCATTTTGCCTTTTGTATTAAATTCGGATGCAATTTCTGTGTTTCACCGTCAATAAGAATGTCCAAGGGTTACAGTAAACCTTAAGTGAAGCATCGAAATCTAAAACTGGACTCACAGGAGAGGTTCCATTCATAGAGAGTTAGAGTGTCAGTCCTCTTGTACTGAAGTCGGCATTGTGCCTTTTGTATTAAATTCGGATGCAATTTCTGTGATTCATCGTCAATATGAAGGTCCAAGGGTTACAGTAAACCTGAAGTCAAGCATCGAAATCTAAAACTGCACTCACAGGAGAGGTTCAAATCGTAGAATGTTAGAGTGTCAGTCCTCTTGTACATAAGTCGGCATTGTGCCTTTTATATTAAATTCGGATGCAATTTCTGTGTTTCATCGTCAATAACAAGGTCCAAGGAATACAGTAAACGTGAAGTGAAGCATCGGAATCTAAAACTGGACTCACAGGAGAGGTTCCAATTATAGAGAGTTAGAGTGTCAGTCCGCTTGTACTTAAGTCGGCATTGTGCCTTTTGTATTAAATTCGGATGCAATTTCTGTGTTTCATCGTCAATAATAAGGACCAAGGGTTACAGTAAACCTGAAGTCAAGCATCGAAATCGAAAACTGCACTCACAGGAGAGGTCAAATCGTAGAAAGTTAGAGGGTCAGTCCTCTTGTACTTAAGTCGGCATTGTGCCTTTTGTATTAAATTCGGATGCAATTTCTGTGTTTCACCGTCAATAAGAATGTCCAAGGGATACAGTAAACCTGAAGTGAAGCAACGGAATCTAAAACTGGACTCACAGGAGAGGTTCAAATAATCGAAATTTAGAGTGTCAGTCCTCTCGTACTTAAGTCGGCATTGTGCATTTTGTATTGAATTTGGATGCAATTTTTGTGTTTCATCGTCAATAAGAAGGTCCAAGAGATACAGTAAACATGAAGTGAAGCAGCGGAATCAAAAACATGACTCACAGGAGAGGTTCAAATCATAGAGAGTTAGAGTGTCAGTCCTCTTGTACTTAAGTCGGTATTCTGCCTTTTGTATTAAATGCGGATGCAATTTCTGTGTTTCATCGTCAATAAGAAGGTCCAAGGGATACAGTGAACCTAAAGTGAAGCATCGGAAGATAAAACTGGTCTCACAGGAGAGGTTCAAATCGTAGCGAGTTAGAGTGTCAGTCCTTTTGTATTAAATTCGGATGCAATTTCTGTGTTTCATCGTCAATAAGAAGGTCCAAGGGATACAGTAAACCTGAAGTGTAGCATCGGAATCTAAAAGTGGACTCACAGGAGACGTTCAAATCATAAAAAGTTAAGTCGGTATTGTGCCTTTTGTATTAAATTCGGATGCAATTTCTGTGTTTCATCGTCAATAAGAAGATCCAAGGGATACAGTAAACCTTAAGTGAAGCATCGGAATCTAAAACTGGACTCACAGGAGAGGTTCCAATCATAGAGAGTTAGAGTGTCGGTCCTCTTGTACTTAATTCGTCATTGTGCCTTTTGAATTAAATTCGGATGCAATTTCTGTGTTTCATCGTCAATATAAAAGTCCAAGGGTTACAGTAAAACTGAAGTCAAGCATCGAAATCTAAAACTGCACTCACAGGAGAGGTTCAATTCGTAGAATGTTAGAGTGTCAGTCCTCTTGTACTTAAGTCGGCATTGTGCCTTTTGTATTAAATTCGGATGCAATTTCTGTGTTTCATCGTCAATAAGAAGGTCCAAGGGTTACTGTAAACCTGAAGTCAAGCATCGAAATCTAAAAATGCACTCACAGGAGAGGTTCAAATCGTGGAAAGTTAGAGTGTCAGTCCTCTTGTACTTAAGTCGGCATTGTGCCTTTTGTATTAAATTCGGATGCAATTTCTGTGTTTCACCGTCAATAAGAATGTCCAAGGGTTACAGTAAACCTGAAGTGAAGCATCGTAATCTGAAACTGGACCCACGGAAGAGGTTCAAATCATAGAAAATTAGAGTGTCAGTCCTCTTGTACTTAAGTCGGCATTGTGCATTTTGTATTAAATTCGGATGCAATTTCTGTGTTTCATCGTTAAAAAGAAGGTCCAAGGGATACAGTAAACCTGAAGTGAAGCATCGGAAACTAAAACTGGACTCAAGGGAGATGTTCAAATCATCGAAAGTTAGGGTGTCAGTCCTCTTGTACTTAAGTCGGCATTGTGCCTTTTGTATTAAATTCGGATGCAATTTCTGTGTTTCATCGTCAATAAGAAGGTCCAAGGGATACAGTAAACCTGACGTGAAGCATCGGAATCTAAAACTGGACTCACAGGAGAGGTTTAAATCATCGAAAGTTATAGTGTCAGTCCTCTTGTACTTAAGTCGGCATTGTGCCATTTTCATTAAATTCGGATGCAATTTCTGTGTTTCATCGTCAATAAGAAGGTCCAAGGGATACAGTAAACCAGAAGTGAAGCATCGGAATCTAAAATTGGACTCACAGGACAGGTTCAAATCATCGAAAGTTTGAGTGTCAGTCCTCTTGTACTTAAGGCGGCATTGTGCCTTTTGTATGAAATTCGGATGCAATTTCTGTGTTTCATCGTCAATAAGAAGGTCCAAGGGATACAGTAAACCTGAAGTGAAGCATCGGAATAAAAAACTGTACTCACAGTAGAGGTTCAAATCATAGAGAGTTAGAGTGTCAGTCCTCTTGTACTTAAGTCGGCATTGTGCATTTTGTATTAAATTCGGATGCAATTTCTGTGTTTCATCGTCAATAAGAAGGTCCAAGGGATACAGTAAACCTTAAGTGAAGCATCGGAATCTACAACTGGACTCACAGGAGAGGTTCAATTCGTAGAATGTTAGAGTGTCAGTCCTCTTGTACTTAAGTCGGCATTGTGCCTTTTGTATTAAATTCGGATGCAATTTCTGTGTTTCATCGTCAATAAGAAGGTCCAAGGGTTACTGTAAACCTGAAGTCAAGCATCGAAATCTAAAAATGCACTCACAGGAGAGGTTCAAATCGTGGAAAGTTAGAGTGTCAGTCCTCTTGTACTTAAGTCGGCATTGTGCCTTTTGTATTAAATTCGGATGCAATTTCTGTGTTTCACCGTCAATAAGAATGTCCAAGGGTTACAGTAAACCTGAAGTGAAGCATCGTAATCTGAAACTGGACCCACGGAAGAGGTTCAAATCATAGAAAATTAGAGTGTCAGTCCTCTTGTACTTAAGTCGGCATTGTGCATTTTGTATTAAATTCGGATGCAATTTCTGTGTTTCATCGTTAAAAAGAAGGTCCAAGGGATACAGTAAACGTGAAGTGAAGCATCGGAATCTAAAACTGGACTCACAGGAGAGGTTCCAATCAGAGAGAGTTAGAGTGTCAGTCCGCTTGTACTTAAGTCGGCATTGTGCCTTTTGTATTAAATTCGGATGCAATTTCTGTGTTTCATCGTCAATAAGAAGGTCCAAGGGTTACAGTAAACCTGAAGTCAAGCGTCGAAATCTAAAACTGCACTCACAGGAGGGGTTCAAATCGTAGAAAGTTAGAGGGTCAGTCCTCTTGTACTTAAGGCGGCATTGTGCCTTTTGTATTAAATTCGGATGCAATTTCTGTGTTTCACCGTCAATAAGAATGTCCAAGGAATACAGTAAATCTGAAGTGAAGTAACGGAATCTAAAACTGGACTCACAGGAGAGGTTCAAATAATCGAACTTTAGAGTGTCAGTCCTCTCGTACTTAAGTCGGCATTGTGCATTTTGTATTGAATTTGGATGCAATTTTTGTGTTTCATCGTCATTAAGAAGGTCCAAGGGATACAGTAAACATGAAGTGAAGCAGCGGAATCAAAAACATGACTCACAGGAGAGGTTCAAATCATAGAGAGTTAGAGTGTCAGTCCTCTTGTACTTAAGTCGGCATTTTGCATTTTGTATTAAATTCGGAAGCAATTTCTGTGTTTCATCGTCAATAAGAAGGTCCAAGGGATGCAGTAAACCTTAAGTCAAGCATCGGAATCTACAACTGGACTCACAGGAGAGGTTCCAATCATAGAGAGTTAGAGTGTCAGTCCTCTTGTACTTAAGTCGGCATTGTGCCTTTTGTATTAAATTCGGATGCAATTTCTGTGTTTCATCGTCAATATGAAGGTCCAAGGGTTACAGTATACCTGAAGTCAAGCATCGATATCTAAAACTACACTCACAGAAGAGGTTCAAATCGTAGAATGTTAGAGTGTCAGTCCTCTTGTACATAAGTCGGCATTGTGCCTTTTATATTAAATTCGGATGCAATTTCTGTGTTTCATCGTCAAGAACAAGGTCCAAGGGATACAGTAAACGTGAAGTGAAGCATCGGAATCTAAAACTGGACTCACAGGAGAGGTTCCAATCAGAGAGAGTTAGAGTATCAGTCCGCTTGTACTTAAGTCGGCATTGTGCCTTTTGTATTAAATTCGGATGCAATTTCTGTGTTTCATCGTCAATAAGAAGGTCCAAGGGTTACAGTAAACCTGAAGTCAAGCATCGAAATCTAAAACTGCACTCACAGGAGAGGTTCAAATCGTAGAAAGTTAGAGGGTCAGTCCTCTTGTACTTAAGTCGGCATTGTGCATTTTGTATTGAATTTGGATGCAATTTTTGTGTTTCATCGTCATTAAGAAGGTCCAAGGGATACAGTAAACATGAAGTGAAGCATCGGAATCAAAAACATGACTCACAGGAGAGGTTCAAATCATAGAGAGTTAGAGTGTCAGTATTCTTGTACTTAAGTCGGTATTCTGCCTTTTGTATTAAATTCGGATGCAATTTCTGTGTTTCTTCGTCAATAAGAAGGTGCAAGGGATACAGTGAACCTAAAGTGAAGCATCGGAAGATAAAACTGGACTCACAGGAGAGGTTCAAATCGTAGAGAGTTAGAGTGTCAGTCCTTTTGTATTCCATTCGGATGCAATTTCTGTGTTTCATCGTCAATAAGAAGGTCCAAGGGATACAGTAAACCTGAAGTGAAGCATCGGAATCTAAAAGTGGACTCACAGGAGAGGTTCAAATCATAAAAAGTTAAGTCGGTATTGTGCCTTTTGTATTAAATTCGGATGCAATTTCTGTGTTTCATCGTCAATATGAAGGTCCAAGGGTTACAGTAAACCTGAAGTCAAGCATTGAAATCTAAAACTGCACTCACAGGAGAGGTTCAAATCGTAGAATGTTAGAGTGTCAGTAATCTTGTACTTAAGTCGGCATTGTGCCTTTTGTATTAAATTCGGATGCAATTTCTGTGTTTCATCGTCAATAAGAAGGTCCAAGGGATACAGTAAACCAGAAGTGAAGCATCGGAATCTAAAATTGGACTCACAGGACAGGTTCAAATCATCGAAAGTTTGAGTGTCAGTCCTCTTGTACTTAAGGCGGCATTGTGCCTTTTGTATGAAATTCGGATGCAATTTCTGTGTTTCATCGTCAATAAGAAGGTCCAAGGGATACAGTAAACCTGAAGTGAAGCATCGGAATAAAAAACTGTACTCACAGTAGAGGTTCAAATCATAGAGAGTTAGAGTGTCAGTCCTCTTGTACTTAAGTCGGCATTGTGCATTTTGTATTAAATTCGGATGCAATTTCTGTGTTTCATCGTCAATAAGAAGGTCCAAGGGATACAGTAAACCTTAAGTGAAGCATCGGAATCTACAACTGGACTCACAGGAGAGGTTCAATTCGTAGAATGTTAGAGTGTCAGTCCTCTTGTACTTAAGTCGGCATTGTGCCTTTTGTATTAAATTCGGATGCAATTTCTGTGTTTCATCGTCAATAAGAAGGTCCAAGGGTTACTGTAAACCTGAAGTCAAGCATCGAAATCTAAAAATGCACTCACAGGAGAGGTTCAAATCGTGGAAAGTTAGAGTGTCAGTCCTCTTGTACTTAAGTCGGCATTGTGCCTTTTGTATTAAATTCGGATGCAATTTCTGTGTTTCACCGTCAATAAGAATGTCCAAGGGTTACAGTAAACCTGAAGTGAAGCATCGTAATCTGAAACTGGACCCACGGAAGAGGTTCAAATCATAGAAAATTAGAGTGTCAGTCCTCTTGTACTTAAGTCGGCATTGTGCATTTTGTATTAAATTCGGATGCAATTTCTGTGTTTCATCGTTAAAAAGAAGGTCCAAGGGATACAGTAAACGTGAAGTGAAGCATCGGAATCTAAAACTGGACTCACAGGAGAGGTTCCAATCAGAGAGAGTTAGAGTGTCAGTCCGCTTGTACTTAAGTCGGCATTGTGCCTTTTGTATTAAATTCGGATGCAATTTCTGTGTTTCATCGTCAATAAGAAGGTCCAAGGGTTACAGTAAACCTGAAGTCAAGCGTCGAAATCTAAAACTGCACTCACAGGAGGGGTTCAAATCGTAGAAAGTTAGAGGGTCAGTCCTCTTGTACTTAAGGCGGCATTGTGCCTTTTGTATTAAATTCGGATGCAATTTCTGTGTTTCACCGTCAATAAGAATGTCCAAGGAATACAGTAAATCTGAAGTGAAGTAACGGAATCTAAAACTGGACTCACAGGAGAGGTTCAAATAATCGAACTTTAGAGTGTCAGTCCTCTCGTACTTAAGTCGGCATTGTGCATTTTGTATTGAATTTGGATGCAATTTTTGTGTTTCATCGTCATTAAGAAGGTCCAAGGGATACAGTAAACATGAAGTGAAGCAGCGGAATCAAAAACATGACTCACAGGAGAGGTTCAAATCATAGAGAGTTAGAGTGTCAGTCCTCTTGTACTTAAGTCGGCATTTTGCATTTTGTATTAAATTCGGAAGCAATTTCTGTGTTTCATCGTCAATAAGAAGGTCCAAGGGATGCAGTAAACCTTAAGTCAAGCATCGGAATCTACAACTGGACTCACAGGAGAGGTTCCAATCATAGAGAGTTAGAGTGTCAGTCCTCTTGTACTTAAGTCGGCATTGTGCCTTTTGTATTAAATTCGGATGCAATTTCTGTGTTTCATCGTCAATATGAAGGTCCAAGGGTTACAGTATACCTGAAGTCAAGCATCGATATCTAAAACTACACTCACAGAAGAGGTTCAAATCGTAGAATGTTAGAGTGTCAGTCCTCTTGTACATAAGTCGGCATTGTGCCTTTTATATTAAATTCGGATGCAATTTCTGTGTTTCATCGTCAAGAACAAGGTCCAAGGGATACAGTAAACGTGAAGTGAAGCATCGGAATCTAAAACTGGACTCACAGGAGAGGTTCCAATCAGAGAGAGTTAGAGTATCAGTCCGCTTGTACTTAAGTCGGCATTGTGCCTTTTGTATTAAATTCGGATGCAATTTCTGTGTTTCATCGTCAATAAGAAGGTCCAAGGGTTACAGTAAACCTGAAGTCAAGCATCGAAATCTAAAACTGCACTCACAGGAGAGGTTCAAATCGTAGAAAGTTAGAGGGTCAGTCCTCTTGTCCTTAAGTCGGCATTGTGCATTTTGTATTGAATTTGGATGCAATTTTTGTGTTTCATCGTCATTAAGAAGGTCCAAGGGATACAGTAAACATGAAGTGAAGCATCGGAATCAAAAACATGACTCACAGGAGAGGTTCAAATCATAGAGAGTTAGAGTGTCAGTATTCTTGTACTTAAGTCGGTATTCTGCCTTTTGTATTAAATTCGGATGCAATTTCTGTGTTTCTTCGTCAATAAGAAGGTGCAAGGGATACAGTGAACCTAAAGTGAAGCATCGGAAGATAAAACTGGACTCACAGGAGAGGTTCAAATCGTAGAGAGTTAGAGTGTCAGTCCTTTTGTATTCCATTCGGATGCAATTTCTGTGTTTCATCGTCAATAAGAAGGTCCAAGGGATACAGTAAACCTGAAGTGAAGCATCGGAATCTAAAAGTGGACTCACAGGAGAGGTTCAAATCATAAAAAGTTAAGTCGGTATTGTGCCTTTTGTATTAAATTCGGATGCAATTTCTGTGTTTCATCGTCAATATGAAGGTCCAAGGGTTACAGTAAACCTGAAGTCAAGCATTGAAATCTAAAACTGCACTCACAGGAGAGGTTCAAATCGTAGAATGTTAGAGTGTCAGTAATCTTGTACTTAAGTCGGCATTGTGCCTTTTGTATTAAATTCGGATGCAATTTCTGTGTTTCATCGTCAATAAGAAGGTCCAAGGGTTACAGTAAACCTGAAGTCAAGCATCGAAATCTAAAACTGCACTCACAGGAGAGGTTCAAATCGTGGAAAGTTAGTGTGTCAGTCCTCTTGTACTTAAGTCGGCATTGTGCCTTTTGTATTAAATTCGGATGCAATTTCTGTGTTTCACCGTCAATAAGAATGTCCAAGGGTTACAGTAAACCTGAAGTGAAGCATCGGAATCTAAAACTGGACCCACGGAAGAGGTTCAAATCATAGAAAATTAGAGTGTCAGTCCTCTTGTACTTAAGTCGGCATTGTGCCTTTTGTATTAAATTCGGATGCAATTTCTGTGTTTCATCGTCAATAAGAAGGTCCAAGGGATACAGTAAACCTGAAGTGAAGCTTCGGAATCTAAAACTGGACTCACAGGAGAGGTTTAAATCATCTAAAGTTTGAGTGTCACTCCTCTTGTACTTAAGTCGGCATTGTGCCATTTCAATTAAATTCGGATGCAATTTCTGTGTTTCATCGTCAATAAGAAGGTCCAAGGGATACAGTAAACCTGAAGTGAAGCATCTGAATCTAAAATTGGACTCACAGGAGAGGTTCAAATCATCGAAAGTTAGAGTGTCAGTCGTCTTGTACTTAAGGCGGCATTGTGCCTTTTGTATTAAATTCGGATGCAATTTCTGTGTTTCATCGTCAATAAGAAGGTCCAAGGGATACAGTAAACCTGAAGTGAAGCATCGGAATCTAAAACTGTACTCACAGTAGAGGTTCAAATCAAAGAGAGTTAGAGTGTCAGTCCTCTTGTACTTAAGTCGGCATTGTGCATTTTGTATTAAATTCGGATGCAATTTCTGTGTTTCTTTGTCAATAAGAAGGTCCAAGGGTTACAGTAAACCTGAAGTCAAGCATCGAAATCTAAAACTGCACTCACAGGAGAGGTTCAAATCGTGGAAAGTTAGAGTGTCAGTCCTCTTGTACTTAAGTCGGCATTGTGCCTTTTGTATTAAATTCGGATGCAATTTCTGTTTTTCACCGTCAATAAGAATGTCCAAGGGTTACAGTAAACCTGAAGTGAAGCATCGGAATCTAAAACTGGACCCACGGAAGAGGTTCAATTCATAGAAAATTAGAGTGTCAGTCCTCTTGTACTTAAGTCGGCGTTGTGCATTTTGTATTAAATTCGGATGCAATTTCTGTGTTTCATCGTTAATAAGAAGGTCCAAGGGATACAGTAAACCTGAAGTGAAGCATCGGAATCTAAAACTGGACTCACAGGAGAGGTTCAAATCATCGAAAGTTAGGGTGTCAGTCCTCTTGTACTTAAGTCGGCATTGTGCCTTTTGTATTAAATTCGGATGCAATTTCTGTGTTTCATCGTCAATAAGAAGGTCCAAGGGATACAGTAAACCTGAAGTGAAGCATCGGAATCTAAAACTGGACTCACAGGAGAGGTTTAAATCATCGAAAGTTAGAGTGTCAGTCCTCTTGTACTTAAGTCGGCATTGTGCCATTTTCATTAAATTCGGAAGCAATTTCTGTGTTTCATCGTCAATAACAAGGTCCAAGGGATACAGTAAACGTGAAGTGAAGCATCGGAATCTATTACTGGACTCACAGGAGAGGTTCCAATCATAGAGAGTTAGAGTGTCAGTCCTCTTGTACTTAAGTCGGCATTGTGCCTTTTGTATTAAATTCGGATGCAATTTCTGTGTTTCATCGTCAATAAGAAGGTCCAAGGGTTACAGTAAACCTGAAGTCAAGCATCGAAATCTAAAACTGCACTCACAGGAGAGGTTCAAAACGTAGAAAGTTAGAGTGTCAGTCCTCTTGTACTTAAGTCGGCATTTTGCCTTTTGTATTAAATTCGGATGCAATTTCTGTGTTTCAATGTCAATAAGAATGTCCAAGGGTTACAGTAAACCTTAAGTGAAGCATCGGAATCTAAAACTGGACTCACAGGAGAGGTTCCATTCATAGAGAGTTAGAGTGTCAGTCCTCTTGTACTGAAGTCGGCATTGTGCCTTTTATATTAAATTCGGATGCAATTTCTGTGTTTCATCGTCAATAACAAGGTCCAAGGAATACAGTAAACGTGAAGTGAAGCATCGGAATCTAAAACTGGACTCATTGGAGAGGTTCCAATTATAGAGAGTTAGAGTTTCAGTCCGCTTGTACTTAAGTCGGCATTGTGCCTTTTGTATTAAATTCGGATGCAATTTCTGTGTTTCATCGTCAATAATAAGGTCCAAGGGTTACAGTAAACCTGAAGTCAAGCATCGAAATCGAAAACTGCACTCACAGGAGAGGTTCAAATCGTAGAAAGTTAGAGGGTCAGTCCTCTTGTACTTAAGTCGGCATTGTGCCTTTTGTATTAAATTCGGATGCAATTTCTGTGTTTCACCGTCAATAAGAATGTCCAAGGGATACAGTAAACCTGAAGTGAAGCAACGGAATCTAAAACTGGACTCACAGGAGAGGTTCAAATAATCGAAATTTAGAGTGTCAGTCCTCTCGTACTTAAGTTGGCATTGTGCATTTTGTATTGAATTTGGATGCAATATTTGTGTTTCATCGTCAATAAGAAGGTCCAAGGGATACAGTAAACATGAAGTGAAGCAGCGGAATCAAAAACATGACTCACAGGAGAGGTTCAAATCATAGAGAGTTAGAGTGTCAGTCCTCTTGTACTTAAGTCGGTATTCTGCCTTTTGTATTAAATTCGGATGCAATTTCTGTGTTTCATCGTCAATAAGAAGGTCCAAGGGATACAGTGAACCTAAAGTGAAGCATCGGAAGATAAAACTGGTCTCACAGGAGAGGTTCAAATCGTAGCGAGTTAGAGTGTCAGTCCTTTTGTATTAAATTCGGATGCAATTTCTGTGTTTCATCGTCAATAAGAAGGTCCAAGGGTTACAGTAAACCTTAAGTGAAGCATCGGAATCTAAAACTGGACCCACGGAAGAGGTTCAATTCATAGAAAATTAGAGTGTCAGTCCTCTTGTACTTAAGTCGGCGTTGTGCATTTTGTATTAAATTCGGATGCAATTTCTGTGTTTCATCGTTAATAAAAAGGTCCAAGGGATACAGTAAACCTGAAGTGAAGCATCGGAATCTAAAACTGGACTCACAGGAGAGGTTCAAATCATCGAAAGTTAGGGTGTCAGTCCTCTTGTACTTAAGTCGGCATTGTGCCTTTTGTATTAAATTCGGATGCAATTTCTGTGTTTCATCGTCAATAAGAAGGTCCAAGGGATACAGTAAATATGAAGTGAAGCATCGGAATCTAAAACTGGACTCACAGGAGAGGTTTAAATCATCGAAAGTTAGAGTGTCAGTCCTCTTGTACTTAAGTCGGCATTGTGCCATTTTCATTAAATTCGGATGCAATTTCTGTGTTTCATCGTCAATAACAAGGTCCAAGGGATACAGTAAACGTGAAGTGAAGCATCGGAATCTATAACTGGACTCACAGGAGAGGTTCCAATCATAGAGAGTTAGAGTGTCAGTCCTCTTGTACTTAAGTCGGCATTGTGCCTTTTGTATTAAATTCGGATGCAATTTCTGTGTTTCATCGTCAATAAGAAGGTCCAAGGGTTACAGTAAACCTGAAGTCAAGCATCGAAATCTAAAACTGCACTCACAGGAGAGGTTCAAAACGTAGAAAGTTAGAGTGTCAGTCCTCTTGTACTTAAGTCGGCATTTTGCCTTTTGTATTAAATTCGGATGCAATTTCTGTGTTTCACCGTCAATAAGAATGTCCAAGGGTTACAGTAAACCTTAAGTGAAGCATCGGAATCTAAAACTGGACTCACAGGAGAGGTTCCATTCATAGAGAGTTAGAGTGTCAGTCCTCTTGTACTGAAGTCGGCATTGTGCCTTTTATATTAAATTCGGATGCAATTTCTGTGTTTCATCGTCAATAACAAGGTCCAAGGAATACAGTAAACGTGAAGTGAAGCATCGGAATCTAAAACTGGACTCATTGGAGAAGTTCCAATTATAGAGAGTTAGAGTGTCAGTCCGCTTGTACTTAAGTCGGCATTGTGCCTTTTGTATTAAATTCGGATGCAATTTCTGTGTTTCATCGTCAATAATAAGGTCCAAGGGTTACAGTAAACCTGAAGTCAAGCATCGAAATCGAAAACTGCACTCACAGGAGAGGTTCAAATCGTAGAAAGTTAGAGGGTCAGTCCTCTTGTACTTAAGTCGGCATTGTGCCTTTTGTATTAAATTCGGATGCAATGTCTGTGTTTCACCGTCAATAAGAATGTCCAAGGGATACAGTAAACCTGAAGTGAAGCAACGGAATCTAAAACTGGACTCACAGGAGAGGTTCAAATAATCGAAATTTAGAGTGTCAGTCCTCTCGTACTTAAGTTGGCATTGTGCATTTTGTATTGAATTTGGATGCAATTTTTGTGTTTCATCGTCAATAAGAAGGTCCAAGGGATACAGTAAACATGAAGTGAAGCAGCGGAATCAAAAACATGACTCACAGGAGAGGTTCAAATCATAGAGAGTTAGAGTGTCAGTCCTCTTGTACTTAAGTCGGTATTCTGCCTTTTGTATTAAATTCGGATGCAATTTCTGTGTTTCATCGTCAATAAGAAGGTCCAAGGGATACAGTGAACCTAAAGTGAAGCATCGGAAGATAAAACTGGTCTCACAGGAGAGGTTCAAATCGTAGCGAGTTAGAGTGTCAGTCCTTTTGTATTAAATTCGGATGCAATTTCTGTGTTTCATCGTCAATAAGAAGGTCCAAGGGATACAGTAAACCTGAAGTGTAGCATCGGAATCTAAAAGTGGACTCACAGGAGACGTTCAAATCATAAAAAGTTAAGTCGGTATTGTGCCTTTTGTATTAAATTCGGATGCAATTTCTGTGTTTCATCGTCAATATGAAGGTCCAAGGGTTACAGTAAACCTGAAGTCAAGCATCGAAATCTAAAACTGCACTCACAGGAGAGGTTCAAATCGTGGAAAGTTAGAGTGTCAGTCCTCTTGTACTTAAGTCGGCATTGTGCCTTTTGTATTAAATTCGGATGCAATTTCTGTTTTTCACCGTCAATAAGAATGTCCAAGGGTTACAGTTAACCTGAAGTGAAGCATCGGAATCTAAAACTGGACTCACGGAAGAGGTTCAAATCATAGAAAATTAGAGTGTCAGTCCTCTTGTACTTAAGTCGGCATTGTGCATTTTGTATTAAATTCGGATGCAATTTCTGTGTTTCATCGTCAATAAGAAGGTCCAAGGGATACAGTAAACCTGAAGTGAAGCATCGGAATCTAAAACTGGACTCACAGGAGAGGTTCAAATCATAGAGAGTTAGAGTGTCAGTCCTCTTGTACTTAAGTCGGCATTGTGCATTTTGTATTGAATTCGGATGCAATTTCTGTGTTTCATCGTCAATAAGAAGGTCCAAGGGTTACAGTAAACCTGAAGTCAAGCATCGAAATATAAAACTGCACTCACAGGAGAGGTTCAAATCGTGGAAAGTTAGAGTGTCAGTCCTCTTGTACTTAAGTCGGCATTGTGCCTTTTGTATTAAATTCGGATGCAATTTCTGTGTTTCACCGTCAATAAGAATGTCCAAGGGTTACAGTAAACCTGAAGTGAAGCATCGGAATCTAAAACTGGACCCACGGAAGAGGTTTAAATCATAGAAAATTAGAGTGGCAGTCCTCTTGTACTTAAGTCGGCATTGTGCATTTTGTATTAAATTCAGATGCAATTTCTGTGTTTCATCGTTAATAAGAAGGTCCAAGGGATACAGTAAACCTGAAGTGAAGCATCGGAATCTAAAACTGTACTCACAGGAGAGGTTCAAATCGTGGAAAGTTAGAGTGTCAGTCCTCTTGTACTTAAGTCGGCAATTCCCTTTTGTATTAAATTCGGATGCAATTTCTGTTTTTCACCGTCAATAAGAATGTCCAAGGGTTACAGTTAACCTGAAGTGAAGCATCGGAATCTAAAACTATACTCACCGGAGAGGTTCAAATCATAGAGATTTAGAATGTCAGTCCTCTTGTACTTAAGTCGGCATTGTGCATTTTGTATTGAATTCGGATGCAATTTCTGTGTTTCATCGTCAATAAGAAGGTCCAAGGGTTACAGTAAACCTAAAGTCAAGCATCGAAATCTAAAACTGCACTCACAGGAGAGGTTCAAATCGTGGAAAGTTAGAGTGTCAGTCCTCTTGTACTTAAGTCGGCATTGTGCCTTTTGTATTAAATTCGGATGCAATATCTGTGTTTCATCGTCAATACGAAGGTCCATGGGATACAGTAAACCTGAAGTCAAGCATCGAAATCTAAAACTGCACTCACAGGAGAGGTTCAAATCGTGGAAAGTTAGAGTGTCAGTCCTCTTGTACTTAAGTCAGCATTGTGCCTTTTGTATTAAATTCTGATGCAATTTCTGTGTTTCATCGTCAATATGAAGGTCCAAGGGTTACAGTTAACCTGAAGTCAAGCATCGAAATCTAAAACTGCACTCACAGGAGAGGTTCAAATCGTAGAATGTTAGAGTGTCAGTCCTCTTGTACTTAAGTCGGCATTGTGCCTTTTGTATTAAATTCGGATGCAATTTCTGTGTTTCATCGTCAATAAGAAGGTCCAAGGGTTACAGTAAACCTGAAGTCAATCATCGAAATCTAAAACTGCACTCACAGGAGAGGTTCAAATCGTGGAAAGTTAGAGTGTCAGTCCTCTTGTACTTAAGTTGGCATTGTGCCATTTGTATTAAATTCGGATGCAATTTCTGTGTTTCACCGTCAATAAGAATGTTCAAGGGTTACAGTAAACCTGAAGTGAAGCATCGGAATCTAAAACTGGACCCACGGAAGAGGTTCAAATCATAGAAAATTAGAGTGTCAGTCCTCTTGTACTTAAGTCGGCATTGTGCATTTTGTATTAAATTCGGATACAATTTCTGAGTTTCATCGTCAATAAGAAGGTCCAAGGGATACAGTAAACCAGAAGTGGAGCATCGGAATCTAAAACTGGACTCACAGGAGAGGTTTAAATCATCGAAAGTTAGAGTGTCAGTCCACTTGTACTTAAGGCGGCATTGTGCCTTTTGTATTAAATTCGGATGCAATTTCTGTGTTTCATCGTCAATAAGAAGGTCCAAGGGTTACAGTAAACCTGAAGTCAAGCATCGAAATCGAAAACTGCACTCACAGGAGAGGTTCAAATCGTAGAAAGTTAGAGGGTCAGTCCTCTTGTACTTAAGTCGGCATTGTGCCTTTTGTATTAAATTCGGATGCAATTTCTGTGTTTCACCGTCAATAAGAATGTCCAAGGGATACAGTAAACCTGAAGTGAAGCAACGGAATCTAAAACTGGACTCACAGGAGAGGTTCAAATAATCGAAATTTAGAGTGTCAGTCCTCTCGTACTTAAGTTGGCATTGTGCATTTTGTATTGAATTTGGATGCAATTTTTGTGTTTCATCGTCAATAAGAAGGTCCAAGGGATACAGTAAACATGAAGTGAAGCAGCGGAATCAAAAACATGACTCACAGGAGAGGTTCAAATCATAGAGAGTTAGAGTGTCAGTCCTCTTGTACTTAAGTCGGTATTCTGCCTTTTGTATTAAATTCGGATGCAATTTCTGTGTTTCATCGTCAATAAGAAGGTCCAAGGGATACAGTGAACCTAAAGTGAAGCATCGGAAGATAAAACTGGTCTCACAGGAGAGGTTCAAATCGTAGCGAGTTAGAGTGTCAGTCCTTTTGTATTAAATTCGGATGCAATTTCTGTGTTTCATCGTCAATAAGAAGGTCCAAGGGATACAGTAAACCTGAAGTGTAGCATCGGAATCTAAAAGTGGACTCACAGGAGACGTTCAAATCATAAAAAGTTAAGTCGGTATTGTGCCTTTTGTATTAAATTCGGATGCAATTTCTGTGTTTCATCGTCAATATGAAGGTCCAAGGGTTACAGTAAACCTGAAGTCAAGCATCGAAATCTAAAACTGCACTCACAGGAGAGGTTCAAATCGTGGAAAGTTAGAGTGTCAGTCCTCTTGTACTTAAGTCGGCATTGTGCCTTTTGTATTAAATTCGGATGCAATTTCTGTTTTTCACCGTCAATAAGAATGTCCAAGGGTTACAGTTAACCTGAAGTGAAGCATCGGAATCTAAAACTGGACTCACGGAAGAGGTTCAAATCATAGAA
This sequence comes from Schistocerca americana, assembly GCF_021461395.2. Lineage (NCBI taxonomy): Eukaryota > Metazoa > Arthropoda > Insecta > Orthoptera > Acrididae > Schistocerca > Schistocerca americana. The sequence goes on along the minus strand of NC_060128.1, from coordinate 6,483,007 downwards.
AATTAGAGTGTCAGTCCTCTTGTACTTAAGTCGGCATTGTGCATTTTGTATTAAATTCGGATGCAATTTCTGTGTTTCATCGTCAATAAGAAGGTCCAAGGGATACAGTAAACCTGAAGTGAAGCATCGGAATCTAAAACTGGACTCACAGGAGAGGTTCCAATTATAGAGAGTTAGAGTGTCAGTCCGCTTGTACTTAAGTCGGCATTGTGCCTTTTGTATTAAATTCGGATGCAATTTCTGTGTTTCATCGTCAATAATAAGGTCCAAGGGTTACAGTAAACCTGAAGTCAAGCATCGAAATCGAAAACTGCACTCACAGGAGAGGTTCAAATCGTAGAGAGTTAAAGGGTCAGTCCTCTTGTACTTAAGTCGGCATTGTGCCTTTTGTATTAAATTCGGATGCAATTTCTGTGTTTCACCGTCAATAAGAATGTCCAAGGGATACAGTAAACCTGAAGTGAAGCAACGGAATCTAAAACTGGACTCACAGGAGAGGTTCAAATAATCGAAATTTAGAGTGTCAGTCCTCTCGTACTTAAGTTGGCATTGTGCATTTTGTATTGAATTTGGATGCAATTTTTGTGTTTCATCGTCAATAAGAAGGTCCAAGGGATACAGTAAACATGAAGTGAAGCAGCGGAATCAAAAACATGACTCACAGGAGAGGTTCAAATCATAGAGAGTTAGAGTGTCAGTCCTCTTGTACTTAAGTCGGTATTCTGCCTTTTGTATTAAATTCGGATGCAATTTCTGTGTTTCATCGTCAATAAGAAGGTCCAAGGGATACAGTGAACCTAAAGTGAAGCATCGGAAGATAAAACTGGTCTCACAGGAGAGGTTCAAATCGTAGCGAGTTAGAGTGTCAGTCCTTTTGTATTAAATTCGGATGCAATTTCTGTGTTTCATCGTCAATAAGAAGGTCCAAGGGATACAGTAAACCTGAAGTGTAGCATCGGAATCTAAAAGTGGACTCACAGGAGACGTTCAAATCATAAAAAGTTAAGTCGGTATTGTGCCTTTTGTATTAAATTCGGATGCAATTTCTGTGTTTCATCGTCAATATGAAGGTCCAAGGGTTACAGTAAACCTGAAGTCAAGCATCGAAATCTAAAACTGCACTCACAGGAGAGGGTCAAATCGTGGAAAGTTAGAGTGTCAGTCCTCTTGTACTTAAGTCGGCATTGTGCCTTTTGTATTAAATTCGGATGCAATTTCTGTTTTTCACCGTCAATAAGAATGTCCAAGGGTTACAGTAAACCTGAAGTGAAGCATCGGAATCTAAAACTGGACCCACGGAAGAGGTTTAAATCATAGAAAATTAGAGTGGCAGTCCTCTTGTACTTAAGTCGGCATTGTGCATTTTGTATTAAATTCAGATGCAATTTCTGTGTTTCATCGTTAATAAGAAGGTCCAAGGGATACAGTAAACCTGAAGTGAAGCATCGGAATCTAAAACTGTACTCACAGTAGAGGTTCAAATCATAGAGAGTTAGAGTGTCAGTCCTCTTGTACTTAAGTCGGCATTGTGCATTTTGTATTAAATTCGGATGCAATTTCCGTGTTTCATCGTCAATAAGAAGGTCCAAAGGTTACAGTAAACCTGAAGTCAAGCGGCGAAATCTAAAACTGCACTCACAGGAGAGGTTCAAATCGTGGAAAGTTAGAGTGTCAGTCCTCTTATACTTATGTCGGCGTTGTGCCTTTTGTATTAAATAGGGTTGCAATTTCTGTGTTTCATCGTCAATAAGAAGGTCCAAGGGTTACAGTAAACCTGAAGTCAAGCATTGAAAACTAAAACTGCACTCACAGGAGAGGTTCAAATCGTGGAAAGTTAGAGTGTCAGTCCTCTTGTACTTAAGTCGGCAATTCCCTTTTGTATTAAATTCGGATGCAATTTCTGTTTTTCACCGTCAATAAGAATGTCCAAGGGTTACAGTTAACCTGAAGTGAAGCATCGGAATCTAAAACTGGACTCACCGGAGAGGTTCAAATCATAGAGATTTAGAATGTCAGTCCTCTTGTACTTAAGTCGGCATTGTGCATTTTGTATTGAATTCGGATGCAATTTCTGTGTTTCATCGTCAATAAGAAGGTCCAAGGGTTACAGTAAACCTGAAGTCAAGCATCGAAATCTAAAACTGCACTCACAGGAGAGGTTCAAATCGTGGAAAGTTAGAGTGTCAGTCCTCTTGTACTTAAGTCGGCATTGTGCCTTTTGTATTAAATTCGGATGCAATTTCTGTGTTTCATCGTCAATACGAAGGTCCATGGGATACAGTAAACCTGAAGTCAAGCATCGAAATCTAAAACTGCACTCACAGGAGAGGTTCAAATCGTGGAAAGTTAGAGTGTCAGTCCTCTTGTACTTAAGTCAGCATTGTGCCTTTTGTATTAAATTCTGATGCAATTTCTGTGTTTCATCGTCAATATGAAGGTCCAAGGGTTACAGTTAACCTGAAGTCAAGCATCGAAATCTAAAACTGCACTCACAGGAGAGGTTCAAATCGTAGAATGTTAGAGTGTCAGTCCTCTTGTACTTAAGTCGGCATTGTGCCTTTTGTATTAAATTCGGATGCAATTTCTGTGTTTCATCGTCAATAAGAAGGTCCAAGGGTTACAGTAAACCTGAAGTCAATCATCGAAATCTAAAACTGCACTCACAGGAGAGGTTCAAATCGTGGAAAGTTAGAGTGTCAGTTCTCTTGTACTTAAGTTGGCATTGTGCCATTTGTATTAAATTCGGATGCAATTTCTGTGTTTCACCGTCAATAAGAATGTCCAAGGGTTACAGTAAACCTGAAGTGAAGCATCGGAATCTAAAACTGGACCCACGGAAGAGGTTCAAATCATAGAAAATTAGAGTGTCAGTCCTCTTGTACTTAAGTCGGCATTGTGCATTTTGTATTAAATTCGGATGCAATTTCTGTGTTTCATCGTCAATAAGAAGGTCCAAGGGATACAGTAAACCTGAAGTGGAGCATCGGAATCTAAAACTGGACTCACAGGAGAGGTTTAAATCATCGAAAGTTAGAGTGTCAGTCCACTTGTACTTAAGGCGGCATTGTGCCTTTTGTATTAAATTCGGATGCAATTTCTGTGTTTCATCGTCAATAAGAAGGTCCAAGGGTTACAGTAAACCTGAAGTCAAGCATCGAAATCGAAAACTGCACTCACAGGAGAGGTTCAAATCGTAGAAAGTTAGAGGGTCAGTCCTCTTGTACTTAAGTCGGCATTGTGCCTTTTGTATTAAATTCGGATGCAATTTCTGTGTTTCACCGTCAATAAGAATGTCCAAGGGATACAGTAAACCTGAAGTGAAGCAACGGAATCTAAAACTGGACTCACAGGAGAGGTTCAAATAATCGAAATTTAGAGTGTCAGTCCTCTCGTACTTAAGTTGGCATTGTGCATTTTGTATTGAATTTGGATGCAATTTTTGTGTTTCATCGTCAATAAGAAGGTCCAAGGGATACAGTAAACATGAAGTGAAGCAGCGGAATCAAAAACATGACTCACAGGAGAGGTTCAAATCATAGAGAGTTAGAGTGTCAGTCCTCTTGTACTTAAGTCGGTATTCTGCCTTTTGTATTAAATTCGGATGCAATTTCTGTGTTTCATCGTCAATAAGAAGGTCCAAGGGATACAGTGAACCTAAAGTGAAGCATCGGAAGATAAAACTGGTCTCACAGGAGAGGTTCAAATCGTAGCGAGTTAGAGTGTCAGTCCTTTTGTATTAAATTCGGATGCAATTTCTGTGTTTCATCGTCAATAAGAAGGTCCAAGGGATACAGTAAACCTGAAGTGTAGCATCGGAATCTAAAAGTGGACTCACAGGAGACGTTCAAATCATAAAAAGTTAAGTCGGTATTGTGCCTTTTGTATTAAATTCGGATGCAATTTCTGTGTTTCATCGTCAATATGAAGGTCCAAGGGTTACAGTAAACCTGAAGTCAAGCATCGAAATCTAAAACTGCACTCACAGGAGAGGTTCAAATCGTGGAAAGTTAGAGTGTCGGTCCTCTTGTACTTAAGTCGGCATTGTGCCTTTTGTATTAAATTCGGATGCAATTTCTGTTTTTCACCGTCAATAAGAATGTCCAAGGGTTACAGTTAACCTGAAGTGAAGCATCGGAATCTAAAACTGGACTCACGGAAGAGGTTCAAATCATAGAAAATTAGAGTGTCAGTCCTCTTGTACTTAAGTCGGCATTGTGCATTTTGTATTAAATTCGGATGCAATTTCTGTGTTTCATCGTCAATAAGAAGGTCCAAGGGATACAGTAAACCTGAAGTGAAGCATCGGAATCTAAAACTGGACTCACAGGAGAGGTTCAAATCATAGAGAGTTAGAGTGTCAGTCCTCTTGTACTTAAGTCGGCATTGTGCATTTTGTATTGAATTCGGATGCAATTTCTGTGTTTCATCGTCAATAAGAAGGTCCAAGGGTTACAGTAAACCTGAAGTCAAGCATCGAAATATAAAACTGCACTCACAGGAGAGGTTCAAATCGTGGAAAGTTAGAGTGTCAGTCCTCTTGTACTTAAGTCGGCATTGTGCCTTTTGTATTAAATTCGGATGCAATTTCTGTGTTTCACCGTCAATAAGAATGTCCAAGGGTTACAGTAAACCTGAAGTGAAGCATCGGAATCTAAAACTGCACTCACAGGAGAGGTTCAAATCGTGGAAAGTTAGAGTGTCAGTCCTCTTGTACTTAAGTCAGCATTGTGCCTTTTGTATTAAATTCTGATGCAATTTCTGTGTTTCATCGTCAATATGAAGGTCCAAGGGTTACAGTAAACCTGAAGTCAAGCATCGAAATCTAAAACTGCACTCACAGGAGAGGTTCAAATCGTAGAATGTTAGAGTGTCAGTCCTCTTGTACTTAAGTCGGCATTGTGCCTTTTGTATTAAATTCGGATGCAATTTCTGTGTTTCATCGTCAATAAGAAGGTCCAAGGGTTACAGTAAACCTGAAGTCAATCATCGAAATCTAAAACTGCACTCACAGGAGAGGTTCAAATCGTGGAATGTTAGAGTGTCAGTCCTCTTGTACTTAAGTTATCATTGTGCCATTTGTATTAAATTCGGATGCAATTTCTGTGTTTCACCGTCAATAAGAATGTCCAAGGGTTACAGTAAACCTGAAGTGAAGCATCGGAATCTAAAACTGGACCCACGGAAGAGGTTCAAATAATAGAAAATTAGAGTGTCAGTCCTCTAGTACTTAAGTCGGCATTGTGCATTTTGTATTAAATTCGGATGCAATTTCTGTGTTTCATCGTCAATAAGAAGGTCCAAGGGATACAGTAAACCTGAAGTGGAGCATCGGAATCTAAAACTGGACTCACAGGAGAGGTTCAAATCATCGAAAGTTAGAGTGTCAGTCCACTTGTACTTAAGGCGGCATTGTGCCTTTTGTATTAAATTCGGATGCAATTTCTGTGTTTCATCGTCAATAAGAAGGTCCAAGGGATACAGTAAACCTGAAGTGAAGCATCGGAATCTAAAACTATACTCACAGTAGAGGTTCAAATCATAGAGAGTTAGAGTGTCAGTCCTCTTGTACTTAAGTCGGCATTGTGCATTTTGTATTAAATTCGGATGCAATTTCTGTGATTCATCGTCAATAAGAAGGTCCAAGGGATACAGTAAACCTGAAGTGAAGCATCGGAATCTAAAATTGGACTCACAGGAGAGGTTTAACTCATCGAAAGTTAGAGTGTCAGTCCTCTTGTACTTAAGGCGGCATTGTGCCTTTTGTATTAAATTCGGATGCAATTTCTGTGTTTCATCGTCAATAAGAAGGTCCAAGGGTTACAGTAAACCTGAAGTCAATCATCGAAATCTAAAACTGCACTCACAGGAGAGGTTCAAATCGTGGAAAGTTAGAGTGTCAGTCCTCTTGTAGTTAAGTTGGCATTGTGCCATTTGTATTAAATTCGGATGCAATTTCTGTGTTTCACCGTCAATAAGAATGTCCAAGGGTTACAGTAAACCTGAAGTGAAGCATCGGAATCTAAAACTGGACCCACGGAAGAGGTTCAAATCATAGAAAATTAGAGTGTCAGTCCTCTTGTACTTAAGTCGGCATTGTGCATTTTGTATTAAATTCGGATGCAATTTCTGTGTTTCATCGTCAATAAGAAGGTCCAAGGGATACAGTAAACCTGAAGTGGAGCATCGGAATCTAAAACTGGACTCACAGGAGAGGTTTAAATCATCGAAAGTTAGAGTGTCAGTCCACTTGTACTTAAGGCGGCATTGTGCCTTTTGTATTAAATTCGGATGCAATTTCTGTGTTTCATCGTCAATAAGAAGGTCCAAGGGTTACAGTAAACCTGAAGTCAAGCATCGAAAACTAAAACTGCACTCACAGGAGAGGTTCAAATCGTGGAAAGTTAGAGTGTCAGTCCTCTTGTACTTAAGTCGGCATTTCCCTTTTGTATTAAATTCGGATGCAATTTCTGTTTTTCACCGTCAATAAGAATGTCCAAGGGTTACAGTTAACCTGAAGTGAAGCATCGGAATCTAAAACTGGACTCACCGGAGAGGTTCAAATCATAGAGATTTAGAATGTCAGTCCTCTTGTACTTAAGTCGGCATTGTGCATTTTGTATTGAATTCGGATGCAATTTCTGTGTTTCATCGTCAATAAGAAGGTCCAAGGGTTACAGTAAACCTGAAGTCAAGCATCGAAATCTAAAACTGCACTCACAGGAGAGGTTCAAATCGTGGAAAGTTAGAGTGTCAGTCCTCTTGTACTTAAGTCGGCATTGTGCCTTTTGTATTAAATTCGGATGCAATTTCTGTGTTTCATCGTCAATAAGAAGGTCCAAGGGATACAGTAAACCTGAAGTCAAGCATCGAAATCTAAAACTGCACTCACAGGAGATGTTCAAATCGTGGAAAGTTAGAGTGTCAGTCCTCTTGTACTTAAGTCAGCATTGTGCCTTTTGTATTAAATTCTGATGCAATTTCTGTGTTTCATCGTCAATATGAAGGGCCAAGGGTTACAGTAAACCTGAAGTCAAGCATCGAAATCTAAAACTGCACTCACAGGAGAGGTTCAAATCGTAGAATGTTAGAGTGTCAGTCCTCTTGTACTTAAGTCGGCATTGTGCCTTTTGTATTAAATTCGGATGCAATTTCTGTGTTTCATCGTCAATAAGAAGGTCCAAGGGTTACAGTAAACCTGAAGTCAATCATCGAAATCTAAAACTGCACTCACAGGAGAGGTTCAAATCGTGGAAAGTTAGAGTGTCAGTCCTCTTGTACTTAAGTTGGCATTGTGCCATTTGTATTAAATTCGGATGCAATTTCTGTGTTTCACCGTCAATAAGAATGTCCAAGGGTTACAGTAAACCTGAAGTGAAGCATCGGAATCTAAAACTGGACCCACGGAAGAGGTTCAAATCATAGAAAATTAGAGTGTCAGTCCTCTTGTACTTAAGTCGGCATTGTGCATTTTGTATTAAATTCGGATGCAATTTCTGTGTTTCATCGTCAATAAGAATGTCCTAGGGATACAGTAAACCTGAAGTGGAGCATCGGAATCTAAAACTGGACTCACAGGAGAGGTTCAAATCATCGAAAGTTAGAGTGTCAGTCCACTTGTACTTAAGGCGGCATTGTGCCTTTTGTATTAAATTCGGATGCAATTTCTGTGTTTCATCGTCAATAAGAAGGTCCAAGGGATACAGTAAACCTGAAGTGAAGCATCGGAATCTAAAACTATACTCACAGTAGAGGTTCAAATCATAGAGAGTTAGAGTGTCAGTCCTCTTGTACTTAAGTCGGCATTGTGCATTTTGTATTAAATTCGGATGCAATTTCTGTGTTTCATCGTCAATAAGAAGGTCCAAGGGATACAGTAAACCTGAAGTGAAGCATCGGAATCTAAAATTGGACTCACAGGAGAGGTTCAACTCATCGAAAGTTAGAGTGTCAGTTTTCTTGTACTTAAGGCGGCATTGTGCCTTTTGTATTAAATTCGGATGCAATTTCTGTGTTTCATCGTCAATAAGAAGGTCCAAGGGATACAGTAAACCTGAAGTGAAGCATCGGAATCTAAAACTATACTCACAGTAGAGGTTCAAATCATAGAGAGTTAGAGTGTCAGTCCTCTTGTACTTAAGTCGGCATTGTGCATTTTGTATTAAATTCGGATGCAATTTCTGTGTTTCATCGTCAATAAGAAGGTCCAAGGGTTACAGTAAACCTGAAGTCAAGCATCGAAATCTAAAACTGCACTCACAGGAGAGGTTCAAATCGTGGAAAGTTAGAGTGTCAGTCCTCTTGTCCTTAAGTCGGCATTGTGCCTTTTGTATTAAATTCGGATGCAATTTCTGTTTTTCACCGTCCATAAGAATGTCCAAGGGTTACAGTTAACCTGAAGTGAAGCATCGGAATCTAAAACTGGACTCACGGAAGGGTTCAAATCATAGAAAATTAGAGTGTCAGTCCTCTTGTACTTAAGGCGGCATTGTGCCTTTTGTATTAAATTTGGATGCAATTTCTGTGTTTTATCGTCAATAAGAAGGTCCAAGGGATACAGTAAACCTGAAGTGAAGCATCGGAATCTAAAACTATACTCACAGTGGAGGTTCAAATCATAGAGAGTTAGAGTGTCAGTCCTCTTGTACTTAAGTCGGCATTGTGCATTTTGTATGAAATTCGGATGCAATTTCTGTGTTTCATCGTCAATAAGAAGGTCCAAGGGTTACAGTAAACCTGAAGTCAAGCATCGAAATCTAAAACTGCACTCACAGGAGAGGTTCAAATCGTGGAAAGTTAGAGTGTCAGTCCTCTTGTACTTAAGTCGGCATTGTGCCTTTTGTATTAAATTCGGATGCAATTACTGTTTTTAACCGTCTATAAGAATGTCCAAGGGTTACAGTTAACCTGAAGTGAAGCATCGGAATCTAAAACTGGACCCACGGAAGAGGTTCAAATCATAGAAAATTAGAGTGTCATTCCTCTTGTACTTAAGTCGGCATTGTGCATTTTGTATTAAATTCGGATGCAATATCTGTGTTTCATCGTTAATAAGAAGGTCCAAGGGATACAGTAAACCTGAAGTGAAGCATCGGAATCTAAAACTGGACTCACAGGAGAGGTTCAAATCATCGAAAGTTAGGGTGTCAGTCCTCTTGTACTTAAGTCGGCATTGTGCCTTTTGTATTAAATTCAGATGCAATTTCTGTGTTTCATCGTCAATAAGAAGGTCCAAGGGACACAGTAAACCTGAAGTGAAGCATCGGAATCTAAAACTGGACTCACAAGAGAGGTTTAAATCATCGAAAGTTAGAGTCTCAGTCCTCTTGTACTTAAGTCGGCATTGTGCCATTTTCATTAAATTCCGATGCAATTTCTGTGTTTCATCGTCTATAACAAGGTCCAAGGGATACAGTAAACGTGAAGTGAAGCATCGGAATCTAAAACTGGACTCACAGGAGAGGTTCCAATCATAGAGAGTTAGAGTGTCAGTCCTCTTGTACTTAAGTCGGCATTGTGCCTTTTGTATTAAATTCGGATGCAATTTCTGTGTTTCATCGTCAATAAGAAGGTCCAAGGGTTACAGTAAACCTGAAGTCAAGCATCGAAATCTAAAACTGCACTCACAGGAGAGGTTCAAATCGTAGAAAGTTAGAGTGTCAGTCCTCTTGTACTTAAGTCGCCATTGTGCCTTTTGTATTAAATTCGGATGCAATTTCTGTGTTTCATCGTCAATAAGAAGGTCCAAGGGATACAGTAAACCTGAAGTGAAGCATCGGAATCTAAAACTGGACTCACAGGAGAGGTTTAAATCATCGAAAGTTAGAGTGTCAGTCCTCTTGTACTTAAGGCGGCATTGTGCCTTTTGTATTAAATTCGGATGCAATTTCTGTGTTTCATCGTCAATAAGGAGGTCCAAGGGATACAGTAAACCTGAAGTGAAGCATCGGAATCTAAAACTGTACTCACAGTAGAGGTTCAAATCATAGAGAGTTAGAGTGTCAGTCCTCTTCTACTTAAGTCGGCATTGTGCATTTTGTATTAAATTCGGATGCAATTTCAGTGTTTCATCGTCAATAAGAAGGTCGAAGGGATACAGTAAACCTTAAGTGAAGCATCGGAATCTAAAACTGGACTCACAGGAGAGGTCCAATCATAGAGGGTTAGAGTGTCAGTCCTCTTGTACTTAAGTCGGCATTGTGCCTTTTGTATTAAATTCGGATGCAATTTCTGTGTTTCATCGTCAATACGAAGGTCCAAGGGTTACAGTAAACCTGAACTCAAGCATCGAAATCTAAAACTACACTCACAGAAGAGGTTCAAATCGTAGAATGTTAGAGCGTCAGTCCTCTCGTACTTACGTCGGCATTGTGCCTTTTGTATTAAATTCGGATGCAATTTCTGTGTTTCATCGTCAATAACAAGGTCCAAGGGATACAGTAAACGTGAAGTGAAGCATCGGAATCTAAAACTGGACTCACAGGAGAGGTTCCAATCATAGAGAGTTAGAGTGTCAGTCCTCTTGTACTTAAGTCGGCATTGTGCCTTTTGTATTAAATTCGGATGCAATTTCTGTGTTTCATCGTCAATAAGAAGGTCCAAGGGTTACAGTAAACCTGAAGTCAAGCATCGAAATCTAAAACTGCACTCACAGGAGAGGTTCAAATCGTAGAAATTTAGAGTGTCAGTCCTCTTGTACTTAAGTCGGCATTTTGCCTTTTGTATTAAATTCGGATGCAATTTCTGTGTTTCACCGTCAATAAGAATGTCCAAGGGTTACAGTAAACCTGAAGTGAAGCATCGGAATCTAAAACTGGACCCACGGAAGAGGTTCAAATCATAGAAAGTTAGAGTGTCAGTCCTCTTGTACTTAAGTCGGCATTGTGCATTTTGTATTAAATTCGGATGCAATTTCTGTGTTTCATCGTTAATAGGAAGGTCCAAGGGATACAGTAAACCTGAAGTGAAGCACCGGAATCAAAAACTGGACTCTCAGGAGAGGTTCAAATTATAGAAAATTAGAGTGTCAGTCCTCTTGTACTTAAGTCGGTATTGTGCCTTTTGTATTAAATTTGGATGCAATTTCAGTGTTTCATCGTGAATAAGAAGGTCCAAGGGAGACAGTAAACCTGAAGTGAAGCATCAGAATCTAGAACTGGACTCACAGGAATGGTTCATATCATAGAAAGTTAGAGTGTCAGTCCTCTTGTACTTATGTCGGCGTTGTGCCTTTTGTATTAAATACGGATGCAATTTCTGTGTTTCATCGTCAATAAGAAGGTCCAAGGGATACTGTAAACCTGAAGTGAAGAATCGGAATCTAAAACTGAACTCACAGGAGACGTTCAAATCATAGAAAGTTAGAGTGTCAGTCCTCTTGTATTAAGTCGGCATTGTGCCTTTCGTATTAAATTCGGATGCAATTTCTGTGTTTCATCGTCAATAAGAAGGTCCAAGGGATACAGTAAACCTGAAGTGAAGCATCAGAATCTAAAACTGGACTCACAGAAGAGGTTCAAATCATAGGAAGTTAGAGTGTCAGTCCTCTTGTACTTAAGTCGGCATTGTGCCTTTTGTATTAAATTCGGATGCAATTTCTTTGTTTCATCGTCAATAAGAAGGTCCAAGGGATACAGTAAACCTGACGTGAAGCATCGGAATCTCAAACTGGACTCACAGGAGAGGCTCAAATCATAGAAAGTTAGAGTGTCAGTCCTCTTGTACTTAAGTCGGCATTGTGCCTTTTGTATTAAATTCGGATGCAATTTCTGTGTTTCATCGTCAATAAGAAGGTCCAAGCGATACAGTAAACCTGAAGTGAAGCATCGGAATCTAAAACTGGACTTACAGGTGAGGTTGAAATCATAGAAAGTTAGAGTGTCAGTCCACTTGTACTTAAGTCGGCATTGTGCCTTTTGTATTAAATTTGGATGCAATTTCTGTGTTTCATCGTCAATAAGAAGGTCCAAGGGATACAGTAAACCTGAAGTGAAGCATCGGAATCTAAAACTGGACTCACAGGAGAGGTTCAAATCATCGAAAGTTAGGGTGTCAGTCCTCTTGTACTTAAGTCAGCATTGTGCCTTTTGTATTAAATTCGGATGCAATTTCTGTGTTTCACCGTCAATAAGAATGTCCAAGGTTTACAGTAAACCTGAAGTGAAGCATCGGAATCTAAAACTGGACCCACGGAAGAAGTTCAAATCATAGAAAGTTAGAGTGTCAGTCCTCTTGTACTTAAGTCGGCATTGTGCATTTTGTATTAAATTCGGATGCAATTTCTGTGTTTCATCGTTAATAAGAAGGTCCAAGGGATACAGTAAACCTGAAGTGAAGCATCGGAATCTAAAACTGGACTCACAGGAGAGGTTCAAATCATCGAAAGTTAGGGTGTCAGTCCTCTTGTACTTAAGTCGGCATTGTGCCTTTTGTATTAAATTCGGATGCAATTTCTTTGTTTCATCGGCAACAAGAAGGTCCAAGGGATACAGTAAACCTGAAGTGAAGCATCGGAATCTAAAACTATACTCACAGTAGAGGTTCAAATCATAGAGAGTTAGAGTGTCAGTCCTCTTGTACTTAAGTCGGCATTGTGCATTTTGTATTAAATTCGGATGCAATTTCTGTGATTCATCGTCAATAAGAAGGTCCAAGGGATACAGTAAACCTGAAGTGAAGCATCGGAATCTAAAATTGGACTCACAGGAGAGGTTTAACTCATCGAAAGTTAGAGTGTCAGTCCTCTTGTACTTAAGGCGGCATTGTGCCTTTTGTATTAAATTCGGATGCAATTTCTGTGTTTCATCGTCAATAAGAAGGTCCAAGGGTTACAGTAAACCTGAAGTCAATCATCGAAATCTAAAACTGCACTCACAGGAGAGGTTCAAATCGTGGAAAGTTAGAGTGTCAGTCCTCTTGTAGTTAAGTTGGCATTGTGCCATTTGTATTAAATTCGGATGCAATTTCTGTGTTTCACCGTCAATAAGAATGTCCAAGGGTTACAGTAAACCTGAAGTGAAGCATCGGAATCTAAAACTGGACCCACGGAAGAGGTTCAAATCATAGAAAATTAGAGTGTCAGTCCTCTTGTACTTAAGTCGGCATTGTGCATTTTGTATTAAATTCGGATGCAATTTCTGTGTTTCATCGTCAATAAGAAGGTCCAAGGGATACAGTAAACCTGAAGTGGAGCATCGGAATCTAAAACTGGACTCACAGGAGAGGTTTAAATCATCGAAAGTTAGAGTGTCAGTCCACTTGTACTTAAGGCGGCATTGTGCCTTTTGTATTAAATTCGGATGCAATTTCTGTGTTTCATCGTCAATAAGAAGGTCCAAGGGTTACAGTAAACCTGAAGTCAAGCATCGAAAACTAAAACTGCACTCACAGGAGAGGTTCAAATCGTGGAAAGTTAGAGTGTCAGTCCTCTTGTACTTAAGTCGGCATTTCCCTTTTGTATTAAATTCGGATGCAATTTCTGTTTTTCACCGTCAATAAGAATGTCCAAGGGTTACAGTTAACCTGAAGTGAAGCATCGGAATCTAAAACTGGACTCACCGGAGAGGTTCAAATCATAGAGATTTAGAATGTCAGTCCTCTTGTACTTAAGTCGGCATTGTGCATTTTGTATTGAATTCGGATGCAATTTCTGTGTTTCATCGTCAATAAGAAGGTCCAAGGGTTACAGTAAACCTGAAGTCAAGCATCGAAATCTAAAACTGCACTCACAGGAGAGGTTCAAATCGTGGAAAGTTAGAGTGTCAGTCCTCTTGTACTTAAGTCGGCATTGTGCCTTTTGTATTAAATTCGGATGCAATTTCTGTGTTTCATCGTCAATAAGAAGGTCCAAGGGATTCAGTAAACCTGAAGTCAAGCATCGAAATCTAAAACTGCACTCACAGGAGATGTTCAAATCGTGGAAAGTTAGAGTGTCAGTCCTCTTGTACTTAAGTCAGCATTGTGCCTTTTGTATTAAATTCTGATGCAATTTCTGTGTTTCATCGTCAATATGAAGGTCCAAGGGTTACAGTAAACCTGAAGTCAAGCATCGAAATCTAAAACTGCACTCACAGGAGAGGTTCAAATCGTAGAATGTTAGAGTGTCAGTCCTCTTGTACTTAAGTCGGCATTGTGCCTTTTGTATTAAATTCGGATGCAATTTCTGTGTTTCATCGTCAATAAGAAGGTCCAAGGGTTACAGTAAACCTGAAGTCAATCATCGAAATCTAAAACTGCACTCACAGGAGAGGTTCAAATCGTGGAAAGTTAGAGTGTCAGTCCTCTTGTACTTAAGTTGGCATTGTGCCATTTGTATTAAATTCGGATGCAATTTCTGTGTTTCACCGTCAATAAGAATGTCCAAGGGTTACAGTAAACCTGAAGTGAAGCATCGGAATCTAAAACTGGACCCACGGAAGAGGTTCAAATCATAGAAAATTAGAGTGTCAGTCCTCTTGTACTTAAGTCGGCATTGTGCCTTTTGTATTAAATTCGGATGCAATTTCTGTGTTTCATCGTCAATAAGAAGGTCCAAGCGATACAGTAAACCTGAAGTGAAGCATCGGAATCTAAAACTGGACTTACAGGTGAGGTTGAAATCATAGAAAGTTAGAGTGTCAGTCCACTTGTACTTAAGTCGGCATTGTGCCTTTTGTATTAAATTTGGATGCAATTTCTGTGTTTCATCGTCAATAAGAAGGTCCAAGGGATACAGTAAACCTGAAGTGAAGCATCGGAATCTAAAACTGGACTCACAGGAGAGGTTCAAATCATCGAAAGTTAGGGTGTCAGTCCTCTTGTACTTAAGTCAGCATTGTGCCTTTTGTATTAAATTCGGATGCAATTTCTGTGTTTCACCGTCAATAAGAATGTCCAAGGTTTACAGTAAACCTGAAGTGAAGCATCGGAATCTAAAACTGGACCCACGGAAGAAGTTCAAATCATAGAAAGTTAGAGTGTCAGTCCTCTTGTACTTAAGTCGGCATTGTGCATTTTGTATTAAATTCGGATGCAATTTCTGTGTTTCATCGTTAATAAGAAGGTCCAAGGGATACAGTAAACCTGAAGTGAAGCATCGGAATCTAAAACTGGACTCACAGGAGAGGTTCAAATCATCGAAAGTTAGGGTGTCAGTCCTCTTGTACTTAAGTCGGCATTGTGCCTTTTGTATTAAATTCGGATGCAATTTCTTTGTTTCATCGGCAACAAGAAGGTCCAAGGGATACAGTAAACCTGAAGTGAAGCATCGGAATCTAAAACTATACTCACAGTAGAGGTTCAAATCATAGAGAGTTAGAGTGTCAGTCCTCTTGTACTTAAGTCGGCATTGTGCATTTTGTATTAAATTCGGATGCAATTTCTGTGATTCATCGTCAATAAGAAGGTCCAAGGGATACAGTAAACCTGAAGTGAAGCATCGGAATCTAAAATTGGACTCACAGGAGAGGTTTAACTCATCGAAAGTTAGAGTGTCAGTCCTCTTGTACTTAAGGCGGCATTGTGCCTTTTGTATTAAATTCGGATGCAATTTCTGTGTTTCATCGTCAATAAGAAGGTCCAAGGGTTACAGTAAACCTGAAGTCAATCATCGAAATCTAAAACTGCACTCACAGGAGAGGTTCAAATCGTGGAAAGTTAGAGTGTCAGTCCTCTTGTAGTTAAGTTGGCATTGTGCCATTTGTATTAAATTCGGATGCAATTTCTGTGTTTCACCGTCAATAAGAATGTCCAAGGGTTACAGTAAACCTGAAGTGAAGCATCGGAATCTAAAACTGGACCCACGGAAGAGGTTCAAATCATAGAAAATTAGAGTGTCAGTCCTCTTGTACTTAAGTCGGCATTGTGCATTTTGTATTAAATTCGGATGCAATTTCTGTGTTTCATCGTCAATAAGAAGGTCCAAGGGATACAGTAAACCTGAAGTGGAGCATCGGAATCTAAAACTGGACTCACAGGAGAGGTTTAAATCATCGAAAGTTAGAGTGTCAGTCCACTTGTACTTAAGGCGGCATTGTGCCTTTTGTATTAAATTCGGATGCAATTTCTGTGTTTCATCGTCAATAAGAAGGTCCAAGGGTTACAGTAAACCTGAAGTCAAGCATCGAAAACTAAAACTGCACTCACAGGAGAGGTTCAAATCGTGGAAAGTTAGAGTGTCAGTCCTCTTGTACTTAAGTCGGCATTTCCCTTTTGTATTAAATTCGGATGCAATTTCTGTTTTTCACCGTCAATAAGAATGTCCAAGGGTTACAGTTAACCTGAAGTGAAGCATCGGAATCTAAAACTGGACTCACCGGAGAGGTTCAAATCATAGAGATTTAGAATGTCAGTCCTCTTGTACTTAAGTCGGCATTGTGCATTTTGTATTGAATTCGGATGCAATTTCTGTGTTTCATCGTCAATAAGAAGGTCCAAGGGTTACAGTAAACCTGAAGTCAAGCATCGAAATCTAAAACTGCACTCACAGGAGAGGTTCAAATCGTGGAAAGCTAGAGTGTCAGTCCTCTTGTACTTAAGTCGGCATTGTGCCTTTTGTATTAAATTCGGATGCAATTTCTGTGTTTCATCGTCAATAAGAAGGTCCAAGGGATACAGTAAACCTGAAGTCAAGCATCGAAATCTAAAACTGCACTCACAGGAGATGTTCAAATCGTGGAAAGTTAGAGTGTCAGTCCTCTTGTACTTAAGTCAGCATTGTGCCTTTTGTATTAAATTCTGATGCAATTTCTGTGTTTCATCGTCAATATGAAGGTCCAAGGGTTACAGTAAACCTGAAGTCAAGCATCGAAATCTAAAACTGCACTCACAGGAGAGGTTCAAATCGTAGAATGTTAGAGTGTCAGTCCTCTTGTACTTAAGTCGGCATTGTGCCTTTTGTATTAAATTCGGATGCAATTTCTGTGTTTCATCGTCAATAAGAAGGTCCAAGGGTTACAGTAAACCTGAAGTCAATCATCGAAATCTAAAACTGCACTCACAGGAGAGGTTCAAATCGTGGAAAGTTAGAGTGTCAGTCCTCTTGTACTTAAGTTGGCATTGTGCCATTTGTATTAAATTCGGATGCAATTTCTGTGTTTCACCGTCAATAAGAATGTCCAAGGGTTACAGTAAACCTGAAGTGAAGCATCGGAATCTAAAACTGGACCCACGGAAGAGTTTCAAATCATAGAAAATTAGAGTGTCAGTCCTCTTGTACTTAAGTCGGCATTGTGCATTATGTATTAAATTCGGATGCAATTTCTGTGTTTCATCGTCAATAAGAATGTCCTAGGGATACAGTAAACCTGAAGTGGAGCATCGGAATCTAAAACTGGACTCACAGGAGAGGTTCAAATCATCGAATGTTAGAATGTCAGTCCACTTGTACTTAAGGCGGCATTGTGCCTTTTGTATTAAATTCGGATGCAATTTCTGTGTTTCATCGTCAATAAGAAGGTCCAAGGGATACAGTAAACCTGAAGTGAAGCATCGGAATCTAAAACTATACTCACAGTAGAGGTTCAAATCATAGAGAGTTAGAGTGTCAGTCCTCTTGTACTTAAGTCGGCATTGTGCATTTTGTATTAAATTCGGATGCAATTTCTGTGTTTCATCGTCAATAAGAAGGTCCAAGGGATACAGTAAACCTGAAGTGAAGCATCGGAATCTAAAATTGGACTCACAGGAGAGGTTCAACTCATCGAAAGTTAGAGTGTCAGTTTTCTTGTACTTAAGGCGGCATTGTGCCTTTTGTATTAAATTCGGATGCAATTTCTGTGTTTCATCGTCAATAAGAAGGTCCAAGGGATACAGTAAACCTGAAGTGAAGCATCGGAATCTAAAACTATACTCACAGTAGAGGTTCAAATCATAGAGAGTTAGAGTGTCAGTCCTCTTGTACTTAAGTCGGCATTGTGCATTTTGTATTAAATTCGGATGCAATTTCTGTGTTTCATCGTCAATAAGAAGGTCCAAGGGTTACAGTAAACCTGAAGTCAAGCATCGAAATCTAAAACTGCACTCACAGGAGAGGTTCAAATCGTGGAAAGTTAGAGTGGCAGTCCTCTTGTCCTTAAGTCGGCATTGTGCCTTTTGTACTAAATTCGGATGCAATTTCTGTTTTTCACCGTCCATAAGAATGTCCAAGGGTTACAGTTAACCTGAAGTGAAGCATCGGAATCTAAAACTGGACTCACGGAAGAGGTTCAAATCATAGAAAATTAGAGTGTCAGTCCTCTTGTACTTAAGGCGGCATTGTGCCTTTTGTATTAAATTTGGATGCAATTTCTGTGTTTTATCGTCAATAAGAAGGTCCAAGGGATACAGTAAACCTGAAGTGAAGCATCGGAATCTAAAACTATACTCACAGTAGAGGTTCAAATCATAGAGAGTTAGAGTGTCAGTCCTCTTGTACTTAAGTCGGCATTGTGCATTTTGTATGAAATTCGGATGCAATTTCTGTGTTTCATCGTCAATAAGAAGGTCCAAGGGTTACAGTAAACCTGAAGTCAAGCATCGAAATCTAAAACTGCACTCACAGGAGAGGTTCAAATCGTGGAAAGTTAGAGTGTCAGTCCTCTTGTACTTAAGTCGGCATTGTGCCTTTTGTATTAAATTCGGATGCAATTACTGTTTTTAACCGTCTATAAGAATGTCCAAGGGTTACAGTTAACCTGAAGTGAAGCATCGGAATCTAAAACTGGACCCACGGAAGAGGTTCAAATCATAGAAAATTAGAGTGTCATTCCTCTTGTACTTAAGTCGGCATTGTGCATTTTGTATTAAATTCGGATGCAATATCTGTGTTTCATCGTTAATAAGAAGGTCCAAGGGATACAGTAAACCTGAAGTGAAGCATCGGAATCTAAAACTGGACTCACAGGAGAGGTTCAAATCATCGAAAGTTAGGGTGTCAGTCCTCTTGTACTTAAGTCGGCATTGTGCCTTTTGTATTAAATTCAGATGCAATTTCTGTGTTTCATCGTCAATAAGAAGGTCCAAGGGACACAGTAAACCTGAAGTGAAGCATCGGAATCTAAAACTGGACTCACAAGAGAGGTTTAAATCATCGAAAGTTAGAGTCTCAGTCCTCTTGTACTTAAGTCGGCATTGTGCCATTTTCATTAAATTCCGATGCAATTTCTGTGTTTCATCGTCTATAACAAGGTCCAAGGGATACAGTAAACGTGAAGTGAAGCATCGGAATCTAAAACTGGACTCACAGGAGAGGTTCCAATCATAGAGAGTTAGAGTGTCAGTCCTCTTGTACTTAAGTCGGCATTGTGCCTTTTGTATTAAATTCGGATGCAATTTCTGTGTTTCATCGTCAATAAGAAGGTCCAAGGGTTACAGTAAACCTGAAGTCAAGCATCGAAATCTAAAACTGCACTCACAGGAGATGTTCAAATCGTAGAAAGTTAGAGTGTCAGTCCTCTTGTACTTAAGTCGCCATTGTGCCTTTTGTATTAAATTCGGATGCAATTTCTGTGTTTCATCGTCAATAAGAAGGTCCAAGGGATACAGTAAACCTGAAGTGAAGCATCGGAATCTAAAACTGGACTCACAGGAGAGGTTTAAATCATCGAAAGTTAGAGTGTCAGTCCTCTTGTACTTAAGGCGGCATTGTGCCTTTTGTATTAAATTCGGATGCAATTTCTGTGTTTCATCGTCAATAAGTAGGTCCAAGGGATACAGTAAACCTGAAGTGAAGCATCGGAATCTAAAACTGTACTCACAGTAGAGGTTCAAATCATAGAGAGTTAGAGTGTCAGTCCTCTTCTACTTAAGTCGGCATTGTGCATTTTGTATTAAATTCGGATGCAATTTCAGTGTTTCATCGTCAATAAGAAGGTCGAAGGGATACAGTAAACCTTAAGTGAAGCATCGGAATCTAAAACTGGACTCACAGGAGAGGTCCAATCATAGAGGGTTAGAGTGTCAGTCCTCTTGTACTTAAGTCGGCATTGTGCCTTTTGTATTAAATTCGGATGCAATTTCTGTGTTTCATCGTCAATACGAAGGTCCAAGGGTTACAGTAAACCTGAACTCAAGCATCGAAATCTAAAACTACACTCACAGAAGAGGTTCAAATCGTAGATTGTTAGAGCGTCAGTCCTCTCGTACTTACGTCGGCATTGTGCCTTTTGTATTAAATTCGGATGCAATTTCTGTGTTTCATCGTCAATAACAAGGTCCAAGGGATACAGTAAACGTGAAGTGAAGCATCGGAATCTAAAACTGGACTCACAGGAGAGGTTCCAATCATAGAGAGTTAGAGTGTCAGTCCTCTTGTACTTAAGTCGGCATTGTGCCTTTTGTATTAAATTCGGATGCAATTTCTGTGTTTCATCGTCAATAAGAAGGTCCAAGGGTTACAGTAAACCTGAAGTCAAGCATCGAAATCTAAAACTGCACTCACAGGAGAGGTTCAAATCGTAGAAATTTAGAGTGTCAGTCCTCTTGTACTTAAGTCGGCATTGTGCCTTTTGTATTAAATTCGGATGCAATTACTGTTTTTAACCGTCTATAAGAATGTCCAAGGGTTACAGTTAACCTGAAGTGAAGCATCGGAATCTAAAACTGGACCCACGGAAGAGGTTCAAATCATAGAAAATTAGAGTGTCATTCCTCTTGTACTTAAGTCGGCATTGTGCATTTTGTATTAAATTCGGATGCAATATCTGTGTTTCATCGTTAATAAGAAGGTCCAAGGGATACAGTAAACCTGAAGTGAAGCATCGGAATCTAAAACTGGACTCACAGGAGAGGTTCAAATCATCGAAAGTTAGGGTGTCAGTCCTCTTGTACTTAAGTCGGCATTGTGCCTTTTGTATTAAATTCAGATGCAATTTCTGTGTTTCATCGTCAATAAGAAGGTCCAAGGGACACAGTAAACCTGAAGTGAAGCATCGGAATCTAAAACTGGACTCACAAGAGAGGTTTAAATCATCGAAAGTTAGAGTCTCAGTCCTCTTGTACTTAAGTCGGCATTGTGCCATTTTCATTAAATTCCGATGCAATTTCTGTGTTTCATCGTCTATAACAAGGTCCAAGGGATACAGTAAACGTGAAGTGAAGCATCGGAATCTAAAACTGGACTCACAGGAGAGGTTCCAATCATAGAGAGTTAGAGTGTCAGTCCTCTTGTACTTAAGTCGGCATTGTGCCTTTTGTATTAAATTCGGATGCAATTTCTGTGTTTCATCGTCAATAAGAAGGTCCAAGGGTTACAGTAAACCTGAAGTCAAGCATCGAAATCTAAAACTGCACTCACAGGAGATGTTCAAATCGTAGAAAGTTAGAGTGTCAGTCCTCTTGTACTTAAGTCGCCATTGTGCCTTTTGTATTAAATTCGGATGCAATTTCTGTGTTTCATCGTCAATAAGAAGGTCCAAGGGATACAGTAAACCTGAAGTGAAGCATCGGAATCTAAAACTGGACTCACAGGAGAGGTTTAAATCATCGAAAGTTAGAGTGTCAGTCCTCTTGTACTTAAGGCGGCATTGTGCCTTTTGTATTAAATTCGGATGCAATTTCTGTGTTTCATCGTCAATAAGTAGGTCCAAGGGATACAGTAAACCTGAAGTGAAGCATCGGAATCTAAAACTGTACTCACAGTAGAGGTTCAAATCATAGAGAGTTAGAGTGTCAGTCCTCTTCTACTTAAGTCGGCATTGTGCATTTTGTATTAAATTCGGATGCAATTTCAGTGTTTCATCGTCAATAAGAAGGTCGAAGGGATACAGTAAACCTTAAGTGAAGCATCGGAATCTAAAACTGGACTCACAGGAGAGGTCCAATCATAGAGGGTTAGAGTGTCAGTCCTCTTGTACTTAAGTCGGCATTGTGCCTTTTGTATTAAATTCGGATGCAATTTCTGTGTTTCATCGTCAATACGAAGGTCCAAGGGTTACAGTAAACCTGAACTCAAGCATCGAAATCTAAAACTACACTCACAGAAGAGGTTCAAATCGTAGATTGTTAGAGCGTCAGTCCTCTCGTACTTACGTCGGCATTGTGCCTTTTGTATTAAATTCGGATGCAATTTCTGTGTTTCATCGTCAATAACAAGGTCCAAGGGATACAGTAAACGTGAAGTGAAGCATCGGAATCTAAAACTGGACTCACAGGAGAGGTTCCAATCATAGAGAGTTAGAGTGTCAGTCCTCTTGTACTTAAGTCGGCATTGTGCCTTTTGTATTAAATTCGGATGCAATTTCTGTGTTTCATCGTCAATAAGAAGGTCCAAGGGTTACAGTAAACCTGAAGTCAAGCATCGAAATCTAAAACTGCACTCACAGGAGAGGTTCAAATCGTAGAAATTTAGAGTGTCAGTCCTCTTGTACTTAAGTCGGCATTGTGCCTTTTGTATTAAATTCGGATGCAATTACTGTTTTTAACCGTCTATAAGAATGTCCAAGGGTTACAGTTAACCTGAAGTGAAGCATCGGAATCTAAAACTGGACCCACGGAAGAGGTTCAAATCATAGAAAATTAGAGTGTCATTCCTCTTGTACTTAAGTCGGCATTGTGCATTTTGTATTAAATTCGGATGCAATATCTGTGTTTCATCGTTAATAAGAAGGTCCAAGGGATACAGTAAACCTGAAGTGAAGCATCGGAATCTAAAACTGGACTCACAGGAGAGGTTCAAATCATCGAAAGTTAGGGTGTCAGTCCTCTTGTACTTAAGTCGGCATTGTGCCTTTTGTATTAAATTCAGATGCAATTTCTGTGTTTCATCGTCAATAAGAAGGTCCAAGGGACACAGTAAACCTGAAGTGAAGCATCGGAATCTAAAACTGGACTCACAAGAGAGGTTTAAATCATCGAAAGTTAGAGTCTCAGTCCTCTTGTACTTAAGTCGGCATTGTGCCATTTTCATTAAATTCCGATGCAATTTCTGTGTTTCATCGTCTATAACAAGGTCCAAGGGATACAGTAAACGTGAAGTGAAGCATCGGAATCTAAAACTGGACTCACAGGAGAGGTTCCAATCATAGAGAGTTAGAGTGTCAGTCCTCTTGTACTTAAGTCGGCATTGTGCCTTTTGTATTAAATTCGGATGCAATTTCTGTGTTTCATCGTCAATAAGAAGGTCCAAGGGTTACAGTAAACCTGAAGTCAAGCATCGAAATCTAAAACTGCACTCACAGGAGATGTTCAAATCGTAGAAAGTTAGAGTGTCAGTCCTCTTGTACTTAAGTCGCCATTGTGCCTTTTGTATTAAATTCGGATGCAATTTCTGTGTTTCATCGTCAATAAGAAGGTCCAAGGGATACAGTAAACCTGAAGTGAAGCATCGGAATCTAAAACTGGACTCACAGGAGAGGTTTAAATCATCGAAAGTTAGAGTGTCAGTCCTCTTGTACTTAAGGCGGCATTGTGCCTTTTGTATTAAATTCGGATGCAATTTCTGTGTTTCATCGTCAATAAGTAGGTCCAAGGGATACAGTAAACCTGAAGTGAA
This sequence comes from Schistocerca americana, assembly GCF_021461395.2. Classification (NCBI taxonomy): domain Eukaryota; kingdom Metazoa; phylum Arthropoda; class Insecta; order Orthoptera; family Acrididae; genus Schistocerca; species Schistocerca americana. Next base: position 6,459,564 of record NC_060128.1, on the reverse strand, counting down.
GCATCGGAATCTAAAACTGTACTCACAGTAGAGGTTCAAATCATAGAGAGTTAGAGTGTCAGTCCTCTTCTACTTAAGTCGGCATTGTGCATTTTGTATTAAATTCGGATGCAATTTCAGTGTTTCATCGTCAATAAGAAGGTCGAAGGGATACAGTAAACCTTAAGTGAAGCATCGGAATCTAAAACTGGACTCACAGGAGAGGTCCAATCATAGAGGGTTAGAGTGTCAGTCCTCTTGTACTTAAGTCGGCATTGTGCCTTTTGTATTAAATTCGGATGCAATTTCTGTGTTTCATCGTCAATACGAAGGTCCAAGGGTTACAGTAAACCTGAACTCAAGCATCGAAATCTAAAACTACACTCACAGAAGAGGTTCAAATCGTAGATTGTTAGAGCGTCAGTCCTCTCGTACTTACGTCGGCATTGTGCCTTTTGTATTAAATTCGGATGCAATTTCTGTGTTTCATCGTCAATAACAAGGTCCAAGGGATACAGTAAACGTGAAGTGAAGCATCGGAATCTAAAACTGGACTCACAGGAGAGGTTCCAATCATAGAGAGTTAGAGTGTCAGTCCTCTTGTACTTAAGTCGGCATTGTGCCTTTTGTATTAAATTCGGATGCAATTTCTGTGTTTCATCGTCAATAAGAAGGTCCAAGGGTTACAGTAAACCTGAAGTCAAGCATCGAAATCTAAAACTGCACTCACAGGAGAGGTTCAAATCGTAGAAATTTAGAGTGTCAGTCCTCTTGTACTTAAGTCGGCATTTTGCCTTTTGTATTAAATTCGGATGCAATTTCTGTGTTTCACCGTCAATAAGAATGTCCAAGGGTTACAGTAAACCTGAAGTGAAGCATCGGAATCTAAAACTGGACCCACGGAAGAGGTTCAAATCATAGAAAGTTAGAGTGTCAGTCCTCTTGTACTTAAGTCGGCATTGTGCATTTTGTATTAAATTCGGATGCAATTTCTGTGTTTCATCGTTAATAGGAAGGTCCAAGGGATACAGTAAACCTGAAGTGAAGCACCGGAATCAAAAACTGGACTCTCAGGAGAGGTTCAAATTATAGAAAATTAGCGTGTCAGTCCTCTTGTACTTAAGTCGGTATTGTGCCTTTTGTATTAAATTTGGATGCAATTTCAGTGTTTCATCGTGAATAAGAAGGTCCAAGGGAGACAGTAAACCTGAAGTGAAGCATCAGAATCTAGAACTGGACTCACAGGAATGGTTCATATCATAGAAAGTTAGAGTGTCAGTCCTCTTGTACTTATGTCGGCGTTGTGCCTTTTGTATTAAATACGGATGCAATTTCTGTGTTTCATCGTCAATAAGAAGGTCCAAGGGATACTGTAAACCTGAAGTGAAGAATCGGAATCTAAAACTGAACTCACAGGAGACGTTCAAATCATAGAAAGTTAGAGTGTCAGTCCTCTTGTATTAAGTCGGCATTGTGCCTTTCGTATTAAATTCGGATGCAATTTCTGTGTTTCATCGTCAATAAGAAGGTCCAAGGGATACAGTAAACCTGAAGTGAAGCATCAGAATCTAAAACTGGCCTCACAGAAGAGGTTCAAATCATAGGAAGTTAGAGTGTCAGTCCTCTTGTACTTAAGTCGGCATTGTGCCTTTTGTATTAAATTCGGATGCAATTTCTTTGTTTCATCGTCAATAAGAAGGTCCAAGGGATACAGTAAACCTGACGTGAAGCATCGGAATCTCAAACTGGACTCACAGGAGAGGCTCAAATCATATGAAGTTAAAGCGTCAGTCCTCTTGTACTTAAGTCGGCATTGTGCCTTTTGTATTAAATTCGGATGCAATTTCTGTGTTTCATCGTCAATAAGAAGGTCCAAGCGATACAGTAAACCTGAAGTGAAGCATCGGAATCTAAAACTGGACTTACAGGTGAGGTTGAAATCATAGAAAGTTAGAGTGTCAGTCCACTTGTACTTAAGTCGGCATTGTGCCTTTTGTATTAAATTTGGATGCAATTTCTGTGTTTCATCGTCAATAAGAAGGTCCAAGGGATACAGTAAACCTGAAGTGAAGCATCGGAATCTAAAACTGGACTCACAGGAGGGGTTCAAATCATCGAAAGTTAGGGTGTCAGTCCTCTTGTACTTAAGTCAGCATTGTGCCTTTTGTATTAAATTCGGATGCAATTTCTGTGTTTCACCGTCAATAAGAATGTCCAAGGTTTACAGTAAACCTGAAGTGAAGCATCGGAATCTAAAACTGGACCCACGGAAGAAGTTCAAATCATAGAAAGTTAGAGTGTCAGTCCTCTTGTACTTAAGTCGGCATTGTGCATTTTGTATTAAATTCGGATGCAATTTCTGTGTTTCATCGTTAATAAGAAGGTCCAAGGGATACAGTAAACCTGAAGTGAAGCATCGGAATCTAAAACTGGACTCACAGGAGAGGTTCAAATCATCGAAAGTTAGGGTGTCAGTCCTCTTGTACTTAAGTCGGCATTGTGCCTTTTGTATTAAATTCGGATGCAATTTCTTTGTTTCATCGGCAATAAGAAGGTCCAAGGGAAACAGTAAACCTGAAGTGAAGCATCGGAATCTCAAACTGGACTCACAGGAGAGGTTCAAATCATATAAAGTTAGAGTGTCAGTCCTCTTGTACTTAAGTCGGCATTGTGCCTTTTGTATTAAATTCGGATGCAATTTCTGTGTTTCATCGTCAATAAGAAGGTCCAAGGTATACAGTAAACCTGAAGTGAAGCATCGGAATCTAAAACTGGACTCACAGGAGAGGTTCCAATCAAAGAAACTTAGTGTGTCAGTCCTCTTGTACTTAAGTCGGCATTGTGCATTTTGTATTAAATTCGGATGCAATTTCTGTGTTTCATCGTCAATATGAAGGTCCAAGTGTTACAGTAAACCTGAAGTCAAATATCGAAATCAAAAACAGCACTCACAGGAGAAGTTCAAATCGTAGAATGTTGGAGTGTCAGTCCTCCTGTACTTAAGTCGGCATTGTGCCTTTTGTATTAAATTCGGATGCAATTTCTGTGTTTCATCGTCAATAAGAAGGTCCAAGCGATACAGTAAACCTGAAGTGAAGCATCGGAATCTAAAACTGGACTTACAGGTGAGGTTGAAATCATAGAAAGTTAGAGTGTCAGTCCACTTGTACTTAAGTCGGCATTGTGCCTTTTGTATTAAATTTGGATGCAATTTCTGTGTTTCATCGTCAATAAGAAGGTCCAAGGGATACAGTAAACCTGAAGTGAAGCATCGGAATCTAAAACTGGACTCACAGGAGAGGTTCAAATCATCGAAAGTTAGGGTGTCAGTCCTCTTGTACTTAAGTCAGCATTGTGCCTTTTGTATTAAATTCGGATGCAATTTCTGTGTTTCACCGTCAATAAGAATGTCCAAGGTTTACAGTAAACCTGAAGTGAAGCATCGGAATCTAAAACTGGACCCACGGAAGAAGTTCAAATCATAGAAAGTTAGAGTGTCAGTCCTCTTGTACTTAAGTCGGCATTGTGCATTTTGTATTAAATTCGGATGCAATTTCTGTGTTTCATCGTTAATAAGAAGGTCCAAGGGATACAGTAAACCTGAAGTGAAGCATCGGAATCTAAAACTGGACTCACAGGAGAGGTTCAAATCATCGAAAGTTAGGGTGTCAGTCCTCTTGTACTTAAGTCGGCATTGTGCCTTTTGTATTAAATTCGGATGCAATTTCTTTGTTTCATCGGCAATAAGAAGGTCCAAGGGAAACAGTAAACCTGAAGTGAAGCATCGAAATCTCAAACTGGACTCACAGGAGAGGTTCAAATCATATAAAGTTAGAGTGTCAGTCCTCTTGTACTTAAGTCGGCATTGTGCCTTTTGTATTAAATTCGGATGCAATTTCTGTGTTTCATCGTCAATAAGAAGGTCCAAGGTATACAGTAAACCTGAAGTGAAGCATCGGAATCTAAAACTGGACTCACAGGAGAGGTTCCAATCAAAGAAACTTAGTGTGTCAGTCCTCTTGTACTTAAGTCGGCATTGTGCATTTTGTATTAAATTCGGATGCAATTTCTGTGTTTCATCGTCAATATGAAGGTCCAAGTGTTACAGTAAACCTGAAGTCAAATATCGAAATCAAAAACAGCACTCACAGGAGAAGTTCAAATCGTAGAATGTTGGAGTGTCAGTCCTCCTGTACTTAAGTCAGCATTGTGCCTTTTGTATTAAATTCGGATGCAATTTCTGTGTTTCATCGTCAATAAGAAGGTCCAAGGGTTACAGTAAACCTGAAGTCAAGCATCGAAATCTAAAACTGCACTCACAGGAGAGGTTCAAATCGTAGAAAGTTAGTGTGTTAGTCCTCTTGTACTTAAGTCGGCATTGTGCCTTTTGTATTAAATTCGAATGCAATTTCTGTGTTTCACCGTCAATAAGAATGTCCAAGGGTTACAGTAAACCTGAAGTGAAGCATCGGTATCTAAAACTGGACCCACGGAAGAGGTTCAAATAATAGAAAGTTAGAGTGTCAGTCCTCTTGTACTTAAGTCGGCATTGTGCATTTTGTATTAAATTCGGATGCAAGTTCTGTGTTTCATCGTTAATAAGAAGGTCCAAGGGATACAGTAAACCTGAAGTGAAGCATCGGAATCAAAAACTGGACTCTCAGGAGAGGTTCAAATCATAGAAAGTTAGAGTGTCAGTCCTCTTGTACTTATGTCGGCATTGTGCCTTTCGTATTAAATACGGATGCAATTTCTGTGTTTCATCGTCAATAAGAAGGTCCAAGGGAGACAGTAAACCTGAAGTCAAGAATCGAAATCTAAAACTGCACTCGCAGGAGAGGTTCAAATCGTAGGAAGTTAGAGTGTTAGTCCTCTTGTACTTAAGTCGGCATTGTGCCTTTTGTATTAAATTAGAATGCAATTTCTGTGTTTCACCGTCAATAAGAATGTCCAAGGGTTACAGTAAACCTGAAGTGAAGCATCGGAATCTAAAACTGGACTCACAGGAGAGGTTTAAATCATCGAAAGTTAGAGTGTCAGTCCTCTTGTACTTAAGGCGGCATTGTGCCTTTTGTATTAAATTCGGATGCAATTTCTGTGTTTCATCGTCAATAAGGAGGTCCAAGAGATACAGTAAACCTGAAGTGAAGCATCGGAATCTAAAACGGTACTCACAGTAGAGGTTCAAATCATAGAGAGTTAGAGTGTCAGTCCTCTTGTACTTAAGTCGGCATTGTGCCTTTTGTATTAAATTCGGATGCAATTTCTGTGTTTCATCGTCAATAAGAAGGTCCAAGCGATACAGTAAACCTGAAGTGAAGCATCGGAATCTAAAACTGGACTTACAGGTGAGGTTGAAATCATAGAAAGTTAGAGTGTCAGTCCACTTGTACTTAAGTCGGCATTGTGCCTTTTGTATTAAATTTGGATGCAATTTCTGTGTTTCATCGTCAATAAGAAGGTCCAAGGGATACAGTAAACCTGAAGTGAAGCATCGGAATCTAAAACTGGACTCACAGGAGAGGTTCAAATCATCGAAAGTTAGGGTGTCAGTCCTCTTGTACTTAAGTCGGCATTGTGCTTTTTGTATTAAATTCGGATGCAATTTCTGTGTTTCACCGTCAATAAGAATGTCCAAGGTTTAAAGTAAACCTGAAGTGAAGCATCGGAATCTAAAACTGGACCCACGGAAGAAGTTCAAATCATAGAAAGTTAGAGTGTCAGACCTCTTGTACTTAAGTCGGCATTGTGCATTTTGTATTAAATTCGGATGCAATTTCTGTGTTTCATCGTTAATGAGAAGGTCCAAGGGATACAGTAAACCTGAAGTGAAGCATCGGAATCTAAAACTGGACTCACAGGAGAGGTTCAAATCATCGAAAGTTAGGGTGTCAGTCCTCTTGTACTTAAGTCGGCATTGTGCCTTTTGTATTAAATTCGGATGCAATTTCTTTGTTTCATCGGCAATAAGAAGGTCCAAGGGATACAGTAAACCTGAAGTGAAGCATCGGAATCTCAAACTGGACTCACAGGAGAGGTTCAAATCATATAAAGTTAGAGTGTCAGTCCTCTTGTACTTAAGTCGGCATTGTGCCTTTCGTATTAATTTCGAATGCAATTTCTGTGTTTCATCGTCAATAAGAAGGTCCAAGGTATACAGTAAACCTGAAGTGAAGCATCGGAATCTAAAACTGGACTCACAGGAGAGGTTCCAATCAAAGAAATTTAGTGTGTCAGTCCTCTTGTACTTAAGTCGGCATTGTGCATTTTGTATTAAATTCGGATGCAATTTCTGTGTTTCATCGTCAATATGAAGGTCCAAGTGTTACAGTAAACCTGAAGTCAAGCATCGAAATCTAAAACAGCACTCACAGGAGAAGTTCAAATCGTAGAATGTTAGAGTGTCAGTCCTCCTGTACTTAAGTCAGCATTGTGCCTTTTGTATTAAATTCGGATGCAATTTCTGTGTTTCATCGTCAATAAGAAGGTCCAAGGGTTACAGTAAACCTGAAGTCAAGCATCGAAATCTAAAACTGCACTCACAGGAGAGGTTCAAATCGTAGAAAGTTAGTGTGTTAGTCCTCTTGTACTTAAGTCGGCATTGTGCCTTTTGTATTAAATTTGAATGCAATTTCTGTGTTTCACCGTCAATAAGAATGTCCAAGGGTTACAGTAAACCTGAAGTGAAGCATCGGTATCTAAAACTGGACCCACGGAAGAGGTTCAAATAATAGAAAGTTAGAGTGTCAGTCCTCTTGTACTTAAGTCGGCATTGTGCATTTTGTATTAAATTCGGATGCAATTTCTGTGTTTCATCGTTAATAAGAAGGTCCAAGGGATACAGTAAACCTGAAGTGAAGCATCGGAATCAAAAACTGGACTCTCAGGAGAGGTTCAAATCATAGAAAGTTAGAGTGTCAGTCCTCTTGTACTTATGTCGGCATTGTGCCTTTCGTATTAAATACGGATGCAATTTCTGTGTTTCATCGTCAATAAGAAGGTCCAAGGGAGACAGTAAACCTGAAGTCAAGAATCGAAATCTAAAACTGCACTCGCAGGAGAGGTTCAAATCGTAGAAAGTTAGAGTGTTAGTCCTCTTGTACTTAAGTCGGCATTGTGCCTTTTGTATTAAATTAGAATGCAATTTCTGTGTTTCACCGTCAATAAGAATGTCCAAGGGTTACAGTAAACCTGAAGTGAAGCATCGGTATCTAAAACTGGACCCACGGAAGAGATTCAAATAATAGAAAGTTAGAGTGTCAGTCCTCTTGTACTTAAGTCGGCATTGTGCCTTTTGTATTAAATTTGGATGCAATTTCAGTGTTTCATTGTCAATATGAAGGTCCAAGGGATACAGTAAACCTGAAGTGAAGCATCAGAATCTAGAACTGGACTCACAGGAGAGGTTCAAATCGTAGAAAGTTAGAGTGTTAGTCCTCTTGTACTTAAGTCGGCATTGTGCCTTTTGTATTTTATTCGGATGCAATTTCTGTGTTTCATCGTGAATAAGAACTTCCAAGGGATACAGTAAACCTGAAATGAAGCATCGGAATCTAAAACTTGACTCACAGGAGAGATTCAAACCATAGAAAGTTAGAGTGTCATTCCTCTTGTACTTAAGTCGGCATTGTGCCTTTCGTATTAAATACGGATGCAATTTCTGTGTTTCATCGTCAATAAGAAGGTCCAAGGGATACAGTTAACTTGAAGTGAAGCATCGGAGTCTAAAAGTGGACTCACAGGAGAGGTTCAAATCATAAAAAGTTAAGTCGGCATTGTGCCTTTTGTATTAAATTCGGATGCAATTTCTGTGTTTCATCGTCAATAAGAAGGTCCAAGGGATACATTAAACCTGAGGTGAAGAATCAGAATCTAAAACTGTACTCACAGTAGAGGTTGAAATCATAGAGAGTTAGAGTGTCAGTCCTCTTGTACTTAAGTCGGCATTGTGCATTTTGTATTAAATTCGGATGCAATTTCTGTGTTCCATCGTCAATAAGAAGGTCCAAGGGATACAGTAAACCTTAAGTGAAGCATAGGAATCTAAAACTTGACTCACAGGAGAGGGTCCAATCATAGAGGGTTAGAGTGTCAGTCTTCTTGTACTTAAGTTGGCATTGTGCCTTTTGTATTAAATTCGGATTCAATTTCTGTGTTTCATCGTCAATATGAAGGTCCAAGGGTTACAGTAAACCTGAAGTCAAGCATCGAAATCTAAAACTGCACTCACAGGAGAGGTTCAAATCGTAGAATGTTAGAGTGTCAGTCCCCTTGTACTTAAGTCGGCATTGTGCCTTTTGTATTAAATTCGGATGCAATTTCTGTGTTACATCGTCAATAACAAGGTCCAAGGGATAGAGTAAACGTGAAGTGAAGCATCGGAATCTAAAACTGGACTCACAGGAGAGGTTCCAATCATAGAGCGTTAGAGTGTCAGTCCTCTTGTACTTAAGTCGGCATTGTGCATTTTGTATTAAATACGGATGCAATTTCTGTGTTTCATCGTCAATAAGAAGGTCCAAGGGATACAGTAAACCTGAAGTGAAGCATCGGAATCTAAAACTGTACTCACACTAGAGGTTCAAATCATATAGATTTAGAGTGTCAGTCCTCTTGTACTTAAGTCGGCATTGTGCATTTTGTATTAAATTCGGATGCAATTTCTGTGTTTCATCGTCAATAAGAAGGTCCAAGGGATACAGTAAACCTTAAGTGAAGCATCGGAATCTAAAACTGGACTCACAGGAGAGATCCCAATCATAGAGAGTTAGAGTGTCAGTCCTCTTGTACTTACGTCGGCATTGTGCCTTTTGTATTAAATTCGGATGCAATTTCTGTGTTTCATCGTCAATAAGAGGGTCCAAGGGTTACAGTAAACCTGAAGTCAAGTATCGAAATCTAAAACTGCACTCACAGGAGAGGTTCAAATCGTAGAAAGTTAGAGTGTCAGTACTCTTGTACTTAAGTCGGCATTGTGCCTTTTGTATTAAATTCGGATGCAATTTCTGTGTTTCACCGTCAATAAGAATGTCCAAGGGTTACAGTAAACCTGAATTGGAGCATCGGAATCTAAAACTGGACCCATGGAAGAGGTTCAAATCGTAGAAAGTTAGAGTGTCAGTCCTCTTGTACTTAAGTCGGCATTGTGCATTTTGTATTAAATTCGGATGCAATTTCTGTGTTTCATCGTTAATAAGAAGGTCCAAGGGATAGAGTACACCTGAAGTGAGGCATCGGAATCAAAACCTGGACTCTCAGGAGATGTTCAAATCATAGAAAATTAGAGTGTCAGTCCTCTTGTACTTAAGTCGGCATTGTGCCTTTTGTATTAAATATGGATGCAATTTCAGTGTTTCATCGTCAATAAGAAGGTCCAAGGAATACAGTAAACCTGAAGTGAAGCATCAGAATCTAGAACTGGACTCACAGGTATGGTTCAAATAATAGAATGTTAGAGTGTCAATCCTCTTGTACTTATGTAGGCGTTGTGCCTTTTGTATTAAATACGGATGCAATTTCTGTGTTTCATCGTCAATAAGAAGGTCCAAGGGATACAGTAAACCTGAAGGGAAGAATCGGAATCTAAAAATGAACTCACAGGAGAGGTTCAAATCATAGAAAGTTAGAGTGTCAGTCCTCTTGTACTTAAGTCGGCATTGTGCCTTTCGTATTAAATTCGGATGCAATTTCTGTGTTTCTTCGTTAATAAGAAGGTCCAAGCGATACAGTAAACCTGAAGTAAAGCATCGGAATCTAAAACTGGACTTACAGGAGAGGTTGAAATCACAGAAAGTTAGAGTGTCAGTTCACTTGTACTTAAGTCGGCATTGTGCCTTTTGTATTAAATTTGGATGCAATTTCTGTGTTTCATCGTCAATAAGAAGGTCCAAGGGATACAGTAAACCTGAAATGAAGCATCGGAATCTAAAACTGGACTCACAGGAGAGGTTCAAATCATCGAAAGTTAGGGTGTCAGTCCTCTTGTACTTAAGTCGGCATTGTGCCTTTTGTACTAAATTCGGATGCAATTTCTGTGTTTCATCGTCCATAAGAAGGTCCAAGGGATATAGTAAACCTGAAGTGAAACATCGGAATCTAAAACTGGACACACAGGAGAGGTTTAAATCATCGAAAGTTAGAGTGTCAGTCCTCTTGTACTTAAGTCGGCATTGTGCCATTTTCATTAAATTCGGATGCCATTTCTGTGTTTCATCGTCAATAAGAAGGTCTAAGGGATACAGTAAACCTGAAGTGAAGCATCGGAATCTAAAACTGGACTCACAGGAGAGGTTTAAATCATCGAAAGTCAGAGTGACAGTCCTCTTGTACTTAAGTTGGCATTGTGCCATTTTCATTAAATTCGGATGCCATTTCTGTGTTTCATCGTCAATAAGAAGGTCTAAGGGATACAGTAAACCTGAAGTGAAGCATCGGAATCTAAAACTGGACTCACAGGAGAGGTTCAAATCCTAGAGAGTTAGAGTGTCAGTCCACATGTTCGTAAGTCAGCATTCTGCCTTTTGTATTAAATTCGGATGCAATTTCTGTATTTCGTCGTCAATAAGAAGGTCCAAGGGATACAGTAAACCTGAAGTGAAGCATCGGAATCTAAAACTGGACTCACAGGAGAGGTTCAAATAATCGAAATTAAGAGTGTCAGCCCTCTCGTACTTAAGTCGGCATTGTGCCTTTTGTATTAAATTCGGATGCAATTTCTGTGTTTCATCGTCAATAACAAGGTCCAAGGGATACAGTAAACGTGAAGTGAAGCATCGGAATCTAAAACTGGACTCACAGGAGAGGTTCCAATCTAAGAGAGTTAGAGTGTCAGTCCTCTTGTACTTAAGTCGGCATTGTACCTTTTGTATTAAATTCAGATGCAATTTCTGTGTTTCATCGTCAATAAGAAGGTCCAAGGGTTACAGTAAACCTGAAGTCAAGCATCGAAATCTAAAACTGCACTCACAGGAGAGGTTCAAATCGTAGAATTTAGAGTGTCAGTCCTCTTGTACTTAAGTCGGCATTGTGCCTTTTGTATTAAATTCGGATGCAATTTCTGTGTTTCATCGTTAATAAGAAGGTCCAAGAGATACAGTAAACCTGAAGTGAAGAATCGGAATCTAAAACTGAACTCACAGGAGAGGTTCAAATCATAGAAAGTTAGAGTGTCAGTCCTCTTGTACTTAAGTCGGCATTGTGCCTTTCGTATTAAATTCGGATGCAATTTCTGTGTTTCATCGTCAATAAGAAGGTGCAAGGGATATAGTAAACCTGAAGTGAAGCATCAGAATCTAAAACTGGACTCACAGAAGAGGTTCAAATCATAGAAAGTTAGAGTGTCAGTCCTCTTGTACTTAAGTCGGCATTGTGCATTTTGTATTAAATTCGGATGCAATTTCTTTGTTTCATCGTCAATAAGAAGATCCATGGGATACAGTAAACCTGAAGTGAAGCATCGGAATCTCAAACTGGACTCACAGGAGAGGTTCAAATCATATGAAGTTAGAGTGTCACTCCTCTTGTACTTAAGTCGGCATTGTGCCTTTTGTATTAAATTCGGATGCAATATCTGTGTTTCATCGTCAATAAGAAGGTCCAAGCGATACCGTGAACCTGAAGTGATGCATCGGAATCTAAAACTGGACTTACAGGAGAGGTTGAAATCATAGAAAGTTAGAGTGTCAGTCCACTTGTACTTAAGTCGGCATTGTGCCTTTTGTATTAAATTTGGATGCAATTTCTGTGTTTCATCGTCAATAAGAAGGTCCAAGGAATACAGTAAACCTGAAGTGAAGCATCGGAATCTAAAACTGGACTCACAGGAGAGGTTCAAATCATCGAAGGTTAATGTGTCAGTCCTCTTGTACTTAAGTCGGCATTGTGCCTTTTGTATTAAATTCGGATGCAATTTCTGTGTTTTATCGTCAATAAGAAGGTCCAAGGGATATGGTAAACCTGAAGTGAAGCATCGGAATCTAAAACTGGAATCACAGGAGAGGTTTAAATCATCGAAAGTTAGAGTGTCAGTCCTCTTGTACTTAAGTCGGCATTGTGCCATTTTCATTAAATTCGTATGCAATTTCTGTGTTTCATCGTCAATAAGAAGGTCTAAGGGATACAGTAAACCTGAAGTGAAGCATCGGAATCTAAAACTGGACTCACAGGAGAGGTTCAAATCATAGAGAGTTAGAGTGTCAGTCCACTTGTACGTAAGTCTGCATTCTGCCTTTTGTATTAAATTCGGATGCAATTGCTGTGTTTCATCATCAAGAAGAAGGTCCAAGGGATACAGTAAATCTGAAGTGAAGCATCGGAATCTAAAACTGGACTCACAGGAGTGGTTCAAATCATCGAAAGTTAGAGTGTCAGTCCACATGTACTTAAGTCGGTATTGTGCCTTTTGTATTAAATTTGGATGCAATTTCTGTGTTTCATCGTCAATAAGAAGGTCCAAGGGATACAGCAAACCTGAAGTGAAGCATCGGAATCTAAAACTGGACTCACAGGAGAAGTTCAAATCATAGAAAGTTAGAGTGTCAGTCCTCTTGTACTTAAGTCGGCATTGTGCCTTTTGTATTTTATTTGGATGCAATTTCTGTGTTTCATCGTGAATAAGAACGTCCAAGGGATACAGTAAACCTGAAGTGAAGCATCGGAATCTAAAACTGGACTCACAGGAGAGATCCAAACCATAGAAAGTTAGGGTGTCATTCCTCTTGTACTTAAGTCGGCATTGTGCCTTTCGTATTAAATTCGGATGCAATTTCTGTGTTTCATCGTCAATAAGAAGGTCCAAGGGATACAGTAAACCTGAAGTGAAGCATCGGAATCTAAAAGTGGACTCACAGGAGAGGTTCAAATCATAAAAAGTTAAGTCGGCATTGTGCCTTCTGTATTAAATTCGGATGCAATTTCTGTGTTTCATCGTCAGTAAGAAGGTCCAAGGGATACAGTAAACCTGAAGTGAAACATCAGAATCTAAAACTGGACTCACAGGGGAGGTTCAAATCATAGAAAGTTAGAGTGTCAGTCCTCTTGAACTTAAGTCGGCATTGTGCATTTTGTATTACATTAGGATGCAATTTCTGTGTTTCATCGTCAATATGAAGGTCCAAGGGTTACAGTAAACCTGAAGTCAAGCATCGAAATCTAAAACAGCACTCACAGGAGAGGTTCAAATCGTAGAATGTTAGAGTGTCAGTCCTCTTGTACTTAAGTCGCATTGTGCCTTTTGTATTAAATTCGGATGCTATTTCTGTGTTTCATCGTCAATAACAAGGTCCCAGGCATACAGTAAACCTGAAGTGAAGCATCGGAATCAAAAACTGGACTCACAGGAGATTTTCCAATCATAGAGAGTTAGAGTGTCAGTCCTCTTGTACTTAACTCGGCATTGTGCCTTTTGTATTAAATTCGGATGCAATTTCTGTGTTTCATCGTCAATAAGAAGGTCCAAGGGTTACAGTAAACCTGAAGTCAAGCATCGAAATCTAAAACTGCACTCACAGGAGAGGTTCAAATCGTAGAAAGTTAGAGTGTCAGTCCTCTTGTTCTTAAGTCGGCATTGTGCCTTTTGTATTAAATTCGGATGCAATTTCTGTGTTTCACCGTCAATAAGAATGTCCAAGGGTTACAGTAAACCTGTAGTGAAGCATCGGAATCTAAATCTGGACCCACGGAAGAGGTTCAAATCATAGAAAGTTAGAGTGTCAGTCCTCTTGTACTTAAGTCGGCATTGTGCATTTTGTATTAAATTCGGATGCAATTTCTGTGTTTCATCATTAATAAGAAGGTCCAAGGGATACAGTAAACCTGAAGTGAAGCATCGGAATCAAAAACTGGACTCTCAGGAGAGGTTCAAATCATAGAAAATTAGAGTGTCAGTCCTCATGTACTTAAGTCGGAATTGTGCTTTTTGTCTTAAATTTGGATGCGATTTCAGTGTTTCATCGTCAATAGGAAGGTCCAAGGGATACAGTAAACCTGAAGTGAAGCATCAGAATCTAGAACTGGACTCACAGGACTGGTTCAAATCATAGAAAGTTAGAGTGTCAGTCGTCTTGTACATATGTCGGCGTTGTGCCTTTTGTATTAAATACGGATGCAATTTCTGTGTTTCATCGTCAATAAGAAGGTCCAAGGGATACAGTAAACCTGAAGTGAAGAATCGGAATCTAAAACTGAACTCACAGGAGAGGTTCAAATCATAGAAAGTTAGAGTGTCAGTCCATTTGTACTTAAGTCGGCATTGTGCATTTTGTATTTTATTCGGATGCAATTTCTGTGTTTCATCGTGAATAAGAACGTCCAAGGGATACAGTAAACCTGAAGTGAAGCATCGTAATCTAAAACTGGACTCACAGGAGAGATTCATACCATAGAAAGTTAGTGTGTCATTCCTCTTGTACTTAAGTCGGCATTGTGCATTTCGTATTAAATTCGGATGCAATTTCTGTGTTTCATCGTCAATAAGAAGGTCCAAGGGATACAGTAAACCTGAAGTGAAGCATCAGAATCTAAAACTGGACTCACAGAAGAGGTTCAAATCATATAAAGTTAGAGTGTCAGTCCTCTTGTACTTAAGTCGATATTGTGCCTTTTGTATTAAATTCGGATGCAATTACTTTGTTTCATCGTCAATAAGAAGGTCCAAGGGAGACAGTAAACCTGAAGTGAAGGATCGGAATCTCAAACTGGACTCACAGGAGAGGTTCAAATCATATAAAGTTAGAGTGTCAGTCCTCTTGTACTTAAGTCGGCATTGTGCTTTTGTATTAAATTCGGATGCAATTTCTGTGTTTCATCGTCAATAAGAAGGTCCAAGCGATACAGTAAACCTGAAGTGAAGAATCGGAATCTAAAACTGGACTTACAGGAGAGGTTGAAATCATAGAAAGTTAGAGTGTCAGTCCACTTGTACTTAAGTCGGCATTGTGGCTTTTGTATTAAATTTGGATGCAATTTCTGTGTTTCATCGTCAATAAGAAGGTCCAAGGGATACAGTAAACCTGAAATGAAGCATCGGAATCTAAAACTGGACCCACAGGAGAGGTTCAAATCATCGAATGTTAGGGTTTCAGTCCTCTTGTACTTATGTCGGCATTGTGCCTTTTGTATTAAATTCGGATGCAATTTCTGTGTTTCATCGTCAATAAGAAGGTCCAAGGGATACAGTAAACCTGAAGTGAAGCATTGGAATCTAAAACTGGACTCACTGGAGAGGTTTAAATCATCGAAAGTTAGAGTGTCAGTCCTCTTGTACTTAAGTCGGCATTGTGCCATTTCCATTAAATTCGGATGCAATTTCTGTGTTTCATCGTCTATAAGAAGGTCTAAGGGATACAGTAAACCTGAAGTGAAGCATCGGAATCTAAAACTGGACTCACAGGAGAGGTTTAAATCATCGAAAGTTAGAATGTCAGTCCTCTTGTACTAAAGTCGGCATTGTGCCATTTTACATTAAATTCGGATGCAATTTCTGTGTTTCATCGTCAATAAGAAGGTCTAAGGGATACAGTAAACCTGAAGTGAAGCATCGGAATCTAAAACTGGACTCACAGGAGAGGTTGAAATCATAGAGAGCTAGAGTGTCACTCCACTTGTACGTAAGTCAGCATTCTGCCTTTTGTATTAAATTCGGATGCAATTGCTGTGTTTCGTCATCAATAAGAAGGTCCAAGGGATACAGTAAACCTGAAGTGAAGCAGCGGAATCAAAAACATGACTCACAGGAGAGGTTCAAACCATAGAGAGTTACAGTGTCAGTCCTCTTGTACTTAAGTCGGTATTCTGCCTTTTGTATTAAATTCGGATGAAATTTCTGTGTTTCATCGTCAATAAGAAGGTCCAAGGGATACAGTGAACCTAAAGTGAAGCATCGGAAGATAAAACTGGACTCACAGGAGAGGTTCAAATCGTAGAGAGTTAGAGTGTCAGTCCTTTTGTATTAAATTCGGATGCAATTTCTGTGTTTCATCGTCAATAAGAAGGTCCAAGGGATACAGTAAAGCTGAAGTGAAGCATCGGAATCTCAAAGTGGACTCACAGGAGAGGTTCAAATCATATAAAGTTAAGTCGGCATTGTGCCTTTTGTATTAAATTCGGATGCAATTTCTGTGTTTCATCGTCAATAAGAATGTCCAAGGGATATAGTAAACCTGAATTGATGCAACAGAATCTAAAACTGGACTCACAGGGGAGGTTCAAATCATAGAAAGTTAGAGTGTGAGTCCTCTTGTACTTAAGTCGGCATTGAGCATTTTGTATTAAATTCGGATGCAATTTCTGTGTTTCATCGTCAATAAGAATGTCCAAGGGATACAGTAAACCTGAAGTGAAGCATCGGAATCTAAAACTGTACTCACAGTAGAGGTTCAAATCATAGAGAGTTAGAGTGTCAGTCCTCTTGTACTTAAGTCGACATTGTGCCTTTTGTATTAAATTCGGATGCAATTTCTTTGTTTCATCGTCAATAAGAAGGTCCAAGGGAGACAGTAAACCTGAAGTGAAGCATCGGAATCTCAAACTGGACACACAGGAGAGGTTCAAATCATATAAAGTTAGAGTGTCAGTCCTCTTGTACTTAAGTCGGCATTGTGCCTTTTGTATTAAATTCGGATGCAATTTCTGTGGTTCATCGTCAATAAGAAGGTCTAAGCGATAGAGTAAACCTGAAGTGAAGCATCGGAATCTAAAACTGGACTTACAGGAGAGGTTGAAATCATAGAAAGTTAGAGTGTCAGTCCACTTGTACTTAAGTCGGCATTGTGCCTTTTGTATTAAATTTGGATGCAATTTCTGTGTTTCATCGTCAATAAGAAGGTCCAAGGGATACAGTAAACCTGAAGTGAAGCATCGGAATCTAAAACTGGACCCACAGGAGAGGTTCAATCATCAAAAGTTAGGGTGTCAGTCCTCTTGTACTTATGTCGGCATTGTGCCTTTTGTATTAAATTCGGATGCAATTTCTGTGTTTCATCGTCAATAAGAAGGTCCAAGGGATACAGTAAACCTGAAGTGAAGCATCGGAATCTAAAACTGGACTCACAGGAGAGGTTTAAATCATCGAAAGTTAGAGTGTCAGTCCTCTTGTACTTAAGTCGGCATTGTGCCATTTTCATTTAATTCGGATGCAATTTCTGTGTTTCATCGTCTATAAGAAGGTCTAAGGGATACAGTAAACCTGAAGTGAAGCATCGGAAACTAAAACTGGACTCACAGGAGAGGTTTAAATCATAGAGAGTTAGAGTGTCAGTCCACTTGTACGTAAGTCAGCATTCTGCCTTTTGTATTAAATTCGAATGCAATTGCTGTGTTTCATCTTCAATAAGAAGGTCCAAGGGATACAGTAAATCTGAAGTGAAGCATCGGAATCTAAAACTGGACTCACAGGAGTGGTTCAAATCATCGAAAGTTAGAGTGTCAGTCCTCTTGTACTTAAGTCGGTATTGTGCCTTTTGTATTACATTCGGATGCAATTTCTGTGTTTCATCGTCAATATGAAGGTCCAAGGTTTACAGTAAACCTGAAGTCAAGCATCGAAATCTAAAACTGCACTGACACGAGAGGTTCAAATCGTACAATGTTAGAGTGTCAGTCCTCTTGTACTTAAGTCTGCATTGTGCCTTTGGTATTAAATTCGGATGCAATTTCTGTGTTTCATCGTCAATAACAAAGTCCAAGGGATACAGTAAACGTGAAGTGAAGCATCGGAATCTAAAACTGGGCTCACAGGACAGGTTCCAATAATAGAGAGTTACAGTGTCAGTCCTCTTGTACTTAAGTCGGCATTATGCCTTTTGTATTAAATTCGGATGCAATTTCTGTGTTTCATCGTCAATAAGAAGGTCCAAGTGTTACAGTAAACCTGAAGTCAAGCATCGAAATCTAAAACTGCACTCACAGGAGAGGTTCAAATCGTAGAAAGTTAGAGTGTCAGTCCTCTTGTACTTAAGTTGGCATTGTGCCTTTTGTATTAAATTCGGATGCAATTTCTGTGTTTCACCGTCAATAAGAATGTCCAAGGGTTACAGTAAACCTGTAGTGAAGCATCAGAATCTAAAACTGGACCCACGGAAGAGGTTCAAATCATAGAAAGTTAGAGTGTCAGTCCTCTTGTACTTAAGTCGGCATTGTGCATTTTGTATTAAATTCGGATGCTATTTCTGTGTTTCATCGTTAATAAGAAGGTCCAAGGGATACAGTAAACCTGAAGTGAAGCATCAGAATCTAGAACTGGATTCACAGGAATGGTTCAAATCATAGAAAGTTAGAGTGTCAGTCCTCTTATACTTATGTCGGCGTTGTGCCTTTTGTATTAAATACGGATGCAATTTCTGTGTTTCATCGTCAATAAGAAGGTCCAAGGGATACAGTAAAGCTGAAGTGAAGCATCGGAATCTCAAAGTGGACTCACAGGAGAGGTTCAAATCATATAAAGTTAAGTCGGCATTGTGCCTTTTGTATTAAATTCGGATGCAATTTCTGTGTTTCATCGTCAATAAGAATGTCCAAGGGATACAGTAAACCTGAATTGAAGCAACAGAATCTAAAACTGGACTCACAGGGGAGGTTCAAATCATAGAAAGTTAGAGTGTCAGTCCTCTTGTACTTAAGTCGGCATTGAGCATTTTGTATTAAATTCGGATGCAATTTCTGTGTTTCATCGTCAATAAGAAGGTCCAAGGGATACAGTAAACCTGAAGTGAAGCATCGGAATCTAAAACTGTACTCACAGTAGAGGTTCAAATCATAGAGAGTTAGAGTGTCAGTCCTCTTGTACTTAAGTCGACATTGTGCCTTTTGTATTAAATTCGGATGCAATTTCTTTGTTTCATCGTCAATAAGAAGGTCCAAGGGAGACAGTAAACCTGAAGTGAAGCATCGGAATCTCAAACTGGACACACAGGAGAGGTTCAAATCATATAAGGTTAGAGTGTCAGTCCTCTTGTACTTAAGTCGGCATTGTGCCTTTTGTATTAAATTTGGATGCAATTTCTGTGGTTCATCGTCAATAGGAAGGTCTAAGCGATAGAGTAAACCTGAAGTGAAGCGTCGGAATCTAAAACTGGACTTACAGGAGAGGTTGAAATCATAGAAAGTTAGAGTGTCAGTCCACTTGTACTTAAGTCGGCATTGTGACTTTTGTATTAAATTTGGATGCAATTTCTGTGTTTCATCGTCAATAAGAAGGTCCAAGGGATACAGTAAACCTGAAGTGAAGCATCGGAATCTAAAACTGGACCCACAGGAGAGGTTCAAATCATCAAAAGTTAGGGTGTCAGTCCTCTTGTACTTATGTCGGCATTGTGCCTTTTGTATTAAATTCGGATGCAATTTCTGTGTTTCATCGTCAATAAGAAGGTCCAAGGGATACAGTCAACCTGAAGTGAAGCATCGGAATCTAAAACTGGACTCACAGGAGAGGTTTAAATCATCGAAAGTTAGAGTGTCAGTCCTCTTGTACTTAAGTCGGCATTGTGCCATTTTCATTTAATTCGGATGCAATTTCTGTGTTTCATCGTCTATAAGAAGGTCTAAGGGATACAGTAAACCTGAAGTGAAGCATCGGAATCTAAAACTGGACTCACAGGAGAGGTTTAAATCATAGAGAGTTAGAGTGTCAGTCCACTTGTACGTAAGTCAGCATTCTGCCTTTTGTATTAAATTCGAATGCAATTGCTGTGTTTCATCTTCAATAAGAAGGTCCAAGGGATACAGTAAATCTGAAGTGAAGCATCGGAATCTAAAACTGGACTCACAGGAGTGGTTCAAATCATCGAAAGTTAGAGTGTCAGTCCTCTTGTACTTAAGTCGGTATTGTGCCTTTTGTATTACATTCGGATGCAATTTCTGTGTTTCATCGTCAATATGAAGGTCCAAGTGTTACAGTAAACCTGAAGTCAAGCATCGAAATCTAAAACTGCACTCACAGGAGAGGTTCAAATCGTAGAAAGTTAGAGTGTCAGTCCTCTTGTACTTAAGTCGGCATTGTGCCTTTTGTATTAAATTCGGATGCAATTTCTGTGTTTCACCGTCAATAAGAATGTACAAGGGTTACAGTAAACCTGTAGTGAAGCATCAGAATCTAAAACTGGACCCACGGAAGAGGTTCAAATCATAGAAAGTTAGAGTGTCAGTCCTCTTGTACTTAAGTCGGCATTGTGCATTTTGTATTAAATACGGATGGTATTTCTGTGTTTCATCGTTAATAGGAAGGTCCAAGGGATACAGTAAACCTGAAGTGAAGCATCAGAATCTAGAACTGGATTCACAGGAATGGTTCAAATCATAGAAAGTTAGAGTGTCAGTCCTCTTATACTTATGTCGGCGTTGTGCCTTTTGTATTAAATACGGATGCAATTTCTGTGTTTCATCGTCAATAAGAAGGTCCAAGGGATACAGTAAACCTGAAGTGAAGAATCGGATTCTAAAACTGAACTCACAGGAGAGGATCAAATCATAGAAAGTTGGAGTGTCAGTCCTCTTGTACTTATGTCGGCATTGTGCCTTTTGTATTTTATTCGGTTGCAATTTCTGTGTTTCACCGTGAATAAGAACGTCCAAGGGATACAGTAAACCTGAAGTGAAGCATCGGAATCTAAAACTGGACTCACAGGAGAGATTCAAACCATAGAATGTTAGAGTGTCATTCCACTTGTACTTAAGTCGGCATTGTGCCTTTCGTATTAAATTCGGATGCAATTTCTGTGTTTCATCGTCAATATGAAGGTCCAAGGGATACAGTAAACCTGAAGTGAAGCATCAGAATCTAAAACTGGACTCACAGGAGAGGTTCAAATCATATAAAGTAAGAGTGTAAGTCCTCTTGTACTTAAGTCGGCATTGTGCCTTTTGTATTAAATTCGGATGCAATTTCTGTGATTCATCTTTAATAAGAAGGTCCAAGCGATACAGTAAACCTGAAGTGAAGCATCGGAATCTAAATCTGGACTTACAGGAGAGGTTGAAATCATAGAAAGTTAGAGTGTCAGTCCACTTGTACTTAAGTCGGCATTGAGCCTTTTGTATTAAATTTGGATGCAATTTCTGTGTTTCATCGTCAATAAGAAGGTCCAAGGGATACAGTAAACCTGAAGTGAAGCATCGGAATCTAAAACTGGACTTACAGGAGAGGTTCAAATCATCGAAAGTTAGGGTGTCAGTCCTCTTGTACTTAAGTCGGCATTGTGCGTTTTGTATTAAATTCGGATGCAAATTCTGTGTTTCATCGTCAATAAGAAGGTCCAAGGGATACAGTAAACCTGAAGTGAAGCATCGGAATCTAAAACTGGACTCACAGGAGAGGTTTAAATCATCGAAAGTTAGAGTGTCAGTCCTCTTGTACTTAAGTCGGCATTGTGCCATTTTCATTAAATTCGGATGCAATTTCTGTGTTTCATCGTCAATAAGAAGGTCTAAGGGATACAGTAAACCTGAAGTGAAGCATCGGAATCTAAAACTGGACTCACAGGAGAGGTTGAAATCATAGAGTGTTAGAGTGTCACTCCCGTTGTACGTAAGTCAGCATTCTGCCTTTTGTATTAAATTCGGATGCAATTGCTGTGTTTCATCATCAATAAGAAGGTCCAAGGGATACAGTAAACCTGAAGTGAAGCAGCGGAATCAAAAACATGACTCACAGGAGAGGTTCAAACCATAGAGAGTTACAGTGTCAGTCCTCTTGTACTGAAGTCGGTATTCTGCCTTTTGTATTAAATTCGGATGAAATTTCTGTGTTTCATCGTCAATAAGAAGGTCCCAGGGATACAGTGAACCTAAAGTGAAGCATCGGAAGATAAAACTGGACTCACAGGAGAGGTTCAAATCGTAGAGAGTTAGAGTGTCAGTCCTTTTGTATTAAATTCGGATGCAATTTCTGTGTTTCATCGTCAATAAGAAGGTCCAAGCGATACAGTAAACCTGAAGTGAAGCATCGGAATCTCAAAGTGGACTCACAGGAGAGGTTCAAATCATATAAAGTTAAGTCGGCATTGTGCCTTTTGTATTAAATTCGGATGCAATTTCTGTGTTTCATCGTCAATAAGAATGTCCAAGGGATACAGTAAACCTGAATTGAAGCAACAGAATCTAAAACTGGACTCACAGGGGAGGTTCAAATCATAGAAACTTAGAGTGTCAGTCCTCTTGTACTTAACTCGGCATTGAGCATTTTGTATTAAATTCGGATGCAATTTCTGTGTTTCATCGTCAATAAGAAGGTCCAAGGAATACAGTAAACCTGAAGTGAAGCATCGGAATCTAAAACTGTACTCACAGTAGAGGTTCAAATCATAGAGAGTTAGAGTGTCAGTCCTCTAGTACTTAAGTCGACATTGTGCCTTTTGTATTAAATTCGGATGCAATTTCTTTGTTTCATCGTCAATAAGAAGGTCCAAGGGAGACAGTAAACCTGAAGTGAAGCATCGGAATCTCAAACTGGACACACAGGAGAGGTTCAAATCACATAAAGTTAGAGTGTCAGTCCTCTTGTACTTAAGTCGGCATTGTGCCTTTTGTATTAAATTCGGATGCAATTTCTGTGTTTCATCGTCAATAAGAAGGTCCAAGCGATAGAGTAAACCTGAAGTGAAGCATCGGAATCTAAAACTGGACTTACAGGAGAGGTTGAAATCATAGAAAGTTAGAGTGTCAGTCCACTAGTACTTAAGTCGGCATTGTGCCTTTTGTATTAAATTTGGATGCAATTTCTGTGTTTCATCGTCAATAAGAAGGTCCAAGGGATACAGTAAACTTGAAGTGAAGCATCGGAATCAAAAACTGGACTCACAGGAGAGGTTCAAATCATCGAAGGTTAATGTGTCAGTCCTCTTGTACTTAAGTCGGCATTGTGCCTTTTGTATTAAATTCGGATGCAATTTCTGTGTTTTATCGTCAATAAGAAGGTCCAAGGGATATGGTAAACCTGAAGTGAAGCATCGGAATCTAAAACTGGAATCACAGGAGAGGTTTAAATCATCGAAAGTTAGAGTGTCAGTCCTCTTTTACTTAAGTCGGCATTGTGCCATTTTCATTAAATTCGTATGCAATTTCTGTGTTTCATCGTCAATAAGAAGGTCTAAGGGATACAGTAAACCTGAAGTGAAGCATCGGAATCTAAAACTGGACTCACAGGATAGGTTCAAATCGTAGAGAGTTAGAGTGTCAGTCCACTTGTACGTAAGTCTGCATTCTGCCTTTTGTATTAAATTCGGATGCAATTGCTGTTTTTCATCATCAAGAAGAAGGTCCAAGGGATACAGTAAATCTGAAGTGAAGCATCGGAATCTAAAACTGGACTCACAGGAGAGGTTCAAATCATAGAAAGTTAGAGCGTCAGTCCTCTTGTACTTATGACGGCATTGTGCCTTTTGTATTAAATACGGATGCAATTTCTGTGTTTCATCGTCAATAAAAAGGTCCAAGGGATACAGTAAACCTGAAGTGAAGAATCGGAATCTAAATCTGAACTCACAGGAGAGGTTCAGATCATAGAAAGTTAGAGTGTCAGTCCTGTTGTACTTAAGTCGGCATTGTGCCTTTTGTATTTTATTTGGATGCAATTTCTGTGTTTCATCGTGAATAAGAACGTCCAAGGGATACAGTAAACCTGAAGTGAAGCATCGGAATCTAAAACTGGACTCACAGGAGAGATTCAAACCATAGAAAGTTAGAGTGTCATTCCTCTTGTACTTAAGTCGGCATTGTGACTTTCGTATTAAATTCGGATGCAATTTCTGTGTTTCATCGTCAATAAGAAGGTCCAAGGGATACAGTAAACCTGAAGTGAAGCATCGGAATCTAAAACTGGAGTCACAGGAGAGGTTCAAATCATAAAAAGTTAAGTCGGCATTGTGCCTTTTGTATTAAATTCGGATGCAATTTCTGTGTTTCATCGTCATTAAGAAGGTCCAAGGGATACAGTAAACCTGAAGTGAAACATCAGAATCTAAAACTGGACTCACAGGGGAGGTTCCAATCATAGAAAGTTAGAGTGTCAGTCCTCTTGAACTTAAGTCGGCATTGTGCATTTTGTATTACATTATAATGCAATTTCTGTGTTTCATCGTCAATATGAAGGTCCAAGGGTTACAGTAAACCTGAAGTCAAGCATCGAAATCTAAAACTGCACTCACAGGAGAGGTTCAAATCGTAGAATGTTAGAGTGTCAGTCCTCTTGTACTTAAGTCGCATTGTGCCTTTTGTATTAAATTCGGATGCAATTTCTGTGTTTCATCGTCAATAACAAGGTCCAAGGCATACAGTAAACCTGAAGTGAAGCATCTTAATCTAAAACTGGACTCACAGGAGAGGTTCCAATCATAGAGAGTTAGAGTGCCAGTCCTCTTGTACTTAACTCGGCATTGTGCCTTTTGTATTAAATTCGGATGCAAGTTCTGTGTTTCATCGTCAATAAGAAGGTCCAAGGGTTACAGTAAACCTGAAGTCAAGCATCGAAATCTAAAACTGCACTCACAGGAGAGGTTCAAAACGTAGAAAGTTAGAGTGTCAGTCCTCTTGTACTTAAGTCGGCATTGTGCCTTTTGTATTAAATTCGGATGCCATTTCTGTGTTTCACCGTCAATAAGAATGTCCAAGGGTTACAGTAAACCTGTAGTGAAGCATCGGAATCTAAAACTGGACCCACGGTAGAGGTTCAAATCATAGAAAGTTAGAGTGTCAGTCCTCTTGTACTTAAGTCGGCATTGTGCATTTTGTATTAAATTCGGATGCAATTTCTGTGTTTCGTCATTAATAAGAAGGTCCAAGGGATACAGTAAATCTGAAGTGAAGCATCGGAATCAAAAACTGGACTCTCAGGAGAGGTTCAAATCATAGAAAATTAGAGTGTCAGTCCTCATGTACTTAAGTCGGAATTGTGCCTTTTGTATTAAATTTGGATGCGATTTCAGTGTTTCATCGTCAATAGGAAGGTCCAAGGGATACAGTAAACCTGAAGTGAAGCATCAGAATCTAGAACTGGACTCACAGGAATGGTTCAAATCATAGAAAGTTAGAGTGTCAGCCGTCTTGTACTTATGTCGGCGTTGTGCCTTTTGTATTAAATACGGATGCAATTTCTGTGTTTCATCGTCAATAAGAAGGTCCAAGGGATACAGTAACCTGAAGTGAAGAATCGGAATCTAAAACTGAACTCACAGGAGAGGTTCAAATCATAGAAAGTTAGAGTATCAGTCCTCTTGTACTTAAGTCGGCATTGTGCATTTTGTATTTTATTCGGATGCAATTTCTGTGTTTCATCGTGAATAAGAACGTCCAAGGGAGACAGTAAACCTGAAGTGAAGGATCGGAATCTCAAACTGGACTCACAGGAGAGGTTCAAATCATATAAAGTTAGAGTGTCAGTCCTCTTGTACTTAAGTCGGCATTGTGCCTTTCGTATTAAATTCGGATGCAATTTCTGTGTTTCATCGTCAATAAGAAGGTCCAAGGGATACAGTAAACCTGAAGTGAAGCATCAGAATCTAAAACTGGACTCACAGAAGAGGTCCAAATCATATAAAGTTAGAGTGTCAGTCCTCTTGTACTTAAGTCGACATTGTGCCTTTTGTATTAAATTCGGATGCAATTTCTTTGATTCATCGTCAATAAGAAGGTCCAAGGGAGACAGTAAACCTGAAGTGAAGGATCGGTATCTCAAACTGGACTCACAGGAGAGGTTCAAATCATATAAAGTTAGAGTGTCAGTCCTCTTGTACTTAAGTCGGCATTGTGCCTTTTGTATTAAATTCGGATGCAATTTCTGTGTTTCATCGTCAATAAGAAGGTCCAAGCGATACAGTAAACCTGAAGTGAAGAATCGGAATCTAAAACTGGACTTACAGGAGAGGTTGAAATCATAGAAAGTTAGAGTGTCAGTCCACTTGTACTTAAGTCGGCATTGTGCCTTTTGTATTAAATTTGGATGCAATTTCTGTGTTTCATCGTCAATAAGAAGGTCCAAGGGATACAGTAAACCTGAAGTGAAGCATCGGAATCTAAAACTGGACCCACAGGAGAGGTTCAAATCATCGAAAGTTAGGGTTTCAGTCCTCTCGTACTTATGTCGGCATTGTGCCTTTTGTATTAAATTCGGATGCAATTTCTGTGTTTCATCGTCAATAAGAAGGTCCAAGGGATACAGTAAACCTGAAGTGAAGCAGCGGAATCAAAAACATGACTCACAGGAGAGGTTCAAACCATAGAGAGTTACAGTGTCAGTCCTCTTGTACTTAAGTCGGTATTCTGCCTTTTGTATTAAATTCGGATGAAATTTCTGTGTTTCATCGTCAATAAGAAGGTCCAAGGGATACAGTGAACCTAAAGTGAAGCATCGGAAGATAAAACTGGACTCACAGGAGAGGTTCAAATCGTAGAGAGTTAGAGTGTCAGTCCTTTTGTATTAAATTCGGATGCAATTTCTGTGTTTCATCGTCAATAAGAAGGTCCAAGGGATACAGTAAAGCTGAAGTGAAGCATCGGAAACTCAAAGTGGACTCACAGGAGAGGTTCAAATCATATAAAGTTAAGTCGGCATTGTGCCTTTTGTATTAAATTCGGATGCAATTTCTGTGTTTCAACCTCAATAAGAATGTCCATGGGATACAGTAAACCTGAATTGAAGCAACAGAAACTAAAACTGGACTCACAGGGGAGGTTCAAATCATATAAAGTTAGAGTGTCAGTCCTCTTGTACTTAAGTCGGCATTGAGCATTTTGTATTAAATTCGGCTGCAATTTCTGTGTTTCATCGTCAATAAGAAGGTCCAAGGGATACAGTAAACCTGAAGTGAAGCATCGGAATCTAAAACTGTACTCACAGTAGAGGTTCAAATCATAGAGAGTTAGAGTGTCAGTCCTCTTGTACTTAAGTCGACATTGTGCCTTTTATATTAAATTCGGATGCAATTTCTTTGCTTCATCGTCAATAAGAAGGTCCAAGGGAGACAGTAAACCTGAAGTGAAGCATCGGAATCTCAAACTGGACAGACAGGAGAGGTTCAAATCATATAAAGTTAGAGTGTCAGTCCTCTTGTACTTAAGTCGGCATTGTGCCTTTTGTATTAAATTCGGATGCAATTTCTGTGGTTCATCGTCAATAAGAAGGTCTAAGCGATAGAGTAAACCTGAAGTGAAGCATCGGAATCTAAAACTGGACTTACAGGAGAGGTTGAAATCATAGAAAGTTAGAGTGTCAGTCCACTTGTACTTAAGTCGGCATTGTGCCTTTTGTATTAAATTTGGATGCAATTTCTGTGTTTCATCGTCAATAAGAAGGTCCAAGGGATACAGTAAACCTGAAGTGAAGCATCGGAATCTAAAATTGGACCCACAGGAGAGGTTCAAATCATCAAAAGTTAGGGTGTCAGTCCTCTTGTACTTATGTCGGCATTGTGCCTTTTGTATTAAATTCGGATGCAATTTCTGTGTTTCATCGTCAATAAGAAGGTCCAAGGGATACAGTAAACCTGAAGTGAAGCATCGGAATCTAAAACTGGACTCACAGGAGAGGTTTAAATCATCGAAAGTTAGAGTGTCAGTCCTCTTGTACTTAAGACGGCATTGTGCCATTTTCATTAAATTCGGATGCAATTTCTGTGTTTCATCGTCTATAAGAAGGTCTAAGGGATACAGTAAACCTGAAGTGAAGCATCGGAATCTAAAACTGGACTCACAGGAGAGGTTCAAATCATAGAGAGTTAGAGTGTCAGTCCACTTGTACGTAAGTCAGCATTCTGCCTTTTGTATTAAATTCGAATGCAATTGCTGTGTTTCATCTTCAATAAGAAGGTCCAAGGGGTACAGTAAATCTGAAGTGAAGCATCGGAATCTAAAACTGGACTCACAGGAGTGGTTCAAATCATCGAAAGTTAGAGTGTCAGTCCTCTTGTACTTAAGTCGGTATTGTGCCTTTTGTATTACATTCGGATGCAATTTCTGTGTTTCATCGTCAATATGAAGGTCCAAGGTTTACAGTAAACCTGAAGTCAAGCATCGAAATCTAAAACTGCACTGACAGGAGAGGTTCAAATCGTAGAATGTTAGAGTGTCAGTCCTCTTGTACTTAAGTCGGCATTGTGCCTTTTGTATTAAATTCGGATGCAATTTCTGTGTTTCATCGTCAATAACAAGGTCCAAGGGATACAGTAAACGCGAAGTGAAGCATCGGAATCTAAAACTGGACTCACAGGAGAGGTTCCAATAATAGAGAGTTACAGTGTCTGTCCTCTTGTACTTAAGTCGGCATTGTGCCTTTTGTATTAAATTCGGATGCAATTTCTGTGTTTCATTGTCAATAAGAAGGTCCAAGTGTTACAATAAACCTGAAGTCAAGCATCGAAATCTAAAACTGCACTCACAGGAGAGGTTCAAATCGTAGAAAGTTAGAGTGTCAGTCCTCTTGTACGTAAGTCGGCATTGTGCCTTTTGTATTAAATTCGGATGCGATTTCTGTGTTTCACCGTCAATAAGAATGTCCAAGGGTTACAGTAAACCTGTAGTGAAGCATCAGAATCTAAAACTGGACCCACGGAAGAGGTTCAAATCATGGAAAGTTAGAGTGTCAGTCCTCTTGTACTTAAGTCGGCATTGTGCATTTTGTATTAAATTCGGATGCTATTTCCGTGTTTCATCGTTAATAAGAAGGTCCAAGGGATACAGTAAACCTGTAGTCAAGCATCGGAATCAAAAACTGGACTCTCAGGAGAGGTTCAAATCATAGAAAATTAGAGTGTCAGTCCTCTTGTACTTAAGTCGGAATTGTGCCTTTTGTATTAAATTTGGATGCAATTTCAGTGTTTCATCGTCAATAAGAAGGTCCAAGGGATACAGTAAACCTGAAGTGAAGCATGAGAATCTAGAACTGGACTCACAGGAATGGTTCAAATCATAGAAAGTTAGAGTGTCAGTCCTCTTATACTTATGTCGGCGTTGTGCCTTTTGTATTAAATACGGATGCAATTTCTGTGTTTCATCGTCAATAAGAAGGTCCAAGGGATACAGTAAACCTTAAGTGAAGAATCGGATTCTAAAACTGAACTCACAGGAGAGGATCAAATCATAGAAAGTTAGAGTGTCAGTCCTCTTGTACTTATGTCGGCATTGTGCCTTTTGTATTTTATTCGGTTGCAATTTCTGTGTTTCATCGTGAATAAGAACGTCCAAGGGATACAGTAAACCTGAAGTGAAGCATCGGAATCTAAAACTGGACTCACAGGAGAGGTTTAAATCATCGAAAGTTAGAGAGTCAGTACTCTTGTACTTAAGTCGGCATTGTGCCATTTTCATTAAATTCGGATGCAATTTCTGTGTTTCATCGTCAATAAGAAGGTCTAAGGGATACAGTAAACCTGAAGTGAAGCATCGGAATCTAAATCTGGACTCAGAGGAGAGGTTGAAATCATTGAGTGTTAGAGTGTCACTCCACTTGTACGTAAGTCAGCATTCTGCCTTTTGTATTAAATTCGGATGCAATTGCTGTGATTCATCATCAATAAGAAGGTCCAAGGGATACAGTAAACCTGAAGTGAAGCAGCGGAATCAAAAACATGACTCACAGGAGAGGTTCAAACCATAGAGAGTTACAGTGTGAGTCCTCTTGTACTTAAGTCGGTATTCTGCCTTTTGTATTAAATTCGGATGAAATTTCTGTGTTTCATCGTCAATAAGAAGGTCCCAGGGATACAGTGAACCTAAAGTGAAGCATCGGAAGATAAAACTGGACTCACAGGAGAGGTTCAAATCGAAGAGAGTTAGAGTGTCAGTCCTTTTGTATTAAATTCGGATGCAATTTCTGTGTTTCATCGTCAATAAGAAGGTCCAAGGGATACAGTAAACCTGAAGTGAAGCATCGGAATCTCAAAGTGGACTCACAGGAGAGGTTCAAATCATATAAAGTTAAGTCGGCATTGTGCCTTTTGTATTAAATTCGGATGCAATTTCTGTGTTTCATCGTCAATAAGAATGTCCAAGGGATACAGTAAACCTGAATTGAAGCAACAGAATCTAAAACTGGACTCACAGGGGAGGTTGAAATCATAGAAAGTTAGAGTGTCAGTCCTGTTGTACTTAAGTCGGCATTGAGCATTTTGTATTAAATTCGGATGCAATTTCTGTGTTTCATCGTCAATAAGAAGGTCCAAGGGATACAGTAAACCTGAAGTGAAGCATCGGAATCTAAAACTGTACTCATAGTAGAGGTTCAAATCATAGAGAGTTAGAGTGTCAGTCCTCTTGTACTTAAGTCGACATTGTGCATTTGTATTAAATTCGGATGCAATTTCTTTGTTTCATCGTCAATAAGAAGGTCCAAGGGAGACAGTAAACCTGAAGTGAAGCATCGGAATCTCAAACTGGACACACAGGAGAGGTTCAAATCATATAAAGTTAGAGTGTCAGTCCTCTTGTACTTAAGTCGGCATTGTGCCTTTTGTATTAAATTCGGAAGCAATTTCTGTGTTTCATCGTCAATTATAAGGTCCAAGCGATAGAGTAAACCTGAAGTGAAGCATCGGAATCTAAAACTAGACCTACAGGAGAGGTTGAAATCATAGAAAGTTAGAGTGTCAGTCCACTTGTACTTAAGTCGGCATTGTGCCTTTTGTATTAAATTTGGATGCAATTTCCGTGTTTCATCGTCAATAAGAAGGTCCAAGGGATACAGTAAACCTGAAGTGAAGCATCGGAATCTAAAACTGGACCCACAGGAGAGGTTCAAATCATCGAAAGTTAGGGTGTCAGTCCTCTTGTACTTATGTCAGCATTGTGCCTTTTGTATTAAATTCGGATGCAATTTCTGTGTTTCAGCGTCAATGAGAAGGTCCAAGGGATACAGTAAACCTTAAGTGAAGCATCGGAATCTAAAACTGGACTCACAGGAGAGGTTTAAATCATCGAAAGTTAGAGTGTCAGTCCTCTTGTACTTAATTCGGCATTGTGCCATTTTCATTAAATTCGGATGCAATTTCTGTGTTTCATCGTCTATAAGAAGGTCTAAGGGATACAGCAAACCCGAAGTGAAGCATCGGAATCTAAAGCTGGACTCACAGGAGAGGTTCAAATCATAGAGATTTAGAGTGTCAGTCCACTTGTACGTAAGTCAGCATTCTGCCTTTTGTATTAAATTCGAATGCAATTGCTGTGTTTCATCTTCAATAAGAAGGTCCAAGGGATACAGTAAATCTGAAGTGAAGCATCGGAATCTAAAACTGCACTCACAGGAGTGGTTCAAGTCATCGAAAGTTAGAGTGTCAGTCCTCTTGTACTTAAGTCGGTATTGTGAATTTTGTATTACATTCGGATGCAATTTCTGTGTTTCATCGTCAATATGAAGGTCCAAGGGTTACAGTAAACCTGAAGTCAAGCATCGAAATCTAAAACTGCACTGACAGGAGAGGTTCAAATCGTAGAATGTTAGAGTGTCAGTCCTCTTGTACTTAAGTCGGCATTGTGCCTTTTGTATTAAATTCGGATGCAATTTCTGTGTTTCATCGTCAATAACAAGGTCCAAGGGATACAGTAAACGTGAAGTGAAGCATCGGAATCTAAAACTGGACTCACAGGAGAGGTTCCAATAATAGAGAGTTACAGTGTCAGTCCTCTTGTACTTAAGTTGGCATTGTGCCATTTTCATTAAATTCGGATGCAATTTCTGTGTTTCATCGTCAATAAGAAGGTCTAAGGGATACAGTAAACCTGAAGTGAAGCATCGGAATCTAAATCTGGACTCAGAGGAGAGGTTGAAATCATAGAGTGTTAGAGTGTCACTCCACTTGTACGTAAGTCAGCATTCTGCCTTTTGTATTAAATTCGGATGCAATTGCTGTGTTTCACCATCAATAAGATGGTCCAAGGGTTACAGTAAACCTGAAGTGAAGCAGCGGAATCAAAAACATGACTCACAGGAGAGGTTCAAACCATAGAGAGTTACAGTGTGAGTCCTCTTGTACTTAAGTCGGTATTCTGCCTTTTGTATTAAATTCGGATGAAATTTCTGTGTTTCATCGTCAATAAGAAGGTCCCAGGGATACAGTGAACCTAAAGTGAAGCATCGGAAGATAAAACTGGACTCACAGGAGAGGTTCAAATCGTAGAGAGTTAGAGTGTCAGCCCTTTTGTATTAAATTCGGATGTAATTTCTGTGTTTCATCGTCAATAAGAAGGTCCAAGGGATACAGTAAACCTGAAGTGAAGCATCGGAATCTCAAAGTGGACTCACAGGAGAGGTTCAAATCATATAAAGTTAAGTCGGCATTGTGCCTTTTGTATTAAATTCGGATGCAATTCCTGTGTTTCATCGTCAATAAGAATGTCCAAGGGATACAGTAAACCTGATTTCAAGCAACAGAATCTAAAACTGGACTCACAGGGGAGGTTCAAATCATAGAAAGTTAGAGTGTCAGTCCTCTTGTACTTAAGTCGGCATTGAGCATTTTGTATTAAATTCGGATGCAATTTCTGTGTTTCATCGTCAATTATAAGGTCCAAGCGATAGAGTAAACCTGAAGTGAAGCATCGGAATCTAAAACTGGACCTACAGGAGAGGTTGAAATCATAGAAAGTTAGAGTGTCAGTCCACTTGTACTTAAGTCGGCATTGTGCCTTTTGTATTAAATTTGGATGCAATTTCCGTGTTTCATCGTCAATAAGAAGGTCCAAGGGATACAGTAAACCTGAAGTGAAGCATCGGAATCTAAAACTGGACCCACAGGAGAGATACAAATCATCGAAAGTTAGGGTGTCAGTCCTCTTGTACTTATGTCGGCATTGTGCCTTTTGTATTAAATTCGGATGCAATTTCTGTGTTTCATCGTCAATGAGAAGGTCCAAGGGATACAGTAAACCTGAAGTGAAGCATCGGAATCTAAAACTGGACTCACAGGAGAGGTTTAAATCATCGAAAGTTAGAGTGTCAGTCCTCTTGTACTTAAGTCGGCATTGTGCCATTTTCATTAAATTCGGATGCAATTTCTGTGTTTCATCGTCTATAAGAAGGTCTAAGGGATACAGCAAACCCGAAGTGAAGCATCGGAATCTAAAGCTGGACTCACAGGAGAGGTTCAAATCATAGAGAATTAGAGTGTCAGTCCACTTGCACGTAAGTCAGCATTCTGCCTTTTGTATTAAATTCGAATGCAATTGCTCTGTTTCCTCTTCAATAAGAAGGTCCAAGGGATACAGTAAATCTGAAGTGAAGCATCGGAATCTAAAACTGCACTCACAGGAGTGGTTCAAATCATCGAAAGTTAGAGTGTCAGTCCTCTTGTACTTAAGTCGGTATTGTGAATTTTGTATTAAATTCGGATGCAATTTCTGTGTTTCATCGTCAATAACAAGGTCCGAGGGATACAGTAAACGTGAAGTGAAGCATCGGAATCTAAAACTGGACTCACAGGAGAGGTTCCAATAATAGAGAGTTACAGTGTCAGTCCTCTTGTACTTAAGTCGGCATTGTGCCTTTTGTATTAAATTCGGATGCAATTTCTGTGTTTCATCGTCAATAAGAAGGTCCAAGTGTTACAGTAAACCTGAAGTCAAGCATCGAAATCTAAAACTGCACTCACAGGAGAGGTTCAAATCGTAGAAAGTTAGAGTGTCAGTCCTCTTGTACTTAAGTCGGCATTGTGCCTTTTGTATTAAATTCGGATGCAATTTCTGTGTTTCACCATCAATAAGAATGTCCAAGGGTTACAGTAAACCTGTAGTGAAGCATCAGAATCTAAAACTGGACCCACGGAAGAGGTTCAAATCATAGAAAGTTAGAGTGTCAGTCCTCTTGTACTTAAGTCGGCATTGTGCATTTTGTATTAAATTCGGATGCTATTTCTGTGTTTCATCGTTAATAAGAAGGTCCAAGGGATACAGTAAACCTATAGTGAAGCATCGGAATCAAAAACTGGACTCTCAGGAGAGGTTCAAATCATAGAAAATTAGAGTGTCAGTCCTCTTGTACTTAAGTCGGAATTGTGCCTTTTGTATTAAATTTGGATGCAATTTCAGTGTTTCATCGTCAATAAGAAGGTCCAAGGGATACAGTAAACCTGAAGTGAAGCATCAGAATCTAGAACTGGACTCACAGGAATGGTTCAAATCATAGAAAGTTAGAGTGTCAGTCCTCTTATACTTATGTCGGCGTTGTGCCTTTTGTATTAAATACGGATGCAATTTCTGTGTTTCATCGTCAATAAGAAGGTCCAAGGGATACAGTAAACCTGAAGTGAAGAATCGGATTCTAAAACTGAACTCACAGGAGAGGTTCAAATCATAGAAAGTTAGAGTGTCAGTCCTCTTGTACTTATGTTGGCATTGTGCCTTTTGTATTTTATTCGGTTGCAATTTCTGTGTTTCATGGTCAATAAGAAGGACCAAGGGATACAGTAAACCTGAAGTGAAGCATCAGAATCTAAAACTGGACTCAGGGGAGAGGTTCAAGTCATATAAAGTTAGAGTGTCAGTCCTCTTGTACTTAAGTCGGCAGTGTGCCTTTTGTATTAAATTCGGATGCAATTTCTGTGATTCATCGTCAATAAGAAGGTCCAAGCGATACAGTAAACCTGAACTGAAGCATCGGAATCTAAAACTGGACTTACAGGAGAGGTTGAAATCATAGAAAGTTAGAGTGTCAATCCACTTGTACTTAAGTCGGCATTGTGCCTTTTGTATTAAATTTGGATGCAATTTCTGAGTTTCATCGTCAATAAGAAGGTCCAAGGGATACAGTAAACCTGAAGTGAAGCATCGGAATCTAACACTGGACTCACAGGAGAGGTTCAATTCATCGAAAGTTAGGGTGTCAGTCCTCTTGTACTTAAGTCGGCATTGTGCTTTTTGTATTAAATTCGGATGCAATTTCTGTGTTTCATCGTCAATAAGAAGGTCCAAGGGATACAGTAAACCTGAAGTGAAGCATCGGAATCTAAAACTGGACTCACAGGAGAGGTTTAAATCATCGAAAGTTAGAGTGTCAGTCCTCTTGTACTTAAGTCGGCATTGTGCCATTTTCATTTAATTCGGATGCAATTTCTGTGTTTCATCGTCTATAAGAAGGTCTAAGGGATACAGTAAACCTGAAGTGAAGCATCGGAATCTAAAACTGGACTCACAGGAGAGGTTCAAATCATAGAGAGTTAGAGTGTCAGTCCACTTGTACGTAAGTCAGCATTCTGCCTTTTGTATTAAATTCGAATGCAATTGCTGTGTTTCATCTTCAATAAGAAGGTCCAAGGGATACAGTAAATCTGAAGTGAAGCATCGGAATCTAAAGCTGGACTCACAGGAGTGGTTCAAATCATCGAAAGTTAGAGTGTCAGTCCTCTTGTACTTCAGTCGGTATTGTGCCTTTTGTATTACATTCGGATGCAATTTCTGTGTTTCATCGTCAATATGAAGGTCCAAGGTTTACAGTAAACCTGAAGTCAAGCATCGAAATCTAAAACTGCACTGACAGGAGAGGTTCAAATCGCAGAATGTTAGAGTGTCAGTCCTCTTGTACTTAAGTCGGCATTGTGCCTTTTGTATTAAATTCGGATGCAATTTCTGTGTTTCTTCGTCAATAACAAGGTCCAAGGGATACAGTAAACGTGAAGTGAAGCATCGGAATCTAAAACTGGACTCACAGGAGAGGTTCCAATAATAGAGAGTTACAGTGTCAGTTCTCTTGTACTTAAGTCGGCATTGTGCCTTTTGTATTGAATTCGGATGCAATTTCTGTGTTTCATCGTCAATAAGAAGGTCCAAGTGTTACAGTAAACCTGAAGTCAAGCATCGAAATCTAAAACTGCACTCACAGGAGAAGTTCAAATCGTAGAAAGTTAGAGTGTCAGTCCTCTTGTACTTATGTCGGCATTGTGCCTTTTGTATTAAATTCGGATGCAATTTCTGTGTTTCACCGTCAATAAGAATGTCCAAGGCTTACAGTAAACCTGTAGTGAAGCATCAGAATCTAAAACTGGACCCACGGAAGAGATCAAATCATAGAAAGTTAGAGTGTCAGTCCTCTTGTACTTAAGTCGGCTTTGTGCATTTTGTATTAAATTCGGATGCTATTTCTGTGTTTCATCGTTAATAAGAAGGTCCAAGGGATACAGTAAACCTGTAGTCAAGCATCGGAATCAAAAACTGGACTCTCAGGAGAGGTTCAAATCATAGAAAATAGAGTGTCAGTCCTCTTGTACTTAAGTCGGAATTGTGCCTTTTGTATTAAATTTGGA
This sequence comes from Schistocerca americana, assembly GCF_021461395.2. NCBI lineage: Eukaryota > Metazoa > Arthropoda > Insecta > Orthoptera > Acrididae > Schistocerca > Schistocerca americana. The sequence goes on along the minus strand of NC_060128.1, from coordinate 6,423,379 downwards.
TGCAATTTCAGTGTTTCATCGTCAATAAGAAGGTCCAAGGGATACAGTAAACCTGAAGTGAAGAATCGGATTCTAAAACTGAACTCACAGGAGAGGATCAAATCATAGAAAGTTAGAGTGTCAGTCCTCTTGTACTTATGTCGGCATTGTGCCTTTTGTATTTTATTCGGTTGCAATTTCTGTGTTTCATCGTGAATAAGAACGTCCAAGGGATACAGTAAACCTGAAGTGAAGCATCGGAATCTAAAACTGGACTCACAGGAGAGATTCAAACCATAGAATGTTAGAGTGTCATTCCATTTGTACTTAAGTCGGCATTGTGCCTTTCAAATTAAATTCGGATGCAATTTCTGTGTTTCATCGTCAATAAGAAGGTCCAAGGGATACAGTAAACCTGAAGTGAAGCATCAGAATCTAAAACTGGACTCGCAGGAGAGGTTCAAATCATATAAAGTTAGAGTGTCAGTCCTCTTGTACTTAAGTCGGCATTGTGCCTTTTGTATTAAATTCGGATGCAATTTCTGTGATTCATCGTCAATAAGAAGGTCCAAGCGATACAGTAAACCTGAAGTGAAGCATCGGAATCTAAAACTGGACTTACAGGAGAGGTTGAAATCATAGAAAGTTAGAGTGTCAGTCCACTTGTACTTAAGTCGGCATTGTGCCTTTTGTATTAAATTTGGATGCAATTTCTGTGTTTCATCGTCAATAAGAAGGTCCAAGGGATACAGTAAACCTGAAGTGAAGCATCGGACTCTAAAACTGGACTTACAGGAGAGGTTCAAATCATCGAAAGTTAGGGTGTCAGTCCTCTTGTACTTAAGTCGGCATTGTGCCTTTTGTATTAAATTCGGATGCAATTTCTGTGTTTCATCGTCAATAAGAAGGTCCAAGGGATACAGTAAACCTGAAGTGAAGCATCGGAATCTCAAACTGGACTCACAGGAGAGGTTTAAATCATCGAAAGTTAGAGTGTCAGTCCTCTTGTACTTAAGTCGGCATTGTGCCATTTTCATTAAATTCGGATGCAAATTCTGTGTTTCATCGTCAATAAGAAGGTCCAAGGGATACAGTAAACCTGAAGTGAAGCATCGGAATCTAAAACTGGACTCACAGGAGAGGTTGAAATCACAGAGTGTTAGAGTGTCACTGCACTTGTACGTAAGTCAGCATTCTGCCTTTTGTATTAAATTCGGATGCAATTGCTGTGTTTCATCATCAATAAGAAGGTCCAAGGGATACAGTAAACCTGAAGTGAAGCAGCGGAATCAAAAACACGACTCACAGGAGAGGTTCAAACCATAGAGAGTTACAATGTCAGTCCTCTTGTACTTAAGTCGGTATTCTGCCTTTTGTATTAAATTCGGATGAAATTTCTGTGTTTCATCGTCAATAAGAAGGTCCCAGGGATACAGTGAACCTAAAGTGAAGCATCGGAAGATAAAACTGGACTCACAGGAGAGGTTCAAATCGTAGAGAGTTAGAGTGTCAGTCCTTTTGTATTAAATTCGGATGCAATTTCTGTGTTTCATCGTCAATAAGAAGGTCCAAGGGATACAGTAAACCCGAAGTGAAGCATCGGAATCTCAAAGTGGACTCACAGGAGAGGTTCAAATCATATAAAGTTAAGTCGGCATTGTGCCTTTTGTATTAAATTCGGATGCAATTTCTGTGTTTCATCGTCAATAAGAATGTCCAAGGGATACAGTAAACCTGAATTGAAGCCACAGAATCTAAAACTGGACTCACAGGGGAGGTTCAAACCATAGAAAGTTAGAGTGTCAGTCCTCTTGTACTTAAGTCAGCATTGAGCATTTTGTATTAAATTCGGATGCAATTTCTGTGTTTCATCGTCAATAAGAAGGTCCAAGGAATACAGTAAACCTGAAGTGAAGCATCGGAATCTAAAACTGTACTCACAGTAGAGGTTCAAATCATAGAGAGTTAGAGTGTCAGTCCTCTTGTACTTAAGTCGACATTGTGCCTTTTGTATTAAATTCGGATGCAATTTCTTTGTTTCATCGTCAATAAGAAGGTCCAAGGGAGACAGTAAACCTGAAGTGAAGCATCGGAATCTCAAACTGGACACACAGGAGAGGTTCAAATCATATAAAGTTAGAGTGTCAGTCCTCTTGTACTTAAGTCGGCATTGTGCCTTTTGTATTAAATTCGGATACAATTTCTGTGTTTCATCGTCAATAAGAAGGTCCAAGCGATAGAGTAAACCTGAAGTGAAGTATCGGAATCTAAAACTGGACTTACAGGAGAGGTTGAAATCATAGAAAGTTAGAGTGTCAGTCCACTTGTATTTAAGTCGGCATTGTGCCTTTTGTATTAAATTTGGATGCAATTTCTGTGTTTCATCGTCAATAAGAAGGTCCAAGGGATACAGTAAACCTGAAGTGAAGCATCGGAATCTAAAACTGGACCCACAGGAGAGGTTCAAATCATCGAAAGTTAGGGTGTCAGTCCTCTTGTACTTATGTCGGCATTGTGCCTTTTGTATTAAATTCGGATGCAATTTCTGTGTTTCATCGTCAATAAGAAGGTCCAAGGGATACAGTAAACCTGAAGTGAAGCATCGGAATCTAAAACTGGACTCACAGGAGAGGTTTAAATCATCGAAAGTTAGAGTGTCAGTCCTCTTGTACTTAAGTCGGCATTGTGCCATTTTCATTAAATTCGGATGCAATTTCTGTGTTTCATCGTCTATAGGAAGGTCTAAGGGATACAGTAAACCCGAAGTGAAGCATCGGAATCTAAAACTGGACTCACAGGAGAGGTTCAAATCACAGAGAGTTAGAGTGTCAGTCCACTTGTACGTAAGTCAGCATTCTGCCTCTTGTATTAAATTCGAATGCAATTGCTGTGTTTCATCTTCAATAAGAAGGTCCAAGGGATACAGTAAATCTGAAGTGAAGCATCGGAATCTAAAACTGCACTCACAGGAGTGGTTCAAATCATCGAAAGTTAGAGTGTCAGTCCTCTTGTACTTAAGTCGGTATTGTGAATTTTGTATTACATTCGGATGCAATTTCTGTGTTTCATCGTCAATATGAAGGTCCAAGGGTTACAGTAAACCTGAAGTCAAGCATCGAAATCTAAAACTGCACTGACAGGAGAGGTTCAAATCGTAGAATGTTAGAGTGTCAGTCCTCTTGTACTTAAGTCGGCATTGTGACTTTTGTATTAAATTCGGATGCAATTTCTGTGTTTCACCGTCAATAAGAATGTCCAAGGGTTACAGTAAACCTGTAGTGAAGCATCAGAATCTAAAACTGGACCCACGGAAGAGGTTCAAATCATAGAAAGTTAGAGTGTCAGTCCTCTTGTACTTAAGTCGGCGTTGTGCCTTTTGTATTAAATACGGATGCAATTTCTGTGTTTCATCGTCAATAAGAAGGTCCAAGGGATACAGTAAACCTGAAGTGAAGAATCGGATTCTAAAACTGAACTCACAGGAGAGGTTCAAATCATAGAAAGTTAGAGTGTCAGTCCTCTTGTACTTATGTCGGCATTGTGCCTTTTGTATTTTATTCCGTTGCAATTTCTGTGTTTCATCGTGAATAAGAACGTCCAAGGGATACAGTAAACCTGAAGTGAAGCATCGGAATCTAAAACTGGACTCACAGGAGAGATTCAAACCATAGAAAGTTAGAGTGTCATTCCTCTTGTACTTAAGTCGGCATTGTGACTTTCGTATTAAATTCCGATGCAATTTCTGTGTTTCATCGTCAATAAGAAGGTCCAAGGGATACAGTAAACCTGAAGTGAAGCATCAGAATCTAAAACTGGACTCACAGGAGAGGTTCAAGTCATATAAAGTTAGAGTGTCAGTCCTCTTGTACTTAAGTCGGCATTGTGCCTTTTGTATTAAATTCGGATGCAATTTCTGTGTTTCATCGTCTATAAGAAGGTCTAAGGGATACAGTAAACCCGATGTGAAGCATCGGAATCTAAAACTGGACTCACAGGAGAGGTTCAAATCATAGAGAGTTAGAGTGTCAGTCCACTTGTACGTAAGTCAGCATTCTGCCTTTTGTATTAAATTCGGATGCAATTGCTGTGTTTCACCATCAATAAGATGGTCCAAGGGTTACAGTAAACCTGAAGTGAAGCAGCGGAATCAAAAACATGAATCACAGGAGAGGTTCAAACCATAGAGAGTTACAGTGTGAGTCCTCTTGTACTTAAGTCGGTATTCTGCCTTTTGTATTAAATTCGGATGAAATTTCTGTGTTTCATCGTAAATAAGAAGGTCCCAGGGATACAGTGAACCTAAAGTGAAGCATCGGAAGATAAAACTGGACCCACAGGAGAGGTTCAAATCGTAGAGAGTTAGAGTGTCAGCCCTTTTGTATTAAATTCGGATGTAATTTCTGTGTTTCATCGTCAATAAGAAGGTCCAAGGGATACAGTAAACCTGAAGTGAAGCATCGGAATCTCAAAGTGGACTCACAGGAGAGGTTCAAATCATATAAATTTAAGTCGGCATTGTGCCTTTTGTATTAAATTCGGATGCAATTCCTGTGTTTCATCGTCAATAAGAATGTCCAAGGGATACAGTAAACCTGATTTGAAGCAACAGAATCTAAAACTGGACTCACAGGGGAGGTTCAAATCATAGAAAGTTAGAGTGTCAGTCCTCTTGTACTTAAGTCGGCATTGAGCATTTTGTATTAAATTCGGATGCAATTTCTGTGTTTCATCGTCAATTATAAGGTCCAAGCGATAGAGTAAACCTGAAGTGAAGCATCGGAATCTAAAACTGGACCTACAGGAGAGGTTGAAATCATAGAAAGTTAGAGTGTCAGTCCACTTGTACTTAAGTCGGCATTGTGCCTTTTGTATTAAATTTGGATGCAATTTCCGTGTTTCATCGTCAATAAGAAGGTCCAAGGGATACAGTAAACCTGAAGTGAAGCATCGGAATCTAAAACTGGACCCACAGGAGAGATTCAAATCATCGAAAGTTAGGGTGTCAGTCCTCTTGTACTTATGTCGGCATTGTGCCTTTTGTATTAAATTCGGATGCAATTTCTGTGTTTCATCGTCAATGAGAAGGTCCAAGGGATACAGTAAACCTGAAGTGAAGCATCGGAATCTAAAACTGGACTCACAGGAGAGGTTTAAATCATCGAAAGTTAGAGTGTCAGTCCTCTTGTACTTAAGTCGGCATTGTGCCATTTTCATTAAATTCGGATGCAATTTCTGTGTTTCATCGTCTATAAGAAGGTCTAACGGATACAGCAAACCCGAAGTGAAGCATCGGAATCTAAAGCTGGACTCACAGGAGAGGTTCAAATCATAGAGAATTAGAGTGTCAGTCCACTTGCACGTAAGTCAGCATTCTGCCTTTTGTATTAAATTCGAATGCAATTGCTCTGTTTCATCTTCAATAAGAAGGTCCAAGGGATACAGTAAATCTGAAGTGAAGCATCGGAATCTAAAACTGCACTCACAGGAGTGGTTCAAATCATCGAAAGTTAGAGTGTCAGTCCTCTTGTACTTAAGTCGGTATTGTGAATTTTGTATTACATTCGGATGCAATTTCTGTGTTTCATCGTCAATATGAAGGTCCAAGGGTTACAGTAAACCTGAAGTCAAGCATCGAAATCTAAAACTGCACTGACAGGAGAGGTTCAAATCGTAGAATGTTAGAGTGTCAGTCCTCTTGTACTTAAGTCGGCATTGTGCATTTTGTATTAAATTCGGATGCAATTTCTGTGTTTCATCGTCAATAACAAGGTCCAAGGGATACAGTAAACGTGAAGTGAAGCATCGGAATCTAAAACTGGACTCACAGGAGAGGTTCCAATAATAGAGAGTTACAGTGTCAGTCCTCTTGTACTTAAGTCGGCATTGTGCCTTTTGTATTAAATTCGGATGCAATTTCTGTGTTTCATCGTCAATAAGAAGGTCCAAGTGTTACAGTAAACCTGAAGTCAAGCATCGAAATCTAAAACTGCACTCACAGGAGAGGTTCAAATCGTAGAAAGTTAGTGTGTCAGTCCTCTTGTACTTAAGTCGGCATTGTGCCTTTTGTATTAAATTCGGATGCTATTTCTGTGTTTCATCGTTAATAAGAGGTCCAAGGGATACAGTAAATCTATAGTGAAGCATCGGAATCAAAAACTGGACTCTCAGGAGAGGTTCAAATCATAGAAAATTAGAGTGTCAGTCCTCTTGTACTTAAGTCGGAATTGTGCCTTTTGTATTAAATTTGGATGCAATTTCAGTGTTTCATCGTCAATAAGAAGGTCCAAGGGATACAGTAAACCTGAAGTGAAGCATCAGAATCTAGAACTGGACTCACAGGAATGGTTCAAATCATAGAAAGTTAGAGTGTCAGTCCTCTTATACTTATGTCGGCGTTGTGCCTTTTGTATTAAATACGGATGCAATTTCTGTGTTTCATCGTCAATAAGAAGGTCCAAGGGATACAGTAAACCTGAAGTGAAGAATCGGATTCTAAAACTGAACTCACAGGAGATGTTCAAATCATAGAAAGTTAGAGTGTCAGTCCTCTTGTACTTATGTTGGCATTGTGCCTTTTGTATTTTATTCGGTTGCAATTTCTGTGTTTCATCGTCAATAAGAAGGACCAAGGGATACAGTAAACCTGAAGTGAAGCATCAGAATCTAAAACTGGACTCAGGGGAGAGGTTCAAGTCATATAAAGTTAGAGTGTCAGTCCTCTTGTACTTAAGTCGGCAGTGTGCCTTTTGTATTAAATTCGGATGCAATTTCTGTGATTCATCGTCAATAAGAAGGTCCAAGCGATACAGTAAACCTGAAGTGAAGCATCGGAATCTAAAACTGGACTTACAGGAGAGGTTGAAATCATAGAAAGTTAGAGTGTCAATCCACTTGTACTTAAGTCGGCATTGTGCCTTTTGTATTAAATTTGGATGCAATTTCTGAGTTTCATCGTCAATAAGAAGGTCCAAGGGATACAGTAAACCTGAAGTGAAGCATCGGAATCTAACACTGGACTCACAGGAGAGGTTCAATTCATCGAAAGTTAGGGTGTCAGTCCTCTTGTACTTAAGTCGGCATTGTGCCTTTTGTATTAAATTCGGATGCAATTTCTGTGTTTCATCGTCAATAAGAAGGTCCAAGGGATACAGTAAACCTGAAGTGAAGCATCGGAATCTAAAACTGGACTCACAGGAGAGGTTTAAATCATCGAAAGTTAGAGTGTCAGTCCTCTTGTACTTAAGTCGGCATTGTGCCATTTTCATTTAATTCGGATGCAATTTCTGTGTTTCATCGTCTATAAGAAGGTCTAAGGGATACAGTAAACCTGAAGTGAAGCATCGGAATCTAAAACTGGACTCACAGGAGAGGTTCAAATCATAGAGAGTTAGAGTGTCAGTCCACTTGTACGTAAGTCAGCATTCTGCCTTTTGTAATAAATTCGAATGCGATTGCTGTGTTTCATCTTCAATAAGAAGGTCCAAGGGATACAGTAAATCTGAAGTGAAGCATCGGAATCTAAAACTGGACTCACAGGAGTGGTTCAAATCATCGAAAGTTAGAGTGTCAGTCCTCTTGTACTTCAGTCGGTATTGTGCCTTTTGTATTACATTCGGATGCAATTTCTGTGTTTCATCGTCAATATGAAGGTCCAAGGTTTACAGTAAACCTGAAGTCAAGCATCGAAATCTAAAACTGCACTGACAGGAGAGGTTCAAATCGCAGAATGTTAGAGTGTCAGTCCTCTTGTACTTAAGTCGGCATTGTGCCTTTTGTATTAAATTCGGATGCAATTTCTGTGTTTCATCGTCAATAACAAGGTCTAAGGGATACAGTAAACGTGAAGTGAAGCATCGGAATCTAAAACTGGACTCACAGGAGAGGTTCCAATAATAGAGAGTTACAGTGTCAGTCCTCTAGTACTTAAGTCGGCATTGTGCCTTTTGTATTGAATTCGGATGCAATTTCTGTGTTTCATCGTCAATAAGAAGGTCCAAGTGTTACAGTAAACCTGAAGTCAAGCATCGAAATCTAAAACTGCACTCACAGGAGAAGTTCAAATCGTAGAAAGTTAGAGTGTCAGTCCTCTTGTACTTATGTCGGCATTGTGCCTTTTGTATTAAATTCGGATGCAATTTCTGTGTTTCACCGTCAATAAGAATGTCCAAGGCTTACAGTAAACCTGTAGTGAAGCATCAGAATCTAAAACTGGACCCACGGAAGAGGTTCAAATCATAGAAAGTTACAGTGTCAGTCCTCTTGTACTTAAGTCGGCTTTGTGCATTTTGTATTAAATTCGGATGCTATTTCTGTGTTTCATCGTTAATAAGAAGGTCCAAGGGATACAGTAAACCTGTAGTCAAGCATCGGAATCAAAAACTGGACTCTCAGGAGAGGTTCAAATCATAGAAAATAGAGTGTCAGTCCTCTTGTACTTAAGTCGGAATTGTGCCTTTTGTATTAAATTTGGATGCAATTTCAGTGTTTCATCGTCAATAAGAAGGTCCAAGGGATACAGTAAACCTGGAGTGAAGATTCGGATTCTAAAACTGAACTCACAGGAGAGGATCAAATCATAGAAAGTTAGAGTGTCAGTCCTCTTGTACTTATGTCGGCATTGTGCCTTTTGTATTTTATTCGGTTGCAATTTCTGTGTTTCATCGTGAATAAGAACGTCCAAGGGATACAGTAAACCTGAAGTGAAGCATCGGAATCTAAAACTGGACTCACAGGAGAGATTCAAACCATAGAATGTTAGAGTGTCATTCCATTTGTACTTAAGTCGGCATTGTGCCTTTCGAATTAAATTCGGATGCAATTTCTGTGTTTCATCGTCAATAAGAAGGTCCAAGGGATACAGTAAACCTGAAGTGAAGCATCAGAATCTAAAACTGGACTCGCAGGAGAGGTTCAAATCATATAAAGTTAGAGTGTCAGTCCTCTTGTACTTAAGTCGGCATTGTGCCTTTTGTATTAAATTCGGATGCAATTTCTGTGATTCATCGTCAATAAGAAGGTCCAAGCGATACAGTAAACCTGAAGTGAAGCATCGGAATCTAAAACTGGACTTACAGGAGAGGTTGAAATCATAGAAAGTTAGAGTGTCAGTCCACTTGTACTTAAGTCGGCATTGTGCCTTTTGTATTAAATTTGGATGCAATTTCTGTGTTTCATCGTCAATAAGAAGGTCCAAGGGATACAGTAAACCTGAAGTGAAGCATCGGAATCTAAAACTGGACTTACAGGAGAGGTTCAAATCATCGAAAGTTAGGGTGTCAGTCCTCTTGTACTTAAGTCGGCATTGTGCCTTTTGTATTAAATTCGGATGCAATTTCTGTGTTTCATCGTCAATAAGAAGGTCCAAGGGATACAGTAAACCTGAAGTGAAGCATCGGAATCTGAAACTGGACTCACAGGAGAGGTTTAAATCATCGAAAGTTAGAGTGTCAGTCCTCTTGTACTTAAGTCGGCATTGTGCCATTTTCATTAAATTCGGATGCAAATTCTGTGTTTCATCGTCAATAAGAAGGTCCAAGGGATACAGTAAACCTGAAGTGAAGCATCGGAATCTAAAACTGGACTCACAGGAGAGGTTGAAATCATAGAGTGTTAGAGTGTCACTGCACTTGTACGTAAGTCAGCATTCTGCCTTTTGTATTAAATTCGGATGCAATTGCTGTGTTTCATCATCAATAAGAAGGTCCAAGGGATACAGTAAACCTGAAGTGAAGCAGCGGAATCAAAAACACGACTCACAGGAGAGGTTCAAACCATAGAGAGTTACAATGTCAGTCCTCTTGTACTTAAGTCGGTATTCTGCCTTTTGTATTAAATTCGGATGAAATTTCTGTGTTTCATCGTCAATAAGAAGGTCCCAGGGATACAGTGAACCTAAAGTGAAGCATCGGAAGATAAAACTGGACTCACAGGAGAGGTTCAAATCGTAGAGAGTTAGAGTGTCAGTCCTTTTGTATTAAATTCGGATGCAATTTCTGTGTTTCATCGTCAATAAGAAGGTCCAAGGGATACAGTAAACCTGAAGTGAAGCATCGGAATCTCAAAGTGGACTCACAGGAGAGGTTCAAATCATATAAAGTTAAGTCGGCATTGTGCCTTTTGTATTAAATTCGGATGCAATTTCTGTGTTTCATCGTCAATAAGAATGTCCAAGGGATACAGTAAACCTGAATTGAAGCAACAGAATCTAAAACTGGACTCACAGGGGAGGTTCAAACCATAGAATGTTAGAGTGTCAGTCCTCTTGTACTTAAGTCGGCATTGAGCATTTTGTATTAAATTCGGATGCAATTTCTGTTTTTCATCGTCAATAAGAAGGTCCAAGGAATACAGTAAACCTGAAGTGAAGCATCGGAATCTAAAACTGTACTCACAGTAGAGGTTCAAATCATAGAGAGTTAGAGTGTCAGTCCTCTTGTACTTAAGTCGACATTGTGCCTTTTGTATTAAATTCGGATGCAATTTCTTTGTTTCATCGTCAATAAGAAGGTCCAAGGGAGACAGTAAACCTGAAGTGAAGCATCGGAATCTCAAACTGGACACACAGGAGAGGTTCAAATCATATAAAGTTAGAGTGTCAGTCCACTTGTACTTAAGTCGGCATTGTTCCTTTTGTATTAAATTCGGATGCAATTTCTGTGTTTCATCGTCAATAAGAAGGTCCAAGCGATAGAGTAAACCTGAAGTGAAGTATCGGAATCTAAAACTGCACTCACAGGAGTGGTTCAAATCATCGAAAGTTAGAGTGTCAGTCCTCTTGTACTTAAGTCGGTATTGTGAATTTTGTATTACATTCGGATGCAATTTCTGTGTTTCATCGTCAATATGAAGGTCCAAGGGTTACAGTAAACCTGAAGTCAAGCATCGAAATCTAAAACTGCACTGACAGGAGAGGTTCAAATCGTAGAATGTTAGAGTGTCAGTCCTCTTGTACTTAAGTCGGCATTGTGACTTTTGTATTAAATTCGGATGCAATTTCTGTGTTTCACCGTCAATAAGAATGTCCAAGGGTTACAGTAAACCTGTAGTGAAGCATCAGAATCTAAAACTGGACCCACGGAAGAGGTTCAAATCATAGAAAGTTAGAGTGTCAGTCCTCTTGTACTTAAGTCGGCGTTGTGCCTTTTGTATTAAATACGGATGCAATTTCTGTGTTTCATCGTCAATAAGAAGGTCCAAGGGATACAGTAAACCTGAAGTGAAGAATCGGATTCTAAAACTGAACTCACAGGAGAGGTTCAAATCATAGAAAGTTAGAGTGTCAGTCCTCTTGTACTTATGTCGGCATTGTGCCTTTTGTATTTTATTCCGTTGCAATTTCTGTGTTTCATCGTGAACAAGAACGTCCAAGGGATACAGTAAACCTGAAGTGAAGCATCGGAATCTAAAACTGGACTCACAGGAGAGATTCAAACCATAGAAAGTTAGAGTGTCATTCCTCTTGTACTTAAGTCGGCATTGTGACTTTCGTATTAAATTCGGATGCAATTTCTGTGTTTCATCGTCAATAAGAAGGTCCAAGGGATACAGTAAACCTGAAGTGAAGCATCAGAATCTAAAACTGGACTCACAGGAGAGGTTCAAGTCATATAAAGTTAGAGTGTCAGTCCTCTTGTACTTAAGTCGGCATTGTGCCTTTTGTATTAAATTCGGATGCAATTTCTGTGATTCATCGTCAATAAGAAGGTCCAAGCGATACAGTAAACCTGAAGTGAAGCATCGGAATCTAAAACTGGACTTACAGGAGAGGTTGAAATCATAGAAAGTTAGAGTGTCAGTCCACTTGTACTTAAGCCGGCATTGTGCCTTTTGTATTAAATTTGGATGCAATTTCTGTGTTTCATCGTCAATAAGAAGGTCCAAGGGATACAGTAAACCTGAAGTGAAGCATCGGAATCTAAAACTGGACCCACAGGAGAGGTTCAAATCATAGAGAGTTAGAGTGTAAGTCCACTTGTACGTAAGTCAGCATTCTGCCTTTTGTATTAAATTCGAATGCAATTGCTGTGTTTCATCTTCAATAAGAAGGTCCAAGGGATACAGTAAATCTGAATTGAAGCATCGGAATCTAAAACTGCACTCACAGGAGTGGTTCAATTCATCGAAAGTTAGAGTGTCAGTCCTCTTGTACTTAAGTCGGTATTGTGAATTTTGTATTACATTCGGATGCAATTTCTGTGTTTCATCGTCAATATGAAGGTCCAAGGGTTACAGTAAACCTGAAGTCAAACATCGAAATCTAAAACTGCACTGACAGGAGAGGTTCAAATCGTAGAATGTTAGAGTGTCAGTCCTCTTGTACTTAAGTCGGCATTGTGCCTTTTGTATTAAATTCGGATGCAATTTCTGTGTTTCATCGTCAATAACAAGGTCCAAGGGATACAGTAAACGTGAAGTGAAGCATCGGAATCTAAAACTGGACTCACAGGAGAGGTTCCAATAATTGAGAGTTACAGTGTCAGTCCTCTTGTACTTAAGTCGGCATTGTGCCTTTTGTATTAAATTCGGATGCAATTTCTGTGTTTCATCGTCAATAAGTAGGTCCAAGTGTTACAGTAAACCTGAAGTCAAGCATCGAAATCTAAAACTGCACTCACAGGAGAGGTTCAAATCATAGAAAGTTAGAGTGTCAGTCCTCTTGTACTTAAGTCGGCATTGTGCATTTTGTGTTAAATTCGGATGCTACTTATGTGTTTCATCGTTAATAAGAAGGTCCAAGGGATATAGTAAACCTGTAGTGAAGCATCGGAATCAAAAACTGGACTCTCAGGAGAGGTTCAAATCATAGAAAATTGGAGTGTCAGTCCTCTTGTACTTAAGTCGGAATTGTGCCTTTTGTATTAAATTGGATGCAATTTCAGTGTTTCATCGTCAGTAAGAAGGTCCAAAGGATACAGTAAACCTGAAGTGAAGCATCAGAATCTAGAACTGGACTCACAGGAATGGTTCAAATCATAGAAAGTTAGAGTGTCAGTCCTCTTATTCTTATGTCGGCGTTGTGCCTTTTGTATTAAATACGGATGCAATTTCTGTGTTTCATCGTCAATAAGAAGGTCCAAGGGATACAGTAAACCTGAAGTGAAGAATCGGATTCTAAAACTGAACTCACAGGAGAGGTTCAAATCATAGAAAGTTGGAGTGTCAGTCCTCTTGTATTTATGTCGGCATTGTGCCTTTTGTATTTTATTCGGTTGCAATTTCTGTGTTTCATCGTGAATAAGAACGTCCAAGGGATACAGTAAACCTGAAGTGAAGCATCGGAATCTAAAACTGGACTCACAGGAAGGATTCAAACCATAGAAAGTTAGAGTGTCATTCCTCTTGTACTTAAGTCGGCATTGTGCCTTTCGTATTAAATTCGGATGCAATTTCTGTGTTTCATCGTCAATAAGAAGGTCCAAGGGATACAGTAAACCTGAAGTGAAGCATCAGAATCTAAAACTGGACTCACAGGAGAGGTTCAAGTCATATAAAGTTAGAGTGTCAGTCCTCTTGTACTTAAGTCGGCATTGTGCCTTTTGTATTAAATTCGGATGCAATTTCTGTGATTCATCGACAATAAGAAGGTCCAAGCGATACAGTAAACCTGAAGTGAAGCATCGGAATCTAAAACTGGACTTACAGGAGAGGTTGAAATCATAGAAAGTTAGAGTGTCAGTCCACTTGTACTTAAGCCGGCATTGTGCCTTTTGTATTAAATTTGGATGCAATTTCTGTGTTTCATCGTCGATAAGAAGGTCTAAGGGATACAGTAAACCTGAAGTGAAGCATCGGAATCTAAAACTGGACTCACAGGAGAGGTTGAAATCATAGAGAGTTAGAGTGTCACTCCACTTGTACGTAAGTCAGCATTCTGCCTTTTGTATTAAATTCGGATGCCATTGCTGTGTTTCATCATCAATAAGAAGGTCCAAGGGATACAGTAAACCTGAAGTGAAGCAGCGGAATCAAAAACATGACCCACAGGAGAGGTTCAAACCATAGAGAGTTACAGTGTCAGTCCTCTTGTACTTAAGTCGGTATTCTGCCTTTTGTATTAAATTCGGATGAAATTTCTGTGTTTCATCGTCAATAAGAAGGTCCAAGGTATACAGTGAACCTAAAGTGAAGCATCGGAAGATAAAACTGGACTCACAGGAGAGGTTCAAATCGTAGAGAGTTAGAGTGTCAGTCCTTTTGTATTAAATTCGGATGCAATTTCTGTGTTTCATCGTCAATAAGAAGGTCCAAGGGATACAGTAAACCTGAAGTGAAGCATCGGAATCTCAAAGTGGACTCACAGGAGTGGTTCAAATCATATAAAGTTAAGTCGGCATTGTGCCTTTTGTATTAAATTCGGATGCAATTTCTGTGTTTCACCGTCAATAAGAATGTCCAAGGGATACAGTAAACCTTAATTGAAGCAACAGAATCTAAAACTGGACTCACAGGGGAGATTCAAATCATAGAAAGTTAGAGTGTCAGTTCTCTTGTACTTAAGTCGGCATTGAGCATTTTGTATTAAATTCGGATGCAATTTCTGTGTTTCATCGTCAATAAGAAGGTCCAAGGGATACAGTAAACCTGAAGTGAAGCATCGGAATCTAAAACTGTACTCACAGTAGAGGTTCAAATCATAGAGAGTTAGAGTGTCAGTCCTCTTGTACTTAAGTCGGCTTTGTGCCTTTTGTATTAAATTCGGATGCAATTTCTGAGTTTCATCGTCAATAAGAAGGTCCAAAGGATACAGTAAACCTGAAGTGATGCATCAGAATCTAAAACTGGACTCACAGGAGAGGTTTAAATCGTCGAAAGTTAGAGTGACAGTCCTCTTGTACTTAAGTCGGCATTGTGCCATTTTCATTAAATTCGGATGCAATTTCTGTGTTTCATCGTCAATAAGAAGGTCTAAGGGATACAGTAAACCTGAAGTGAAGCATCGGAAACTACAACTGGACTCACAGGAGAGGTTCAAATCATAGAGTGTTAGAGTGTCAGTCCACTTGTACGTAAGTCAGCATTCTGCCTTTTGTATTAAATTCGGATGCAATTGCTGTGTTTCATCATCAATAAGAAGGTCCAAGGGATACAGTAAATCTGAAGTGAAGCATCGGAATCTAAAACTGGACTCACAGGAGTGGTTCAAATCTTCGAAAGTTAGAGTGTCAGTCCTCTTGTACTTAAGTCGGTATTGTGCCTTTTGTATTAAATTCGGATGCAATTTCTGTGTTTCATCGTCAATAAGAAGGTCCAAGCGATACAGTAAACCTGAAGTGAAGCATCGGAATCTAAAACTGGACTCACAGGAGAGGTTCAAATGATCGAAATTTAGAGTGTCAGTCCTCTCGTACTTAAGTCGGCATTGTGCATTTTGTATTGAATTTGGATGCAATTTCTGTGTTTCGTCGTCAATAAGAAGGTCCAAGGGATACAGTAAACCTGAAGTGAAGCAGCGGAATCAAAAACATGACTCACAGGAGAGGTTCCAATAATAGAGAGTTACAGTGTCAGTCCTCTTGTACTTAAGTCGGCATTGTGCCTTTTGTATTAAATTCGGATGCAATTTCTGTGTTTCATCGTCAATAAGAAGGTCCAAGTGTTACAGTAAACCTGAAGTCAAGCATCGGAATCTAAAACTGGACTCTCAGGAGAGGTTCAAATCATAGAAAATTAGAGTGTCAGTCCTCTTATACTTAAGTCGGAATTGTGCCTTTTGTATTAAATTTGGATGCAATTTCAGTGTTTCATCAACAATAAGAAGGTCCAAGGGATACAGTAAACCTGAAGTGAAGCATCAGAATCTAGAACTGGACTCACAGGAATGGTTCAAATCATAGAAAGTTAGAGTGTCAGTCCTCTAATACTTATGTCGGCGTTGTGCCTTTTGTATTAAATACGGTTGCAATTTCTGTGTTTCATCGTCAATAAGAAGGTCCAAGGGATACATTAAACCTGAAGTGAAGAATCGGATTCTAAAACTGAACTCACAGGAGAGGTTCAAATCATAGAAAGTTAGAGTGTCAGTCCTCTTGTACTTATGTCGGCATTGTGCCTTTTGTATTTTATTCGGTTGCAATTTCTGTGTTTCATCGTGAATAAGAACGTCCAAGGGATACAGTAAACCTGAAGTGAAGCATCGGAATCTAAAACTGGACTCACAGGAGAGATTCAAACCATAGAAAGTTAGAGTGTCATTCCTCTTGTACTTAAGTCCTCATTGTGCCTTTCGTATTAAATTCGGATGCAATTTCTGTGTTTCATCGTCAATAAGAAGGTCCAATTAATACAGTAAACCTGAAGTGAAGCATCAGAATCTAAAACTGGACTCACAGGAGAGGTTCAAATCATATAAGGTTAGAGTGTCAGTCCACTTGTACTTAAGTCGGCATTGTGCCTTTTGTATTAAATTCGAATGCAATTTCTGTGATTCATCGTCAATAAGAAGGTCCAAGCGATACAGTAAACCTGAAGTGAAGCATCGGAATCTATAACTGGACTTACAGGAGAGGTTGAAATCATAGAAAGTTAGAGTGTCAGTCCACTTTTACTTAAGTCGGCATTGTGCCTTTTGTATTAAATTTGGATGCAATTTCTGTGTTTCATCGTCAATAAGAAGGTCCAAGGGATACAGTAAACCTGAAGTGAAGCATCGGAATCTAAAACTGGACTCACAGGAGAGGTTTAAATCATCGAAAGTTAGAGTGTCAGTCCTCTTGTACTTAAGTCGGCATTGTGCCATTTTCATTAAATTCGGATGCAATTTCTGAGTTTCATCGTCAACAAGAAGGTCTAAGGGATACAGTAAACCAGAAGTGAAGCATCGGAATCTAAAACTGGGCTCACAGGAGAGGTTGAAATCATAGAGAGTTAGAGTGTCACTCCACTTGTACGTAAGTCAGCATTCTGCCTTTTGTATTAAATTCGGATGCAATTTCTGTGTTTCATCGTCAATAAGAAGGTCCAAGGGATACAGTAAACCTGAAGTGAAGCATCGGAATCTAAAACTGGACTCACAGGAGAGGTTCAAATAATCGAAATTTAGAGTGTCAGTCCTCTCGTACTTAAGTCGCCATTGTGCTTTTTGTATTGAATTTGGATGCAATTTCTGTGTTTCGTCGTCAATAAGAAGGTCCAAGGGATACAGTTAACCTGAAGTGAAGCAGCGGAATCAAAAACATGACTCACAGGAGCGGTTCAAATCATAGAGAGGCAGAGTGTCAGTCCTCTTGTACTTAAGTCGGTATTCTGCCTTTTGTATTAAATTCAGATGCAATTTCTGTGTTTCATCGTCAATAAGAAGGTCCAAGGGAAACAGTGAATCTAAAGTGAGGCATCGGAAGATAAAACTGGACTCACAGGAGACGTTCAAATCGTAGAGAGTTAGAGTGTCAGTCCTTTTGTATTAAATTCGGATGCAATTTCTGTGTTTCATCGTCAATAAGAAGGTCCAAAGGATACAGTAAACCTGAAGTGAAGCATCGAAATCTAAAAGTGGACTCAGAGGAGAGTTTCAAATCATAAAAATTTAAGTAGGCATTTTGCCTTTTGTGTTAAATTCGGATGAAATTTCTGTGTTTCATCGTCAATAAGAATGTCCAAGTGATACAGAAAACTGAAGTGAAGCATCAGAATCTAAAACTGGACTCACAGGGGAGGCTCATATCATAGAAAGTTAGAGTGTCAGTTCTCTTGTACTTAATTCGGCATTGTGCATTTTGTATTAAATTCGGATTCAATTTCTGTGTTTCATCGTCAATAAATAGGTCCAAGGGATACAGTGAACCTTAAGTAAAGCATCGGAATCTAAAACTGGACTCACACGAGAGGTTCCAATCATAGAGAGTTAGAGTGTCAGTCCTCTTGTACTTCAGTCGGCATTGTTACTTTTGTATTAAATTCAGATGCAATTTCTGTGTTTCATCGTCAATATGAAGGTCCAAGGGTTACAGTAAACCTGAAGTCAAGCATCAAAATCTAAAACTGCACTCACAGTAGAGGTTCAAATCGTAGAATGTTAGAGTGTCAGTCCTCTTGTACTTAAGTCGGCATTGTGCCTTTTGTATTAAATTCGGATGCAATTTCTGTGTTTCATCGTCAATAAGAAGGTCCAAGGGATACAGTAAACGTGAAGTGAAGCATCGGAATCTAAAACTGGACTCACAGGAGAGGTTCCAATCATAGAGATTTAGAGTGCGAGTCCTCTTTTGCTTAAGTCGGCATTGTGCCTTTTGTATTAAATTCGGATGCAATTTCTGTGTTTCATCGTCAATAAGAAGGTCCTAGGTTTTAAAGTAAACCTGAAGTCAAGCATCGAAATCTAATACTGCACTCACAGGAGAGGTTCAAATCGTAGAAAGTAAGAGTGTCAGTCCTCTTGTACTTAAGTCGGCATTGTGCCTATTGTATTAAATTCGTATGCAATTTCTGTGTTTCACCGTCAATAAGAATGTCCAAGGGTTACAGTAAACCTGAAGTGAAGCATCGGAATCTAAAACTGGACCCACGGAAGAGGTTCACATCACAGAAAGTTAGAGTGTCAGTCCTCTTGTACTTGAGCCGGCATTGTGCATTTTGTATTAAATTCGAAGCAATTTCTGTGTTTCATCGTTAACAAGAAGATCCAAGGCATACAGTAAACCTGAAGTGAAGCATCGGAATCAAAAACTGGACTCTCAGGAGAGGTTCAAATCATAGAGAATTAGAGTGTCAGTCCTCTTGTTCTTAAGTCGGCATTGTGCCTTTTGTATTACATTTGGATGCAATTTCAGTGTTTCATCGTCAATAAGAAGGTCCAAGGGATACAGTAAACCTGAAGTGAAGCATCAGAATCTAGAACTGGACTCACAGGAGTGGTTCAAATCATAGAAAGTTAGAGTGTCAGTCCTCTTGTACTTATGTCGGCATTGTGCCTTTTGTATTGAATACGGATGCAATTTCTGTGTTTCATCGTCAATAAGAAGGTCCATGGGATACAGTAAACCTGAAGTGAAGAATCGGAATCTAAAACTGAACTCACAGGAGAGGTTCAAACCATAGAGAGTTACAGTGTCAGTCCTCTTGTACTTAAGTCGGTATTCTGCCTTTTGTATTAAATTCGGATGAAATTTCTGTGTTTCATCGTCAATAAGAAGGTCCAAGGGATACAGTGAACCTAAAGTGAAGCATCGGAAGATAAAACTGGACTCACAGGAGAGGTTCAAATCGTAGAGAGTTAGAGTGTCAGTCCTTTTGTATTAAATTCGGATGCAATTTCTGTTTTTCATCGTCAATAAGAAGGTCCAAGGGATACAGTAAACCTGAAGTGAAGCATCGGAATCTCAAAGTAGACTCACAGGAGAGGTTCAAATCATATAAAGTTAAGTCGGCATTGTGCCTTTTGTATTAAATTCGGATGCAATTTCTGTGTTTCACCGTCAATAAGAATGTCCAAGGGATACAGTAAACCTGAATTGAAGCAACAGAATCTAAAACTGGACTCACAGGGGAGGTTCAAATCATAGAAAGTTAGAGTGTCAGTCCTCTTGTACTTAAGTCGGCATTGAGCATTTTGTATTAAATTCGGATGCAATTTCTGTGGTTCATCGCCAGTAAGAAGGTCCAAGGGATACAGTAAACCTGAAGTGAAGCATCGGAATCTAAAACTGTACTCACAGTAGAGGTTCAAATCATAGAGAGTTAGAGTGTCAGTCCTCTTGTACTTAAGTCGGCTTTGTGCCTTTTGTATTAAATTCGGATGCAATTTCTGAGTTTCATCGTCAATAAGAAGGTCCAAAGGATACAGTAAACCTGAAGTGATGCATCAGAATCTAAAACTGGACTCACAGGAGAGGTTTAAATCATCGAAAGTTAGAGTGACAGTCCTCTTGTACTTAAGTCGGCATTGTGCCATTTTCATTAAATTCGGATGCAATTTCTGTGTTTCATCGTCAATAAGAAGGTCTAAGGGATACAGTAAACCTGAAGTGAAGCATCGGAAACTACAACTGGACTCACAGGAGAGGTTCAAATCATAGAGTGTTAGAGTGTCAGTCCACTTGTACGTAAGTCAGCATTCTGCCTTTTGTATTAAATTCGGATGCAATTGCTGTGTTTCATCATCAATAAGAAGGTCCAAGGGATACAGTAAATCTGAAGTGAAGCATCGGAATCTAAAACTGGACTCACAGGAGTGGTTCAAATCTTCGAAAGTTAGAGTGTCAGTCCTCTTGTACTTAAGTCGGTATTGTGCCTTTTGTATTAAATTCGGATGCAATTTCTGTGTTTCATCGTCAATAAGAAGGTCCAAGCGATACAGTAAACCTGAAGTGAAGCATCGGAATCTAAAACTGGACTCACAGGAGAGGTTCAAATGATCGAAATTTAGAGTGTCAGTCCTCTCGTACTTAAGTCGGCATTGTGCATTTTGTATTGAATTTGGATGCAATTTCTGTGTTTCGTCGTCAATAAGAAGGTCCAAGGGATACAGTAAACCTGAAGTGAAGCAGCGGAATCAAAAACATGACTCACAGGAGAGGTTCCAATAATAGAGAGTTACAGTGTCAGTCCTCTTGTACTTAAGTCGGCATTGTGCCATTTTCATTAAATTCGGATGCAATTTCTGTGTTTCATCGTCAATAAGAAGGTCCAAGTGTTACAGTAAACCTGAAGTCAAGCATCGGAATCTAAAACTGGACTCTCAGGAGAGGTTCAAATCATAGAAAATTAGAGTGTCAGTCCTCTTGTACTTAAGTCGGAATTGTGCCTTTTGTATAAAATTTGGATGCAATTTCAGTGTTTCATCGTCAATAAGAAGGTCCAAGGGATACATTAAACCTGAAGTGAAGAATCGGATTCTAAAACTGAACTCACAGGAAAGGTTCAAATCATAGAAAGTTAGAGTGTCAGTCCTCTTGTACTTATGTCGGCATTGTGCCTTTTGTATTTTATTCGGTTGCAATTTCTGTGTTTCATCGTGAATAAGAACGTCCAAGGGATACAGTAAACCTGAAGTGAAGCATCGGAATCTAAAACTGGACTCACAGGAGAGATTCAAACCATAGAAAGTTAGAGTGTCATTCCTCTTGTACTTAAGTCGGCATTGTGCCTTTCGTATTAAATTCGGATGCAATTTCTGTGTTTCATCGTCAATAAGAAGGTCCAAGGAATACAGTAAACCTGAAGTGAAGCATCAGAATCTAAAACTGGACTCACAAGAGAGGTTCAAATCATATAAAGTTAGAGTGTCAGTCCTCTAGTACTTAAGTCGGCATTGTGCCTTTTGTATTAAATTCGAATGCAATTTCTGTGATTCATCGTCAATAAGAAGGTCCAAGCGATACAGTAAACCTGAAGTGAAGCATCGGAATCTAAAACTGGACCTACAGGAGAGGTTGAAATCATAGAAAGTTAGAGTGTCAGTCCACTTTTACTTAAGTCGGCATTGTGCCTTTTGTATTAAATTTGGATGCAATTTCTGTGTTTCATCGTCAATAAGAAGGTCCAAGGGATACAGTAAACCTGAAGTGAAGCATCGGAATCTAAAACTGGACTCACAGGAGAGGTTTAAATCATCGAAAGTTAGAGTGTCAGTCCTCTTGTACTTAAGTCGGCATTGTGCCATTTTCATTAAATTCGGATGCAATTTCTGAGTTTCATCGTCAACAAGAAGGTCTAAGGGATACAGTAAACCTGAAGTGAAGCATCGGAATCTAAAACTGGGCTCACAGGAGAGGTTGAAATCATAGAGAGTTAGAGTGTCACTCCACTTGTATGTAAGTCAGCATTCTGCCTTTTGTATTAAATTCGGATGCGATTGCTGTGTTTCATCATCAATAAGAAGGTCCAAGGGATACAGTAAACCTGAATTGAAGCAGCGGAATCAAAAACATGACTCACAGGAGAGGTTCAAACCATAGGGAGTTACAGTGTCAGTCCTCTTGTACTTAAGTCGGTATTCTGCCTTTTGTATTAAATTCGGATGAAATTTCTGTGTTTCATCGTCAATAAGAAGGTCCAAGGGATACAGTGAACCTAAAGTGAAGCATCGGAAGATAAAACTGGACTCACAGGAGAGGTTCAAATCGTAGAGAGGTAGAGTGTCAGTCCTTTTGTATTAAATTCGGATGCAATTTCTGTGTTTCATCGTCAATAAGAAGGTCCAAGGGATACAGTAAACCTGAAGTGAACGATCGGAATCTCAAAGTGGACTCACAGGAGAGGTTCAAATCATATAAAGTTAAGTCGGCATTGTGTATTTTGTATTAAATTCGGATGCAATTTCTGTGTTTCATCGTCAATAAGAATGTCCAAGGGATACAGTAAACCTGAATTGAAGCAACAGAATCTAAAACTGGACTCACAGGGGAGGTTCAAATCATAGAAAGTTAGAGTGTCAGTCCTCTTGTACATAAGTCGGCATTGAGCATTTTGTATTAAATTCGGATGCAATTTCTGTGTTTCATCGTCAATAAGAAGGTCCAAGGGATACAGTAAACCTGAAGTGAAGCATCGGAATCTAAAACTGTACTCACAGTAGAGGTTCAAATCATAGAGAGTTAGAGTGTCAGTCCTCTTGTACTTAAGTCGGCTTTGTGCCTTTTGTATTAAATTCGGATGCAATTTCTGAGTTTCATCGCCAATAAGAAGGTCCAAGGGATACAGTAAACCTGAAGTGATGCATCAGAATCTAAAACTGGACTCACAGGAGAGGTTTAAATCATCGAAAGTTAGAGTGACAGTCCTCTTGTACTTAAGTCGGCATTGTGCCATTTTCATTAAATTCGGATGCAATTTCTGTGTTTCATCGTCAATAAGAAGGTCCAAGTGTTACAGTAAACCTGAAGTCAAGCATCGGAATCTAAAACTGGACTCTCAGGAGAGGTTCAAATCATAGAAAATTAGAGTGTCAGTCCTCTTGTACTTAAGTCGGAATTGTGCCTTTTGTATAAAATTTGGATGCAATTTCAGTGTTTCATCGTCAATAAGAAGGTCCAAGGGATACAGTAAACCTGAAGTGAAGCATCAGAATCTAGAACTGGACTCACAGGAATGGTTCAAATCATAGAAAGTTAGAGTGTCAGTCCTCTTATACTTATGTCGGCGTTGTGCCTTTTGTATTAAATACGGTTGCAATTTCTGTGTTTCATCGTCAATAAGAAGGTCCAAGGGATACATTAAACCTGAAGTGAAGAATCGGATTCTAAAACTGAACTCACAGGAAAGGTTCAAATCATAGAAAGTTAGAGTGTCAGTCCTCTTGTACTTATGTCGGCATTGTGCCTTTTGTATTTTATTCGGTTGCAATTTCTGTGTTTCATCGTGAATAAGAACGTCCAAGGGATACAGTAAACCTGAAGTGAAGCATCGGAATCTAAAACTGGACTCACAGGAGAGATTCAAACCATAGAAAGTTAGAGTGTCATTCCTCTTGTACTTAAGTCGGCATTGTGCCTTTCGTATTAAATTCGGATGCAATTTCTGTGTTTCATCGTCAATAAGAAGGTCCAAGCGATACAGTAAAACTGAAGTGAAGCATCGGAATCTAAAACTGGACCTACAGGAGAGGTTGAAATCATAGAAAGTTAGAGTGTCAGTCCACTTTTACTTAAGTCGGCATTGTGCCTTTTGTATTAAATTTGGATGCAATTTCTGTGTTTCATCGTCAATAAGAAGGTCCAAGGGATACAGTAAACCTGAAGTGAAGCATCGGAATCTAAAACTGGACTCACAGGAGAGGTTTAAATCATCGAAAGTTAGAGTGTCAGTCCTCTTGTACTTAAGTCGGCATTGTGCCATTTTCATTAAATTCGGATGCAATTTCTGAGTTTCATCGTCAACAAGAAGGTCTAAGGGATACAGTAAACCTGAAGTGAAGCATCGGAATCTAAAACTGGGCTCACAGGAGAGGTTGAAATCATAGAGAGTTAGAGTGTCACTCCACTTGTATGTAAGTCAGCATTCTGCCTTTTGTATTAAATTCGGATGCGATTGCTGTGTTTCATCATCAATAAGAAGGTCCAAGGGATACAGTAAACCTGAATTGAAGCAGCGGAATCAAAAACATGACTCACAGGAGAGGTTCAAACCATAGGGAGTTACAGTGTCAGTCCTCTTGTACTTAAGTCGGTATTCTGCCTTTTGTATTAAATTCGGATGAAATTTCTGTGTTTCATCGTCAATAAGAAGGTCCAAGGGATACAGTGAACCTAAAGTGAAGCATCGGAAGATAAAACTGGACTCACAGGAGAGGTTCAAATCGTAGAGAGGTAGAGTGTCAGTCCTTTTGTATTAAATTCGGATGCAATTTCTGTGTTTCATCGTCAATAAGAAGGTCCAAGGGATACAGTAAACCTGAAGTGAACGATCGGAATCTCAAAGTGGACTCACAGGAGAGGTTCAAATCATATAAAGTTAAGTCGGCATTGTGTATTTTGTATTAAATTCGGATGCAATTTCTGTGTTTCATCGTCAATAAGAATGTCCAAGGGATACAGTAAACCTGAATTGAAGCAACAGAATCTAAAACTGGACTCACAGGGGAGGTTCAAATCATAGAAAGTTAGAGTGTCAGTCCTCTTGTACATAAGTCGGCATTGAGCATTTTGTATTAAATTCGGATGCAATTTCTGTGTTTCATCGTCAATAAGAAGGTCCAAGGGATACAGTAAACCTGAAGTGAAGCATCGGAATCTAAAACTGTACTCACAGTAGAGGTTCAAATCATAGAGAGTTAGAGTGTCAGTCCTCTTGTACTTAAGTCGGCTTTGTGCCTTTTGTATTAAATTCGGATGCAATTTCTGAGTTTCATCGCCAATAAGAAGGTCCAAGGGATACAGTAAACCTGAAGTGATGCATCAGAATCTAAAACTGGACTCACAGGAGAGGTTTAAATCATCGAAAGTTAGAGTGACAGTCCTCTTGTACTTAAGTCGGCATTGTGCCATTTTCATTAAATTCGGATGCAATTTCTGTGTTTCATCGTCAATAAGAAGGTCTAAGGGATACAGTAAACCTGAAGTGAAGCATCGGAAACTACAACTGGACTCACAGGAGAGGTTCAAATCATAGAGTGTTAGAGTGTCAGTCCACTTGTACGTAAGTCAGCATTCTGCCTTTTGTATTAAATTCGGATGCAATTTCTGTGTTTCATCGTCAATAAGAAGGTCCAAGGGATACAGTAAACCTGAAGTGAAGCATCGGAATCTAAAACTGGACTCACAGGAGAGGTTTAAATAATCGAAATTTAGAGTGTCAGTCCTCTCGTACTTAAGTCGCCATTGTGCTTTTTGTATTGAATTTGGATGCAATTTCTGTGTTTCGTCGTCAATAAGAAGGTCCAAGGGATACAGTAAACCTGAAGTGAAGCAGCGGAATCAAAAACATGACTCACAGGAGCGGTTCAAATCATAGAGAGGCAGAGTGTCAGTCCTCTTGTTCTTAAGTCGGTATTCTGCCTTTTGTATTAAATTCAGATGCAATTTCTGTGTTTCATCGTCAATAAGAAGGTCCAAGGGATACAGTGAATCTAAAGTGAAGCATCGGAAGATAAAACTGGACTCACAGGAGACGTTCAAATCGTAGAGAGTTAGAGTGTCAGTCCTTTTGTATTAAATTCGGATGCAATTTCTGTGTTTCATCGTCAATAAGAAGGTCCAAAGGATACAGTAAACCTGAAGTGAAGCATCGAAATCTAAAAGTGGACTCAGAGGAGAGTTTCAAATCATAAAAAGTTAAGTCGGCATTTTGCCTTTTGTGTTAAATTCGGATGAAATTTCTGTGTTTCATCGTCAATAAGAATGTCCAAGGGATACAGAAACCTGAAGTGAAGCATCAGAATCTAAAACTGGACTCACAGGGGAGGCTCATATCATAGAAAGTTAGAGTGTCAGTCCTCTTGTACTTAAGTCGGCATTGTGCATTTTGTATTAAATTCGGATTCAATTTCTGTGTTTCATCGTCAATAAATAGGTCCAAGGGATACAGTGAACCTTAAGTAAAGCATCGGAATCTAAAACTGGACTCACAGGAGAGGTGCCAATCATAGAGAGTTAGAGTGTCAGTCCTCTTGTACTTCAGTCGGCATTGTTACTTTTGTATTAAATTCGGATGCAATTTCTGTGTTTCATCGTCAATATGAAGGTCCAAGGGTTACAGTAAACCTGAAGTCAAGCATCAAAATCTAAAACTGCACTCACAGTAGAGGTTCAAATCGTAGAATGTTAGAGTGTCAGTCCTCTTGTACTTAAGTCGGCATTGTGCCTTTTGTATTAAATTCAGATGCAATTTCTGTGTTTCATCGTCAATAAGAAGGTCCAAGGGATACAGTAAACGTGAAGTGAAGCATCGGAATCTAAAACTGGACTCACAGGAGAGGTTCCAATCATAGAAAGTTAGAGTGTATGTCCTCTTGTACATAAGTCGGCAATGTGCCTTTTGTATTAAATTCGGATGCAATTTCTGTGTTTCATCGTCAATAAGAAGGTCCAAGGTGTACAATAAACCTGAAGTGAAGCATCGGAATCTAAAACTGCACTCAGAGGAGAGGTTCAAATCATAGAAAGTTAGTGTGTCAGTCTTCTTGTACTTAAGTCGGCATTGTGCCTTTTGTATTAAATTCGTGTGCAATTTCTGTGTTTCATCGTCAATAAGAAGGTCCAAGGGATACAATAAACCTGAAGTGAAGCATCGGAATCTAAAACTGGACTCACAGGAGAGGTTCAAATCATAGAAAATTAGTGTGTCAGTCCTCTTGCACTTAAGTCGGCATTGTGCCTTTTGTATTAAATTCGGATGCAATTTCTGTGTTTCATCGTCAATAAGAAGGTCCAAGGAATACAGTAAACCTGAAGTGAAGCATCGGAATCTAAAACTGGACTCACAGGAGAGGTTCAAATAATCGAAATTTAGAGTGTCAGTCCTCTCGTACTTAAGTCGCCATTGTGCTTTTTGTATTGAATTTGGATGCAATTTCTGTGTTTCGTCGTCAATAAGAAGGTCCAAGGGATACAGTAAACCTGAAGTGAAGCAGCGGAATCAAAAACATGACTCACAGGAGCGGTTCAAATCATAGAGACACAGAGTGTCAGTCCTCTTGTTCTTAAGTCGGTATTCTGCCTTTTGTATTAAATTCAGATGCAATTTCTGTGTTTCATCGTCAATAAGAAGGTCCAAGGGATACAGTGAATCTAAAGTGAAGCATCGGAAGATAAAACTGGACTCACAGGAGACGTTCAAATCGTAGAGAGTTAGAGTGTCAGTCCTTTTGTATTAAATTCGGATGCAATTTCTGTGTTTCATCGTCAATAAGAAGGTCCCAAGGATACAGTAAACCTGAAGTGAAGCATCGAAATCTAAAAGTGGACTCAGAGGAGAGTTTCAAATCATAAAAAGTTAAGTCGGCATTTTGCCTTTTGTGTTAAATTCGGATGAAATTTCTGTGTTTCATCGTCAATAAGAATGTCCAAGGGATACAGAAACCTGAAGTGAAGCATCAGAATCTAAAACTGGACTCACAGGGGAGGCTCATATCATAGAAAGTTAGAGTGTCAGTCCTCTTGTACTTAAGTCGGCATTGTGCATTTAGTATTAAATTCGGATTCAATTTCTGTGTTTCATCGTCAATAAATAGGTCCAAGGGATACAGTGAACCTTAAGTAAAGCATCGGAATCTAAAACTGGACTCACAGGAGAGGTTCCAATCATAGAGAGTTAGAGTGTCAGTCCTCTTGTACTTCAGTCGGCATTGTTACTTTTGTATTAAATTCGGATGCAATTTCTGTGTTTCATCGTCAATATGAAGGTCCAAGGGTTCCAGTAAACCTGAAGTCAAGCATCAAAATCTAAAACTGCACTCACAGTAGAGGTTCAAATCGTAGAATGTTAGAGTGTCAGTCCTCTTGTACTTAAGTCGGCATTGTGCCTTTTGTATTAAATTCGGATGCAATTTCTGTGTTTCATCGTCAATAAGAAGGTCCAAGGGATACAGTAAACGTGAAGTGAAGCATCGGAATCTAAAACTGGACTCACAGGAGAGGTTCCAATCATAGAAAGTTAGAGTGCGAGTGCTCTTGTGCTTAAGTCGGCATTGTGCCTTTTGTATTAAATTCGGATGCAATTTCTGTGTTTCACCGTCAATAAGAATGTCCAAGGGTTACAGTAAACCTGAAGTGAAGCATCGGAATCTAAAACTGGACCCACGGAAGAGGTTCACATCACAGAAAGTTAGAGTGTCAGTCCTCTTGTTCTTAAGTCGGCATTGTGCCTTTTGTATTACATTTGTATGCAATTTCAGTGTTTCATCGTCAATAAGAAGGTCCAAGGGATACAGTAAACCTGAAGTGAAGCATCAGAATCTAGAACTGGACTCACAGGAGTGGTTCAAATCATAGAAAGTTAGAGTGTCGGTCCTCTTGTACTTATGCCGGCATTGTGCGTTTTGTATTAAATACGGATGCAACTTCTGTGTTTCATCGTCAATAAGAAGGTCCATGGGATACAGTAAACCTGAAGTGAAGAATCGGAATCTAAAACTGAACTCACAGGAGAGGTTCAAATCATAGAAAGTTACAGTGTCAGTCCTCTTGACTTAAGTCGGCATTGCGCCTTTTGTATTTTAGTCGGATGCAATTTCTGCGTTTCATCGTGAATGAGAACGTCCAAGGGATACAGTAAACCTGAAGTGAAGCATCGGAATCTAAAACTGGACTCACAGGAGAGATTCAAACCATAGAAAGTTAGAGTGTCATTCCTCTTGTACTTAAGTCGGCATTGTACCTTTCGTATAAAATTCGGATGCAATTTCTGTGTTTCATCGTCAATAAGAAGGTCCAAGTGATACAGTAAACCTGAAGTGAAGCATCAGAATCTAAAACTGGACTCACAGAAGAGGTTCAAATCATAGAAAGTTAGAGTGTCAGTCCTCTTGTACTTAAGTCGGCATTGTACCTTTTGTATTATATTCGGATAAATTTTCTTTGTTTCATCGTCAATAAGAAGTTCCAAGGGATACAGTAAACCTGAAGTGAAGCATCGGAATCTCAAACTGGACTCACAGGAGAAGTTCAAATCATATAAAGTTAGAGTGTCAATCCTCTTGTACCTAAGTCGGCATTGTGCCTTTTGTATTAAATTCGGATGCAATTTCTGTGTTTCATCGTCAATAAGAAGGTCCAAGCGATACAGTAAACCTGAAGTGAAGCATCGGAATCTAAAACTGGACTTACAGGGGAGGTTGAAATCATAGAAAGTTAGAGTGTCATTCCACTAGTACTTAAGTCGGCATTGTGCCTTTTGTGTTAAATTTGGATGCAATTTCTGTGTTTCATCGTCAATAAGAAGGTCCAAGGGATACAGTAAACCTGAAGTGAAGCATCGGAATCTAAAACTGGACTCACAGGAGAGGTTCAAACCATCGAAAGTTAGGGTGTCAGTCATCTTGTACTTAAGTCGGCATTGTGCCTTTTGTATTAAATTCGGATGCAATTTCTGTGTTTCATCGTCAATAAGAGGGTCCAAGGGATACAGTAAACCTGAAGTGAAGCATCGGAATCTAAAACTGGACTCACAGGAGAGGTTGAAATAATCAAAATTTAGAGTGTCAGTCCTCTTGTACTTAAGTCGGCATTGTGCCTTTTGTATTGAATTTGGATGCAATTTCTGTGTTTCATCGTCAATAAGAAAGTCCAAGGGATACAGTAAACCTGAAGTGAAGCATCGGCATCTAAAACTGGACTCACAGGAGAGGTTCAAATCATAGAAAGTTTGAGTGTCAGTCCTCTTGTACTTAAGTCAGCATTGTGCCTTTTGTATTAAATATGGATGCAATTTCTGTGTTTCATCGTCAAAACGAAGGTCCAAGGGATACATTAATCCTGAAGTGAAGCATCGGAATCTAAAACTGGACTCACAGGAGAGGTTCAAATCATCGAAAGTTAGGGTGTCAGTCCTCTTGTACTTAAGTCGGCATTGTGCCTTTTGTTTTAAATTCGGATGCAATTTCTGTGTTTCATCGTCAATAAGAAGGTCCTAGGGATACAGTAAACCTGAATTGAAGCATCGGAATCTAACACTGGACTCACAGGAGAGGTTCAAATCAAAGAGAGTTAGAGTGTCAGTCCGCTTGTAGTTAAGTCGGCATTGTGCCTTTTGTATTAAATTCGGATGAAATTTCTGTGTTTCATCGTCAATAAGAATGTCCAAGGGATACAGAAACCTGAAGTGAAGCATCAGAATCTAAAACTGGACTCACAGGGGAGGCTCATATCATAGAAAGTTAGAGTGTCAGTCCTCTTGTACTTAAGTCGGCATTGTGCATTTTGTATTAAATTCGGATTCAATTTCTGTGTTTCATCGTCAATAAATAGGTCCAAGGGATACAGTGAACCTTAAGTAAAGCATCGGAATCTAAAACTGGACTCACAGGAGAGGTTCCAATCATAGAGAGTTAGAGTGTCAGTCCTCTTGTACTTCAGTCGGCATTGTTACTTTTGTATTAAATTCGGATGCAATTTCTGTGTTTCATCGTCAATATGAAGGTCCAAGGGTTCCAGTAAACCTGAAGTCAAGCATCAAAATCTAAAACTGCACTCACAGTAGAGGTTCAAATCGTAGAATGTTAGAGTGTCAGTCCTCTTGTACTTAAGTCGGCATTGTGCCTTTTGTATTAAATTCGGATGCAATTTCTGTGTTTCATCGTCAATAAGAAGGTCCAAGGGATACAGTAAACGTGAAGTGAAGCATCGGAATCTAAAACTGGACTCACAGGAGAGGTTCCAATCATAGAAAGTTAGAGTGCGAGTCCTCTTGTGCTTAAGTCGGCATTGTGCCTTTTGTATTAAATTCGGATGCAATTTCTGTGTTTCATCGTCAATAAGAAGGTCCAAGGTTTACAGTAAACCTGAAGTCAAGCATCGAAATCTAATACTGCACTCACAGGAGAGGTTCAAATCGTAGAAAGTAAGTGTGTCAGTCCTCTTGTACTTAAGTCGGCATTGTGCCTTTTGTATTAAATTCGGATGCAATTT
The DNA here is from genome assembly GCF_021461395.2 of Schistocerca americana. Lineage (NCBI taxonomy): Eukaryota > Metazoa > Arthropoda > Insecta > Orthoptera > Acrididae > Schistocerca > Schistocerca americana. Next base: position 6,392,405 of record NC_060128.1, on the reverse strand, counting down.
CTGTGTTTCACCGTCAATAAGAATGTCCAAGGGTTACAGTAAACCTGAAGTGAAGCATCGGAATCTAAAACTGGACCCACGGAAGAGGTTCACATCACAGAAAGTTAGAGTGTCAGTCCTCTTGTTCTTAAGTCGGCATTGTGCCTTTTGTATTACATTTGTATGCAATTTCAGTGTTTCATCGTCAATAAGAAGGTCCAAGGGATACAGTAAACCTGAAGTGAAGCATCAGAATCTAGAACTGGACTCACTGGAGTGGTTCAAATCATAGAAAGTTAGAGTGTCGGTCCTCTTGTACTTATGTCGGCATTGTGCGTTTTGTATTAAATACGGATGCCACTTCTGTGTTTCATCGTCAATAAGAAGGTCCATGGGATACAGTAAACCTGAAGTGAAGAATCGGAATCTAAAACTGAACTCACAGGAGAGGTTCAAATCATAGAAAGTTACAGTGTCAGTCCTCTTGACTTAAGTCGGCATTGCGCCTTTTGTATTTTAGTCGGATGCAATTTCTGCGTTTCATCGTGAATGAGAACGTCCAAGGGATACAGTAAACCTGAAGTGAAGCATCGGAATCTAAAACTGGACTCACAGGAGAGATTCAAACCATAGAAAGTTAGAGTGTCATTCCTCTTGTACTTAAGTCGGCATTGTACCTTTCGTATAAAATTCGGATGCAATTTCTGTGTTTCATCGTCAATAAGAAGGTCCAAGTGATACAGTAAACCTGAAGTGAAGCATCAGAATCTAAAACTGGACTCACAGAAGAGGTTCAAATCATAGAAAGTTAGAGTGTCAGTCCTCTTGTACTTAAGTCGGCATTGTACCTTTTGTATTATATTCGGATAAATTTTCTTTGTTTCATCGTCAATAAGAAGGTCCAAGGGATACAGTAAACCTGAAGTGAAGCATCGGAATCTCAAACTGGACTCACAGGAGAAGTTCAAATCATATAAAGTTAGAGTGTCAATCCTCTTGTACCTAAGTCGGCATTGTGCTTTTGTATTAAATTCGGATGCAATTTCTGTGTTTCATCGTCAATAAGAAGGTCCAAGCGATACAGTAAACCTGAAGTGAAGCATCGGAATCTAAAACTGGACTTACAGGGGAGGTTGATATCATAGAAAGTTAGAGTGTCATTCCACTAGTACTTAAGTCGGCATTGTGCCTTTTGTGTTAAATTTGGATGCAATTTCTGTGTTTCATCGTCAATAAGAAGGTCCAAGGGATACAGTAAACCTGAAGTGAAGCATCGGAATCTAAAACTGGACTCACAGGAGAGGTTCAAACCATCGAAAGTTAGGGTGTCAGTCATCTTGTACTTAAGTCGGCATTGTGCCTTTTGTATTAAATTCGGATGCAATTTCTGTGTTTCATCGTCAATAAGAGGGTCCAAGGGATACAGTAAACCTGAAGTGAAGCATCGGAATCTAAAACTGGACTCACAGGAGAGGTTGAAATAATCAAAATTTAGAGTGTCAGTCCTCTTGTACTTAAGTCGGCATTGTGCCTTTTGTATTGAATTTGGATGCAATTTCTGTGTTTCATCGTCAATAAGAAAGTCCAAGGGATACAGTAAACCTGAAGTGAAGCATCGGCATCTAAAACAGGACTCACAGGAGAGGTTCAAATCATAGAAAGTTTGAGTGTCAGTCCTCTTGTACTTAAGTCAGCATTGTGCCTTTTGTATTAAATATGGATGCAATTTCTGTGTTTCATCGTCAAAACGAAGGTCCAAGGGATACATTAATCCTGAAGTGAAGCATCGGAATCTAAAACTGGACTCACAGGAGAGGTTCAAATCATCGAAAGTTAGGGTGTCAGTCCTCTTGTACTTAAGTCGGCATTGTGCCTTTTGTTTTAAATTCGGATGCAATTTCTGTGTTTCATCGTCAATAAGAAGGTCCTAGGGATACAGTAAACCTGAATTGAAGCATCGGAATCTAACACTGGACTCACAGGAGAGGTTCAAATCAAAGAGAGTTAGAGTGTCAGTCCGCTTGTACTTAAGTCGGCATTGTGCCTTTTGTATTAAATTCGGATGCAATTGCTGAGTTTCATCATCAATAAGAAGGTACAAGGGATACAGTAAACCTTAAGTGAAGCATCGGAATCAAAAACTGGACTCACAGGACAGGTTCAAATCATAGAGAGTTAGAGTGTCAGTCCTCTTGTACTTAAGTAGGTCTTCTGCCTTTTGTATTAAATTCGGATGCAATTTCTGTGTTTCATCGTCAATAAGAAGGTCCAAGGGATACAGTAAACCTGAAGTGAAGCATCGGAATGTAGAAGTGGACTCACAGGAGAGGTTCAAATCATAAAAATTTAGAGTGTCAGACCTCTTGTACTTAAGTCGGCATTGTGCCTTTTATATTAAATTAGGATGCAATTTCTGTGTTTCATCGCCAATAAGAAGGTCCAAGGGATACAGTAAACCTGAAGTGAAGCATCGGAATCTAAAACTGAACTCACAGGAGAGGTTCAAATCATAGAAAGTTAGAGTGTCAGTTCTCTTGTACTTAAGTCGGCATTGTGCCTTTTGTATTTTATTCGGATGCAATTTCTGTGTTTTATCGTCAATAAGAACGTCTAAGGGATACAGTAAACCTGAAGTGAAGCATCGGAATCCAAAACTGGACTCACGGGAGAGTTTCAAATCATAGAAAGTTAGAGTGTCATTCCTCATGTACTTAAGTAGGCATTGTGCCTTTCGTATTAAATTCGGATGCAATTTCTGTGTTTCATTGTCAATAAGAAGGTCCAAGGGATACAGTAAACCTGAAGTGAAGCATCAGAATCTAAAACTGGACTCACAGAAGTGGTTCAAATCATAGAAAGTTAGAGTGTCAGTCCTCTTGTACTTAAGTCGGCATTGTGCCTTTTGTATTAAATTCGGATGCAATACGAAGGTCCAAGGGATACAGTAAACCTTAAGTGAAGCATCGGAATCTGAAACTGGACTCACAGGAGAGGTTCAAATCATCGTAAGTTAGAGTGTCAGTCCTGTTGTACTAAAGTCGGCATTGTGCCTTTTGTATAAAATTCGGATGCAATTTCTGTGTTTCGCCGTCAATAAGATGGTCCAAGGGATACAGTAAACCTGAAGTGAAGCATCGGATTCTAAAACAGGACTCACAGGATAGGTTTAAATCATAGAATGTTAGAGTGTCAGTCCTCTTGTAATTAAGTCTTCATTGTGCCTTTTGTATTAAATTTGGATGCAATTTCTATGTTTCATCGTCAATAAGAAGGTCCAAGGAATACAGTAAACCTGAAGTGAAGCATCGGAATCTAAAACTGGACTCACAGGAGAGGTTCAAATAATCAAAATATAGAGTGTCACTCCTCTCGTACTTAAGTCGACATTGTGCCTTTTGTATTGAATTTGGATGCAATAACTGTATTTCATCGCCAATAAGAAGGTCCAAGGGATACAGCAAACCTGAAGTGAAGCATCGGAATCTAAAACTGGACTCACAGGAGAGGTTCAAATCATCGAACATTAGAGTGTCAGTCCTTTTGTACTTATGGCGGCATTGTGCCTTTTGTATTAAATTCGGATGCAATTTCTGTGTTTAATCGTCAATAAGAAAGTCCAAGGGATACACTAAACCTGAAGTGAAGCATCGGAATCTAAAACTGGACTCACAGGAGTGGTTCAAATAATCGAAAGTTAGAATGTCAGTCCTCTTGTACTTAAGGCGGCTTTGTGCCTTTTGTATTTAATTCGGATCCGATTTCTGTGTTTCATAGTCAATAAGAAGGTCCAAGGGATACAGTAAACCTGAATTGAAGCATCGGAATCTAAAACTGGACTCACAGGAGAGGTTCAAATCATAGAGAGTTAGAGTGTCAGTCCGCTTCTACTTAAATCAGCATTGTGGCTTTTGTATTAAATTCGGATGCAACTGCTGAGTTTCATCGTCAATAAGAAGGTCCAAGGGATACAGTAAACCTGAAGTGTAGCAGCGGAATCAAAAACATGACTCACAGGAGAGGTTCAAATCATAGAGAGTTAAAGTGTCAGTCCACTTGTACTGAAGTCGGTATTCTGCCTTTTGTATTAAATTCGGATGCAATTTCTGTGTTTCTTCGTCAATAAGAAGGTCCAAGGGATACAGTAAAACTGAAGTGAAGCATCGGAATCTAAAACTGGCCTCACAGGAGACGTTCAAATCATAGTAACTTATGGTGTCAGTCCTCTTGTACTTAAGTCGGCATTGTGCCTTTTGTATTAAATTCGGATGAAATTTCTGTGTTTCATCGTCAATGACAAGGTCCAAGGGATATAGTAAACCTGAAGTGAAGTATCGGAATCTAAAAGTGGACTCATAGGAGAGGTGCAAATGGTAGAGAGTTAGAGTGTCAGTCCTTTTGTATTAAATTCGGATGCAATTTCTGTGTTTCATCGTCAATAAGAAGGTCCAAAGGATACAGTAAACCTGAAGTGAAGCATCGGAATCTAAATGTGGACTCACAGGAGAGGTTCAAATCATAAAAAGTTAAGTCGGCATTGTGCCTTTTGTATTAAATTCGGATGCAATTTCTGTGTGTCATCGTCAATATCAAGGTCCAAGGGTTACAGTAAACCTGAAGTCAAGCATCGAAATCTAAAACTGCACTCACAGGATAGGTTCAAATCGTAGAATGTTATTGTGTCAGTCCTCTTGTACTTAAGTCAGCATTGTGCCTTTTGTATTAAATTCGGATGCAATTTCTGTGTTTCATCGTCAATAAGAAGGTCCAAGGGATACAGTAAACGTGAAGTGGAGCATGGGAATCTAAAACTGGACTCACAGGAGAGGTTCCAATCATAGGGAGTTAGAGTGTCAGTCCACTTGTACTTAAGTCGGCATTGTGCGTTTTGTATTAAATGCGGATGCAATTTCTGTGTTTCATCGTCAATAAGAAGGTCCAAGGGATACAGTAAACCTGAAGTCAAGCATCGAAATCTAAAACTGCACTCACAGGAGAGGTTCAAATCGTAGAAAGTTAGAGTGTCAGTCCTCTTGTACTTAAGTCGGCATTGTGCCGTTTGTATTAAATTCGGATGCAATTTCTGTATTTCACCGGCAATAAGAATGTCCAAGGGTTACAGTAAACCTGAAGTGAAGCATCGGAATCTAAAACTGGACTCACAGGAGAGATTCAAACCATAGAAAGTTAGAGTGTCATTCCTATTGTACTTAAGTCGGCATTGTACTTTACGTATTAAATTCGGATGCAATTTCTGGGTTTCATCGTCAATAAGAAGGTCCAAGGGATACAGTAAACCTGAAGTGAAGCATCAGAATCTAAAACTGGACTCACAGAAGAGGTTCAAATCATAGAAAGTTAGAGTGTCAGTCCTCTTGTACTTAAGTAGGCATTGTGCCTTTTGTATTAAATTCGGATGCAATTTCTGTGTTTCATCGTCAATAAGAATGTCCAAGGGATACAGTAAACCTGAAGTGAAGCATCAGAATCTAAAACTGGACTCACAGGGGAGGCTGAAATCATAGAAAGTTAGAGTGTCAGTCCACTTGTACTTAAGTCGGCATTGTGCATTTTGTATTAAATTCGGATTCAATTTCTGTGTTTCATCGTCAATAAGAAGGTCCAAGGGATACAGTAAAACTGAAGTGAAGCATCGGAATCTAAACAGTACTCACAGTAGAGGTTCAAATCATAGAGAGTTAGAGTGTCAGTCCTCTTGTACTTAAGTCGGCATTGTGCATTTTGAATTAAATTAGGATGCAATTTCTGTGTTTCATCGTCAATAAATAGGTCCAAGGGATACAGTTAACATTAGGTGAAGCATCGGAATCTAAAACTGGACTCACAGGAGGGGTTCCAATCATAGAGAGTTAGAGTGTCAGTCCTCTTGTACTTAAGTCAGCATTGTGCCTTTTGTATTGAATTCAGATGCAATTTCTGTGTGTCATCGTCAATATCAAGGTCCAAGGGTTACAGTAAACCTGAAGTCAAGCATCGAAATCTAAAACTGCACTCACAGGAGAAGTTCAAATCGTAGAATGTTAGAGTTTCAGTCCTCTTGTACTTAAGTCGGCATTGTGCCTTTTGTATTAAATTCGGATGCAATTTCTGTGTTTCATCGTCAATAAGATGGTCCAAGGGATACAGTAAACCTGAAGTCAAGCATCGAAATCTAAAACTGCACTCACAGGAGAGGTTCAAATCGTAGAAAGTTAGAGTGTCTGTCCTCTTGTACTTATGTCGGCTTTGTGCCTTTTGTATTAAATTCGGATGCAATTTCTGTGTTTCACCGGCAATAAGAAATTCCAAGGGTTACAGTAAACCTAAAGTGAAGCATCGGAATCTAAAACTGGACCCACGGAAGAGGTTCAAATCATAGAAAGTTAGAGTGTCAGTCCTCTTGTACTTAAGTCGGCATTTTGCATTTCGTATTAAATTCGGATATAATTTCTGTGTTTCATCGTTAATAAGAAGGTCCAAGGGATACAGTAAACCTGAAGTGAAGCATCGGAATCAAAAACTGGACTCTCAGGAGAGGTTCAAATCATAAAAAATTAGAGTGTCAGTCCTCTTGTACTTAAGTCGGCATTGTGCCTTTTGTATTAAATTTGTATGCAATTTCAGTGTTTCACCGTCAATAAGAAGGTCCAAGGGATACAGTAAACCTGAAGTGAAGCATCAGAATCTAGAACTGGACTCACAGGAGTGGTTCAAATCATAGAAAGTTAGAGTGTCAGTCCTCTTGTACTTATGTCGGCATTGTGCCTTTTGTATTAAATTCGGATGCAATTTCTGTGTGTCATCGTCAATATCAAGGTCCGAGGGTTACAGTAAACCTGAAGTCAAGCATCGAAATCTAAAACTGCACTCACAGGATAGGTTCAAATCGTAGAATGTTATTGTGTCAGTCCTCTTGTACTTACGTCAGCATTGTGCCTTTTGTATTAAATTCGGATGCAATTTCTGTGTTTCATCGTCAATAAGAAGGTCCAAGGGATACAGTAAACGTGAAGTGAAGCATGGGAATCTAAAACTGGACTCACAGGAGAGGTTCCAATCATAGGGAGTTAGAGTGTCAGTCCACTTGTACTTAAGTCGGCATTGTGCGTTTTGTATTAAATGCGGATGCAATTTCTGTGTTTCATCGTCAATAAGAAGGTCCAAGGGATACAGTAAGCCTGAAGTCAAGCATCGAAATCTAAAACTGCACTCACAGGAGAGGTTCAAATCGTAGAAAGTTAGAGTGTCAGTCCGCTTGTACTTAAGTCGGCATTGTGCCGTTTGTATTAAATTCGGATGCAATTTCTGTATTTCACCGGCAATAAGAATGTCCAAGGGTTACAGTAAACCTGAAGTGAAGCATCGGAATCTAAAACTGGACTCACAGGAGAGATTCAAACCATAGAAAGTTAGAGTGTCATTCCTATTGTACTTAAGTCGGCATTGTACTTTACGTATTAAATTCGGATGCAATTTCTGTGTTTCATCGTCAATAAGAAGGTCCAAGGGATACAGTAAACCTGAAGTGAAGCATCAGAATCTAAAACTGGACTCACAGAAGAGGTTCAAATCATAGAAAGTTAGAGTGTCAGTCCTCTTGTACTTAAGTAGGCATTGTGCCTTTTGTATTAAATTCGGATGCAATTTCTGTGTTTCATCGTCAATAAGAATGTCCAAGGGATACAGTAAACCTGAAGTGAAGCATCAGAATCTAAAACTGGACTCACAGGGGAGGCTCAAATCATAGAAAGTTAGAGTGTCAGTCCTCTTGTACTTAAGTCGGCATTGTGCCATTTTCATTAAATTCGGATGCAATTTCTGTGTTTCATCGTCAATAAGAAGGTCCAAGGGATACAGTAAACCTTAAGTGAAGCATCGGAATCTAAAACTGGACCCACAGGAGAGGTTCAAATAATCGAAATTTAGAGGTCAGTCCTCACGTACTTAATTCGGCATGGTGCCTTTTGTACTGAATATGGATGCAATTTCTGTGTTTCATCGTCAATAAGAGGGTCCAAGGGATGCAGTAAACCTGAAGTGAAGCATCGGAATCTAAAACTGGACTCACGGGAGAGTTTCAAATCTTAGAAAGTTAGAGTGTCATTCCTCATGTACTTAAGTAGGCATTGTGAGATTGGTATTAAATTCGGATGCAATTTCTGTGTTTCATCGTCAATAAGAAGGTCCAAGGGATACAGTAAACCTGAAGTGAAGCACCGGAATCTAAAACTGGACTCACAGGAGAGGTTCAAATCATCGAAAGTTAGAGTGTCAGTCCTCTTGTACTAAAGTCGGCATTGTGCCTTTTGTATAAAATTCGGATGCAATTTCTGTGTTTCGCCGTCAATAAGATGGTCCAAGGGATACTGTAAACCTGAAGTGAAGCATCAGAAACTAAAATTGGACTCACAGAAGAGGTTCAAATCATAGAAAGTTAGAGTGTCTTTCCTCTTGTACTAAAGTCGGCATTGTGCCTTTTGTATAAAATTCGGATGCAATTTCTGTGTTTCGCCGTCAATAAGATGGTCCAAGGGATACTGTAAACCTGAAGTGAAGCATCAGAAACTAAAACTGGACTCACAGAAGAGGTTCAAATCATAGAAAGTTAGAGTGTCATTCCTCTTCTACTTAAGTCGGCATTGTGCCTTTTGTATTAAATTCGGATGCAATTTCTGTGTTTCATCGTCAATAAGAAGGTCCAAGGGATACAGCAAACCTGAAGTGAAGCATCGGAATCTAAAACTGGACTCACAGGAGAGGTTCAAATCATAGAGAGTTAGAGTGTCAGTCCACTTGTACTTAAGTCAGCATTGAGCCTTTTGTATTAAATTCGGATGCAATAAGAAGGTCCAAGGGATAGGGTAAACCTTAAGTGAAGCATCGGAATCTGAAACTGGACTCACAGGAGAGGTTCAAATCATCGAAAGTTAGAGTGTCATTCCTCATGTACTTAAGTAGGCATTGTGAGTTTCGTATTAAATTCGGATGCAATTTCTGTGTTTCATCGTCAATAAGAAGGTCCAAGGGATACAGTAAACCTGAAGTGAAGCATCAGAAACTAAAACTGGACTCACAGAAGAGGTTCAAATCATAGAAATTTAGAGTGTCAGTCCTCTTGTACTTAAGTCGGCATTGTGCCTTTTGTATTAAATTCGGATGCAATATCTGTGTTTCATCGTCAATAAGAAGGTCCAAGGGATACAGTAAACCTGAAGTGAAGCATCGGAATCTAAAACTGGACTCACAGGAGAGGTTCAAATCATCGAAAGTTAGTGTGTCAGTCCTCTTGTACTTAAGGCGGCATTGTGTCTTTTGTATTAAATTCGGATGCAATTTCTGTGTTTCATCGTCAATAAGAAGGTCCTAGGGATACAGTAAACCTGAATTGAAGCATTGGAATCTAACACTGGACTCACAGGAGAGGTTCAAATCAAAGAGAGTTAGAGTGTCAGCCCTCTTGTACTTAAGGCGGCATTGTGCCTGTTATATTAAATTAGGATGCAATTTCTGTGTTTCATAGTCAATAAGAAGGTCCAAGGGATACAGTAAACCTGAAGTGAAGCATCGGAATCTAAAACTGGACTCACAGGAGAGGTTCAAATCATCGAAAGTTAGAGTGTCAGTCCTCTTGTACTTAAGGCGGCATTGTGCCTTTTGTATTAAATTCGGATGCAATTTCTGTGTTTCATCGTCAATAAGAAGGTCCAAGGGATACAGTAAACCTGAAGTGAAGCATCGGAATCTAAAACTGAACTCACAGGAGAGGTTCAAATCATAGAAAGTTAGAGTGTCAGTTCTCTTGTACTTAAGTCGGCATTGTGCCTTTTGTATTTTATTCGGATGCAATTTCTGTGTTTTATCGTCAATAAGAACGTCTAAGGGATACAGTAAACCTGAAGTGAAGCATCGGAATCTAAAACTGGACTCATGGGAGAGTTTCAAATCATAGAAAGTTAGAGTGTCATTCCTCATGTACTTAAGTAGGCATTGTGAGTTTCGTATTAAATTCGGATACAATTTCTGTGTTTCATCGTCAATAAGAAGGTCCAAGGGATACAGTAAACCTGAAGTGAAGCATCAGAAACTAAAACTGGACTCACAGAAGAGGTTCAAATCACAGAGAGTTAGAGTGTCAGTCCACTTGTACTTAAGTCAGCATTGAGCCTTTTGTATTAAATTCGGATGCAATTTCTGTGTTTCATCGTCAATAAGAAGGTCCTAGGGATACAGTAAACCTGAATTGAAGCATTGGAATCTAACACTGGACTCACAGGAGAGGTTCAAATCAAAGAGAGTTAGAGTGTCAGTCCTCTTGTACTTAAGGCGGCATTGTGCCTTGTATATTAAATTAGGATGCAATTTCTGTGTTTCATCGTCAATAAGAAGGTCCAAGGGATACAGTAAACCTGAAGTGAAGCATCGGAATCTAAAACTGAACTCACAGGAGAGGTTCAAATCATAGAAAGTTAGAGTGTCAGTTCTCTTGTACTTAACTCGGCATTGTGCCTTTTGTATTTTATTCGGATGCAATTTCTGTGTTTTATCGTCAATAAGAACGTCTAAGGGATACAGTAAACCTGAAGTGAAGCATCGGAATCTAAAACTGGACTCACGGGAGAGGTTCAAATCATAGAGAGTTAGAGTGTCAGTCCACTTGTACTTAAGTCAGCATTGAGCCTTTTGTATTAAATTCGGATGCAATAAGAAGGTCCAAGGGATAGGGTAAACCTTAAGTGAAGCATCGGAATCTGAAACTGGACTCACAGGAGAGGTTCAAATCATCGAAAGTTAGAGTGTCATTCCTCATGTACTTAAGTAGGCATTGTGAGTTTCGTATTAAATTCGGATGCAATTTCTGTGTTTCATCGTCAATAAGAAGGTCCAAGGGATACAGTAAACCTGAAGTGAAGCATCAGAAACTAAAACTGGACTCACAGAAGAGGTTCAAATCATAGAAATTTAGAGTGTCAGTCCTCTTGTACTTAAGTCGGCATTGTGCCTTTTGTATTAAATTCGGATGCAATATCTGTGTTTCATCGTCAATAAGAAGGTCCAAGGGATACAGTAAACCTGAAGTGAAGCATCGGAATCTAAAACTGGACTCACAGGAGAGGTTCAAATCATCGAAAGTTAGAGTGTCAGTCCTCTTGTACTTAAGGCGGCATTGTGCCTTTTGTATTAAATTCGGATGCAATTTCTGTGTTTCATCGTCAATAAGAAGGTCCAAGGGATACAGTAAACCTGAAGTGAAGCATCGGAATCTAAAACTGAACTCACAGGAGAGGTTCAAATCATAGAAAGTTAGAGTGTCAGTTCTCTTGTACTTAAGTCGGCATTGTGCCTTTTGTATTTTATTCGGATGCAATTTCTGTGTTTTATCGTCAATAAGAACGTCTAAGGGATACAGTAAACCTGAAGTGAAGCATCGGAATCTAAAACTGGACTCATGGGAGAGTTTCAAATCATAGAAAGTTAGAGTGTCATTCCTCATGTACTTAAGTAGGCATTGTGAGTTTCGTATTAAATTCGGATACAATTTCTGTGTTTCATCGTCAATAAGAAGGTCCAAGGGATACAGTAAACCTGAAGTGAAGCATCAGAAACTAAAACTGGACTCACAGAAGAGGTTCAAATCACAGAGAGTTAGAGTGTCAGTCCACTTGTACTTAAGTCAGCATTGAGCCTTTTGTATTAAATTCGGATGCAATTTCTGTGTTTCATCGTCAATAAGAAGGTCCTAGGGATACAGTAAACCTGAATTGAAGCATTGGAATCTAACACTGGACTCACAGGAGAGGTTCAAATCAAAGAGAGTTAGAGTGTCAGTCCTCTTGTACTTAAGGCGGCATTGTGCCTTGTATATTAAATTAGGATGCAATTTCTGTGTTTCATCGTCAATAAGAAGGTCCAAGGGATACAGTAAACCTGAAGTGAAGCATCGGAATCTAAAACTGAACTCAAAGGAGAGGTTCAAATCATAGAAAGTTAGAGTGTCAGTTCTCTTGTACTTAACTCGGCATTGTGCCTTTTGTATTTTATTCGGATGCACTTTCTGTGTTTTATCGTCAATAAGAACGTCTAAGGGATACAGTAAACCTGAAGTGAAGCATCGGAATCTAAAACTGGACTCACGGGAGAGGTTCAAATCATAGAGAGTTAGAGTGTCAGTCCACTTGTACTTAAGTCAGCATTGAGCCTTTTGTAATAAATTCGGATGCAATAAGAAGGTCAAAGGGATAGAGTAAACCTTAAGTGAAGCATCAGAATCTGAAACAGGACTCACAGGAGAGGTTCAAATCATCGAAAGTTAGAGTGTCATTCCTCATGTACTTAAGTAGGCATTGTGAGTTTCGTATTAAATTCGGATACAATTTCTGTGTTTCATCGTCAATAAGAAGGTCCAAGGGATACAGTAAACCTGAAGTGAAGCATCAGAAACTAAAACTGGACTCACAGAAGAGGTTCAAATCATAGAAAGTTAGAGTGTCAGTCCTCTTGTACTTAAGGCGGCATTGTGCCTTGTATATTAAATTAGGATGCAATTTCTGTGTTTCATCGTCAATAAGAAGGTCCAAGGGATACAGTAAACCTTAAGCGAAGCATCGGAATCTGAAACTGGACTCACAGGAGAGGTTCAAATCATCGAAAGTTAGAGTGTCATTCCTCATGTACTTAAGTAGGCATTGTGAGTTTCGTATTAAATTGGGATGCAATTTCTGTGTTTCATCGTCAATAAGAAGGTCCAAGGGATACAGTAAACCTGAAGTGAAGCATCAGAAACTAAAACTGGACTCACAGAAGAGGTTCAAATCATAGAAAGTTAGAGTGTCAGTCCTCTTGTACTTAAGGCGGCATTGTGCCTTGTATATTAAATTAGGATGCAATTTCTGTGTTTCATCGTCAATAAGAAGGTCCAAGGGATACAGTAAACCTGAAGTGAAGCATCGGAATCTAAAACTGAACTCACAGGAGAGGTTCAAATCATAGAAAGTTAGAGTGTCAGTTCTCTTGTACTTAACTCGGCATTGTGCCTTTTGTATTTTATTCGGATGCACTTTCTGTGTTTTATCGTCAATAAGAACGTCTAAGGGATACAGTAAACCTGAAGTGAAGCATCGGAATCTAAAACTGGACTCACGGGAGAGGTTCAAATCATAGAGAGTTAGAGTGTCAGTCCACTTGTACTTAAGTCAGCATTGAGCCTTTTGTAATAAATTCGGATGCAATAAGAAGGTCAAAGGGATAGAGTAAACCTTAAGTGAAGCATCAGAATCTGAAACAGGACTCACAGGAGAGGTTCAAATCATCGAAAGTTAGAGTGTCATTCCTCATGTACTTAAGTAGGCATTGTGAGTTTCGTATTAAATTCGGATACAATTTCTGTGTTTCATCGTCAATAAGAAGGTCCAAGGGATACAGTAATCCTGAAGTGAAGCATCGGAATCTATAACTGAACTCACAGGAGAGGTTCAAATCATAGAAAGTTAGAGTGTCTTTCCTCTTGTACTTAAGTCGGCATTGTGCCTTTTGTATTAAATTCGGATGCAATTTCTGTGTTTCATCGTCAATAAGAAGGTCCAAGGGATACAGCAAACCTGAAGTGAAGCATCGGAATCTAAAACTGGACTCACAGGAGAGGTTCAAATCATAGAGAGTTAGAGTGTCAGTCCACTTGTACTTAAGCCACCATTGAGACTTTTGTATTAAATTCGGATGCAATAAGAAGGTCCAAGGGATAGGGTAAACCTTAAGTGAAGCATCGGAATCTGAAACTGGACTCACAGGAGAGGTTCAAATCATAAAAAGTTACAGTGTCAGTCCTCTTGACTTAAGTCGGCATTGCGCCTTTTGTATTTTAGTCGGATGCAATTTCTGTGTTTCATCGTGAATGAGAACGTCCAAGGGATACAGTAAACCTGAAGTGAAGCATCGGAATCTAAAACTGGACTCACAGGAGAGATTCAAACCATAGAAAGTTAGAGTGTCATTCCTCTTGTACTTAAGTCGGCATTGTACCTTTCGTATAAAATTCGGATGCAATTTCTGTGTTTCATCGTCAATAAGAAGGTCCAAGTGATACAGTAAACCTGAAGTGAAGCATCAGAATCTAAAACTGGACTCACAGAAGAGGTTCAAATCATAGAAAGTTAGAGTGTCAGTCCTCTTGTACTTAAGTCGGCATTGTACCTTTTGTATTATATTCGGATGCATTTTCTTTGTTTCATCGTCAATAAGAAGGTCCAAGGGATACAGTAAACCTGAAGTGAAGCATCGGAATCTCAAACTGGACTCACAGGAGAAGTTCAAATCATATAAAGTTAGAGTGTCAATCCTCTTGTACCTAAGTCGGCATTGTGCCTTTTGTATTAAATTCGGATGCAATTTCTGTGTTTCATCGTCAATAAGAAGGTCCAAGCGATACAGTAAACCTGAAGTGAAGCATCGGAATCTAAAACTGGACTTACAGGGGAGATTGAAATCATAGAAGGTTAGAGTGTCATTCCACTAGTACTTAAGTCGGCATTGTGCCTTTTGTGTTAAATTTGGATGCAATTTCTGTGCTTCATCGTCAATAAGAAGGTCCAAGGGATACAGTAAACCTGAAGTGAAGCATCGGAATCTAAAACTGGACTCACAGGAGAGGTTCAAACCATCGAAAGTTAGGGTGTCAGTCATCTTGTACTTAAGTCGGCATTGTGCCTTTTGTAATAAATTCGGATGCAATTTCTGTGTTTCATCGTCAATAAGAGGGTCCAAGGGATACAGTAAACCTGAAGTGAAGCATCGGAATCTAAAACTGGACTCACAGGAGAGGTTGAAATAATCAAAATTTAGAGTGTCAGTCCACTTGTACTTAAGTCGGCATTGTGCCTTTTGTATTGAATTTGGATGCAATTTCTGTGTTTCATCGTCAATAAGAAAGTCCAAGGGATACAGTAAACCTGAAGTGAAGCATCGGCATCTAAAACTGGACTCACAGGAGAGGTTCAAATCATAGAAAGTTTGAGTGTCAGTCCTCTTGTACTTAAGTCAGCATTGTGCCTTTTGTATTAAATTCGGATGCAATTTCTGTGTTTCATCGTCAAAACGAAGGTCCAAGGGATACATTAATCCTGAAGTGAAGCATCGGAATCTAAAACTGGACTCACAGGAGAGGTTCAAATCATCGAAAGTTAGGGTGTCAGTCCTCTTGTACTTAAGTCGGCATTGTGCCTTTTGTTTTAAATTCGGATGCAATTTCTGTGTTTCATCGTCAATAAGAAGGTCCCAGGGATACAGTAAACCTGAATTGAAGCATCGGAATCTAACACTGGACTCACAGGAGAGGTTCAAATCAAAGAGAGTTAGAGTGTCAGTCCGCTTGTACTTAAGTCGGCATTGTGCCTTTTGTATTAAATTCGGATGCAATTGCTGAGTTTCATCATCAATAAGAAGGTACAAGGGATACAGTAAACCTTAAGTGAAGCATCGGAATCAAAAACTGGACTCACAGGACAGGTTCAAATCATAGAGAGTTAGAGTGTCAGTCCTCTTGTACTTAAGTCGGTCTTCTGCCTTTTGTATTAAATTCGGATGCAATTTCTGTGTTTCATCGTCAATAAGAAGGTCCAAGGGATACAGTAAACCTGAAGTGAAGCATCGGAATGTAGAAGTGGACTCACAGGAGAGGTTCAAATCATAAAAAGTTAGAGTGTCAGACCTCTTGTACTTAAGTCGGCATTGTGCCTTTTATATTAAATTAGGATGCAATTTCTGTGTTTCATCGTCAATAAGAAGGTCCAAGGGATACAGTAAACCTGAAGTGAAGCATCGGAATCTAAAACTGGACTCACAGGAGAGGTTCAAATAATCAAAATATAGAGTGTCACTCCTCTCGTACTTAAGTCGACATTGTGCCTTTTGTATTGA
Organism: Schistocerca americana; assembly: GCF_021461395.2. Taxonomy (NCBI): domain Eukaryota; kingdom Metazoa; phylum Arthropoda; class Insecta; order Orthoptera; family Acrididae; genus Schistocerca; species Schistocerca americana. The sequence goes on along the minus strand of NC_060128.1, from coordinate 6,376,520 downwards.
ATTTGGATGCAATAACTGTATTTCATCGCCAATAAGAAGGTCCAAGGGATACAGCAAACCTGAAGTGAAGCATCGGAATCTAAAACTGGACTCACAGGAGAGGTTCAAATCATCGAACATTAGAGTGTCAGTCCTTTTGTACTTATGGCGGCATTGTGCCTTTTGTATTAAATTCGGATGCAAATTCTGTGTTTAATCGTCAATAAGAAAGTCCAAGAGATACACTAAACCTGAAGTGAAGCATCGGAATCTAAAACTGGACTCACAGGAGTGGTTCAAATCATCGAAAGTTAGAATGTCAGTCCTCTTGTACTTAAGGCGGCTTTGTGCCTTTTGTATTTAATTCGGATCCGATTTCTGTGTTTCATAGTCAATAAGAAGGTCCAAGGGATACAGTAAACCTGAATTGAAGCATCGGAATCTAAAACTGGACTCACAGGAGAGGTTCAAATCATAGAGAGTTAGAGTGTCAGTCCGCTTCTACTTAAATCAGCATTGTGGCTTTTGTATTAAATTCGGATGCAACTGCTGAGTTTCATCGTCAATAAGAAGGTCCAAGGGATACAGTAAACCTGAAGTGTAGCAGCGGAATCAAAAACATGACTCACAGGAGAGGTTCAAATCATAGAGAGTTAAAGTGTCAGTCCACTTGTACTTAAGTCGGTATTCTGCCTTTTGTATTAAATTCGGATGCAATTTCTGTGTTTCTTCGTCAATAAGAAGGTCCAAGGGATACAGTGAACCTAAAGTGAAGCATCGGAACATAAAACTGGGCTCACAGGAGAGGTTCAAATCGTAGAGAGTTAGAGTGTCAGTCCTTTTGTATTAAATTCGGATGCAATTTCTGTGTTTCATCGTGAATAAGAAGGTCCAAGACATACAGTAAACCTGAAGTGAAGCATCGGAATCTAAAACTGGCCTCACAGGAGACGTTCAAATCATAGTAACTTATGGTGTCAGTCCTCTTGTACTTAAGTCGGCATTGTGCCTTTTGTATTAAATTCGGATGAAATTTCTGTGTTTCATCGTCAATAACAAGGTCCAAGGGATATAGTAAACCTGAAGTGAAGTATCGGAATCTAAAAGTGGACTCATAGGAGAGGTGCAAATGGTAGAGAGTTAGAGTGTCAGTCCTTTTGTATTAAATTCGGATGCAATTTCTGTGTTTCATCGTCAATAAGAAGGTCCAAAGGATACAGTAAACCTGAAGTGAAGCATCGGAATCTAAAACTGGACTCACAGGAGAGGTTCAAATCATAAAAAGTTAAGTCGGCATTGTGCCTTTTGTATTAATTTCGGATGCAATTTCTGTGTGTCATCGTTAATATCAAGGTCCAAGGGTTACAGTAAACCTGAAGTCAAGCATCGAAATCTAAAACTGCACTCACAGGATAGGTTCAAATCGTAGAATGTTATTGTGTCAGTCCTCTTGTACTTAAGTCAGCATTGTGCCTTTTGTATTAAATTCGGATGCAATTTCTGTGTTTCATCGTCAATAAGAAGGTCCAAGGGATACAGTAAACGTGAAGTGGAGCATGGGAATCTAAAACTGGACTCACAGGAGAGGTTCCAATCATAGGGAGTTAGAGTGTCAGTCCACTTGTACTTAAGTCGGCATTGTGCGTTTTGTATTAAATGCAGATGCAATTTCTGTGTTTCATCGTCAATAAGAAGGTCCAAGGGATACAGTAAACCTGAAGTCAAGCATCGAAATCTAAAACTGCACTCACAGGAGAGGTTCAAATCGTAGAAAGTTAGAGTGTCAGTCCTCTTGTACTTAAGTCGGCATTGTGCCGTTTGTATTAAATTCGGATGCAATTTCTGTATTTCACCGGCAATAAGAATGTCCAAGGGTTACAGTAAACCTGAAGTGAAGCATCGGAATCTAAAACTGGACTCACAGTAGAGATTCAAACCATAGAAAGTTAGAGTGTCATTCCTATTGTACTTAAGTCGGCATTGTACTTTACGTATTAAATTCGGATGCAATTTCTGTGTTTCATCGTCAATAAGAAGGTCCAAGGGATACAGTAAACCTGAAGTGAAGCATCAGAATCTAAAACTGGACTCACAGAAGAGGTTCAAATCATAGAAAGTTAGAGTGTCAGTCCTCTTGTACTTAAGTAGGCATTGTGCCTTTTGTATTAAATTCGGATGCAATTTCTGTGTTTCATCGTCAATAAGAATGTCCAAGGGATACAGTAAACCTGAAGTGAAGCATCAGAATCTAAAACTGGACTCACAGGGGAGGCTCAAATCATAGAAAGTTAGAGTGTCAGTCCACTTCTACTTAAGTCGGCATTGTGCATTTTGTATTAAATTCGGATTCAATTTCTGTGTTTCATCGTCAATAAGAAGGTCCAAGGGATACAGTAAACCTGAAGTGAAGCATCGGAATCTAAAACAGTACTCACAGTAGAGGTTCAAATCATAGAGAGTTAGAGTGTCAGTCCTCTTGTACTTAAGTCGGCATTGTGCATTTTGAATTAAATTCGGATGCAATTTCTGTGTTTCATCGTCAATAAATAGGTCCAAGGAATACAGTTAACATTAAGTGAAGCATCGGAATCTAAAACTGGACTCACAGGAGAGGTTCCAATCATAGAGAGTTAGAGTGTCAGTCCTCTTGTACTTAAGTCAGCATTGTGCCTTTTGTATTGAATTCAGATGCAATTTCTGTGTGTCATCATCAATATCAAGGTCCAAGGGTTACAGTAAACCTGAAGTCAAGCATCGAAATCTAAAACTGCACTCACAGGAGAAGTTCAAATCGTAGAATGTTAGAGTTTCAGTCCTCTTGTACTTAAGTCGGCATTGTGCCTTTTGTATTAAATTCGGATGCAATTTCTGTGTTTCATCGTCAATAAGATGGTCCAAGGGATACAGTAAACCTGAAGTCAAGCATCGAAATCTAAAACTGCACTCACAGGAGAGGTTCAAATCGTAGAAAGTTAGAGTGTCTGTCCTCTTGTACTTAAGTCGGCTTTGTGCCTTTTGTATTAAATTCGGATGCAATTTCTGTGTTTCACCGGCAATAAGAAATTCCAAGGGTTACAGTAAACCTAAAGTGAAGCATCGGAATCTAAAACTGGACCCACGGAAGAGGTTCAAATCATAGAAAGTTAGAGTGTCAGTCCTCTTGTACTTAAGTCGGCATTTTGCATTTCGTATTAAATTCGGATATAATTTCTGTGTTTCATCGTTAATAAGAAGGTCCAAGGGATACAGTAAACCTGAAGTGAAGCATCGGAATCAAAAACTGGACTCTCAGGAGAGGTTCAAATCATAAAAAATTAGAGTGTCAGTCCTCTTGTACTTAAGTCGGCATTGTGCCTTTTGTATTAAATTTGTATGCAATTTCAGTGTTTCACCGTCAATAAGAAGGTCCAAGGGATACAGTAAACCTGAAGTGAAGCATCAGAATCTAGAACTGGACTCACAGGAGTGGTTCAAATCATAGAAAGTTAGAGTGTCAGTCCTCTTGTACTTATGTCGGCATTGTGCCTTTTGTATTAAATACGGATGCAATTTCTGTGTTTCATCGTCAATAAGAAGGTCCAAGGGATACAGTAAACCTGAAGTGAAGCATCGGAATCTAAAACTGGACTCACAGGAGAGGTTCAAATCATAAAAAGTTAAGTCGGCATTGTGCCTTTTGTACTAAATTCGGATGCAATTTCTGTGTGTCATCGTCAATATCAAGGTCCAAGGGTTACAGTAAACCTGAAGTCAAGCATCGAAATCTAAAACTGCACTCACAGGATAGGTTCAAATCGTAGAATGTTATTGTGTCAGTCCTCTTGTACTTACGTCAGCATTGTGCCTTTTGTATTAAATTCGGATGCAATTTCTGTGTTTCATCGTCAATAAGAAGGTCCAAGGGATACAGTAAACGTGAAGTGAAGCATGGGAATCTAAAACTGGACTCACAGGAGAGGTTCCAATCATAGGGAGTTAGAGAGTCAGTCCACTTGTACTTAAGTCGGCATTGTGCGTTTTGTATTAAATGCGGATGCAATTTCTGTGTTTCATCGTCAATAAGAAGGTCCAAGGGATACAGTAAGCCTGAAGTCAAGCATCGAAATCTAAAACTGCACTCACAGGAGAGGTTCAAATCGTAGAAAGTTAGAGTGTCAGTCCGCTTGTACTTAAGTCGGCATTGTGCCGTTTGTATTAAATTCGGATGCAATTTCTGTATTTCACCGGCAATAAGAATGTCCAAGGGTTACAGTAAACCTGAAGTGAAGCATCGGAATCTAAAACTGGACTCACAGGAGAGATTCAAACCATAGAAAGTTAGAGTGTCATTCCTATTGTACTTAAGTCGGCATTGTACTTTACGTATTAAATTCGGATGCAATTTCTGTGTTTCATCGACAATAAGAAGGTCCAAGGGATACAGTAAACCTGAAGTGAAGCATCAGAATCTAAAACTGGACTCACAGAAGAGGTTCAAATCATAGAAAGTTAGAGTGTCAGTCCTCTTGTACTTAAGTAGGCATTGTGCCTTTTGTATTAAATTCGGATGCAATTTCTGTGTTTCATCGTCAATAAGAATGTCCAAGGGATACAGTAAACCTGAAGTGAAGCATCAGAATCTAAAACTGGACTCACAGGGGAGGCTCAAATCATAGAAAGTTAGAGTGTCAGTCCTCTTGTACTTAAGTCGGCATTGTGCCATTTTCATTAAATTCGGATGCAATTTCTGTGTTTCATCGTCAATAAGAAGGTCCAAGGGATACAGTAAACCTTAAGTGAAGCATCGGAATCTAAAACTCGACCCACAGGAGAGGTTCAAATAATCGAAATTTAGAGGTCAGTCCTCACGTACTTAATTCGGCATTGTGCCTTTTGTACTGAATATGGATGCAATTTCTGTGTTTCATCGTCAATAAGAGAGTCCAAGGGATGCAGTAAACCTGAAGTGAAGCATCGGAATGTAAAACTGAACTCACAGGAGAGGTTCAAATCATAGAAAATTTGAGTGTCAGTCCTCTTGTACTTAAGTCAGCATTGTGCCTTTTGTATTAAATTCGGATGTAATTTCTGTGTTTCATCGTCAAAACGAAGGTCCAAGGGATACACTAACCTGAAGTGAAGCATCGGAATCTAAAACTGGACTCACAGGAGAGGTTCAAATCATCGAAAGTTAGAGTGTCAGTTCTCTTGTACTTAAGTCGGCATTGTGCCTTTTGTATTTTATTCGGATGCAATTTCTGTGTTTTATCGTCAATAAGAACGTCTAAGGGATACAGTAAACCTGAAGTGAAGCATCGGAATCTAAAACTGGACTCACGGGAGAGTTTCAAATCTTAGAAAGTTAGAGTGTCATTCCTCATGTACTTAAGTAGGCATTGTGAGATTGGTATTAAATTCGGATGCAATTTCTGTGTTTCATCGTCAATAAGAAGGTCCAAGGGATACAGTAAACCTGAAGTGACGCACCGGAATCTAAAACTGGACTCACAGGAGAGGTTCAAATCATCGAAAGTTAGAGTGTCAGTCCTCTTGTACTAAAGTCGGCATTGTGCCTTTTGTATAAAATTCGGATGCAATTTCTGTGTTTCGCCGTCTATAAGATGGTCCAAGGGATACTGTAAACCTGAAGTGAAGCATCAGAAACTAAAATTGGACTCACAGAAGAGGTTCAAATCATAGAAAGTTAGAGTGTCTTTCCTCTTGTACTAAAGTCGGCATTGTGCCTTTTGTATAAAATTCGGATGCAATTTCTGTGTTTCGCCGTCAATAAGATGGTCCAAGGGATACTGTAAACCTGAAGTGAAGCATCAGAAACTAAAACTGGACTCACAGAAGAGGTTCAAATCATAGAAAGTTAGAGTGTCATTCCTCTTCTACTTAAGTCGGCATTGTGCCTTTTGTATTAAATTCGGATGCAATTTCTGTGTTTCATCGTCAATAAGAAGGTCCAAGGGATACAGCAAACCTGAAGTGAAGCATCGGAATCTAAAACTGGACTCACAGGAGAGGTTCAAATCATAGAGAGTTAGAGTGTCAGTCCACTTGTACTTAAGTCAGCATTGAGCCTTTTGTATTAAATTCGGATGCAATAAGAAGGTCCAAGGGATAGGGTAAACCTTAAGTGAAGCATCGGAATCTGAAACTGGACTCACAGGAGAGGTTCAAATCATCGAAAGTTAGAGTGTCATTCCTCATGTACTTAAGTAGGCATTGTGAGTTTCGTATTAAATTCGGATGCAATTTCTGTGTTTCATCGTCAATAAGAAGGTCCAAGGGATACAGTAAACCTGAAGTGAAGCATCAGAAACTAAAACTGGACTCACAGAAGAGGTTCAAATCATAGAAATTTAGAGTGTCAGTCCTCTTGTACTTAAGTAGGCATTGTGAGTTTCGTATTAAATTCGGATACAATTTCTGTGTTTCATCGTCAATAAGAAGGTCCAAGGGATACAGTAAACCTGAAGTGAAGCATCAGAAACTAAAACTGGACTCACAGAAGAGGTTCAAATCACAGAGAGTTAGAGTGTCAGTCCACTTGTACTTAAGTCAGCATTGAGCCTTTTGTATTAAATTCGGATGCAATTTCTGTGTTTCATCGTCAATAAGAAGGTCCTAGGGATACAGTAAACCTGAATTGAAGCATTGGAATCTAACACTGGACTCACAGGAGAGGTTCAAATCAAAGAGAGTTAGAGTGTCAGTCCTCTTGTACTTAAGGCGGCATTGTGCCTTGTATATTAAATTAGGATGCAATTTCTGTGTTTCATCGTCAATAAGAAGGTCCAAGGGATACAGTAAACCTGAAGTGAAGCATCGGAATCTAAAACTGAACTCACAGGAGAGGTTCAAATCATAGAAAGTTAGAGTGTCAGTTCTCTTGTACTTAACTCGGCATTGTGCCTTTTGTATTTTATTCGGATGCAATTTCTGTGTTTTATCGTCAATAAGAACGTCTAAGGGATACAGTAAACCTGAAGTGAAGCATCGGAATCTAAAACTGGACTCACGGGAGAGGTTCAAATCATAGAGAGTTAGAGTGTCAGTCCACTTGTACTTAAGTCAGCATTGAGCCTTTTGTAATAAATTCGGATGCAATAAGAAGGTCAAAGGGATAGAGTAAACCTTAAGTGAAGCATCAGAATCTGAAACTGGACTCACAGGAGAGGTTCAAATCATCGAAAGTTAGAGTGTCATTCCTCATGTACTTAAGTAGGCATTGTGAGTTTCGTATTAAATTCGGATACAATTTCTGTGTTTCATCGTCAATAAGAAGGTCCAAGGGATACAGTAAACCTGAAGTGAAGCATCGGAATCTAAAACTGAACTCACAGGAGAGGTTCAAATCATAGAAAGTTAGAGTGTCTTTCCTCTTGTACTTAAGTCGGCATTGTGCCTTTTGTATTAAATTCGGATGCAATTTCTGTGTTTCATCGTCAATAAGAAGGTCCAAGGGATACAGCAAACCTGAAGTGAAGCATCGGAATCTAAAACTGGACTCACAGGAGAGGTTCAAATCATAGAGTGTTAGAGTGTCAGTCCACTTGTACTTAAGCCAGCATTGAGACTTTTGTATTAAATTCGGATGCAATAAAAAGGTCCATGGGATAGGGTAAACCTTAAGTGAAGCATCGGAATCTGAAACTGGACTCACAGGAGAGGGTCAAATCATCGAAAGTTAGAGTGTCATTCCTCATGTACTTAAGTAGGAATTGTGAGTTTCGTATTAAATTCGGATGCAATTTCTGTGTTTCATCGTCAATAAGAAGGTCCAAGGGATACAGTAAACCTGAAGTGAAGCATCAGAAACTAAAACTGGACTCACAGAAGAGGTTCAAATCATAGAAAGTTAGAGTGTCTTTCCTCTTGTACTAAAGTCGGCATCGTGCCTTTTGTATAAAATTCGGATGCAATTTCTGTGTTTCGCCGTCAATAAGATGGTCCAAGGGATACTGTAAACCTTAAGTGAAGCATCGGAATCTGAAACTGGACTCACAGGAGAGGTTCAAATCATCGAAAGTTAGAGTGTCATTCCTCATGTACTTAAGTAGGCATTGTGAGTTTCGTATTAAATTCGGATGCAATTTCTGTGTTTCATCGTCAATAAGAAGGTCCAAGGGATACAGTAAACCTGAAGTGAAGCATCAGAAACTAAAACTGGACTCACAGAAGAGGTTCAAATCATAGACAGTTAGAGTGTCAGTCCTCTTGTACTTAAGTCGGCATTGTGCCTTTTGTATTAAATTCGGATGCAATATCTGTGTTTCATCGTCAATAAGAAGGTCCAAGGGATACAGTAAACCTGAAGTGAAGCATCGGAATCTAAAACTGGACTCACAGGAGAGGTTCAAATCATCGAAAGTTAGTGTGTCAGTCCTCTTGTACTTAAGGCGGCATTGTGCCTTTTGTATTAAATTCGGATGCAATTTCTGTGTTTCATCGTCAATAAGAAGGTCCTAGGGATACAGTAAACCTGAATTGAAGCATTGGAATCTAACACTGGACTCACAGGAGAGGTTCAAATCAAAGAGAGTTAGAGTGTCAGCCCTCTTGTACTTAAGGCGGCATTGTGCCTTTTATATTAAATTAGGATGCAATTTCTGTGTTTCATCGTCAATAAGAAGGTCCAAGGGATACAGTAAACCTGAAGTGAAGCATCGGAATCTAAAACTGGACTCACAGGAGAGGTTCAAATCATCGAAAGTTAGAGTGTCAGTCCTCTTGTACTTAAGGCGGCATTATGCCTTTTGTATTAAATTCGGATGCAATTTCTGTGTTTCATTGTCAATAAGAAGGTCCAAGGGATACAGTAAACCTGAAGTGAAGCATCGGAATCTAAAACTGAACTCACAGGAGAGGTTCAAATCATAGAAAGTTAGAGTGTCAGTTCTCTTGTACTTAAGTCGGCATTGTGCCTTTTGTATTTTATTCGGATGCAATTTCTGTGTTTTATCGTCAATAAGAACGTCTAAGGGATACAGTAAACCTGAAGTGAAGCATCGGAATCTAAAACTGGACTCATGGGAGAGTTTCAAATCATAGAAAGTTAGAGTGTCATTCCTCATGTACTTAAGTAGGCATTGTGAGTTTCGTATTAAATTCGGATACAATTTCTGTGTTTCATCGTCAATAAGAAGGTCCAAGGGATACAGTAAACCTGAAGTGAAGCATCAGAAACTAAAACGACTCACAGAAGAGGTTCGAATCATAGAGAGTTAGAGTGTCAGTCCACTTGTACTTAAGTCAGCATTGAGCCTTTTGTATTAAATTCGGATGCAATTTCTGTGTTTCATCGTCAATAAGAAGGTCCTAGGGATACAGTAAACCTGAATTGAAGCATTGGAATCTAACACTGGACTCACAGGAGAGGTTCAAATCAAAGAGAGTTAGAGTGTCAGTCCTCTTGTACTTAAGGCGGCATTGTGCCTTGTATATTAAATTAGGATGCAATTTCTGTGTTTCATCGTCAATAAGAAGGTCCAAGGGATACAGTAAACCTGCAGTGAAGCATCGGAATCTAAAACTGAACTCACAGGACAGGTTCAAATCATAGAAAGTTAGAGTGTCAGTTCTCTTGTACTTAACTCGGCATTGTGCCTTTTGTATTTTATTCGGATGCAATTTCTGTGTTTTATCGTCAATAAGAACGTCTAAGGGATACAGTAAACCTGAAGTGAAGCATCGGGATCTAAAACTGGACTCACGGGAGAGGTTCAAATCATAGAGAGTAAGAGTGTCAGTCCACTTGTACTTAAGTCAGCATTGAGCCTTTTGTAATAAATTCGGATGCAATAAGAAGGTCAAAGGGATAGAGTAAACCTTAAGTGAAGCATCAGAATCTGAAACTGGACTCACAGGAGAGGTTCAAATCATCGAAAGTTAGAGTGTCATTCCTCATGTACTTAAGTAGGCATTGTGAGTTTCGTATTAAATTCGGATACAATTTCTGTGTTTCATCGTCAATAAGAAGGTCCAAGGGATACAGTAATCCTGAAGTGAAGCATCGGAATCTAAAACTGAACTCACAGGAGAGGTTCAAATCATAGAAAGTTAGAGTGTCTTTCCTCTTGTACTTAAGTCGCATTGTGCCTTTTGTATTAAATTCGGATGCAATTTCTGTGTTTCATCGTCAATAAGAAGGTCCAAGGGATACAGCAAACCTGAAGTGAAGCATCGGAATCTAAAACTGGACTCACAGGAGAGGTTCAAATCATAGAGAGTTAGAGTGTCAGTCCACTTGTACTTAAGCCACCATTGAGACTTTTGTATTAAATTCGGATGCAATAAGAAGGTCCAAGGGATAGGGTAAACCTTAAGTGAAGCATCGGAATCTGAAACTGGACTCACAGGAGAGGTTCAAATCATCGAAAGTTAGAGTGTCATTCCTCATGTACTTAAGTAGGAATTGTGAGTTTCGTATTAAATTCGGATGCAATTTCTGTGTTTCATCGTCAATAAGAAGGTCCAAGGGATACAGTAAACCTGAAGTGAAGCATCAGAAACTAAAACTGGACTCACAGAAGAGGTTCAAATCATAGAAAGTTAGAGTGTCAGTCCTCTTGTACTAAAGTCGGCATTGTGCCTTTTGTATTAAATTCGGATGCAATATCTGTGTTTCATCGTCAATAAGAAGGTCCAAGGGATACAGTAAACCTGAAGTGAAGCATCGGAATCTAAAACTGGACTCACAGGAGAGGTTCAAATCATCGAAAGTTAGTGTGTCAGTCCTCTTGTACTTAAGGCGGCATTGTGCCTTTTGTATTTAATTCGGATGCAATTTCTGTGTTTCATCGTCAATAAGAAGGTCCTAGGGATACAGTAAACCTGAATTGAAGCATTGGAATCGAACACTGGACTCACAGGAGAGGTTCAAATCAAAGAGAGTTAGAGTGTCAGCCCTCTTGTACTTAAGGCGGCATTGTGCCTTTTATATTAAATTAGGATGCAATTTCTGTGTTTCATCGTCAATAAGAAGGTCCAAGGGATACTGTAAACCTGAAGTGAAGCATCGGAATCTAAAACTGGACTCACAGGAGAGGTTCAAATCATCGAAAGTTAGAGTGTCAGTCCTCTTGTACTTAAGGCGGCATTGTGCCTTTTTTATTAAATTCGGATGCAATTTCTGTGTTTCATCGTCAATAAGAAGGTCCTAGGGATACAGTAAACCTGAATTGAAGCATTGGAATCTAACACTGGACTCACAGAAGAGGTTCAAATCAAAGAGAGTTAGAGTGTGAGTCCTCTTGTACTTAAGTCGGCATTGTGCCTTTTATATTAAATTAGGATGCAATTTCTGTGTTTCATCGTCAATAAGAAGGTCCAAGGGATACAGTAAACCTGAAGTGAAGCATCGGAATCTAAAACTGGACTCACGGGAGAGTTTCAAATCATAGAAAGTTAGAGTGTCATTCCTCATGTACTTAATTAGGCATGGTGAGTTTCGTATTAAATTCGGATACAATTTCTGCGTTTCATCGTCAATAAGAAGGTCCAAGGGATACAGTAAACCTGAAGTGAAGCATCAGAAACTAAAACTGGACTCACAGAAGAGGTTCAAATCATAGAGAGTTAGAGTGTCAGACCACTTGTACTTAGGTCAGCATTGAGCCTTTTGTATTAAATTCGGATGCAATTTCTGTGTTTCATCGTCAATAAGAAGGTCCTAGGGATACAGTAAACCGTAATTGAAGCATTGGAATCTAACACTGGACTCACAGGAGAGGTTCAAATCAAAGAGAGTTAGAGTGTCAGTCCTCTTGTACTTAAGGCGGCATTGTGCCTTTTATATTAAATTATGATGCAATTTCTGTGTTTCATCGTCAATAAGAAGGTCCAAGGGATACAGTAAACCTGAAGTGAAGCATCGGAATCTAAAACTGTACTCACAGGAGAGGTTCAAATCATAGAAAGTTAGAGTGTCAGTTCTCTTGTACTTAACTCGGCATTGTGCCTTTTGTATTTTATTCGGATGCAATTTCTGTGTTTTATCGTCAATAAGAACGTCTAAGGGATACAGTAAACGTGAAGTGAAGCATCGGAATCTAAAACTGGACTCACGGGAGAGGTTCAAATCATAGAGAGTTAGAGTGTCAGTCCACTTGTACTTAAGTCAGCATTGAGCCTTTTGTATTAAATTCGGATGCAATAAGAAGGTCAAAGGGATAGAGTAAACCTTAAGTGAAGCATCAGAATCTGAAACTGGACTCACAGGAGAGGTTCAAATCATCGAAAGTTAGAGTGTCATTCCTCATGTACTTAAGTAGGCATTGTGAGTTTCGTATTAAATTCGGATGCAATATCTGTGTTTCATCGTCAATAAGAAGGTCCAAGGGATACAGTAAACCTGAAGTGAAGCATCAGAAACTAAAACTGGACTCACAGAAGAGGTTCAAATCATAGAAAGTTAGAGTGTCAGTCCTCTTGTACTTAAGTCGGCATTGTGCCTTTTGTATTAAATTCGGATGCAATTTCTGTGTTTCATCGTCAATAAGGAGGTCCAAGGGATACAGTAAACCTGAAGTGAAGCATCGGAATCTAAAACTGGACTCACAGGAGAGGTTCAAAACATCGAAAGTTAGAGTGTCAGTCCTCTTGTACTTAAGGCGGCATTGTGCCTTTTGTATTAAATTCGGATGCAATTTCTGTGTTTCATCGTCAATAAGAAGGTCCTAGGGATACAGTAAACCTGAATTGAAGCATTGGAATCGAACACTGGACTCACAGGAGAGGTTCAAATCAAAGAGAGTTAGAGTGTCAGTCCTCTTGTACTTAAGTCGGCATTGTGCCTTTTATATTAAATTAGGATGCAATTTCTGTGTTTCATCATCAATAAGATGGTCCAAGGGATACAGTAAACCTGAAGTGAAGCATCAGAAACTAAAACTGGACTCACAGAAGAGGTTCAAATCATAGAAAGTTAGAGTGTCAGTCCTCTTGTACTTAAGTCGGCATTGTGCCTTTTGTATTAAATTCGGATGCAATTTCTGTGTTTCATCGTCAATAAGAAGGTCCAAGGGATACAGCAAACCTGAAGTGAAGCATCGGAATCTAAAACTGGACTCACAGGAGAGGTTCAAATCATAGAGAGTTAGAGTGTCAGTCCACTTGTACTTAAGTCAGCATTGAGCCTTTTGTATTAAATTCGGATGCAATAAGAAGGTCCAAGGGATAGAGTAAACCTTCATTGAAGCATCGGAATCTGAAACTGGACTCACAGGAGAGGTTCAAATCATAGAAAGTTAGAGTGTCATTCCTCATGTACTGAAGTAGGCATTGTGGGTTTCGTATTAAATTCGGATGCAATTTCTGTGTTTCATCGTCAGTAAGAAGGTCCAAGGGATACAGTAAACCTGAGGTGAAGCAACAGAAACTAAAACTGGACTCACAGAAGAGGTTCAAATCATAGAAAGTTAGAGTGTCAGTCCTCTTGTACTTAAGTCGGCATTGTGCCTTTTGTATTAAATTAGGATGCAATATCTGTGTTTCATCGTCAATAAGAAGGTCCATGGGATACAGTAAACCTGAAGTGAAGCATCGGAATCTAAAAGTGGACTCACAGGAGAGGTTCAAATCATCGAAAGTTAGAGTGTCAGTCCTCTTAAGGCGGCATTGTGCCTTTTGTATTAAATTCGGATGCAATTTCTGTGTTTCATCGTCAATAAGATGGTCCTAGGGATACAGTAAACCTGAATTGAAGCATTAGAATCTAACACTGGACTCACAGGAGAGGTTCAAATCAAAGAGAGTTAGAGTGTCAGTCCTCTTGTACTTTAGTCGGCATTGTGCCTTTTATATTAAATTAGGATGCAATTTCTGTGTTTCATCGTCAATAAGAAGGTCCAAGGGATACAGTAAACCTGAAGTGAAGCATCGGAATCTAAAACTGAAATCACAGGAGAGGTTCAAATCATAGAAAGTTAGAGTGTCAGTTCTCTTGTACTTAAGTCGGCATTGTGCCTTTTGTATTTTATTCGGATGCAATTTCTGTGTTTTATCGTCAATAAGAACGTCTAAGGGATACAGTAAACCTGAAGTGAAGCATCGGAATCTAAAACTGGACTCACGGGAGAGGTTCAAATCATAGAGAGTTAGAGTGTCAGTCCACTTGTACTTAAGTCAGCATTGAGCCTTTTGTATTAAATTCGGATGCAATAAGAAGGTCCAAGGGATAGAGTAAACCTTAAGTGAAGCATCGGAATCTGAAACAGGACTCACAGGAGAGGTTCAAATCATCGAAAGTTAGAGTGTCATTCCTCATGTACTTAAGTAGGCATTGTGAGTTTCGTATTAAATTCGGATGCAATTTCTGTGTTTCATCGTCAATAAGAAGGTCCAAGGGATACAGTAACCCTGAAGTGAATCATCAGAAACTGAAACTGGACTCACAGAAGAGGTTCAAATCATAGAAAGTTAGTGTGTCAGTCCTCTTGTACTTAAGTCGGCATTGTGCCTTTTGTATAAAATTCGGATGCAATTACTGTGTTTCATCGTCCATAAGAAGGTCCAAGGGATACAGTAAACCTGAAGTGAAGCATCGGAATCCAAAACTGGACTCACAGGAGAGGTTCAAATCATCGAAAGTTAGTGTGTCAGTCCTCTTGTACTTAAGGCGGCATTGTGCCTTTTGTATTAAATTCGGATGCAATTTCTGTGTTTTATCGTCAATAAGAAGGTCCTAGGGATACAGTAAACCTGAATTGAAGCATTGGAATGTAACACTGGACTCACAGGAAAGGTTCAAATCAAAGAGAGTTCGAGTGTCAGTCCTCTTGTACTTAAGTCGGCATTGTGCCTTTTATATTAAATTAGGATGCAATTTCTGTGTTTCATCGTCAATAAGAAGGTCCAAGGGATACAGTAAACCTGAAGTGAAGCATCAGAAATCAAAACTGGACTCACAGAAGAGGTTCAAATCATAGAAAGTTAGAGTGTCAGTCCTCTTGTACTAAAGTCGGCATTGTGCCTTTTGTATAAAATTCGGATGCAATTTCTGTGTTTCGCCGTCAATAAGATGGTCCAAGGGATACAGTAAACCTGAAGTGAAGCATCAGAAAATAAAACTGGACTCACAGAAAAAGTTCAAATCATAGAAAGTTAGAGTGTCAATCCTCTTGTACTTAAGTCGGCATTGTGCCTTTTGTATTAAATTCGGATGCAATTTCTGTGTTTCATCGTCAATAAGAAGGTCCAAGGGATACAGCAAACCTGAAGTGAAGCATCTGAATCTAAAACTGGACTCACAGGAGAGGTTCGAATCATAGAGAGTTAGAGTGTCAGTCCACTTGTACTTAAGTCAGCATTGAGCCTTTTGTATTAAATTCGGATGCAATAAGAAGGTCCAAGGGATAGAGTAAACCTTAAGTGAAGCATCGGAATCTGAAACTGGACTCACAGGAGAGGTTCTAATCATCGAAAGTTAGAGTGTCATTCCTCATATACTTAAGTAGGCATTGTGAGTTTCGTATTAAATTCGGATGCAATATCTGTGTTTCATCGTCAATAAGAAGGTCCAAGGGATACAGTAAACCTGAAGTGAAGCATCGGAATCTAAAACTGGACTCACGGGAGAGGTTCAAATCATCGAAAGTTAGAGTGTCAGTCCTCTTGTACTTATGGCGGCATTGTGCCTTTTGTATTAAATTCGGATGCAATTTCTGTGTTTCATCGTCAATAAGAAGGTCCTACGGATACAGTAAACCTGAATTGAAGCATTGGAATCTAACACTGGACTCACAGGAGAGGTTCAAATCAAAGAGAGTTAGAGTGTCAGTCCTCTTGTACTTAAGTCGGCATTGTGCCTTTTATATTAAATTAGGATGCAATTTCTGTGTTTCATCGTCAATAAGAACGTCCAAGGGATACAGTAAACCTGAAGTGAAGCATCGGAATCTAAAACTGAACTCACAGGAGAGGTTCAAATCATAGAAAGTTAGAGTGTCAGTTCTCTTGTACTTAAGTCGGCATTGTGCCTTTTGTATTTTATTCGGATGCAATTTCTGTGTTTTATCGTCAATAAGAACGTCTAAGGGATACAGTAAACCTGAAGTGAAGCATCGGAATCTAAAACTGGACTCACGGGAGAGGTTCAAATCATAGAGAGTTAGAGTGTCAGTCCACTTGTACTTAAGTCAGCATTGAGCCTTTTGTATTAAATTCGGATGCAATAAGAAGGTCCAAGGGATAGAGTAAACCCTAAGTGAAGCATCGGAATCTGAAACAGGACTCACAGGAGAGGTTCAAATCATCGTAAGTTAGAGTGTCATTCCTCATGTACTTAAGTAGGCATTGTGAGTTTCGTATTAAATTCGGATACAATTTCTGTGTTTCATCGTCAATAAGAAGGTCCAAGGGATACAGTAAACCTGAAGTGAATCATCAGAACTAAAACTGGACTCACAGAAGAGGTTCAAATCATACAAAGTTAGAGTGTCAGTCTTCTTGTACTTAAGTCGGCATTGTGCCTTTTGTATTAAATTCGGATGCAATTCCTGTGTTTCATCGTCAATAAGAAGGTCCAAGGGATACAGTAAACCTGAAGTGAAGCATCGGAATCTAAAACTGGACTCACAGGAGAGGTTCAAATCATCGAAAGTTAGAGTGTCAGTCCTCTTGTACTTAAGGCGGCATTGTGCCTTTTGTATTAAATTCGGATGCAATTTCTGTGTTTCATCGTCAATAAGAAGGTCCTAGGGATACAGTAAACCTGAATTGAAGCATTGGAATGTAACACTGGACTCACAGGAAAGGTTCAAATCAAAGAGAGTTAGAGTGTCAGTCCTCTTGTACTTAAGTCGGCATTGTGCCTTTTATATTAAATTAAGATGCAATTTCTGTGTTTCATCGTCAATAAGAAGGTCCAAGGGATACAGTTAACCTGAAGTGAAGCATCGGAATCTAAAACTGAACTCACTGGAGAGGTTCAAATCATAGAAAGTTAGAGTGTCATTCCTCATGTACTTAAGTAGGCATTGTGAGTTTCGTATTAAATTCGGATGCAATTTCTGTGTTTCATCGTCAATAAGAAGGTCCAAGGGATACAGTAAACCCGAAGTGAAGCATCAGAAACTAAAACTGGACTCACAGAAGAGGTTCAAATCATAGAAAGTTAGAGTGTCAGTCCTCTTGTACTTAAGTCGGCATTGTGCCTTTTGTATTAAATTCGGATGCAATTTCTGTGTTTCATCGTCAATAAGAAGGTCCAAGATATACAGTAAACCTGAAGTGAAGCATCGGAATCTAAAACTGGACTCACAGGAGAGGTTCAAATCATCGAAAGTTAGAGTGTCAGTCCTCTTGTAGTTAAGGCGGCATTGTGCCTTTTGTATTAAATTCGGATGCAATATCTGTGTTTCATCGTCAATAAGAAGGTGATAGGGAGACAGTAAACCTGAATTGAAGCATTGGAATCTAACACTGGACTCACAGGAGAGGTTCAAATCAAAGAGAGTTAGAGTGTCAGTCCTCTTGTACTTAAGTCGGCATTGTGCCTTTTATATTAAATTAGGATGCAATTTCTGTGTTTCATCATCAATAAGATGGTCCAAGGGATACAGTAAACCTGAAGTAAAGCATCAGAAACTAAAACTGGACTCACAGAAGAGGTTCAAATCATAGAAAGTTAGAGTGTCAGTCCTCTTGTACATAAGTCGGCATTGTGCCTTTTGTATTAAATTCGGATGCAATTTCTGTGTTTCATCGTCAATAAGAAGGTCCAAGGGATACAGAAAACCTGAAGTGAAGCATCGGAATCTAAAACTGGACTCACAGGAGAGGTTCAAATCATAGAGAGTTAGAGTGTCAGTCCACTTGTACTTAAGTCAGCATTGAGCCTTTTGTATTAAATTCGGATGCAATAAGAAGGTCCAAGGGATAGAGTAAACCTTAAGTGAAGCATCGGAATCTGAAACTGGACTCACAGGAGAGGTTGAAATCATAGAAAGTTAGAGTGTCATTCCTCATGTACTTAAGTAGGCATTGTGAGTTTCGTATTAAATTCGGATGCAATTTCTGTGTTTCATCGTCAGTAAGAAGGTCCAAGGGATACAGTAAACCTGAAGTGAAGCATCGGAATCTAAAACTGAACTCACAGGAGAGGTTCAAATCATAGAAAGTTAGAGTGTCAGTTCTCTTGTACTTAAGTCGGCATTGTGCCTTTTGTATTTTGTTCGGATGCAATTTCTGTGTTTTATCGTCAATAAGAACGTCTAAGGGATACAGTAAACCTGAAGCGAACCATCGGAATCTAAAACTGGACTCACGGGACAGTTTCAAATCATGGAAAGTTAGAGTGTCATTCCTCATGTACTTAAGTAGGCATTGTGAGTTTCGTATTAAATTCGGATGTAATTTCTGTGTTTCATCGTCAATAAGAAGGTCCAAGGGATACAGTAAACCTGAAGTGAAGCATCAGAAACTAAAACTGGTCTCACAGAAGAGGTTCAAATCATAGAAAGTTAGAGTGTCAGTCCTCTTGTACTTAAGTCGGCATTGTGCCTTTTGTATTAAATTCGGATGCAATATCTGTGTTTCATCGTCAATAAGAAGGTCCAAGTGATACAGTAAACCTGAATTGAAGCATTGGAATCTAACACTGGACTCACAGGAGAGGTTCAAATCAAAGAGAGTTAGAGTGTCAGTAGTCTTGTACTTAAGTCGGCATTGTGCCTTTTGTATTAAATTCGGATGCAATTTCTGTGTTTCATCGTCAATAAGAAGGTCCTAGGGATACAGTAAACCTGAATTGAAGCATTGGAATGTAACACTGGACTCACAGGAAAGGTTCAAATCAAAGAGAGTTAGAGTTTCAGTCCTCTTGTACTTAAGTCGGCATTGTGCCTTTTATATTAAATTAGGATGCCATTTCTGTGTTTCATCGTCAATAAGAAGGTCCTAGGGATACAGTAAACCTGAAGTGAAGCATCGGAATCTAAAACTGAACTCACAGGAGAGGTTCAAATCATAGAAAGTTAGAGTGTCAGTCCTCTTGTACTTAAGTCGGCATTGTGCCTTTTGTATTTTATTCGGATGCAATTTCTGTGTTTTATCGTCAATAAGAACGTCTAAGGGATACAGTAAACCTGAAGCGAACCATCGGAATCTAAAACTGGACTCACGGGACAGTTTCAAATCATGGAAAGTTAGTGTGTCATTCCTCATGTACTTAAGTAGGCATTGTGAGTTTCGTATTAAATTCGGATGCAATTTCTGTGTTTCATCGTCAATAAGAAGGTCCAAGGGATACAGTAAACCTGAAGTGAAGCATCAGAAACTAAAACTGGTCTCACAGAAGAGGTTCAAATCATAGAAAGTTAGAGTGTCAGTCTTCTTGTACTAAAGTCGGCATTGTGCTTTTTGTATAAAATTCGGATGCAATTTCTGTGTTTCGCCGTCAATGAGATGGTCCAAGGGATACAGTAAACCTGAAGTGAAGCATCAGAAACTAAAATTGGACTCACAGAAAAGGTTCAAATCATAGAAAGTTAGAGTGTCAGTCCACTTGTACTTAAGTCGGCATTGTGCCTTTTGTATTAAATTCGGATGCAATTTCTGTGTTTCATCGTCAATAAGAAGGTCCAAGGGATACAGCAAACCTGAAGTGAATCATCGGAATCTAAAACTGGACTCACAGGAGAGGTTCAAATCATAGAGAGTTAGAGTGTCAGTCCACTTGTACTTAAGTCAGCATTGAGCCTTTTGTATTAAATTCGGATGCAATAAGAAGGTCCAAGGGATAGAGTAAACCTTAAGTGAAGCATCGGAATCTGAAACTGGACTCACAGGAGAGGTTCTAATCATCGAAAGTTAGAGTGTCATTCCTCATATACTTAAGTAGGCATTGTGAGTTTCGTATTAAATTCGGATGCAATATCTGTGTTTCATCGTCAATAAGAAGGTCCAAGGGATACAGTAAACCTGAAGTGAAGCATCGGAATCTAAAACTGGACTCACAGGAGAGGTTCAAATCATCGAAAGTTAGAGTGTCAGTCCTCTTGTACTTAAGGCGGCTTTGTGCCTTTTGTATTAAATTCGGATGCAATTTCTGTGTTTCATCGTCAATAAGAAGGTCCTAGGGATACAGAAAACTGAATTGAAGCATTGGAATCTAACACTGGACTCACAGGAGAGGTTCAAATCAAAGAGAGATAGAGTGTCAGTCCTCTTGTACTTAAGTCGCCATTGTGCCTTTTATATTAAATTAGGATGCAATTTCTGTGTTTCATCGTCAATAAGAAGGTCCAAGGGATACAGTAAACCTGAAGTGAAGCATCGGAATCTAAAACTGGACTCACAGGAGAGGTTCAAATCATCGAAAGTTAGAGTGTCAGTCCTCTTGTACTTAAGGCGGCATTGTGCCTTTTGTATTAAATTCGGATGCAATTTCTGTGTTTCATCGTCAATAAGAAGGTCCTAGGCATACAGTAAACCTGAATTGAAGCATTGGAATGTAACACTGGACTCACAGGAAAGGTTCAAATCAAAGAGAGTTAGAGTGTCAGTCCTCTTGTACTAATGTCGGCATTGTGCCTTTTGTATAAAATTCGGATGCAATTTCTGTGTTTCGCCGTCAATAAGATGGTCCAAGGGATACAGTAAACCTGAAGTGAAGCATAAGAAACTAAAACTGGACTCACAGAAAAGGTTCAAATCATAGAAAGTTTGAGTGTCAGTCCTCTTGTACTTAAGTCGGCATTGTGCCTTTTGTATTAAATTCGGATGCAATTTCTGTGTTTCATCGTCAATAAGAAGGTCCAAGGGATACAGCAAACCTGAAGTGAAGCATCGGAATTTAAAACTGGACTCACAGGAGAGGTTCAAATCATAGAGAGTTAGAGTGTCAGTCCACTTGTACTTAAGTCAGCATTGAGCCTTTTGTATTAAATTCGGAGGCAATAAGAAGGTCCAAGGGATAGAGTAAACCTTAAGTGAAGCATCGGAATCTGAAACTGGACTCACAGGAGAGGTTCTAATCATCGAAAGTTAGAGTGTCATTCCTCATATACTTAAGTAGGCATTGTGAGTTTCGTATTAAATTCGGATGTAATTTCTGTGTTTCATCGTCAATAAGAAGGTCCAAGGGATACAGTAAACCTAAAGTGAAGCATCAGAAACTAAAACTGGACTCACAGAAGAAGTTCAAATCATAGAAAGTTAGAGTGTCAGTCCTCTTGTACTTAAGTCGGGATTGTGCCTTTTGTATTAAATTCGGATGCAATATCTGTGTTTCATCGTCAATAAGAAGGTCCAAGGGACACAGTAAACCTGAAGTGAAGCATCGGAATCTAAAACTGGACTCACAGGAGAGGTTCAAATCATCGAAAGTTAGAGTGTCAGTCCTCTTGTACTTAAGGCGGCATTGTGCCTTTTGTATTAAATTCGGATGCAATTTCTGTGTTTCATCGTCAATAAGAAGGTCCTAGGGATACAGTAAACCTGAATTGAAGCATTGGAATCTAACACTGGACTCACAGGAGAGGTTCAAATCAAAGAGAGTTAGAGTGTCAGTCCTCTTGTACTTAAGTCGGCATTGTGCCTTTTATATTAAATTAGGATGCAATTTCTGTGTTTCATCGTCAATATGAAGGTCGAAGGGATACAGTAAACCTGTAGTGAAGCATCGGAATCTAAAACTGAACTCACAGGAGAGGTTCAAATCATAGAAAGTTAGAGTGTCAGTTCTCTTGTACTTAAGTCGGCATTGTGACTTTTGTATTTTATTCGGATGCAATTTCTGTGTTTTATCGTCAGTAAGAACGTCTAAGGGATACAGTAAACCTGAAGTGAAGCATCGGAATCTAAAACTGGACTCACGGGAGAGGTTCAAATCATAGAGAGTTAGAGTGTCAGTCCACTTGTACTTAAGTCAGCATTGAGCCTTTTGTATTAAATTCGGATGCAATAAGAAGGTCCAAGGGATAGAGTAAACCTTAAGTGAAGCATCGGAATCTGAAACTGGTCTCACAGGAGAGGTTCAAATCATCGAAAGTTAGAGTGTCATTCCTCATGTACTTAAGTAGGCATTGTGAGATTCGTATTAAATTCGGATGCAATTTCTGTGTTTCATCGTCAATAAGAAGGTCCAAGGGATACAGTAAACCTGAAGTGAAGCATCAGAAACCAAAACTGGACTCACAGAAGAGGTTCAAATCATAGAAAGTTAGAGTGTCAGTCCTCTTGTACTTAAGTCGGCATTGTGCCTTTTGTATTAAATTCG
This sequence comes from Schistocerca americana, assembly GCF_021461395.2. NCBI lineage: Eukaryota > Metazoa > Arthropoda > Insecta > Orthoptera > Acrididae > Schistocerca > Schistocerca americana. Next base: position 6,354,334 of record NC_060128.1, on the reverse strand, counting down.
GATGCAATTTCTGTGTTTCATCGTCAAGAAGAAGGTCCAAGGGATACAGTAAACCTGAAGTGAAGCATAGGAATCTAAAACTGGACTCACGGGAGAGTTTCAAATCATAGAAAGTTAGAGTGTCATTCCTCATGTACTTAAGTAGGCATTGTGAGTTTCGTATTAAATTCGGATGCAATTTCTGTGTTTCATCGTCAATAAGGAGGTCCAAGGGATACAGTAAACGTGAAGTGAAGCATCAGAAACTAAAACTGGACTCACAGAAGAGGTTCAAATCATAGAAAGTTAGAGTGTCAGTCCTCGTGTACTTAAGTCGGCATTGTGCCTTTTGTATTAAATTCGGATGCAATTTCTGTGTTTCATCGTCAATAAGAAGGTCCAAGGGAAACAGTAAACCTGAAGTGAAGCATCGGAATCTAAAACTGGACTCACAGGAGAGGTTCAAATCATCTAAAGTTAGGGTGTCAGTCCTCTTGTACTTAAGTCGGCATTGTGCCTTTTGTATTAAATTCGGATGCAATTTCTGTGTTTCATCGTCAATAAGAAGGTCCAAGGGATACAGTAAACCTGAAGTGAAGCACCGGAATCTAAAACTGGACTCACAGGAGAGGTTCCAATCATCGAAAGTTAGAGTGTCAGTCCTCTTGTACTAAAGTCGGCATTGTGCCTTTTGTATAAAATTCGGATGCAATTTCTGTGTTTCGCCGTCAATAAGATGGTCCAAGGGATACAGTTAACCTGAAGTGAAGCATCAGAAACTAAAACTGGACTCACAGAAGAGGTTCAAATCATAGAAAGTTAGAGTGTCAGTCCTCTTGTACTTAAGTCGGCATTGTGAGTTTCGTATTAAATTCGGATGCAATATCTGTGTTTCATCGTCAATAAGAAGGTCCAAGGGATACAGTAAACCTGAAGTGAAGCATCAGAAACTAAAACTGGACTCACAGAAGAGGTTCAAATCATAGAAAGTTAGAGTGTCAGTCCTCTTGTACTTAAGTCGGCATTGTGCCTTTTGTATTAAATTCGGATGCAATTTCTGTGTTTCATCGTCAATAAGAAGGTCCAAGGGATACAGTAAACCTGAAGTGAAGCATCGGAATCTAAAACTGGACTCACAGGAGAGGTTCAAATCATCGAAAGTTAGAGTGTCAGTCCTCTTGTACTTAAGGCGGCATTGTGCCTTTTGTATTAAATTCGGATACAATTTCTGTGTTTCATCGTCAATAAGAAGGTCCTAGGGATACAGTAAACCTGAATTGAAGCATTGGAATCTAACACTGGACTCACAGGAGAGGTTCAAATCAAAGAGAGTTAGAGTGTCAGTCCTCTTGTACTTAAGTCGGCATTGTGCCTTTTATATTAAATTAGGATGCAATTTATGTGTTTCATCGTCAATAAGAAGGTCCAAGGGATACAGTAAACCTGAAGTGAAGCATCGGAATCTAAAACTGAACTCACAGGAGAGGTTCAAATCATAGAAATTTAGAGTGTCAGTTCTCTTGTACTTAAGTCGGCATAATGCCTTTTGTATTTTATTCGGATGCAATTTCTGTGTTTTATCGTCAATAAGAACGTCTAAGGGATACAGTAAACCTGAAGTGCAGCATCGGAATCTAAAACTGGACTCACGGGAGAGTTTCAAATCATAGAAAGTTAGAGTGTCATTCCTCATGTACTTAAGTAGGCATTGTGAGTTTCGTATTTAATTCGGATGCAATTTCTGTGTTTCATCGTCAATAAGAAGGTCCAAGGGATACAGTAAACCTGAAGTGAAGCATCAGAAACTAAAACTGGACTCACAGAAGAGGTTCAAATCATAGAAAGTTAGAGTGTCAGTCCTCTTGTACTTAAGTCGGCATTGTGCCTTTTGTATTAAATTCGGATGCAATTTCTGTGTTTCATCGTCAATAAGAAGGTCCAAGGGATACAGTAAACCTGAAGTGAAGCATCGGAATCTAAAACGGGACTCACAGGAGAGGTTCAAATCATCTAAAGTTAGGGTGTCAGTCCTCTTGTACTTAAGTCGGCATTGTGTCTTTTGTATTAAAATCCGATGCAATTTCTGTGTTTCATCGTCAATAAGAAGGTCCAAGGGATACAGTAAACCTGAAGTGAAGCACCGGAATCTAAAACTGGACTCACAGGAGAGGTTCAAATCATCGAAAGTTAGAGTGTCAGTCCTCTTGTACTAAAGTCGGCATTGTGCCTTTTGTATAAAATTCGGATGCAATTTCTGTGTTTCGCCGTCAATAAGATGGTCCAAGGGATACAGTAAACATGAAATGAAGCATCAGAAACTAAAACTGGACTCACAGAAGAGGTTCAAATCATAGAAAGTTAGAGTGTCAGTCCTCTTGTACTTAAGTCGGCATTGTGCCTCTTGTATTAAATTCGGATGCAATTTCTGTGTTTCATCGTCAATACGAAGGTCCAAGGGATACAGTAAACCTGAAGTGAAGCATTGGAATCTAAAACTGGACTCACAGGAGAGGTTCAAATCATCTGAAGTTAGGGTGTCAGTCCTCTTGTACTTAAGTCGGCATTGTGCCTTTTGTATTAAATTCGGATGCAATTTCTGTGTTTCATCGTCAATAAGAAGGTCCAAGTTTACAGTAAACCTGAAGTCAAGCATCGAAATATAAAACTGCACTCACAGGAGAGGTTCAAATCGTTGAAAGTTAGAGTGTCAGTCCTCTTGCACTTAAGTCGGCATTGTGCCTCTTGTATTAAATTCGGATGCAATTTCTGTGTTTCACCGTCAATAAGAATGTCCTAGGGTTACAGTAAACCTGACGTGAAACATCGGAATCTGAAACTGGACTCACAGGAGAGGTTCAAATCATATAAAGTTAGTGTGTCAGTCCTCTTGTACGTAAGTCGGCATTGTGCCTTTTGTATTAAATTCGGATGCAATTTCTGTGTTTCATCGTCAATAAGAAGGTCCATGAAATACAGTAAACCTGAAGTGAAGCATCGGAATCTAAAACTGGACTCACAGGAGAGGTTCAAATCATCGAAAGTTAGAGTGTCAGTCCTCTTGTACTTAAGGCGGCATTGTGCCTTTTGTATTAAATTCGGATGTAATTTCTGTGTTTCATCGTCAATAAGAAGGTCCTAGGGATACAGTAAACCTGAATTGAAGCATTGGAATCTAACACTGGACTCACAGGAGAGGTTCAAATCAAAGAGAGTTAGAGTGTCAGTCCTCTTGTACTTAAGTCGGCATTGTGCCTTTTATATTAAATTAGGATGCAATTTCTGTGTTTCATCGTCAATATGAAGGTCGAAGGGATACAGTAAACCTGAAGTGAAGCATCGGAATCTAAAACTGAACTCACAGGAGAGGTTCAAATCATAGAAAGTTAGAGTGTCAGTTCTCTTGTACTTAAGTCGGCATTGTGACTTTTGTATTTTATTCGGATGCAATTTCTGTGTTTTATCGTCAGTAAGAACGTCTAAGGGATACAGTAAACCTGAAGTGAAGCATCGGAATCTAAAACTGGACTCACGGGAGAGGTTCAAATCATAGAGAGTTAGAGTGTCAGTCCACTTGTACTTAAGTCAGCATTGAGCCTTTTGTATTAAATTCGGATGCAATAAGAAGGTCCAAGGGATAGAGTAAACCTTAAGTGAAGCATCGGAATCTGAAACTGGTCTCACAGGAGAGGTTCAAATCATCGAAAGTTAGAGTGTCATTCCTCATGTACTTAAGTAGGCATTGTGAGATTCGTATTAAATTCGGATGCAATTTCTGTGTTTCATCGTCAATAAGAAGGTCCAAGGGATACAGTAAACCTGAAGTGAAGCATCAGAAACTAAAACTGGACTCACAGAAGAGGTTCAAATCATAGAAAGTTAGAGTGTCAGTCCTCTTGTACTTAAGTCGGCATTGTGCCTTTTGTATTAAATTCGGATGCAATTTCTGTGTTTCATCGTCAAGAAGAAGGTCCAAGGGATACAGTAAACCTGAAGTGAAGCATAGGAATCTAAAACTGGACTCACGGGAGAGTTTCAAATCATAGAAAGTTAGAGTGTCATTCCTCATGTACTGAAGTAGGCGTTGTGAGTTTCGTATTAAATTCGGATGCAATTTCTGTGTTTCATCGTCAATAAGGAGGTCCAAGGGATACAGTAAACGTGAAGTGAAGCATCAGAAACTAAAACTGGACTCACAGAAGAGGTTCAAATCATAGAAAGTTAGAGTGTCAGTCCTCGTGTACTTAAGTCGGCATTGTGCCTTTTGTATTAAATTCGGATGCAATTTCTGTGTTTCATCGTCAATAAGAAGGTCCAAGGGAAACAGTAAACCTGAAGTGAAGCATCGGAATCTAAAACTGGACTCACAGGAGAGGTTCAAATCATCTAAAGTTAGGGTGTCAGTCCTCTTGTACTTAAGTCGGCATTGTGCCTTTTGTATTAAATTCGGATGCAATTTCTGTGTTTCATCGTCAATAAGAAGGTCCAAGGGATACAGTAAACCTGAAGTGAAGCACCGGAATCTAAAACTGGACTCACAGGAGAGGTTCCAATCATCGAAAGTTAGAGTGTCAGTCCTCTTGTACTAAAGTCGGCATTGTGCCTTTTGTATAAAATTCGGATGCAATTTCTGTGTTTCGCCGTCAATAAGATGGTCCAAGGGATACAGTTAACCTGAAGTGAAGCATCAGAAACTAAAACTGGACTCACAGAAGAGGTTCAAATCATAGAAAGTTAGAGTGTCAGTCCTCTTGTACTTAAGTCGGCATTGTGAGTTTCGTATTAAATTCGGATGCAATATCTGTGTTTCATCGTCAATAAGAAGGTCCAAGGGATACAGTAAACCTGAAGTGAAGCATCAGAAACTAAAACTGGACTCACAGAAGAGGTTCAAATCATAGAAAGTTAGAGTGTCAGTCCTCTTGTACTTAAGTCGGCATTGTGCCTTTTGTATTAAATTCGGATGCAATTTCTGTGTTTCATCGTCAATAAGAAGGTCCAAGGGATACAGTAAACCTGAAGTGAAGCATCGGAATCTAAAACTGGACTCACAGGAGAGGTTCAAATCATCGAAAGTTAGAGTGTCAGTCCTCTTGTACTTAAGGCGGCATTGTGCCTTTTGTATTAAATTCGGATACAATTTCTGTGTTTCATCGTCAATAAGAAGGTCCTAGGGATACAGTAAACCTGAATTGAAGCATTGGAATCTAACACTGGACTCACAGGAGAGGTTCAAATCAAAGAGAGTTAGAGTGTCAGTCCTCTTGTACTTAAGTCGGCATTGTGCCTTTTATATTAAATTAGGATGCAATTTATGTGTTTCATCGTCAATAAGAAGGTCCAAGGGATACAGTAAACCTGAAGTGAAGCATCGGAATCTAAAACTGAACTCACAGGAGAGGTTCAAATCATAGAAATTTAGAGTGTCAGTTCTCTTGTACTTAAGTCGGCATAATGCCTTTTGTATTTTATTCGGATGCAATTTCTGTGTTTTATCGTCAATAAGAACGTCTAAGGGATACAGTAAACCTGAAGTGCAGCATCGGAATCTAAAACTGGACTCACGGGAGAGTTTCAAATCATAGAAAGTTAGAGTGTCATTCCTCATGTACTTAAGTAGGCATTGTGAGTTTCGTATTTAATTCGGATGCAATTTCTGTGTTTCATCGTCAATAAGAAGGTCCAAGGGATACAGTAAACCTGAAGTGAAGCATCAGAAACTAAAACTGGACTCACAGAAGAGGTTCAAATCATAGAAAGTTAGAGTGTCAGTCCTCTTGTACTTAGGTCGGCATTGTGCCTTTTGTATTAAATTCGGATGCAATTTCTGTGTTTCATCGTCAATAAGAAGGTCCAAGGGATACAGTAAACCTGAAGTGAAGCATCGGAATCTAAAACGGGACTCACAGGAGAGGTTCAAATCATCTAAAGTTAGGGTGTCAGTCCTCTTGTACTTAAGTCGGCATTGTGTCTTTTGTATTAAAATCCGATGCAATTTCTGTGTTTCATCGTCAATAAGAAGGTCCAAGGGATACAGTAAACCTGAAGTGAAGCACCGGAATCTAAAACTGGACTCACAGGAGAGGTTCAAATCATCGAAAGTTAGAGTGTCAGTCCTCTTGTACTAAAGTCGGCATTGTGCCTTTTGTATAAAATTCGGATGCAATTTCTGTGTTTCGCCGTCAATAAGATGGTCCAAGGGATACAGTAAACATGAAATGAAGCATCAGAAACTAAAACTGGACTCACAGAAGAGGTTCAAGTCATAGAAAGTTAGAGTGTCAGTCCTCTTGTACTTAAGTCGGCATTGTGCCTCTTGTATTAAATTCGGATGCAATTTCTGTGTTTCATCGTCAATACGAAGGTCCAAGGGATACAGTAAACCTGAAGTGAAGCATTGGAATCTAAAACTGGACTCACAGGAGAGGTTCAAATCATCTGAAGTTAGGGTGTCAGTCCTCTTGTACTTAAGTCGGCATTGTGCCTTTTGCATTAAATTCGGATGCAATTTCTGTGTTTCATCGTCAATAAGAAGGTCCAAGTTTACAGTAAACCTGAAGTCAAGCATCGAAATATAAAACTGCACTCACAGGAGAGGTTCAAATCGTTGAAAGTTAGAGTGTCAGTCCTCTTGCACTTAAGTCGGCATTGTGCCTTTTGTATTAAATTCAGATGCAATTTCTGTGTTTCACCGTCAATAAGAATGTCCTAGGGTTACAGTAAACCTGACGTGAAACATCGGAATCTGAAACTGGACTCACAGGAGAGGTTCAAATCATATAAAGTTAGTGTGTCAGTCCTCTTGTACGTAAGTCGGCATTGTGCCTTTTGTATTAAATTCGGATGCAATTTCTGTGTTTCATCGTCAATAAGAAGGTCCATGAAATACAGTAAACCTGAAGTGAAGCATCGGAATCTAAAACTGAACTCACAGGAGAGGTTCAGATCATAGAAAGTTAGAGAGTCAATTCTCTTGTACTTAAGTCGGCATTGTGCCTTTTGTATTTTATTCGGATGCAATTTCTGTGTTTTGTCGTCAATAAGAACGTCTAAGGGGTACAGTAAACCTGTAGTGAAGCATCGGAATCTAAAACTATACTCACGGGAGAGTTTCAAATCATAGACAGTTAGAACGTCATTCCTCATGTACTTAAGTAGGCATTGTGCCTTTCGTATTAAATTCGGATGGAATTTCTGTGTTTCATCGTCAATAAGAAGGTCCAAGTGATACAAAAAACCTGAAGTGAAGCATCAGAATCTAAAACTGGACTCACAGAAGAGGTTCAAATCATAGAAAGTTAGAGTGTCAGTCCTCTTGTACTTAAGTCGGCATTGTGAGTTTCGTATTAAATTCGGATGCAATATCTGTGTTTCATCGTCAATAAGAAGGTCCAAGGGATACAGTAAACCTGAAGTGAAGCATCAGATACTAAAACTGGACTCACAGAAGAGGTTCAAATCATAGAAAGTTAGAGTGTCAGTCCTCTTGTACTTAAGTCGGCATTGTGCCTTTTGTATTAAATTCGGATGCAATTTCTGTGTTTCATCGTCAATAAGAAGGTCCAAGGGATACAGTAAACCTGAAGTGAAGCATCGGAATCTAAAACTGGACTCACAGGAGAGGTTCAAATCATCGAAAGTTAGAGTGTCAGTCCTCTTGTACTTAAGGCGGCATTGTGCCTTTTGTATTAAATTCGGATACAATTTCTGTGTTTCATCGTCAATAAGAAGGTCCTAGGGATACAGTAAACCTGAATTGAAGCATTGGAATCTAACACTGGACTCACAGGAGAGGTTCAAATCAAAGAGAGTTAGAGTGTCAGTCCTCTTGTACTTAAGTCGGCATTGTGCCTTTTATATTAAATTAGGATGCAATTTATGTGTTTCATCGTCAATAAGAAGGTCCAAGGGATACAGTAAACCACAAGTAAAGCATCGGAATCTAAAACTGAACTCACAGGAGAGGTTCAAATCATAGAAATTTAGAGTGTCAGTTTTCTTGTACTTAAGTCGGCATAATGCCTTTTGTATTTTATTCGGATGCAATTTCTGTGTTTTATCGTCAATAAGAACGTCTAAGGGATACAGTAAACCTGAAGTGCAGCATCGGAATCTAAAACTGGACTCATGGGAGATTTTCAAATCATAGAAAGTTAGAGTGTCATTCCTCATGTACTTAAGTAGGCATTGTGAGTTTCGTATTTAATTCGGATGCAATTTCTGTGTTTCATCGTCAATAAGAAGGTCCAAGGGATACAGTAAACCTGAAGTGAAGCATCAGAAACTAAAACTGGACTCACAGAAGAGGTTCAAATCATAGAAAGTTAGAGTGTCAGTCCTCTTGTACTTAAGTCAGCATTGAGCCTTTTGTATTAAATTCGGATGCAATAAGAAGGTCCAAGGGATAGAGTAAACCTTAAGTGAAGCATCGGAATCTGAAACTGGTCTCACAGGAGAGGTTCAAATCATCGAAAGTTAGAGTGTCATTCCACATGTACTTAAGTAGGCACTGTGAGATTCGTATTAAATTCGGATGCAATTTCTGTGTTTCATCGTCAATAAGAAGGTCCAAGGGATACAGTAAACCTGAAGTGAAGCATCAGAAACTAAAACTGGACTCACAGAAGAGGTTCAAATCATAGAAAGTTAGAGTGTCAGTCCTCTTGTACTTAAGTCGGCATTGTGCCTTTTGTATTAAATTCGGATGCAATTTCTGTGTTTCATCGTCAAGAAGAAGGTACAAGGGATACAGTAAACCTGAAGTGAAGCATAGGAATCTAAAACTGGACTCACGGGAGAGTTTCAAATCATAGAAAGTTAGAGTGTCAATCCTCATGTACTTAAGTAGGCATTGTGAGTTTCGTATTAAATTCGGATGCAATTTCTGTGTTTCATCGTCAATAAGGAGGTCCAAGGGATACAGTAAACGTGAAGTGAAGCATCAGAAACTAAAACTGGACTCACAGAAGAGGTTCAAATCATAGAAAGTTAGAGTGTCAGTCCTCTTGTACTTAAGTCGGCATTGTGCCTTTTGTATTAAATTCGGATGCAATTTCTGTGTTTCATCGTCAATAAGAAGGTCCAAGGGAAACAGTAAACCTGAAGTGAAGCATCGGAATCTAAAACTGGACTCACAGGAGAGGTTCAAATCATCTAAAGTTAGGGTGTCAGTCCTCTTGTACTTAAGTCGGCATTGTGCCTTTTGTATTAAATTCGGATGCAATTTCTGTGTTTCATCGTCAATAAGAAGGTCCAAGGGATACAGTAAACCTGAAGCGAAGCACCGGAATCTAAAACTGGACTCACAGGAGAGGTTCTAATCATCGAAAGTTAGAGTGTCAGTCCTCTTGTACTAAAGTCGGCAATGTGCCTTTTGTATAAAATTCGGATGCAATTTCTGTGTTTCGCCGTCAATAAGATGGTCCAAGGGATACAGTTAACCTGAAGTGAAGCATCAGAAACTAAAACTGGACTCACAGAAGAGGTTCAAATCATAGAAAGTTAGAGTGTCAGTCCTCTTGTACTTAAGTCGGCATTGTGAGTTTCGTATTAAATTCGGATGCAATATCTGTGTTTCATCGTCAATAAGAAGGTCCAAGGGATACAGTAAACCTGAAGTGAAGCATCAGAAACTAAAACTGGACTCACAGAAGAGGTTCAAATCATAGAAAGTTAGAGTGTCAGTCCTCTTGTACTTAAGTCGGCATTGTGCCTTTTGTATTAAATTCGGATGCAATTTCTGTGTTTCATCGTCAATAAGAAGGTCCAAGGGATACAGTAAACCTGAAGTGAAGCATCGGAATCTAAAACTGGACTCACAGGAGAGGTTCAAATCATCGAAAGTTAGAGTGTCAGTCCTCTTGTACTTAAGGCGGCATTGTGCCTTTTGTATTAAATTCGGATACAATTTCTGTGTTTCATCGTCAATAAGAAGGTCCTAGGGATACAGTAAACCTGAATTGAAGCATTGGAATCTAACACTGGACTCACAGGAGAGGATCAAATCAAAGAGAGTTAGAGTGTCAGTCCTCTTGTACTTAAGTCGGCATAATGCCTTTTGTATTTTATTCGGATGCAATTTCTGTGTTTTATCGTCAATAAGAACGTCTAAGGGATACGGTAAACCTGAAGTGCAGCATCGGAATCTAAAACTGGACTCACGGGAGAGTTTCAAATCATAGAAAGTTAGAGTGTCATTCCTCATGTACTTAAGTAGGCATTGTGAGTTTCGTATTTAATTCGGATGCAATTTCTGTGTTTCATCGTCAATAAGAAGGTCCAAGGGATACAGTAAACCTGAAGTGAAGCATCAGAAACTAAAACTGGACTCACAGAAGAGGTTCAAATCATAGAAAGTTAGAGTGTCAGTCCTCTTGTACTTAAGTCGGCATTGTGCCTTTTGTATTAAATTCGGATGCAATTTCTGTGTTTCATCGTCAATAAGAAGGTCCAAGGGATACAGTAAACCTGAAGTGAAGCATCGGAATCTAAAACGGGACTCACAGGAGAGGTTCAAATCATCTAAAGTTAGGGTGTCAGTCCTCTTGTACTTAAGTCGGCATTGTGTCTTTTGTATTAAAATCCGATGCAATTTCTGTGTTTCATCGTCAATAAGAAGGTCCAAGGGATACAGTAAACCTGAAGTGAAGCACCGGAATCTAAAACTGGACTCACACGAGAGGTTCAAATCATCGAAAGTTAGAGTGTCAGTCCTCTTGTACTAAAGTCGGCATTGTGCCTTTTGTATAAAATTCGGATGCAATTTCTGTGTTTCGCCGTCAATAAGATGGTCCAAGGGATACAGTAAACATGAAATGAAGCATCAGAAACTAAAACTGGACTCACAGAAGAGGTTCAAATCATAGAAAGTTAGAGTGTCAGTCCTCTTATACTTAAGTCGGCATTGTGCCTCTTGTATTAAATTCGGATGCAATTTCTGTGTTTCATCGTCAATACGAAGGTCCATGGGATACAGTAAACCTGAAGTGAAGCATTGGAATCTAAAACTGGACTCACAGGAGAGGTTCAAATCATCTGAAGTTAGGGTGTCAGTCCTCTTGTAGTTAAGTCGGCATTGTGCCTTTTGTATTAAATTCGGATGCAATTTCTGTATTTCATCGTCAATAAGAAGGTCCAAGTTTACAGTAAACCTGAAGTCAAGCATCGAAATATAAAACTGCACTCACAGGAGAGGTTCAAATCGTTGAAAGTTAGAGTGTCAGTCCTCTTGCACTTAAGTCGGAATTGTGCCTTTTGTATTAAATTCGGATGCAATTTCTGTGTTTCACCGCCAATAAGAATGTCCTAGGGTTACAGTAAACCTGACGTGAAACATCGGAATCTGAAACTGGACTCACAGGAGAGGTTCAAATCATATAAAGTTAGAGTGTCAGTCCTCTTGTACTTAAATCGGCATTGTGCCTTTTGTATTAAATTCGGATGCAATTTCTGTGTTTCATCGTCAATAAGAAGGTCCATGAAATACAGTAAACCTGAAGTGAAGCATCGGAATCTAAAACTGAACTCACAGGAGAGGTTCAGATCATAGAAAGTTAGAGAGTCAATTCTCTTGTACTTAAGTCGCCATTGTGCCTTTTGTATTTTATTCGGATGCAATTTCTGTGTTTTATCGTCAATAAGAACGTCTAAGGGGTACAGTAAACCTGTAGTGAAGCATCGGAATCTAAAACTATACTCACGGGAGAGTTTCAAATCATAGACAGTTAGAACGTCATTCCTCATGTACTTAAGTAGGCATTGTGCCTTTCGTATTAAATTCGGATGGAATTTCTGTGTTTCATCGTCAATAAGAAGGTCCAAGTGATACAAAAAACCTGAAGTGAAGCATCAGAATCTAAAACTGGACTCACAGAAGAGGTTCCAATCATAGAAAGTTAGAGTGTCAGTCCTCTTGTACTTAAGTCGGCATTGTGAGTTTCGTATTAAATTCGGATGCAATATCTGTGTTTCATCGTCAATAAGAAGGTCCAAGGGATACAGTAAACCTGAAGTGAAGCATCAGATACTAAAACTGGACTCACAGAAGAGGTTCAAATCATAGAAAGTTAGAGTGTCAGTCCTCTTGTACTTAAGTCGGCATTGTGCCTTTTGTATTAAATTCGGATGCAATTTCTGTGTTTCATCGTCAATAAGAAGGTCCAAGGGATACAGTAAACCTGAAGTGAAGCATCGGAATCTAAAACTGGACTCACAGGCGAGGTTCAAATCATCGAAAGTTAGAGTGTCACTCCTCTTGTACTTAAGGCGGCATTGTGCCTTTTGTATTAAATTCGGATACAATTTCTGTGTTTCATCGTCAATAAGAAGGTCCTAGGGATACAGTAAACCTGAATTGAAGCATTGGAATCTAACACTGGACTCACAGGAGAGGTTCAAATCAAAGAGAGTTAGAGTGTCAGTCCTCTTGTACTTAAGTCGGCATTGTGCCTTTTATATTAAATTAGGATGCAATTTATGTGTTTCATCGTCAATAAGAAGGTCCAAGGGATACAGTAAACCTGAAGTAAAGCATCGGAATCTAAAACTGAACTCACAGGAGAGGTTCAAATCATAGAAATTTAGAGTGTCAGTTTTCTTGTACTTAAGTCGGCATAATGCCTTTTGTATTTTATTCGGATGCAATTTCTGTGTTTTATCGTCAATAAGAACGTCTAAGGGATACAGTAAACCTGAAGTGCAGCATCGGAATCTAAAAACTGGACTCACGCGAGATTTTCAAATCATAGAAAGTTAGAGTGTCATTCCTCATGTACTTAAGTAGGCATTGTGAGTTTCGTATTTAATTCGGATGCAATTTCTGTGTTTCATCGTCAATAAAAAGGTCCAAGGGATACAGTAAACCTGAAGTGAAGCATCAGAAACTAAAACTGGACTCACAGAAGAGGTTCAAATCATAGAAAGTTAGAGTGTCAGTCCTCTTGTACTTAAGTCGGCGTTGTGCCTTTTGTATTAAATTCGGATGCAATTTCTGTGTTTCATCGTCAATAAGAAGGTCCAAGGGATACAGTAAACCTGAAGTGAAGCATCGGAATCTAAAACGGGACTCACAGGAGAGGTTCAAATCATCTAAAGTTAGGGTGTCAGTCCTCTTGTACTTAAGTCGGCATTGTGTCTTTTGTATTAAAATCCGATGCAATTTCTGTGTTTCATCGTCAATAAGAAGGTCCAAGGGATACAGTAAACCTGAAGTGAAGCACCGGAATCTAAAACTGGACTCACAGGAGAGGTTCAAATCATCGAAAGTTAGAGTGTCAGTCCTCTTGTACTATAGTCGGCATTGTGCCTTTTGTATAAAATTCGGATGCAATTTCTGTGTTTCGCCGTCAATAAGATGGTCCAAGGAATACAGTAAACATGAAATGAAGCATCAGAAACTAAAACTGGACTCACAGAAGAGGTTCAAATCATAGAAAGTTAGAGTGTCAGTCCTCTTGTACTTAAGTAGGCATTGTGCCTCTTGTATTAAATTCGGATGCAATTTCTGTGTTTCATCGTCAATACGAAGGTCCAAGGGATACAGTAAACCTGAAGTGAAGCATTGGAATCTAAAACTGGACTCACAGGAGAGGTTCAAATCATCTAAAGTTAGGGTGTCAGTCGTCTTGTACTTAAGTCGGCATTGTGCCTTTTGTATTAAATTCGGATGCAATTTCTGTGTTTCATCGTCAATAAGAAGGTCCAAGTTTACAGTAAACCTGAAGTCAAGCATCGAAATATAAAACTGCACTCACAGGAGAGGTTCAAATCGTTGAAAGTTAGTGTGTCAGTCCTCTTGTACTTAAGTCGGCATTGTGCCTTTTGTATGAAATTCGGATGCATTTTCTGTGTTTCACCGTCAATAAGAATGTCCTAGGGTTACAGTAAACCTGACGTGAAGCATCGGAATCTGAAACTGGACTCACAGGAGAGGTTCAAATCATATAAAGTTAGAGTGTCAGTCCTCTTGTACTTAAGTCGGCATTGTGCCTTTTGTATTAAATTCGGATGCAATTTCTGTGTTTCATCGTCAATAAGAAGGTCCATGAAATACAGTAAACCTGAAGTGAAGCATCGGAATCTAAAACTGAACTCACAGGAGAGGTTCAGATCATAGAAAGTTAGAGAGTCAATTCTCTTGTACTTAAGTCGGCATTGTGCCTTTTGTATTTTATTCGGATGCAATTTCTGTGATTTATCGTCAATAAGAACGTCTAAGGGGTACAGTAAACCTGTAGTGAAGCATCGGAATCTAAAACTATACTCACGGGAGAGTTTCAAATCAAAGACAGTTAGAACGTCATTCCTCATGTACTTAAGTAGGCATTGTGCCTTTCGTATTAAATTCGGATGGAATTTCTGTGTTTCATCGTCAATAAGAAGGTCCAAGTGATACAAAAAACCTGAAGTGAAGCATCAGAATCTAAAACTGGACTCACAGAAGAGGTTCAAATCATAGAAAGTTAGAGTGTCAGTCCTCTTGTACTTAAGTCGGCATTGTGCCTTTTGTATTAAATTCGGATGCAATTTCTGTGTTTCATCGTCAATAAGAAGGTTCAAGGCATACAGTAATCCTGAAGTGAAGCATCAAAATCTAAAACTGGACTAACATTGGAGGTTCAAATCGTAGAAAGTTAGGGTGTCAGTCCTTTTGTACTTAAGTCGGCATTGTGCATTTTGTATTAAATTCGGATGCAATTTCTGTGTTTCATCGTCAGTAAGAAGGTCCAAGGGATACAGTAAACCTGAAGTGAAGCATCGGAATCTAAAACTGTACTCACAGTAGAGGTTCAAATCATAGTGAGTTAGAGTGTCAGTCCTCTTGTACTTAGGTCGGCATTTTGCATTTTGTATTAAATTCGGATGCAATTTCTGTGTTTCATCGTCAATAAGAAGGTCCAAGGGATACAGTAAACCTGAAGTGAAGCAGCGGAATCAAAAAAATGACTCACAGGAGAGGTTCAAATCATAGAGAGATAGAGTGTCAGTCGTCTTGTACTTAAGTCGGTATTCTGCCTTTTGTATTAAATTCTGATGCAATATCTGTGTTTCATCGTCAATAAGAAGGTCCAAGGGATACAGTAAACCTTAAGTGACGCATCGGAATCTAAAACTGGACTCACGGGAGATATTCCAATCATAGAGAGTTAGAGTGTCAGTCCCCTTGTACTTAAGTCGGCATTGTGCATTTTGTATTAAATTCGGATGCAATTTCTGTGTTTCATCGTCAATATGAAGGTCCAAGTGTTACAGTAAACCTGAAGTCAAGCATCGAAATCTAAAACTGCACTCACAGGAGAGGTCCAAATCGTAGAATGTTAGAGTGTCAGTCCTCTTGTACTTCAATCGGCATTGTGCATTTTGTATTAAATTCGGATGCAATTTCTGTGTTTCATCGTCAATAACAAGGTCCAAGGGATACAGTAAACGTGAAGTGAAGCATCGGAATCTAAAACTGGACTCACAGGAGAGGTTCCAATCATAGAGAGTTAGAGTGTCAATCCTCTTGTACTTAAGTCGGCATTGTGCCCTTTGTATTGAATTCGGATGCAATTTCTGTGTTTCATCGTTAATAAGGAGGTCCAAAGGATACAGTAAACCTGAAGTGAAGCATCAGAATCAAAAACTGGACTCTCAGGAGAGGTTCAAATCATAGAAAGTTAGAGTGTCAGTCCTCCTGTACTTAAGTCGGCATTGTGCCTTTTGTATTAAATTTTGATGCAATTTCAGTGTTTCATCGTCAATAAGAAGGTCAAAGGGATACAGTAAACCTGAAGTGAAGCATCAGATTCTAAAACTGGACTCACAGGAGAGGTTCAAATCATAGAAAGTTAGAGTGTCAGTCCTGTTGTACTTAAGTCGGCATTGTACATTTTGTGTTAAATTCGGATGCAATTTCTGTGTTTCATCGACAATAAGAAGGTCCAAGGGATACAGTAAACGTGAAGTGAAGCATCAGAATCTAAAACTGGACTCACAGGAGAGGTTCCAATCATAGAGAGTTAGAGTGTCAGTCCTCTTGTACTTAAGTCGGCATTGTGCCTTTTGTATTAAATTCGGATGCAATTTCTGTGTTTCATCGTCAATAAGAAGGTCCAAGTTTACAGTAAACCTGAAGTCAAGCATCGAAATATAAAACTGCACTCACAGGAGAGGTTCAAATCGTTGAAAGTTAGAGTGTCAGTCCTCTTGTACTTAAGTCGGCATTGTGCCTTTTGTATTAAATTCGGATGCAATTTCTGTGTTTCATCGTCAATAAGAAGGTCCAAGGGATACAGTAAACGTGAAGTGAAGCATCGGAATCTAAAACTGGACTCACAGGAGAGGTTCCAATCATAGAGAGTTAGAGTGTCAGGCCTCCTGTACTTAAGTCGGCATTGTGCCTTTTGTATTAAATTCGGATGCAATTTCTGTGTTTCATCGTCAATAAGAAGGTCCAAGGGTTACAGTAAACCTGAAGTCAAGTATCGAAATCTAAAACTGCACTCACAGGAGAGGTTCAAATCGTAGAAAGTTTGAGTGCCAGTCCTCTTGTACTTAAGTCGGCATTGTGCATTGTGTATTAAATTCGGATGCAATTTCTGTGTTTTATCGTTAATAAGAAGGTCCAAAGGATACAGTAAACCTGAAGTGAAGCTACAGAATCAAAAACTGGACTCTCAGGAGAGGTTCAAATCATAGAAAGTTAGAGTGTCAGTCCTCCTGTACTTAGGTCGGCATTGTGCCTTT
This sequence comes from Schistocerca americana, assembly GCF_021461395.2. NCBI lineage: Eukaryota > Metazoa > Arthropoda > Insecta > Orthoptera > Acrididae > Schistocerca > Schistocerca americana. Next base: position 6,337,633 of record NC_060128.1, on the reverse strand, counting down.
TGTATTAAATTTGGATGCAATTTCAGTCTTTCATCGTCAATAAGAAGGTCCTAGGGATACAGTAAACCTGAAGTGAAGCATCAGATTCTAAAACTGGACTCACACGGGAGGTTCAAATCATAGAAAGTTAGAGTGTCAGTCCTGTTGTACTTAAGTCGGCATTGTGCATTTTGTATTAAATTCGGATGCAATTTCTGTGTTTCATCGTCAATAAGAAGGTCCAAGGGATACAGTAAACGTGAAGTGAAGCATCGGAATCTAAAACTGGACTCACAGGAGAGGTTCCAATCATAGAGAAATAGAGTGTTAGTCCTCTTGTACTTAAGCCGGCATTGTGCCTTTTGTATTAAATTCGGATGCAATTTCTGTGTTTCATCGTCAATACGAAGGTCCAAGGGATACAGTAAACCTGAAGTGAAGCATCGAAATCTAAAACTGAACTCACAGGAGAGGTTCAAATCATAGAAAGCTAGAGAGTCAGTTCTCTTGTACTTAAGTCGGCATTGTGCCTTTTGTATTTTATGCGGATGCAATTTCTGTGTTCTATCGTCAATAAGAACGCCTAAGGTGTACAGTAAACCTGAAGTGAAGCATCGGAATCTAAAACTGGACTCACGGGAGAGTTTCAATCATAGACAGTTAGAGTGTCATTCCTCATGTACTTAAGTAAGCATTGTGCCTTTCGTAATAAATTCGGATGCAATTTCTGTGTTTCATCGTCAATAAGAAGGTCTAAGGGATACAGTAAACCTGAAGTGAAGCATCAGAATCTGAAAGTGGACTCACAGAAGAGGTTCAAATCATAGAAAGTTAGAGTGTCAGTCCTCTTGTACTTAAGTCGGCATTGAGCCTTTTGTATTAAATTCGGATGCAATTTCTGTGTTTCATCGTCAATAAGAAGGTCCAAGGGATACAGTAAACCTGAAGTGAAGCATCGGAATCTAAAAGTGGACTCACAGGAGAGGTTCAAATAATAAAAAGTTAAGTCGGCATTGTGCCTTTTGTATTAAATTCGGATGCAATTTCTGTGTTTCATCGTCAATAAGGAGGTCCAAGGGATACAGTAAACGTGAAGTGAAGCATCAGAATCTAAAACTGGACCCACAGGGGAGGTTCAAATCATAGAAAGTTAGAGTGTCAGTCCTCTTGTACTTAAGTCGGCATTGTGCATTTTGTATTAAATTCGGATGCAAATTCTGTGTTTCATCGTCAATAAGAAGGTCCAAGGGATACAGTAAACCTGTAGTGAAGCATCGGAATCTAAAACAGTACTCACAGTAGAGGTTCAAATCATAGAGAGTTAGAGTGTCAGTCCTCTTGCACTAAGTCGGCATTGTGCATTTTGTATTAAATTCGATTGCAATTTCTGTGTTTCATCGTCAATAAGAAGGTCCAAGGGATACAGTAAACTTTAAGTGAAGCATCGGAATCTAAAACTGGACTCACAGGAGAGGTTCCAATCATAGAGAGTTAGAGTGTCAGTCCTCTTGTACTTAAGTCGGCATTGTGCCTTATGTATTAAATTCGGATGCAATTTCTGTGTTTCATCGTCAATAAGAAGGTCCGAGGGTTACAGTAAACCTGAAATCAAGCATCGAAATGTAAAACTGGACTCACAGGAGAGGTTCAAAACGTAGAAAGTTTTAGTGTCAGTCCTCTTGTACTTAAGTCGGCATTGTGCCTTTTGTATTAAATTCGGATGCAATTTCTGTGTTTCACCGTCAATAAGAATGTCCAAGGGTTACAGTAAACCTCCGAAGTGAAGCATCGGAATCTAAAACTGGACCCACGGAAGAGGTTCAAATCATAGAAAGTTAGAGTGTCAGTCCTCTTGTACTTAAGTCGGCATTGTGCATTTTGTATTAAATTCGGATGCAATTTCTGTGTTTCATCGTTAATAAGAAGTTCCAAGGGATACAGTAAACCTGAAGTGAAGCATCGAATCTAAAACTGTACTCACAGTAGAGGTTCAAAACATAGAGAGTTAGAGTGTCAGTCCTCTTGTAGTTAAGTCGGCATTGTGCATTTTGTATTAATTCGGATGCAATTTCTGTGTTTCATCGTCAATAAGAAGGTCCAAGGGAATACAGTAAACCCTTAAGTGAAGCATCGGAATCTAAAACTGGACTCACAGGAGAGGTTCCAATCATAGAGATTTTGAGTGTCAATCCTCTTGTACTTAAGTCGGCATTGTGCCTTTTGTATTAAATTCGGATGCAATTTCTGTGTTTCATCGTCAATATTAAGGTCCAAGGGATACAGTAACGTGAAGTGAAGCATCGGAATCTAAAACTGGACTCACAGGAGAGGTTCCAATCATAAAGAGTTAGAATTTCAGTCCTCTTGTACTTAAGTCGGCATTGTGCCTTTTGTATTAAATTCGGATGCAATTTCTGTGGTTCATCGTCAATAAGAGGTCCAAGGATACAGTAAACCTGAAGTGAAGCAACGGAATCTAAAACTGCACTCACAGTAGAGGTTCAAATAGTAGAAAGTTAGAGTGTCAGTCCTCTTGTACTTAAGTCGGCATTGTGCCATTTTCATTAAATTCGGATGCAATTTCTGTGTTTCATCGTCAATAAGAAGGTCTAAGGGATACAGTAAACCTGAAGTGAAGCATCGGAATCTAAAACTGGACTCACAGGAGTGGTTCAAATCATCGAAAGTTACAGTGTCAGTCCTCTTGTACCTAAGTCGGTATTTTGCCTTTTGTATTAAATGCGGATGCAATTTCTGTGTTTCATCGTCAATAAGAATGTCCAAGGGATACAGCAAACCTGAAGTGAAGTATCGGAATCAAAGCTGGACCCACAGGAGAGGTTCAAATAATCGAAATTGAGAGTGTCAGTCCTCTCGTACTTAAGTCGGCATTGTGCCTTTTGTATTGAATTTGGATGCAATTCTGTGTTTCAGCGTCAATAAGAAGGTCCAAGCGATACAGTAAACCTGAAGTGAAGCATCAGAATCTAGAACTGGACTTACAGGAATGGATCAAATCATAGAAAGTTAGAGTGTCAGTCCTCTTGTACTTAAGTCGGCATTGTGCCTTTTGTATTAAATTCGGATGCAATTTCTGTGTTTCATCGTCAATACGAAGGCCCAAGGGTTACAGTAAATCTGAAGTCAAGCATCGAAATCAAAAACTGCACTCACAGGAGAGGTTCAAATCGTAGAAAGTTAGAGTGTCAGGCCTCTTGTACTTAAGTCGGCAGTGTGCCTTTTGTATAAAATTCGGATGTAGCTTCTGTGTTTAACCGTCAATAAGAATGTCCAAGGGTTACAGTAAACCTGAAGTGAAGCATCGGAATCTAAAATGGACCCACGGAAAGAGGTTCAAATCATAGAAAGTTAGTGTGTCAGTCCTCTTGTACTCAAGTCGGCATTGTGCATTTTGTATTAAATTCGGATGCAATTTCAGTGTTTCATCGTCAATAAGAATGTCCAAGGGATACAGTAAACCTGAAGTGCAGCATCGGAATCTAAAACTGGACTCACAGGAGAGGTTCCAATCATAGAGTGTTAGAGTGGCAGTCCTCTTGTACTTAAGTCGGCATGTGCCTTTTGTATTAAATTCGGATGCAATTTCTGGTGTTCATCGTCCTGAAGTCAAGCATCGAAATCTAAAACTGCACTCACAGCAGAGGTTCAAATAGTAGAATGTTAGGGTGTCAGTCCTCTTGTACTTAAGTCGGCACTGTGCCTTTGTATTAAATTCGGATGCAATTTCAGTGTTTCATCGTCAATAAGAAGGTGCAAGGGATAAAGTATACCTGAAGTGAAGCATCGGAATCTAAAACTGGACTCACAGGAGAGGTTCAAATCATAGAGAGTTAGAGTGTCAGTCCACTTGTACGCAAGTCAGCATTCTGCCTTTTGTATTAAATTCGGATGCAATTTCTGTGTTTCATCGTCAATAAGATGGTCAAGGGATACAGTAAACTGAAGTGATGAATCGGAATCTAAAACTGAACTCACAGGAGAGGTTCTAATCATAGAAAGTTAGAGTGTCAGTCCTCTTGTACTTAAGTCGGCATTGTGCCTTTTGTATTAAATTCCGATGCAATTTCTGTGTTTCACCGTCAATAAGAATGTCCAAGGGTTACAGTAAACCTGAAGTGAAGCATCGGAATCTAAAACTGGACCCATGGAAGAGGTTCAAATCATAGAAAGTTAGAGTGTCAGTCCTCTTGTACTTAAGTCGGCATTGTGCATTTTGTATCAAATTCGGATGCAATTTCTGTGTTTCATCGTCAATATGAAGGTCCAAGGGTTACAGTAAACCTGAAGTCAAGCATCGAAATCTAAAACTGCACTCACAGCAGAGGTTCAAATCGTAGAATGTTAGAGTGTCAGTTCTCTTGTACTTAAGTCGGCACTGTGCCTTTTGTATTAAATTCGGTTGCAATTTCAGTGTGTCATTGTCGATAAGAAGGTCCAAGGGATACAGTAAACCTGAAGTGAAGCATCGAAATCTAAAACTGAACTCACAGGAGAGGTTCAAATCATAGAAAGCTAGAGAGTCAGTTCTCTTGTACTTAAGTCGGCATTGTGCCTTTTGTATTTTATGCGGATGCAATTTCTGTGTTCTATCGTCAATAAGAACGCCTAAGGTGTACAGTAAACCTGAAGTGAAGCATCGGAATCTAAAACTGGACTCACGGGAGAGTTTCAAATCATAGACAGTTAGAGTGTCATTCCTCATGTACTTAAGTAAGCATTGTGCCTTTCGTAATAAATTCGGATGCAATTTCTGTGTTTCATCGTCAATAAGAAGGTCTAAGGGATACAGTAAACCTGAAGTGAAGCATCAGAATCTGAAAGTGGACTCACAGAAGAGGTTCAAATCATAGAAAGTTAGAGTGTCAGTCCTCTTGTACTTAAGTCGGCATTGAGCCTTTTGTATTAAATTCGGATGCAATTTCTGTGTTTCATCGTCAATAAGAAGGTCCAAGGGATACAGTAAACCTGAAGTGAAGCATCGGAATCTAAAAGTGGACTCACAGGAGAGGTTCAAATAATAAAAAGTTAAGTCGGCATTGTGCCTTTTGTATTAAATTCGGATGCAATTTCTGTGTTTCATCGTCAATAAGGAGGTCCAAGGGATACAGTAAACGTGAAGTGAAGCATCAGAATCTAAAACTGGACCCACAGGGGAGGTTCAAATCATAGAAAGTTAGAGTGTCAGTCCTCTTGTACTTAAGTCGGCATTGTGCATTTTGTATTAAATTCGGATGCAAATTCTGTGTTTCATCGTCAATAAGAAGGTCCAAGGGATACAGTAAACCTGTAGTGAAGCATCGGAATCTAAAACAGTACTCACAGTAGAGGTTCAAATCATAGAGAGTTAGAGTGTCAGTCCTCTTGCACTTAAGTCGGCATTGTGCATTTTGTATTAAATTCGATTGCAATTTCTGTGTTTCATCGTCAATAAGAAGGTCCAAGGGATACAGTAAACTTTAAGTGAAGCATCGGAATCTAAAACTGGACTCACAGGAGAGGTTCCAATCATAGAGAGTTAGAGTGTCAGTCCCTCTTGTACTTAAGTCGGCATTGTGCCTTATGTATTAAATTCGGATGCAATTTCTGTGTTTCATCGTCAATAAGAAGGTCCGAGGGTTACAGTAAACCTGAAATCAAGCATCGAAATGTAAAACTGGACTCACAGGAGAGGTTCAAAACGTAGAAAGTTTTAGTGTCAGTCCTCTTGTACTTAAGTCGGCATTGTGCCTTTTGTATTAAATTCGGATGCAATTTCTGTGTTTCACCGTCAATAAGAATGTCCAAGGGTTACAGTAAACCTGAAGTGAAGCATCGGAATCTAAAACTGGACCCACGGAAGAGGTTCAAATCATAGAAAGTTAGAGTGTCAGTCCTCTTGTACTTAAGTCGGCATTGTGCATTTTGTATTAAATTCGGATGCAATTTCTGTGTTTCATCGTTAATAAGAAGTTCCAAGGGATACAGTAAACCTGAAGTGAAGCATCGGAATCTAAAACTGTACTCACAGTAGAGGTTCAAAACATAGAGAGTTAGAGTGTCAGTCCTCTTGTAGTTAAGTCGGCATTGTGCATTTTGTATTTAATTCGGATGCAATTTCTGTGTTTCATCGTCAATAAGAAGGTCCAAGGGATACAGTAAACCTTAGTGAAGCATCGGAATCTAAAACTGGACTCACAGGAGAGGTTCCAATCATAGAGATTTTGAGTGTCAATCCTCTTGTACTTAAGTCGGCATTGTGCCTTTTGTATTAAATTCGGATGCAATTTCTGTGTTTCATCGTCAATATTAAGGTCCAAGGGATACAGTAAACGTGAAGTGAAGCATCGGATTCTAAAACTGGACTCACAGGAGAGGTTCCAATCATAAAGAGTTAGAATTTCAGTCCTCTTGTACTTAAGTCGGCATTGTGCCTTTTGTATTAAATTCGGATGCAATTTCTGTGGTTCATCGTCAATAAGAAGGTCCAAGGGATACAGTAAACCTGAAGTGAAGCAACGGAATCTAAAACTGCACTCACAGTAGAGGTTCAAATAGTAGAAAGTTAGAGTGTCAGTCCTCTTGTACTTAAGTCGGCATTGTGCCATTTTCATTAAATTCGGATGCAATTTCTGTGTTTCATCGTCAATAAGAAGGTCTAAGGGATACAGTAAACCTGAAGTGAAGCATCGGAATCTAAAACTGGACTCACAGGAGTGGTTCAAATCATCGAAAGTTACAGTGTCAGTCCTCTTGTACTAAGTCGGTATTTTGCCTTTTGTATTAAATGCGGATGCAATTTCTGTGTTTCATCGTCAATAAGAATGTCCAAGGGATACAGCAAACCTGAAGTGAAGTATCGGAATCAAAGCTGGACCCACAGGAGAGGTTCAAATAATCGAAATTGAGAGTGTCAGTCCTCTCGTACTTAAGTCGGCATTGTGCCTTTTGTATTGAATTTGGATGCAATTTCTGTGTTTCAGCGTCAATAAGAAGGTCCAAGCGATACAGTAAACCTGAAGTGAAGCATCAGAATCTAGAACTGGACTTACAGGAATGGATCAAATCATAGAAAGTTAGAGTGTCAGTCCTCTTGTACTTAAGTCGGCATTGTGCCTTTTGTATTAAATTCGGATGCAATTTCTGTGTTTCATCGTCAATACGAAGGCCCAAGGGTTACAGTAAATCTGAAGTCAAGCATCGAAATCAAAACTGCACTCACAGGAGAGGTTCAAATCGTAGAAAGTTAGAGTGTCAGGCCTCTTGTACTTAAGTCGGCAGTGTGCCTTTTGTATAAAATTCGGATGTAGCTTCTGTGTTTAACCGTCAATAAGAATGTCCAAGGGTTACAGTAAACCTGAAGTGAAGCATCGGAATCTAAAATTGACCCACGGAAGAGGTTCAAATCATAGAAAGTTAGTGTGTCAGTCCTCTTGTACTCAAGTCGGCATTGTGCATTTTGTATTAAATTCGGATGCAATTTCAGTGTTTCATCGTCAATAAGAATTGTCCAAGGGATACAGTAAACCTGAAGTGCAGCATCGGAATCTAAAACTGGACTCACAGGAGAGGTTCCAATCATAGAGTGTTAGAGTGGCAGTCCTCTTGTACTTAAGTCGGCATTGTGCCTTTGTATTAAATTCGGATGCAATTTCTGTGTTTCATCGTCCTGAAGTCAAGCATCGAAATCTAAAACTGCACTCACAGCAGAGGTTCAAATAGTAGAATGTTAGGGTGTCAGTCCTCTTGTACTTAAGTCGGCACTGTGCCTTTGTATTAAATTCGGATGCAATTTCAGTGTTTCATCGTCAATAAGAAGGTGCAAGGGATAAAGTATACCTGAAGTGAAGCATCGGAATCTAAAACTGGACTCACAGGAGAGGTTCAAATCATAGAGAGTTAGAGTGTCAGTCCACTTGTACGCAAGTCAGCATTCTGCCTTTTGTATTAAATTCGGATGCAATTTCTGTGTTTCATCGTCAATAAGAAGGTCCAAGGGATACAGTAAACCTGAAGTGATGAATCGGAATCTAAAACTGAACTCACAGGAGAGGTTCTAATCATAGAAAGTTAGAGTGTCAGTCCTCTTGTACTTAAGTCGGCATTGTGCCTTTTGTATTAAATTCCGATGCAATTTCTGTGTTTCACCGTCAATAAGAATGTCCAAGGGTTACAGTAAACCTGAAGTGAAGCATCGGAATCTAAAACTGGACCCATGGAAGAGGTTCAAATCATAGAAAGTTAGAGTGTCAGTCCTCTTGTACTTAAGTCGGCATTGTGCATTTTGTATCAAATTCGGATGCAATTTCTGTGTTTCATCGTCAATATGAAGGTCCAAGGGTTACAGTAAACCTGAAGTCAAGCATCGAAATCTAAAACTGCACTCACAGCAGAGGTTCAAATCGTAGAATGTTAGAGTGTCAGTTCTCTTGTACTTAGGTCGGCACTGTGCCTTTTTGTATTAAATTCGGTTGCAATTTCAGTGTGTCATTGTCGATAAGAAGGTCCAAGGGATACAGTAAACCTGAAGTGAAGCATCGGAATCTAAAAACTGGACTCACAGGAGAGTTCAAATCATAGAAAGTTAGAGAGTCAGTCCTCTTGTACTTAAGTCGGTATTGTGCCTTTTGCATTTTATTCGGATGCAATTTCTGTGTTTCATCGTGAATAAGAACGTCCAAGGGATACAGTAAACCTGAAGTGAAGCATCGGAATCTAAAACTGGACTCACAGGAGAGATTCAAAACATAAAAAGTTAGAGTGTCATTCCTCTTGTACTTAAGTCGGCATTGTGCCTTTCGTATTAAATTCGGATGCAATTTCTGTGTTTCATCGTCAATAAGAAGGTCCAAGGGATACAGTAAACCTGAAGTGAAGCATCAGAATCTAAAACTGGACTCACAGAAGAGGTTCAAATCATAGAAAGTTAGGGTGTCAGTCCTCTTGTACTTAAGTCGGCATTGTGCATTTTGTATTAAATTCGGATGCAATTTCTGTGTTTCATCGTCAATAAGAAGGTCCAAGGGATACAGTAAACCTGAAGTGAAGCATCGGAATCTAAAACTGGACTCACAGGAGAGGTTTTAATCATCGAAAGTTAGTGTGTCGGTCCTCTTGTTCTTAAGTCGGCATTGTTCCATTTTCATTAATTTCGGATGCAATTTCTGTGTTTCACCGTCAATAAGAAGGTCTAAGGGATACAGTAAACCTGAAGTGAAGCATCGGAATCTAAAACTGGACTCACAGAAGAGGTTCAAATCATAGAGAGTTAGAGTGTCAGTCCTCTTGTACTGAAGTCGGCATTGTGATTTGTATTAAATTCGGATGCAATTTCTGTGTTTCACCGTCAATAAGAATGTCCAAGGGTTACAGTAAACCTGAAGTGAAGAATCGGAATCTAAATCTGGACCCACGGAAGAGGTTAAAATCATAGAAAGTTAGAGTGTCAGTTCTGTTGTACTTAAGTCGGCATTGTGCATTTTGTATTAAATTCGGATGCAATTTCTGTGTTTCATCGTCAATAAGAAGGTCCAAGGGATACTGTAAACGTGAAGTGAAGCATCGGAATCTAAAACTGGACTCACAGGAGAGGTTCCAATCATAGAGAGTTAGAGTGTCAGTCCTCTTGTACTTAAGTCGGCATTGTGCCTTTTGTATTAAATTCGGATGCAATTTCTGTGTTTCCACGTCAATAAGAAGGTCCAAGTTTACAGTAAACCTGAAGTCAAGCATCGAAATCTAAAACTGCACTCACAGGAGAGGTTCAAATCGTTGAAAGTTAGAGTGTCAGTCCTCTTGTACTTAAGTCGGCATTGTGTCTTTTGTGTTAAATTCGGATGCAATTTCTGTGTTTCACCGTCAATAAGAATGTCCAAGGGTTACAGTAAACCTGAAGTGAAGCATAGGAATCTCAAACTGGACTCACAGGAGAGGTTCAAATCATATAAAGTTAGAGTGTCAGTCCTCTTGTACTTAAGTCGGCATTGTGCCTTTTGTATTAAATTCGGATGCAATTTCTAAGTTTCATCGTCATTAAGAAGTTCCAAGGGATACAGTAAACCTGAAGTGAAGCATCGGAATCTAAAACTGAACTCACAGGAGAGGTTCAAATCATAGAAAGTTAGAGAGTCAGTTGTCTTGTACTTAAGTCGGCATTGTGCCTTTTGTATTTTATTCGGATGCAATTTCTGTGTTTTATCGTCAATAAGAACGCCTAAGGTGTACAGTAAACCTGAAGTGAAGCATCACAATCTAAAACTGGACTCACAGAAGAGGTTGAAATCATAGAAAGTTAGAGTGTCAGTCCTCTTGTACTTAAGTCGGCATTGTGCCTTTTGTATTAAATTCGGATGCAATTTCTGTGTTTCATCGTCAATAAGAAGGTCCAAGGGATACAGTAAACCTGAAGTGAAGCATCGGAATCTAAAAGTGGACTCACAGGAGAGGTTCAAATAATAAAAAGTTAAGTCGGCATTGTGCCTTTTGTATTAAATTCGGATGCAATTTCTGTGTTTCATCGTCAATAAGAAGGTCCAAGGGATACAGTAAACCTGAAGTGAAGCATCAGAATCTAAAACTGGACTCACAGGGGAGGTTCAAATCATAGAAAGTTAGAGTGTCAGTCCTCTTGTACTTAAGTCGGCATTGTGCATTTTGTATTAAATTCGGATGCAATTTCTGTGTTTCATCGTTAATAAGAAGGTCCAAGGGATACAGTAAACCTGAAGTGAAGCATCGGAATCTAAAACAGTACTCACAGTAGAGGTTCAAATCATAGGGAGTTAGAGTGTCAGTCCTCTTGTTCTTAAGTCGGCATTGTGCATTTTGTATTAAATTCGGATGCAATTTCTGTGTTTCATCGTCAATAAGAAGGTCTAAGGGATACAGTAAACCTGAAGTGAAGCATCGGAATCTAAAACTGGACTCACAGGAGTGGTTCAAATCATCGAAAGTTACAGTGTCAGTCCTCTTGTACCTAAGACGGTATTTTGCCTTTTGTATTAAATTCGGATGCAATTTCTGTATTTCATCGTCAATAAGAATGTCCAAGGGATACAGCAAACCTGAAGTGAAGTATCGGAATCAAAAACTGGACCCACAGGAGAGGTTCAAATAATCGAAATTGAGAGTGTCAGTCCTCTCGTACTTAAGTCGGCATTGTGCCTTTTGTATTGAATTTGGATGCAATTTCTGTGTTTCATCGTCAATACGAAGGTCCAAGGGTTACAGTAAATCTGAAGTCAAGCATCGAAATCAAAAACTGCACTCACAGGAGAGGTTCAAATCGTAGAAAGTTAGAGTGTCAGGCCTCTTGTACTTAAGTCGGCAGTGTGCCTTTTGTATAAAATTCGGATGTAGCTTCTGTGTTTAACCGTCAATAAGAATGTCCAAGGGTTACAGTAAACCTGAAGTGAAGCATCGGAATCTAAAATGGACCCACGGAAGAGGTTCAAATCATAGAAAGTTAGTGTGTCAGTCCTCTTGTACTCAAGTCGGCATTGTGCATTTTGTATTAAATTCTAATGCAATTTCAGTGTTTCATCGTCAATAAGAATGTCCAAGGGATACAGTAAACCTGAAGTGAAGCATCGGAATCTAAAACTGGAATCACAGGAGAGGTTCCAATCATAGAGTGTTAGAGTGGCAGTCCTCTTGTACTTAAGTCGGCATTGTGCCTTTTGTATTAAATTCGGATGCAATTTCTGTGTTTCATCGTCCTGAAGTCAAGCATCGAAATCTAAAACTGCACTCACAGCAGAGGTTCAAATAGTAGAATGTTAGGGTGTCAGTCCTCTTGTACTTAAGTCGGCACTGTGCCTTTTGTATTAAATTCGGATGCAATTTCAGTGTTTCATCGTCAATAAGAAGGTGCAAGGGATAAAGTATACCTGAAGTGAAGCATCGGAATCTAAAACTGGACTCACAGGAGAGGTTCAAATCATAGAGAGTTAGAGTGTCAGTCCACTTGTACGCAAGTCAGCATTCTGCCTTTTGTATTAAATTCGGATGCAATTTCTGTGTTTCATCGTCAATAAGAAGGTCCAAGGGATACAGTAAACCTGAAGTGAAGAATCGGAATCTAAAACTGAACTCACAGGAGAGGTTCTAATCATAGAAAGTTAGAGTGTCAGTCCTCTTGTACTTAAGTCGGCATTGTGCCTTTTGTATTAAATTCCGATGCAATTTCTGTGTTTCACCGTCAATAAGAATGTCCAAGGGTTACAGTAAACCTGAAGTGAAGCATCGGAATCTAAAACTGGACCCATGGAAGAGGTTCAAATCATAGAAAGTTAGAGTGTCAGTCCTCTTGTACTTAAGTCGGCATTGTGCATTTTGTATCAAATTCGGATGCAATTTCTGTGTTTCATCGTTAATAAGAATGTCCAAGGGATACAGTAAACCTGAAGTGAAGCATCGGAATCTAAAACTGGACCCATGGAAGAGGTTCAAATCATAGAAAGTTAGAGTGTCAGTCCTCTTGTACTTAAGTCGGCATTGTGCATTTTGTATCAAATTCGGATGCAATTTCTGTGTTTCATCGTCAATATGAAGGTCCAAGGGTTACAGTAAACCTGAAGTCAAGCATCGAAATCTAAAACTGCACTCACAGCAGAGGTTCAAATCGTAGAATGTTAGAGTGTCAGTTCTCTTGTACTTAAGTCGGCACTGTGCCTTTTGTATTAAATTCGGTTGCAATTTCAGTGTGTCATTGTCGATAAGAAGGTCCAAGGGATACAGTAAACCTGAAGTGAAGCATCGGAATCTAAAACTGGACTCACAGGAGAGGTTCAAATCATAGAAAGTTAGAGAGTCAGTCCTCTTGTACTTAAGTCGGTATTGTGCCTTTTGCATTTTATTCGGATGCAATTTCTGTGTTTCATCGTGAATAAGAACGTCCAAGGGATACAGTAAACCTGAAGTGAAGCATCGGAATCTAAAACTGGACTCACAGGAGAGATTCAAAACATAAAAAGTTAGAGTGTCATTCCTCTTGTACTTAAGTCGGCATTGTGCCTTTCGTATTAAATTCGGATGCAATTTCTGTGTTTCATCGTCAATAAGAAGGTCCAAGGGATACAGTAAACCTGAAGTGAAGCATCAGAATCTAAAACTGGACTCACAGAAGAGGTTCAAATCATAGAAAGTTAGGGTGTCAGTCCTCTTGTACTTAAGTCGGCATTGTGCATTTTGTATTAAATTCGGATGCAATTTCTGTGTTTCATCGTCAATAAGAAGGTCCAAGGGATACAGTAAACCTGAAGTGAAGCATCGGAATCTAAAACTGGACTCACAGGAGAGGTTTTAATCATCGAAAGTTAGTGTGTCGGTCCTCTTGTTCTTAAGTCGGCATTGTTCCATTTTCATTAATTTCGGATGCAATTTCTGTGTTTCACCGTCAATAAGAAGGTCTAAGGGATACAGTAAACCTGAAGTGAAGCATCGGAATCTAAAACTGGACTCACAGAAGAGGTTCAAATCATAGAGAGTTAGAGTGTCAGTCCTCTTGTACTGAAGTCGGCATTGTGATTTGTATTAAATTCGGATGCAATTTCTGTGTTTCACCGTCAATAAGAATGTCCAAGGGTTACAGTAAACCTGAAGTGAAGAATCGGAATCTAAATCTGGACCCACGGAAGAGGTTAAAATCATAGAAAGTTAGAGTGTCAGTTCTGTTGTACTTAAGTCGGCATTGTGCATTTTGTATTAAATTCGGATGCAATTTCTGTGTTTCATCGTCAATAAGAAGGTCCAAGGGATACTGTAAACGTGAAGTGAAGCATCGGAATCTAAAACTGGACTCACAGGAGAGGTTCCAATCATAGAGAGTTAGAGTGTCAGTCCTCTTGTACTTAAGTCGGCATTGTGCCTTTTGTATTAAATTCGGATGCAATTTCTGTGTTTCCACGTCAATAAGAAGGTCCAAGTTTACAGTAAACCTGAAGTCAAGCATCGAAATCTAAAACTGCACTCACAGGAGAGGTTCAAATCGTTGAAAGTTAGAGTGTCAGTCCTCTTGTACTTAAGTCGGCATTGTGTCTTTTGTGTTAAATTCGGATGCAATTTCTGTGTTTCACCGTCAATAAGAATGTCCAAGGGTTACAGTAAACCTGAAGTGAAGCATAGGAATCTCAAACTGGACTCACAGGAGAGGTTCAAATCATATAAAGTTAGAGTGTCAGTCCTCTTGTACTTAAGTCGGCATTGTGCCTTTTGTATTAAATTCGGATGCAATTTCTAAGTTTCATCGTCATTAAGAAGTTCCAAGGGATACAGTAAACCTGAAGTGAAGCATCGGAATCTAAAACTGAACTCACAGGAGAGGTTCAAATCATAGAAAGTTAGAGAGTCAGTTGTCTTGTACTTAAGTCGGCATTGTGCCTTTTGTATTTTATTCGGATGCAATTTCTGTGTTTTATCGTCAATAAGAACGCCTAAGGTGTACAGTAAACCTGAAGTGAAGCATCACAATCTAAAACTGGACTCACAGAAGAGGTTGAAATCATAGAAAGTTAGAGTGTCAGTCCTCTTGTACTTAATTCGGCATTGTGCCTTTTGTATTAAATTCGGATGCAATTTCTGTGTTTCATCGTCAATAAGAAGGTCCAAGGGATACAGTAAACCTGAAGTGAAGCATCGGAATCTAAAAGTGGACTCACAGGAGAGGTTCAAATAATAAAAAGTTAAGTCGGCATTGTGCCTTTTGTATTAAATTCGGATGCAATTTCTGTGTTTCATCGTCAATAAGAAGGTCCAAGGGATACAGTAAACCTGAAGTGAAGCATCAGAATCTAAAACTGGACTCACAGGGGAGGTTCAAATCATAGAAAGTTAGAGTGTCAGTCCTCTTGTACTTAAGTCGGCATTGTGCATTTTGTATTAAATTCGGATGCAATTTCTGTGTTTCATCGTTAATAAGAAGGTCCAAGGGATACAGTAAACCTGAAGTGAAGCATCGGAATCTAAAACAGTACTCACAGTAGAGGTTCAAATCATAGGGAGTTAGAGTGTCAGTCCTCTTGTTCTTAAGTCGGCATTGTGCATTTTGTATTAAATTCGGATGCAATTTCTGTGTTTCATCGTCAATAAGAAGGTCTAAGGGATACAGTAAACCTGAAGTGAAGCATCGGAATCTAAAACTGGACTCACAGGAGTGGTTCAAATCATCGAAAGTTACAGTGTCAGTCCTCTTGTACCTAAGACGGTATTTTGCCTTTTGTATTAAATTCGGATGCAATTTCTGTATTTCATCGTCAATAAGAATGTCCAAGGGATACAGCAAACCTGAAGTGAAGTATCGGAATCAAAAACTGGACCCACAGGAGAGGTTCAAATAATCGAAATTGAGAGTGTCAGTCCTCTCGTACTTAAGTCGGCATTGTGCCTTTTGTATTGAATTTGGATGCAATTTCTGTGTTTCAGCGTCAATAAGAAGGTCCAAGCGATGCAGTAAACCTGAAGTGAAGCATCAGAATCTAGAACTGGACTTACAGGAATGGATCAAATCATAGAAAGTTAGAGTGTCAGTCCTCTTGTACTTAAGTCGGCATTGTGCCTTTTGTATTAAATTCGGATGCAATTTCTGTGTTTCATCGTCAATACGAAGGTCCAAGGGTTACAGTAAATCTGAAGTCAAGCATCGAAATCAAAAACTGCACTCACAGGAGAGGTTCAAATCGTAGAAAGTTAGAGTGTCAGGCCTCTTGTACTTAAGTCGGCAGTGTGCCTTTTGTATAAAATTCGGATGTAGCTTCTGTGTTTAACCGTCAATAAGAATGTCCAAGGGTTACAGTAAACCTGAAGTGAAGCATCGGAATCTAAAATGGACCCACGGAAGAGGTTCAAATCATAGAAAGTTAGTGTGTCAGTCCTCTTGTACTCAAGTCGGCATTGTGCATTTTGTATTAAATTCGGATGCAATTTCAGTGTTTCATCGTCAATAAGAATGTCCAAGGGATACAGTAAACCTGAAGTGAAGCATCGGAATCTAAAACTGGAATCACAGGAGAGGTTCCAATCATAGAGTGTTAGAGTGGCAGTCCTCTTGTACTTAAGTCGGCATTGTGCCTTTTGTATTAAATTCGGATGCAATTTCTGTGTTTCATCGTCCTGAAGTCAAGCATCGAAATCTAAAACTGCACTCACAGCAGAGGTTCAAATAGTAGAATGTTAGGGTGTCAGTCCTCTTGTACTTAAGTCGGCACTGTGCCTTTTGTATTAAATTCGGATGCAATTTCAGTGTTTCATCGTCAATAAGAAGGTGCAAGGGATAAAGTATACCTGAAGTGAAGCATCGGAATCTAAAACTGGACTCACAGGAGAGGTTCAAATCATAGAGAGTTAGAGTGTCAGTCCACTTGTACGCAAGTCAGCATTCTGCCTTTTGTATTAAATTCGGATGCAATTTCTGTGTTTCATCGTCAATAAGAAGGTCCAAGGGATACAGTAAACCTGAAGTGAAGAATCGGAATCTAAAACTGAACTCACAGGAGAGGTTCTAATCATAGAAAGTTAGAGTGTCAGTCCTCTTGTACTTAAGTCGGCATTGTGCCTTTTGTATTAAATTCCGATGCAATTTCTGTGTTTCACCGTCAATAAGAATGTCCAAGGGTTACAGTAAACCTGAAGTGAAGCATCGGAATCTAAAACTGGACCCATGGAAGAGGTTCAAATCATAGAAAGTTAGAGTGTCAGTCCTCTTGTACTTAAGTCGGCATTGTGCATTTTGTATCAAATTCGGATGCAATTTCTGTGTTTCATCGTTAATAAGAATGTCCAAGGGATACAGTAAACCTGAAGTGAAGCATCGGAATCAAAAACTGGACTCTCAGGAGAGGTTCAAATCACAGAAAATTAGAGTGTCAGTCCTCCTGTACTTAAGTCGGCATTGAGCCTTTTGTATTAAATTTGGATGCAATTTCAGTGTTTCATCGTCAATAAGAAGGTCCAAGGGATACAGTAAACCTGAAGTGAAGCATCGGAATCTAAAACTGGACTCACAGGAGAGGTTCCAATCATAGAGTGTTAGAGTGTCAGTCCTCTTGTACATAAGTCGGCATTGTGCCTTTTGTATTAAATTCGGATGCAATTTCTGTGTTTCATCGTCAATATGAAGGTCCAAGGGTTACAGTAAACCTGAAGTCAAGCATCGAAATCTAAAACTGCACTCACAGCAGAGGTTCAAATCGTAGAATGTTAGAGTGTCAGTTCTCTTGTACTTAAGTCGGCACTGTGCCTTTTGTATTAAATTCGGTTGCAATTTCAGTGTGTCATTGTCGATAAGAAGGTCCAAGGGATACAGTAAACCTGAAGTGAAGCATCGGAATCTAAAACTGGACTCACAGGAGAGGTTCAAATCATAGAAAGTTAGAGAGTCAGTCCTCTTGTACTTAAGTCGGTATTGTGCCTTTTGCATTTTATTCGGATGCAATTTCTGTGTTTCATCGTGAATAAGAACGTCCAAGGGATACAGTAAACCTGAAGTGAAGCATCGGAATCTAAAACTGGACTCACAGGAGAGATTCAAAACATAAAAAGTTAGAGTGTCATTCCTCTTGTACTTAAGTCGGCATTGTGCCTTTCGTATTAAATTCGGATGCAATTTCTGTGTTTCATCGTCAATAAGAAGGTCCAAGGGATACAGTAAACCTGAAGTGAAGCATCAGAATCAAAAACTGGACTCACAGAAGAGGTTCAAATCATAGAAAGTTAGGGTGTCAGTCCTCTTGTACTTAAGTCGGCATTGTGCATTTTGTATTAAATTCGGATGCAATTTCTGTGTTTCATCGTCAATAAGAAGGTCCAAGGGATACAGTGAACCTGAAGTGAAGCATCGGAATCTAAAACTGGACTCACTGGAGAGGTTTAATCATCGAAAGTTAGTGTGTCGGTCCTCTTGTTCTTAAGTCGGCATTGTTCCATTTTCATTAATTTCGGATGCAATTTCTGTGTTTCACCGTCAATAAGAAGGTCTAAGGGATACAGTAAACCTGAAGTGAAGCATCGGAATCTAAAGCTGGACTCACAGAAGAGGTTCAAATCATAGAGAGTTAGAGTGTCAGTCCTCTTGTACTGAAGTCGGCATTGTGCCTTTTGTATTAAATTCGGGTGCAATTTCTGTGTTTCACCGTCAATAAGAATGTCCAAGGGTTACAGTAAACCTGAAGTGAAGCATCGGAATCTAAATCTGGACCCACGGAAGAGGTTAAAATCATAGAAAGTTAGAGTGTCAGTTCTGTTGTACTTAAGTCGGCATTGTGCATTTTGTACTAAATTCGGATGCAATTTCTGTGTTTCATCGTCAATAAGAAGGTCCAAGGGATACTGTAAACGTGAAGTGAAGCATCGGAATCTAAAACTGGACTCACAGGAGAGGTTCCAATCATAGAGAGTTAGAGTGTCAGTCCTCTTGTACTTAAGTCGGCATTGTGCCTTTTGTATTAAATTCGGATGCAATTTCTGTGTTTCCACGTCAATAAGAAGGTCCAAGTTTACAGTAAACCTGAAGTCAAGCATCGAAATCTAAAACTGCACTCACAGGAGAGGTTCAAATCGTTGAAAGTTAGAGTGTCAGTCCTCTTGTACTTAAGTCGGCATTGTGTCTTTTGTGTTAAATTCGGATGCAATTTCTGTGTTTCACCGTCAATAAGAATGTCCAAGGGTTACAGTAAACCTGAAGTGAAGCATAGGAATCTCAAACTGGACTCACAGGAGAGGTTCAAATCATATAAAGTTAGAGTGTCAGTCCTCTTGTACTTAAGTCGGCATTGTGCCTTTTGTATTAAATTCGGATGCAATTTCTAAGTTTCATCGTCATTAAGAAGTTCCAAGCTATACAGTAAACCTGAAGTGAAGCATCGGAATCTAAAACTGGACTCACAGGAGAGGTTCAAATCATAGAAAGTTAGAGAGTCAGTTGTGTTGTACTTAAGTCGGCATTGTGCCTTTTGTATTTTATTCGGATGCAATTTCTGTGTTTTATCGTCAATAAGAACGCCTAAGGTGTACAGTAAACCTGAAGTGAAGCATCACAATCTAAAACTGGACTCACAGAAGAGGTTGAAATCACAGAAAGTTAGAGTGTCAGTCCTCTTGTACTTAAGTCGGCATTGTGCCTTTTGTATTAAATTCGGATGCAATTTCTGTGTTTCATCGTCAATAAGAAGGTCCATGGGATACAGTAAACCTGAAGTGAAGCATCGGAATCTAAAAGCGGACTCACAGGAGAGGTTCAAATAATAAAAAGTTAAGTCGGCATTGTGCCTTTTGTATTAAATTCGGATGCAATTTCTGTGTTTCATCGTCAATAAGAAGGTCCAAGGGATACAGTAAACCTGAAGTGAAGCATCAGAATCTAAAACTGGACTCACAGGGGAGGTTCAAATCATAGAAAGTTAGAGTGTCAGTCCTCTTGTACTTAAGTCGGCATTGTGCATTTTGTATTAAATTCGGATGCAATTTCTGTGTTTCATCGTCAATAAGAAGGTCCAAGGGATACATTAAACCTGAAGTGAAGCATCGGAATCTAAAACAGTACTCACAGTAGAGGTTCAAATCATAGAGAGTTAGAGTGTCAGTCCTCTTGTTCTTAAGTCGGCATTGTGCATTTTGTATTAAATTCGGATGCAATTTCTGTGTTTCATCGTCAATAAGAAGGTCCAAGGGATACAGTAAACTTTAAGTGAAGCATCTGAATCTAAAACTGGACTCACAGGAGAGGTTCCAATCATAGAGAGTTAGAGTGTCAGTCCTCTTGTACTTAAGTCGGCATTGTGCCTTTTGTATTAAATTCGGATGCAATTTCTGTGTTTCATCGTCAATAAGAAGGTCCAAGGGTTACAGTAAACCTGAAGACAAGCATCGAAATCTAAAACTGGACTCACAGGAGAGGTTCAAATCATAGAAAGTTAGAGAGTAAGTCCTCCTGTACTTAAGTCGGTATTGTGCCTTTTTCATTTTATTCGGATGCAATTTCTGTGTTTCATCGTGAATAAGAACGTCCAAGGGATACAGTAAACCTGAAGTGAAGCATCGGAATCTAAAACTGGACTCACAGGAGAGATTCAAATCATAGAAAGTTAGAGTGTCATTCCTCTTGTACTTAAGTCGGCATTGTGCCTTTCGTATTAAATTCGGATGCAATTTCTGTGTTTCACCGTCAATAAGAATGTCCAAGGGTTACAGTAAACCTGAAGTGAAGCATCGGAATCTAAAACTGGACCCATGGAAGAGGTTCAAATCATAGAAAGTTAGAGTGTCAGTCCTCTTGTACTTAAGTCGGCATTGTGCATTTTGTATCAAATTCGGATGCAATTTCTGTGTTTCATCGTTAATAAGAATGTCCAAGGGATACAGTAAACCTGAAGTGAAGCATCGGAATCAAAAACTGGACTCTCAGGAGAGGTTCAAATCACAGAAAATTAGAGTGTCAGTCCTCCTGTACTTAAGTCGGCATTGAGCCTTTTGTATTAAATTTGGATGCAATTTCAGTGTTTCATCGTCAATAAGAAGGTCCAAGGGATACAGTAAACCTGAAGTGAAGCATCGGAATCTAAAACTGGACTCACAGGAGAGGTTCCAATCATAGAGTGTTAGAGTGTCAGTCCTCTTGTACATAAGTCGGAATTGTGCCTTTTGTATTAAATTCGGATGCAATTTCTGTGTTTCATCGTCAATATGAAGGTCCAAGGGTTACAGTAAACCTGAAGTCAAGCATCGAAATCTAAAACTGCACTCACAGCAGAGGTTCAAATCGTAGAATGTTAGAGTGTCAGTTCTCTTGTACTTAAGTCGGCACTGTGCCTTTTGTATTAAATTCGGTTGCAATTTCAGTGTGTCATTGTCGATAAGAAGGTCCGAGGGATACAGTAAACCTGAAGTGAAGCATCGGAATCTAAAACTGGACTCACAGGAGAGGTTCAAATCATAGAAAGTTAGAGAGTCAGTCCTCTTGTACTTAAGTCGGTATTGTGCCTTTTGCATTTTATTCGGATGCAATTTCTGTGTTTCATCGTGAATAAGAACGTCCAAGGGATACAGTAAACCTGAAGTGAAGCATCGGAATCTAAAACTGGACTCACAGGAGAGATTCAAAACATAAAAAGTTAGAGTGTCATTCCTCTTGTACTTAAGTCGGCATTGTGCCTTTCGTATTAAATTCGGATGCAATTTCTGTGTTTCATCGTCAATAAGAAGGTCCAAGGGATACAGTAAACCTGAAGTGAAGCATCAGAATCTAAAACTGGACTCACAGAAGAGGTTCAAATCATAGAAAGTTAGGGTGTCAGTCCTCTTGTACTTAAGTCGGCATTGTGCATTTTGTATTAAATTCGGATGCAATTTCTGTGTTTCATCGTCAATAAGAAGGTCCAAGGGATACAGTAAACCTGAAGTGAAGCATCGGAATCTAAAACTGGACTCACTGGAGAGGTTTTAATCATCGAAAGTTAGTGTGTCGGTCCTCTTGTTCTTAAGTCGGCATTGTTCCATTTTCATTAATTTCGGATGCAATTTCTGTGTTTCACCGTCAATAAGAAGGTCTAAGGGATACAGTAAACCTGAAGTGAAGCATCGGAATCTAAAACTGGACTCACAGAAGAGGTTCAAATCATAGAGAGTTAGAGTGTCAGTCCTCTTGTACTGAAGTCGGCATTGTGCCTTTTGTATTAAATTCGGGTGCAATTTCTGTGTTTCACCGTCAATAAGAATGTCCAAGGGTTACAGTAAACCTGAAGTGAAGCATCGGAATCTAAATCTGGACCCACGGAAGAGGTTAAAATCATAGAAAGTTAGAGTGTCAGTTCTGTTGTACTTAAGTCGGCATTGTGCATTTTGTACTAAATTCGGATGCAATTTCTGTGTTTCATCGTCAATAAGAAGGTCCAAGGGATACTGTAAACGTGAAGTGAAGCATCGGAATCTAAAACTGGACTCACAGGAGAGGTTCCAATCATAGAGAGTTAGAGTGTCAGTCCTCTTGTACTTAAGTCGGCATTGTGCCTTTTGTATTATATTCGGATGCAATTTCTGTGTTTCCACGTCAATAAGAAGGTCCAAGTTTACAGTAAACCTGAAGTCAAGCATCGAAATCTAAAACTGCACTCACAGGAGAGGTTCAAATCGTTGAAAGTTAGAGTGTCAGTCCTCTTGTACTTAAGTCGGCATTGTGTCTTTTGTGTTAAATTCGGATGCAATTTCTGTGTTTCACCGTCAATAAGAATGTCCAAGGGTTACAGTAAACCTGAAGTGAAGCATAGGAATCTCAAACTGGACTCACAGGAGAGGTTCAAATCATATAAAGTTAGAGTGTCAGTCCTCTTGTACTTAAGTCGGCATTGTGCCTTTTGTATTAAATTCGGATGCAATTTCTAAGTTTCATCGTCATTAAGAAGTTCCAAGGGATACAGTAAACCTGAAGTGAAGCATCGGAATCTAAAACTGGACTCACAGGAGAGGTTCAAATCATAGAAAGTTAGAGAGTCAGTTGTCTTGTACTTAAGTCGGCATTGTGCCTTTTGTATTTTATTCGGATGCAATTTCTGTGTTTTATCGTCAATAAGAACGCCTAAGGTGTACAGTAAACCTGAAGTGAAGCATCACAATCTAAAACTGGACTCACAGAAGAGGTTGAAATCACAGAAAGTTAGAGTGTCAGTCCTCTTGTACTTAAGTCGGCATTGTGCCTTTTGTATTAAATTCGGATGCAATTTCTGTGTTTCATCGTCAATAAGAAGGTCCATGGGATACAGTAAACCTGAAGTGAAGCATCGGAATCTAAAAGTGGACTCACAGGAGAGGTTCAAATAATAAAAAGTTAAGTCGGCATTGTGCCTTTTGTATTAAATTCGGATGCAATTTCTGTGTTTCATCGTCAATAAGAAGGTCCAAGGGATACAGTAAACCTGAAGTGAAGCATCAGAATCTAAAACTGGACTCACAGGGGAGGTTCAAATCATAGAAAGTTAGAGTGTCAGTCCTCTTGTACTTAAGTCGGCATTGTGCATTTTGTATTAAATTCGGATGCAATTTCTGTGTTTCATCGTCAATAAGAAGGTCCAAGGGATACATTAAACCTGAAGTGAAGCATCGGAATCTAAAACAGTACTCACAGTAGAGGTTCAAATCATAGAGAGTTAGAGTGTCAGTCCTCTTGTTCTTAAGTCGGCATTGTGCATTTTGTATTAAATTCGGATGCAATTTCTGTGTTTCATCGTCAATAAGAAGGTCCAAGGGATACAGTAAACTTTAAGTGAAGCATCTGAATCTAAAACTGGACTCACAGGAGAGGTTCCAATCATAGAGAGTTAGAGTGTCAGTCCTCTTGTACTTAAGTCGGCATTGTGCCTTTTGTATTAAATTCGGATGCAATTTCTGTGTTTCATCGTCAATAAGAAGGTCCAAGGGTTACAGTAAACCTGAAGACAAGCATCGAAATCTAAAACTGGACTCACAGGAGAGGTTCAAATCATAGAAAGTTAGAGAGTAAGTCCTCCTGTACTTAAGTCGGTATTGTGCCTTTTTCATTTTATTCGGATGCAATTTCTGTGTTTCATCGTGAATAAGAACGTCCAAGGGATACAGTAAACCTGAAGTGAAGCATCGGAATCTAAAACTGGACTCACAGGAGAGATTCAAATCATAGAAAGTTAGAGTGTCATTCCTCTTGTACTTAAGTCGGCATTGTGCCTTTCGTATTAAATTCGGATGCAATTTCTGTGTTTCATCGTCAATAAGAAGGTCCAAGGGATACAGTAAACCTGAAGTGAAGCATCAGAATCTAAAACTGGACTCACAGAAGAGGTTCAAATCATAGAAAGTTAGGGTGTCAGTCCTCTTGTACTTAAGTCGGCATTGTGCCTTTTGTATTAAATTCGGATGCAATTTCTGTGTTTCATCGTCAATAAGAAGGTCCAAGGGATACAGTAAACCTGAAGTGAAGCATCGGAATCTAAAACTGGACTCACAGGAGAGGTTTTAATCATCGAAAGTTAGTGTGTCAGTCCTCTTGTTCTTAAGTCGGCATTGTTCCAATTTCATTAAATTCGGATGCAATTTCTGAGTTTCACCGTCAATAAGAAGGTCTAAGGGATACAGTAAACCTGAAGTGAAGCATCGGAATCTAAAACTGGACTCACAGGAGAGGTTCAAATCATAGAGAGTTAGAGTGCCAGTCCTCTTGTACTTCAGTCGGCATTGTGCATTTTGTATTAAATTCGGATGCAATTTCTGTGTTTCACCGTCAATAAGAATGTCAACGGTTACAGTAAACCTGATGTGAAGCATCGGAATCTAAAACTGGACCCACGGAAAAGGTTCAAATCATAGAAAGTTAGAGTGTCAGTCCTGTTGTACTTAAGTCGGCATTGTGCATTTTGTATTAAATTCGGATGCAATTTCTGTGTTTCATCGTCAAAAAGAAGGTCAAAGGGATACAGTAAACGTGAAGTGAAGCATCGGAATCTAAAACTGGACTCATAGGAGAGGTTCCAATCATAGAGA
Organism: Schistocerca americana; assembly: GCF_021461395.2. Lineage (NCBI taxonomy): Eukaryota > Metazoa > Arthropoda > Insecta > Orthoptera > Acrididae > Schistocerca > Schistocerca americana. Next base: position 6,313,162 of record NC_060128.1, on the reverse strand, counting down.
GTTAGAGTGTCAGTCCTCTTGTACTTAAGTCGGCATTGTGCCTTTTGTATTAAATTCGGATGCAATTTCTGTGTTTCCACGTCAATAAGAAGGTCCAAGTTTACAGTAAACCTGAAGTCAAGCATCGAAATCTAAAACTGCACTCACAGGAGAGGTTCAAATCGTTGAAAGTTAGAGTGTCAGTCCTCTTGTACTTAAGTTGGCATTGTGCCTTTTGTGTTAAATTCGGATGCAATTTCTGTGTTTCACCGTCAATAAGAATGTTCAAGGGTTACAGTAAACCTGAAGTGAAGCATAGGAATCTCAAACTGGACTCACAGGAGAGGTTCAAATCATATAAAGTTAGAGTGTCAGTCCTCTTGTACTTAAGTCGGCATTGTGCCTTTTGTATTAAATTCGGATGCAATTTCTGTGTTTCATCGTCAATAAGAAGGTCCAAGGGTTACAGTAAACCTGAAGTCAAGCATCGAAATCTAAAACTGGACTCAAAGGAGAGGTTCAAATCATAGAAAGTTAGAGAGTCAGTTCCCTTGTACTTAAGTCCGCATTGTGCCTTTTGTATTTTATTCGGATGCAATTTCTGTGTTTTATCGTCAATAAGAACGCCTAAGGTGTACAGTAAACCTGAAGTGAAGCATCAGAATCTAAAACTGGACTCACAGAAGAGGTTCAAATCATACAAAGTTAGAGTGTCAGTCCTCTTGTACTTAAGTCGGCATTGTGCCTTTTGTATTAAATTCGGATGCAATTTCTGTGTTTCATCGTCAATAAGAAGGTCCAAGAGATACAGTAAACCTGAAGTGAAGCATCGGAATCTAAAAGTGGACTCACAGGAGAGGTTCAAATATTAAAAAGTTAAGTCGGCATTGTGCCTTTTGTATTAAATTCGGATGCAATTTCTGTGTTTCATCGTTAATAAGAAGGTCCAAGGGATACAGTAAACCTGAAGTGAAGCAACAGAATCTAAAACTGGACTCACAGGGGAGGTTCAAATCATAGAAAGTTAGAGTGTCAGTCCTCTTGTACTTAAGTAGGCATTGTGCATTTTGTATTAAATTCGGATGCAATTTCTGTTTTTCATCGTCAATAAGAAGGTCCAAGGGTTACAGTAAACCTGAAGTCAAGCATCGAAATCTAAAACTGGACTCAAAGGAGAGGTTCAAATCATAGAAAGTTAGAGAGTCAGTCCTCTTGTACTTAAGTCGGTATTGTGCCTTTTTCATTTTATTCGGATGCAATTTCTGTGTTTAATCGTGAATAAGAACGTCCAAGGGATACAGTAAATCTGAAGTGAAGCATCGGAATCTAAAACTGGCCTCACAGGAGAGATTCAAAACATAGAAAGTTAGAGTGTCATTCCTCTTGTACTTAAGTCGGCATTGTGCCTTTCGAATTAAATTCGGATGCAATTTCTGTGTTTCATCGTCAATAAGAAGGTCCAAGGGATACAGTAAACCTGAAGTGATGCATCAGAATCTAAAACTGGACTCACAGAAGAGGTTCAAATCATAGAAAGTTAGGGTGTCAGTCCTCTTGTACTTAAGTCGGCATTGTGCCTTTTGTATTAAATTCGGATGCAATTTCTGTGTTTCACCGTCAATAAGAATGTCAACGGTTACAGTCAACCTGAAGTGAAGCATCGGAATCTAAAACTGGACCCACGGAAGAGGTTCAAATCATAGAAAGGTAGAGTGTCAGTCCTGTTGTACTTAAGTCGGCATTGTGCATTTTGTATTAAATTCGGATGCAATTTCTGTGTTTCATCGTCAATAAGAAGGTCCAAGGGATACAGTAAAAGTGAAGTGAAGCATCGGAATCTAAAACTGGACTCACAGGAGAGGTTCCAATCATAGAGAGTTAGAGTGTCAGTCCTCTTGTACTTAAGTCGGCATTGTGCCTTTTGTATTAAATTCGGATGCAATTTCTGTGTTTCCACGTCAATAAGAAGGTCCAAGTTTACAGTAAACCTGAAGTCAAGCATCGAAATCTAAAACTGCACTCACAGGAGAGGTTCAAATCGTTGAAAGTTAGAGTGTCAGTCCTCTTGTACTTAAGTCGGCATTGTGCCTTTTGTGTTAAATTCGGATGGAATTTCTGTGTTTCACCGTCAATAAGAATGTCCAAGGGTTACAGTAAACCTGAAGTGAAGCATAGGAATCTCAAACTGGACTCACAGGAGAGGTTCAAATCATATAAAGTTAGAGTGTCAGTCCTCTTGTACTTAAGTCGGCATTGTGCCTTTTGTATTAAATTCGGATGCAATTTCTAAGTTTCATCGTCAATAAGAAGTTCCACGGGATACAGTAAACCTGAAGTGAAGCATCGGAATCTAAAACTGAACTCACAGGAGAGGTTCAAATCATAGAAAGTTAGAGAGTCAGTTCCCTTGTACTTAAGTCGGCATTGTGCCTTTTGTATTTTATTCGGATGCAATTTCTGTGTTTTATCGTCAATAAGAACGCCTAAGGTGTACAGTAAACCTGAAGTGAAGCATCAGAATCTAAAACTGGACTCACAGAAGAAGTTCAAATCATAGAAGGTTAGAGTGTCAGTCCTCTTGTACTTAAGTCGGCATTGTGCCTTTTGTATTAAATTCGGATGCAATTTCTGTGTTTCATCGTCAATAAGAAGGTCCAAGAGATACAGTAAACCTGAAGTGAAGCATCGGAATCTAAAAGTGGACTCACAGGAGAGGTTCAAATATTAAAAAGTTAAGTCGGCATTGTGCCTTTTGTATTAAATTCGGATGCAATTTCTGTGTTTCATCGTCAATAAGAAGGTCCAAGGGATACAGTAAACCTGAAGTGAAGCAACAGAATCTAAAACTGGACTCACAGGGGAGGTTCCAATCATAGAGTGTTAGAGTGGCAGTCCTCTTGTACTTAAGTCGGCATTGTGCCTTTTGTATTAAATTCGGATGCAATTTCTGTGTTTCATCGTCCTGAAGTCAAGCATCGAAATCTAAAACTGCACTCACAGCAGAGGTTCAAATAGTAGAATGTTAGGGTGTCAGTCCTCTTGTACTTACGTCGGCACTGTGCCTTTTGTATTAAATTCGGATGCAATTTCAGTGTTTCATCGTCAATAAGAAGGTGCAAGGGATAAAGTATACCTGAAGTGAAGCATCGGAATCTAAAACTGGACTCACAGGAGAGGTTCAAATCATAGAGAGTTAGAGTGTCAGTCCACTTGTACGCAAGTCAGCATTCTGCCTTTTGTATTAAATTCGGATGCAATTTCTGTGTTTCATCGTCAATAAGAAGGTCCAAGGGATACAGTAAACCTGAAGTGAAGAATCGGAATCTAAAACTGAACTCACAGGAGAGGTTCCAATCATAGAAAGTTAGAGTGTCAGTCCTCTTGTACTTAAGTCGGCATTGTGCCTTTTGTATTAAATTCCGATGCAATTTCTGTGTTTCACCGTCAATAAGAATGTCCAAGGGTTACAGTAAACCTGAAGTGAAGCATCGGAATCTAAAACTGGACCCATGGAAGAGGTTCAAATCATAGAAAGTTAGAGTGTCAGTCCTCTTGTACTTAAGTCGGCATTGTGCATTTTGTATCAAATTCGGATGCAATTTCTGTGTTTCATCGTTAATAAGAATGTCCAAGGGATACAGTAAACCTGAAGTGAAGCATCGGAATCAAAAACTGGACTCTCAGGAGAGGTTCAAATCACAGAAAATTAGAGTGTCAGTCCGCCTGTACTTAAGTCGGCATTAAGCCTTTTGTATTAAATTTGGATGCAATTTCAGTGTTTCATCGTCAATAAGAAGGTCCAAGGGATACAGTAAACCTGAAGTGAAGCATCGGAATCTAAAACTGGACTCACAGGAGAGGTTCCAATCATAGAGTGTTAGAGTGTCAGTCCTCTTGTACTTAAGTCGGCATTGTGCCTTTTGTATTAAATTCGGATGCAATTTCTGTGTTTCATCGTCAATATGAAGGTCCAAGGGTTACAGTAAACCTGAAGTCAAGCATCGAAATCTAAAACTGCACTCACAGCAGAGGTTCAAATCGTAGAATGTTAGAGTGTCAGTTCTCTTGTACTTAAGTCGGCACTGTGCCTTTTGTATTAAATTCGGTTGCAATTTCAGTGTGTCATTGTCGATAAGAAGGTCCAAGGGATACAGTAAACCTGAAGTGAAGCATCGGAATCTAAAACTGGACTCACAGGAGAGGTTCAAATCATAGAAAGTTAGAGAGTCAGTCCTCTTGTACTTAAGTCGGTATTGTGCCTTTTGCATTTTATTCGGATGCAATTTCTGTGTTTCATCGTGAATAAGAACGTCCAAGGGATACAGTAAACCTGAAGTGAAGCATCGGAATCTAAAACTGGACTCACAGGAGAGATTCAAAACATAAAAAGTTAGAGTGTCATTCCTCTTGAACTTAAGTCGGCATTGTGCCTTTCGTATTAAATTCGGATGCAATTTCTGTGTTTCATCGTCAATAAGAAGGTCCAAGGGATACAGTAAACCTCAAGTGAAGCATCAGAATCTAAAACTGGACTCACAGAAGAGGTTCAAATCATAGAAAGTTAGGGTGTCAGTCCTCTTGTACTTAAGTCGGCATTGTGCATTTTGTATTAAATTCGGATGCAATTTCTGTGTTTCATCGTCAATAAGAAGGTCCAAGGGATACAGTAAACCTGAAGTGAAGCATCGGAATCTAAAACTGGACTCACAGGAGAGGTTTTAATCATCGAAAGTTAGTGTGTCGGTCCTCTTGTTCTTAAGTCGGCATTGTTCCATTTTCATTAATTTCGGATGCAATTTCTGTGTTTCACCGTCAATAAGAAGGTCTAAGGGATACAGTAAACCTGAAGTGAAGCATCGGAATCTAAAACTGGACTCACAGAAGAGGTTCAAATCATAGAGAGTTAGAGTGTCAGTCCTCTTGTACTGAAGTCGGCATTGTGCCTTTTGAATTAAATTCGGATGCAATTTCTGTGTTTCACCGTCAATGAGAATGTCCAAGGGTTACAGTAAACCTGAAGTGAAGCATCGGAATCTAAATCTGGACCCACGGAAGAGGTTAAAATCATAGAAAGTTAGAGTGTCAGTTCTGTTGTACTTAAGTCGGCATTGTGCATTTTGTATTAGATTCGGATGCAATTTCTGTGTTTCATCGTCAATAAGAAGGTCCAAGGGATACTGTAAACGTGAAGTGAAGCATCGGAATCTAAAACTGGACTCACAGGAGAGGTTCCAATCATAGAGAGTTAGAGTGTCAGTCCTCTTGTACTTAAGTCGGCATTGTGCCTTTTGTATTAAATTCGGATGCAATTTCTGTGTTTCCACGTCAATAAGAAGGTCCAAGTTTACAGTAAACCTGAAGTCAAGCATCGAAATCTAAAACTGCACTCACAGGAGAGGTTCAAATCGTTGAAAGTTAGAGTGTCAGTCCTCTTGTACTTAAGTCGGCATTGTGCCTTTTGTATTAAATTCGGATGCAATTTCTAAGTTTCATCGTCATTAAGAAGTTCCAAGGGATACAGTAAACCTGAAGTGAAGCATCGGAATCTAAAACTGAACTCACAGGAGAGGTTCAAATCATAGAAAGTTAGAGAGTCAGTTGTCTTGTACTTAAGTCGGCATTGTGCCTTTTGTATTTTATTCGGATGCAATTTCTGTGTTTTATCGTCAATAAGAACGCCTAAGGTGTACAGTAAACCTGAAGTGAAGCATCACAATCTAAAACTGGACTCACAGAAGAGGATGAAATCATAGAAAGTTAGAGTGTCAGTCCTCTTGTACTTAAGTCGGCATTGTGCCTTTTGTATTAAATTCGGATGCAATTTCTGTGTTTCATCGTCAATAAGAAGGTCCAAGGGATACAGTAAACCTGAAGTGAAGCAACAGAATCTAAAACTGGACTCACAGGGGAGGTTCCAATCATAGAGTGTTAGAGTGGCAGTCCTCTTGTACTTAAGTCGGCATTGTGCCTTTTGTATTAAATTCGGATGCAATTTCTGTGTTTCATCGTCCTGAAGTCAAGCATCGAAATCTAAAACTGCACTCACAGCAGAGGTTCAAATAGTAGAATGTTAGGGTGTCAGTCCTCTTGTACTTAAGTCGGCACTGTGCCTTTTGTATTAAATTCGGATGCAATTTCAGTGTTTCATCGTCAATAAGAAGGTGCAAGGGATAAAGTATACCTGAAGTGAAGCATCGGAATCTAAAACTGGACTCACAGGAGAGGTTCAAATCATAGAGAGTTAGAGTGTCAGTCCACTTGTACGCAAGTCAGCATTCTGCCTTTTGTATTAAATTCGGATGCAATTTCTGTGTTTCATCGTCAATAAGAAGGTCCAAGGGATACAGTAAACCTGAAGTGAAGAATCGGAATCTAAAACTGAACTCACAGGAGAGGTTCTAATCATAGAAAGTTAGAGTGTCAGTCCTCTTGTACTTAAGTCGGCATTGTGCCTTTTGTATTAAATTCCGATGCAATTTCTGTGTTTCACCGTCAATAAGAATGTCCAAGGGTTACAGTAAACCTGAAGTGAAGCATCGGAATCTAAAACTGGACCCATGGAAGAGGTTCAAATCATAGAAAGTTAGAGTGTCAGTCCTCTTGTACTTAAGTCGGCATTGTGCATTTTGTATCAAATTCGGATGCAATTTCTGTGTTTCATCGTTAATAAGAATGTCCAAGGGATACAGTAAACCTGAAGTGAAGCATCGGAATCAAAAACTGGACTCTCAGGAGAGGTTCAAATCACAGAAAATTAGAGTGTCAGTCCGCCTGTACTTAAGTCGGCATTAAGCCTTTTGTATTAAATTTGGATGCAATTTCAGTGTCTCATCGTCAATAAGAAGGTCCAAGGGATACAGTAAACCTGAAGTGAAGCATCGGAATCTAAAACTGGACTCACAGGAGAGGTTCCAATCATAGAGTGTTAGAGTGTCAGTCCTCTTGTACTTAAGTCGGCATTGTGCCTTTTGTATTAAATTCGGATGCAATTTCTGTGTTTCATCGTCAATATGAAGGTCCAAGGGTTACAGTAAACCTGAAGTCAAGCATCGAAATCTAAAACTGCACTCACAGCAGAGGTTCAAATCGTAGAATGTTAGAGTGTCAGTTCTCTTGTACTTAAGTCGGCACTGTGCCTTTTGTATTAAATTCGGTTGCAATTTCAGTGTGTCATTGTCGATAAGAAGGTCCAAGGGATACAGTAAACCTGAAGTGAAGCATCGGAATCTAAAACTGGACTCACAGGAGAGGTTCAAATCATAGAAAGTTAGAGAGTCAGTCCTCTTGTACTTAAGTCGGTATTGTGCCTTTTGCATTTTATTCGGATGCAATTTCTGTGTTTCATCGTGAATAAGAACGTCCAAGGGATACAGTAAACCTGAAGTGAAGCATCGGAATCTAAAACTGGACTCACAGGAGAGATTCAAAACATAAAAAGTTAGAGTGTCATTCCTCTTGAACTTAAGTCGGCATTGTGCCTTTCGTATTAAATTCGGATGCAATTTCTGTGTTTCATCGTCAATAAGAAGGTCCAAGGGATACAGTAAACCTCAAGTGAAGCATCAGAATCTAAAACTGGACTCACAGAAGAGGTTCAAATCATAGAAAGTTAGGGTGTCAGTCCTCTTGTACTTAAGTCGGCATTGTGCATTTTGTATTAAATTCGGATGCAATTTCTGTGTTTCATCGTCAATAAGAAGGTCCAAGGGATACAGTAAACCTGAAGTGAAGCATCGGAATCTAAAACTGGACTCACAGGAGAGGTTTTAATCATCGAAAGTTAGTGTGTCGGTCCTCTTGTTCTTAAGTCGGCATTGTTCCATTTTCATTAATTTCGGATGCAATTTCTGTGTTTCACCGTCAATAAGAAGGTCTAAGGGATACAGTAAACCTGAAGTGAAGCATCGGAATCTAAAACTGGACTCACAGAAGAGGTTCAAATCATAGAGAGTTAGAGTGTCAGTCCTCTTGTACTGAAGTCGGCATTGTGCCTTTTGAATTAAATTCGGATGCAATTTCTGTGTTTCACCGTCAATGAGAATGTCCAAGGGTTACAGTAAACCTGAAGTGAAGCATCGGAATCTAAATCTGGACCCACGGAAGAGGTTAAAATCATAGAAAGTTAGAGTGTCAGTTCTGTTGTACTTAAGTCGGCATTGTGCATTTTGTATTAAATTCGGATGCAATTTCTGTGTTTCATCGTCAATAAGAAGGTCCAAGGGATACTGTAAACGTGAAGTGAAGCATCGGAATCTAAAACTGGACTCACAGGAGAGGTTCCAATCATAGAGAGTTAGAGTGTCAGTCCTCTTGTACTTAAGTCGGCATTGTGCCTTTTGTATTAAATTCGGATGCAATTTCTGTGTTTCCACGTCAATAAGAAGGTCCAAGTTTACAGTAAACCTGAAGTCAAGCATCGAAATCTAAAACTGCACTCACAGGAGAGGTTCAAATCGTTGAAAGTTAGAGTGTCAGTCCTCTTGTACTTAAGTCGGCATTGTGCCTTTTGTATTAAATTCGGATGCAATTTCTAAGTTTCATCGTCATTAAGAAGTTCCAAGGGATACAGTAAACCTGAAGTGAAGCATCGGAATCTAAAACTGAACTCACAGGAGAGGTTCAAATCATAGAAAGTTAGAGAGTCAGTTGTCTTGTACTTAAGTCGGCATTGTGCCTTTTGTATTTTATTCGGATGCAATTTCTGTGTTTTATCGTCAATAAGAACGCCTAAGGTGTACAGTAAACCTGAAGTGAAGCATCACAATCTAAAACTGGACTCACAGAAGAGGATGAAATCATAGAAAGTTAGAGTGTCAGTCCTCTTGTACTTAAGTCGGCATTGTGCCTTTTGTATTAAATTCGGATGCAATTTCTGTGTTTCATCGTCAATAAGAAGGTCCAAGGGATACAGTAAACCTGAAGTGAAGCATCGGAATCTAAAAGTGGACTCACAGGAGAGGTTCAAATATTAAAAAGTTAAGTCGGCATTGTGCCTTTTGTATTAAATTCGGATGCAATTTCTGTGTTTCATCGTCGATAAGAAGGTCCCAGGGATACAGTAAACCTGAAGTGAAGCAACAGAATCTAAAACTGGACTCACAGGGGAGGTTCCAATCATAGAGTGTTAGAGTGGCAGTCCTCTTGTACTTAAGTCGGCATTGTGCCTTTTGTATTAAATTCGGATGCAATTTCTGTGTTTCATCGTCCTGAAGTCAAGCATCGAAATCTAAAACTGCACTCACAGCAGAGGTTCAAATAGTAGAATGTTAGGGTGTCAGTCCTCTTGTACTTAAGTCGGCACTGTGCCTTTTGTATTAAATTCGGATGCAATTTCAGTGTTTCATCGTCAATAAGAAGGTGCAAGGGATAAAGTATACCTGAAGTGAAGCATCGGAATCTAAAACTGGACTCACAGGAGAGGTTCAAATCTTAGAGAGTTAGAGTGTCAGTCCACTTGTACGCAAGTCAGCATTCTGCCTTTTGTATTAAATTCGGATGCAATTTCTGTGTTTCATCGTCAATAAGAAGGTCCAAGGGATACAGTAAACCTGAAGTGAAGAATCGGAATCTAAAACTGAACTCACAGGAGAGGTTCTAATCATAGAAAGTTAGAGTGTCAGTCCTCTTGTACTTAAGTCGGCATTGTGCCTTTTGTATTAAATTCCGATGCAATTTCTGTGTTTCACCGTCAATAAGAATGTCCAAGGGTTACAGTAAACCTGAAGTGAAGCATCGGAATCTAAAACTGGACCCATGGAAGAGGTTCAAATCATAGAAAGTTAGAGTGTCAGTCCTCTTGTACTTAAGTCGGCATTGTGCATTTTGTATCAAATTCGGATGCAATTTCTGTGTTTCATCGTTAATAAGAATGTCCAAGGGATACAGTAAACCTGAAGTGAAGCATCGGAATCAAAAACTGGACTCTCAGGAGAGGTTCAAATCACAGAAAATTAGAGTGTCAGTCCTCCTGTACTTAAGTCGGCATTAAGCCTTTTGTATTAAATTTGGATGCAATTTCAGTGTTTCATCGTCAATAAGAAGGTCCAAGGGATACAGTAAACCTGAAGTGAAGCATCGGAATCTAAAACTGGACTCACAGGAGAGGTTCCAATCATAGAGTGTTAGAGTGTCAGTCCTCTTGTACTTAAGTCGGCATTGTGCCTTTTGTATTAAATTCGGATGCAATTTCTGTGTTTCATCGTCAATATGAAGGTCCAAGGGTTACAGTAAACCTGAAGTCAAGCATCGAAATCTAAAACTGCACTCACAGCAGAGGTTCAAATCGTAGAATGTTAGAGTGTCAGTTCTCTTGTACTTAAGTCGGCACTGTGCCTTTTGTATTAAAGTCGGTTGCAATTTCAGTGTGTCATTGTCGATAAGAAGGTCCAAGGGATACAGTAAACCTGAAGTGAAGCATCGGAATCTAAAACTGGACTCACAGGAGAGGTTCAAATCATAGAAAGTTAGAGAGTCAGTCCTCTTGTACTTAAGTCGGTATTGTGCCTTTTGCATTTTATTCGGATGCAATTTCTGTGTTTCATCGTGAATAAGAACGTCCAAGGGATACAGTAAACCTGAAGTGAAGCATCGGAATCTAAAACTGGACTCACAGGAGAGATTCAAAACATAAAAAGTTAGAGTGTCATTCCTCTTGTACTTAAGTCGGCATTGTGCCTTTCGTATTAAATTCGGATGCAATTTCTGTGTTTCATCGTCAATAAGAAGGTCCAAGGGATACAGTAAACCTGAAGTGAAGCATCAGAATCTAAAACTGGACTCACAGAAGAGGTTCAAATCATAGAAAGTTAGGGTGTCAGTCCTCTTGTACTTAAGTCGGCATTGTGCATTTTGTATTAAATTCGGATGCAATTTCTGTGTTTCATCGTCAATAAGAATGTCCAAGGGATACAGTAAACCTGAAGTGAAGCATCGGAATCTAAAACTGGACTCACAGGAGAGGTTTTAATCATCGAAAGTTAGTGTGTCGGTCCTCTTGTTCTTAAGTCGGCATTGTTCCATTTTCATTAATTTCGGATGCAATTTCTGTGTTTCACCGTCAATAAGAAGGTCTAAGGGATACAGTAAACCTGAAGTGAAGCATCGGAATTTAAAACTGGACTCACAGAAGAGGTTCAAATCATAGAGAGTTAGAGTGTCAGTCCTCTTGTACTGAAGTCGGTATTGTGCCTTTTGTATTAAATTCGGATGCAATTTCTGTGTTTCACCGTCAATAAGAATGTCCAAGGGTTACAGTAAACCTGAAGTGAAGCATCGGAATCTAAATCTGGACCCACGGAAGAGGTTAAAATCATAGAAAGTTAGAGTGTCAGTTCTGTTGTACTTAAGTCAGCATTGTGCATTTTGTATTAAATTCGGATGCAATTTCTGTGTTTCATCGTCAATAAGAAGGTCCAAGGGATACTGTAAACGTGAAGTGAAGCATCGGAATCTAAAACTGGACTCACAGGAGAGGTTCCAATCATAGAGAGTTAGAGTGTCAGTCCTCTTGTACTTAAGTCGGCATTGTGCCTTTTGTATTAAATTCGGATGCAATTTCTGTGTTTCCACGTCAATAAGAAGGTCCAAGTTTACAGTAAACCTGAAGTCAAGCATCGAAATCTAAAACTGCACTCACAGGAGAGGTTCAAATCGTTGAAAGTTAGAGTGTCAGTCCTCTTGTACTTAAGTCGGCATTGTGTCTTTTGTGTTAAATTCGGATGCAATTTCTGTGTTTCACCGTCAATAAGAATGTCCAAGGGTTACAGTAAACCTGAAGTGAAGCATAGGAATCTCAAACTGGACTCACAGGAGAGGTTCAAATCATATAAAGTTAGTGTGTCAGTCCTCTTGTACTTAAGTCGGCATTGTGCCTTTTGTATTAAATTCGGATGCAATTTCTAAGTTTCATCGTCATTAAGAAGTTCCAAGGGATACAGTAAACCTGAAGTGAAGCATCGGAATCTAAAACTGAACTCACAGGAGAGGTTCAAATCATAGAAAGTTAGAGAGTCAGTTGTCTTGTACTTAAGTCGGCATTGTGCCTTTTGTATTTTATTCGGATGCAATTTCTGTGTTTTATCGTCAATAAGAACGCCTAAGGTGTACAGTAAACCTGAAGTGAAGCATCACAATCTAAAACTGGACTCACAGAAGAGGATGAAATCATAGAAAGTTAGAGTGTCAGTCCTCTTGTACTTAAGTCGGCATTGTGCCTTTTGTATTAAATTCGGATGCAATTTCTGTGTTTCATCGTCAATAAGAAGGCCCAAGGGATACAGTAAACCTGAAGTGAAGAATCGGAATCTAAAAGTGGACTCACAGGAGAGGTTCAAATAATAAAAAGTTAAGTCGGCATTGTGCCTTTTGTATTAAATTCGGATGCAATTTCTGTGTTTCATCGTCAATAAGAAGGTCCAAGGGATACAGTAAACCTGAAGTGAAGCATCAGAATCTAAAACTGGACTCACAGGGGAGGTTCAAATCATAGAAAGTTAGAGTGTCAGTCCTCTTGTACTTAAGTCGGCATTGTGCATTTTGTATTAAATTCGGATGCAATTTCTGTGTTTCATCGTCAATAAGAAGGTCCAAGGGATACAGTAAACCTGAAGTGAAGCATCGGAATCTAAAACAGTACTCACAGTAGAGGTTCAAATCATTGAGAGTTAGAGTGTCAGTCCTCTTGTTCTTAAGTCGGCATTGTGCATTTTGTATTAAATTCGGATGCAATTTCTGTGTTTCATCGTCAATAAGAAGGTCCAAGGGATACAGTAAACTTTAAGTGAAGCATCTGAATCTAAAACTGGACTCACAGGAGAGGTTCCAATCATAGAGAGTTAGAGTGTCAGTCCTCTTGCACTTAAGTCGGCATTGTGCCTTTTGTATTAAATTCGGATGCAATTTCTGTGTTTCATCGTCAATAAGAAGGTCCAAGGGTTACAGTAAACCTGAAGACAAGCATCGAAATCTAAAACTGGACTCACAGGAGAGGTTCAAATCATAGAAAGTTAGAGAGTAAGTCCTCTTGTACTTAAGTCGGTATTGTGCCTTTTTCATTTTATTCGGATGCAATTTCTGTGTTTCATCGTAAATAAGAACGTCCAAGGGATACAGTAAACCTGAAGTGAAGCATCGGAATCTAAAACTGGACTCACAGGAGAGATTCAAAACATAGAAAGTTAGAGTGTCATTCCTCTTGTACTTAAGTCGGCATTGTGCCTTTCGTATTAAATTCGGATGCAATTTCTGTGTTTCATCGTCAATAAGAAGGTCCAAGGGATACAGTAAACCTGAAGTGAAGCATCAGAATCTAAAACTGGACTCACAGAAGAGGTTCAAATCATAGAAAGTTAGGGTGTCAGTCCTCTTGTACTTAAGTCGGCATTGTGCCTTTTGTATTAAATTCGGATGCAATTTCTGTGTTTCCACGTCAATAAGAAGGTCCAAGTTTACAGTAAACCTGAAGTCAAGCATCGAAATCTAAAACTGCACTCACAGGAGAGGTTCAAATCGTTGAAAGTTAGAGTGTCAGTTCTCTTGTACTTAAGTCGGCATTGTGCCTTTTGTATTAAATTCGGATGCAATTTCTAAGTTTCATCGTCATTAAGAAGTTCCAAGGGATACAGTAAACCTGAAGTGAAGCATCGGAATCTAAAACTGAACTCACAGGAGAGGTTCAAATCATAGAAAGTTAGAGAGTCAGTTGTCTTGTACTTAAGTCGGCATTGTGCCTTTTGTATTTTATTCGGATGCAATTTCTGTGTTTTATCGTCAATAAGAACGCCTAAGGTGTACAGTAAACCTGAAGTGAAGCATCACAATCTAAAACTGGACTCACAGAAGAGGATGAAATCATAGAAAGTTAGAGTGTCAGTCCTCTTGTACTTAAGTCGGCATTGTGCCTTTTGTATTAAATTCGGATGCAATTTCTGTGTTTCATCGTCAATAAGAAGGTCCAAGGGATACAGTAAACCTGAAGTGAAGCATCGGAATCTAAAAGTGGACTCACAGGAGAGGTTCAAATATTAAAAAGTTAAGTCGGCATTGTGCCTTTTGTATTAAATTCGGATGCAATTTCTGTGTTTCATCGTCGATAAGAAGGTCCAAGGGATACAGTAAACCTGAAGTGAAGCAACAGAATCTAAAACTGGACTCACAGGGGAGGTTCCAATCATAGAGTGTTAGAGTGGCAGTCCTCTTGTACTTAAGTCGGCATTGTGCCTTTTGTATTAAATTCGGATGCAATTTCTGTGTTTCATCGTCCTGAAGTCAAGCATCGAAATCTAAAACTGCACTCACAGCAGAGGTTCAAATAGTAGAATGTTAGGGTGTCAGTCCTCTTGTACTTAAGTCGGCACTGTGCCTTTTGTATTAAATTCGGATGCAATTTCAGTGTTTCATCGTCAATAAGAAGGTGCAAGGGATAAAGTATACCTGAAGTGAAGCATCGGAATCTAAAACTGGACTCACAGGAGAGGTTCAAATCTTAGAGAGTTAGAGTGTCAGTCCACTTGTACGCAAGTCAGCATTCTGCCTTTTGTAATAAATTCGGATGCAATTTCTGTGTTTCATCGTCAATAAGAAGGTCCAAGGGATACAGTAAACCTGAAGTGAAGAATCGGAATCTAAAACTGAACTCACAGGAGAGATTCAAAACATAAAAAGTTAGAGTGTCATTCCTCTTGTACTTAAGTCGGCATTGTGCCTTTCGTATTAAATTCGGATGCAATTTCTGTGTTTCATCGTCAATAAGAAGGTCCAAGGGATACAGTAAACCTGAAGTGAAGCATCGGAATCTAAAACTGGACTCACAGGAGAGGTTCTAATCATAGAAAGTTAGAGTGTCAGTCCTCTTGTACTTAAGTCGGCATTGTGCCTTTTGTATTAAATTCCGATGCAATTTCTGTGTTTCACCGTCAATAAGAATGTCCAAGGGTTACAGTAAACCTGAAGTGAAGCATCGGAATCTAAAACTGGACCCATGGAAGAGGTTCAAATCATAGAAAGTTAGAGTGTCAGTCCTCTTGTACTTAAGTCGGCATTGTGCATTTTGTATCAAATTCGGATGCAATTTCTGTGTTTCATCGTTAATAAGAATGTCCAAGGGATACAGTAAACCTGAAGTGAAGCATCGGAATCAAAAACTGGACTCTCAGGAGAGGTTCAAATCACAGAAAATTAGAGTGTCAGTCCTCCTGTACTTAAGTCGGCATTAAGCCTTTTGTATTAAATTTGGATGCAATTTCAGTGTTTCATCGTCAATAAGAAGGTCCAAGGGATACAGTAAACCTGAAGTGAAGCATCGGAATCTAAAACTGGACTCACAGGAGAGGTTCCAATCATAGAGTGTTAGAGTGTCAGTCCTCTTGTACTTAAGTCGGCATTGTGCCTTTTGTATTAAATTCGGATGCAATTTCTGTGTTTCATCGTCAATATGAAGGTCCAAGGGTTACAGTAAACCTGAAGTCAAGCATCGAAATCTAAAACTGCACTCACAGGGGAGGTTCAAATCGTAGAATGTTAGAGTGTCAGTTCTCTTGTACTTAAGTCGGCACTGTGCCTTTTGTATTAAATTCGGTTGCAATTTCAGTGTGTCATTGTCGATAAGAAGGTCCAAGGGATACAGTAAACCTGAAGTGAAGCATCGGAATCTAAAACTGGACTCACAGGAGAGGTTCAAATCATAGAAAGTTAGAGAGTCAGTCCTCTTGTACTTAAGTCGGTATTGTGCCTTTTGCATTTTATTCGGATGCAATTTCTGTGTTTCATCGTGAATAAGAACGTCCAAGGGATACAGTAAACCTGAAGTGAAGCATCGGAATCTAAAACTGGACTCACAGGAGAGATTCAAAACATAAAAAGTTAGAGTGTCATTCCTCTTGTACTTAAGTCGGCATTGTGCCTTTCGTATTAAATTCGGATGCAATTTCTGTGTTTCATCGTCAATAAGAAGGTCCAAGGGATACAGTAAACCTGAAGTGAAGCATCAGAATCTAAAACTGGACTCACAGAAGAGGTTCAAATCATAGAAAGTTAGGGTGTCAGTCCTCTTGTACTTAAGTCGGCATTGTGCATTTTGTATTAAATTCGGATGCAATTTCTGTGTTTCATCGTCAATAAGAATGTCCAAGGGATACAGTAAACCTGAAGTGAAGCATCGGAATCTAAAACTGGACTCACAGGAGAGGTTTTAATCATCGAAAGTTAGTGTGTCGGTCCTCTTGTTCTTAAGTCGGCATTGTTCCATTTTCATTAATTTCGGATGCAATTTCTGTGTTTCACCGTCAATAAGAAGGTCTAAGGGATACAGTAAACCTGAAGTGAAGCATCGGAATTTAAAACTGGACTCACAGAAGAGGTTCAAATCATAGAGAGTTAGAGTGTCAGTCCTCTTGTACTGAAGTCGGTATTGTGCCTTTTGTATTAAATTCGGATGCAATTTCTGTGTTTCACCGTCAATAAGAATGTCCAAGGGTTACAGTAAACCTGAAGTGAAGCATCGGAATCTAAATCTGGACCCACGGAAGAGGTTAAAATCATAGAAAGTTAGAGTGTCAGTTCTGTTGTACTTAAGTCAGCATTGTGCATTTTGTATTAAATTCGGATGCAATTTCTGTGTTTCATCGTCAATAAGAAGGTCCAAGGGATACTGTAAACGTGAAGTGAAGCATCGGAATCTAAAACTGGACTCACAGGAGAGGTTCCAATCATAGAGAGTTAGAGTGTCAGTCCTCTTGTACTTAAGTCGGCATTGTGCCTTTTGTATTGAATTCGGATGCAATTTCTGTGTTTCCACGTCAATAAGAAGGTCCAAGTTTACAGTAAACCTGAAGTCAAGCATCGAAATCTAAAACTGCACTCACAGGAGAGGTTCAAATCGTTGAAAGTTAGAGTGTCAGTCCTCTTGTACTTAAGTCGGCATTGTGTCTTTTGTGTTAAATTCGGATGCAATTTCTGTGTTTCACCGTCAATAAGAATGTCCAAGGGTTACAGTAAACCTGAAGTGAAGCATAGGAATCTCAAACTGGACTCACAGGTGAGGTTCAAATCATATAAAGTTAGTGTGTCAGTCCTCTTGTACTTAAGTCGGCATTGTGACTTTTGTATTAAATTCGGATGCAATTTCTAAGTTTCATCGTCATTAAGAAGTTCCAAGGGATACAGTAAACCTGAAGTGAAGCATCGGAATCTAAAACTGAACTCACAGGAGAGGTTCAAATCATAGAAAGTTAGAGAGTCAGTTGTCTTGTACTTAAGTCGGCATTGTGCCTTTTGTATTTTATTCGGATGCAATTTCTGTGTTTTATCGTCAATAAGAACGCCTAAGGTGTACAGTAAACCTGAAGTGAAGCATCACAATCTAAAACTGGACTCACAGAAGAGGATGAAATCATAGAAAGTTAGAGTGTCAGTCCTCTTGTACTTAAGTCGGCATTGTGCCTTTTGTATTAAATTCGGATGCAATTTCTGTGTTTCATCGTCAATAAGAAGGTCCAAGGGATACAGTAAACCTGAAGTGAAGCATCGGAATCTAAAAGTGGACTCACAGGAGAGGTTCAAATAATAAAAAGTTAAGTCGGCATTGTGCCTTTTGTATTAAATTCGGATGCAATTTCTGTGTTTCATCGTCAATAAGAAGGTCCAAGGGATACAGTAAACCTGAAGTGAAGCATCAGAATCTAAAACTGGACTCACAGGGGAGGTTCAAATCATAGAAAGTTAGAGTGTCAGTCCTCTTGTACTTAAGTCGGCATTGTGCCTTTTGTATTAAATTCGGTTGCAATTTCAGTGTGTCATTGTCGATAAGAAGGTCCAAGGGATACAGTAAACCTGAAGTGAAGCATCGGAATCTAAAACTGGACTCACAGGAGAGGTTCAAATCATAGAAAGTTAGAGAGTCAGTCCTCTTGTACTTAAGTCGGTATTGTGCCTTTTGCATTTTATTCGGATGCAATTTCTGTGTTTCATCGTGAATAAGAACGTCCAAGGGATACAGTAAACCTGAAGTGAAGCATCGGAATCTAAAACTGGACTCACAGGAGAGATTCAAAACATAAAAAGTTAGAGTGTCATTCCTCTTGTACTTAAGTCGGCATTGTGCCTTTCGTATTAAATTCGGATGCAATTTCTGTGTTTCATCGTCAATAAGAAGGTCCAAGGGATACAGTAAACCTGAAGTGAAGCATCAGAATCTAAAACTGGACTCACAGAAGAGGTTCAAATCATAGAAAGTTAGGGTGTCAGTCCTCTTGTACTTAAGTCGGCATTGTGCATTTTGTATTAAATTCGGATGCAATTTCTGTGTTTCATCGTCAATAAGAATGTCCAAGGGATACAGTAAACCTGAAGTGAAGCATCGGAATCTAAAACTGGACTCACAGGAGAGGTTTTAATCATCGAAAGTTAGTGTGTCGGTCCTCTTGTTCTTAAGTCGGCATTGTTCCATTTTCATTAATTTCGGATGCAATTTCTGTGTTTCACCGTCAATAAGAAGGTCTAAGGGATACAGTAAACCTGAAGTGAAGCATCGGAATTTAAAACTGGACTCACAGAAGAGGTTCAAATCATAGAGAGTTAGAGTGTCAGTCCTCTTGTACTGAAGTCGGTATTGTGCCTTTTGTATTAAATTCGGATGCAATTTCTGTGTTTCACCGTCAATAAGAATGTCCAAGGGTTACAGTAAACCTGAAGTGAAGCATCGGAATCTAAATCTGGACCCACGGAAGAGGTTAAAATCATAGAAAGTTAGAGTGTCAGTTCTGTTGTACTTAAGTCAGCATTGTGCATTTTGTATTAAATTCGGATGCAATTTCTGTGTTTCATCGTCAATAAGAAGGTCCAAGGGATACTGTAAACGTGAAGTGAAGCATCGGAATCTAAAACTGGACTCACAGGAGAGGTTCCAATCATAGAGAGTTAGAGTGTCAGTCCTCTTGTACTTAAGTCGGCATTGTGCCTTTTGTATTAAATTCGGATGCAATTTCTGTGTTTCCACGTCAATAAGAAGGTCCAAGTTTACAGTAAACCTGAAGTCAAGCATCGAAATCTAAAACTGCACTCACAGGAGAGGTTCAAATCGTTGAAAGTTAGAGTGTCAGTCCTCTTGTACTTAAGTCGGCATTGTGTCTTTTGTGTTAAATTCGGATGCAATTTCTGTGTTTCACCGTCAATAAGAATGTCCAAGGGTTACAGTAAACCTGAAGTGAAGCATAGGAATCTCAAACTGGACTCACAGGAGAGGTTCAAATCATATAAAGTTAGTGTGTCAGTCCTCTTGTACTTAAGTCGGCATTGTGCCTTTTGTATTAAATTCGGATGCAATTTCTAAGTTTCATCGTCATTAAGAAGTTCCAAGGGATACAGTAAACCTGAAGTGAAGCATCGGAATCTAAAACTGAACTCACAGGAGAGGTTCAAATCATAGAAAGTTAGAGAGTCAGTTGTCTTGTACTTAAGTCGGCATTGTGCCTTTTGTATTTTATTCGGATGCAATTTCTGTGTTTTATCGTCAATAAGAACGCCTAAGGTGTACAGTAAACCTGAAGTGAAGCATCACAATCTAAAACTGGACTCACAGAAGAGGATGAAATCATAGAAAGTTAGAGTGTCAGTCCTCTTGTACTTAAGTCGGCATTGTGCCTTTTGTATTAAATTCGGATGCAATTTCTGTGTTTCATCGTCAATAAGAAGGTCCAAGGGATACAGTAAACCTGAAGTGAAGCATCGGAATCTAAAAGTGGACTCACAGGAGAGGTTCAAATAATAAAAAGTTAAGTCGGCATTGTGCCTTTTGTATTAAATTCGGATGCAATTTCTGTGTTTCATCGTCAATAAGAAGGTCCAAGGGATACAGTAAACCTGAAGTGAAGCATCAGAATCTAAAACTGGACTCACAGGGGAGGTTCAAATCATAGAAAGTTAGAGTGTCAGTCCTCTTGTACTTAAGTCGGCATTGTGCATTTTGTATTAAATTCGGATGCAATTTCTGTGTTTCATCGTCAATAAGAAGGTCCAAGGGATACAGTAAACCTGAAGTGAAGCATCGGAATCTAAAACAGTACTCACAGTAGAGGTTCAAATCATAGAGAGTTAGAGTGTCAGTCCTCTTGTTCTTAAGTCGGCATTGTGCATTTTGTATTAAATTCGGATGCAATTTCTGTGTTTCATCGTCAATAAGAAGGTCCAAGGGATACAGTAAACTTTAAGTGAAGCATCTGAATCTAAAACTGGACTCACAGGAGAGGTTCCAATCATAGAGAGTTAGAGTGTCAGTCCTCTTGTACTTAAGTCGGCATTGTGCCTTTTGTATTAAATTCGGATGCAATTTCTGTGTTTCATCGTCAATAAGAAGGTCCAAGGGTTACAGTAAACCTGAAGACAAGCATCGAAATCTAAAACTGGACTCACAGGAGAGGTTCAAATCATAGAAAGTTAGAGAGTAAGTCCTCTTGTACTTAAGTCGGTATTGTGCCTTTTTCATTTTATTCGGATGCAATTTCTGTGTTTCATCGTAAATAAGAACGTCCAAGGGATACAGTAAACCTGAAGTGAAGCATCGGAATCTAAAACTGGACTCACAGGAGAGATTCAAAACATAGAAAGTTAGAGTGTCATTCCTCTTGTACTTAAGTCGGCATTGTGCCTTTCGTATTAAATTCGGATGCAATTTCTGTGTTTCATCGTCAATAAGAAGGTCCAAGGGATACAGTAAACCTGAAGTGAAGCATCAGAATCTAAAACTGGACTCACAGAAGAGGTTCAAATCATAGAAAGTTAGGGTGTCAGTCCTCTTGTACTTAAGTCGGCATTGTGCCTTTTGTATTAAATTCGGATGCAATTTCTGTGTTTCATCGTCAATAAGAAGGTCCAAGGGATACAGTAAACCTGAAGTGAAGCATCGGAATCTAAAACTGGACTCACAGGAGAGGTTTTAATCATCGAAAGTTAGTGTGTCAGTCCTCTTGTTCTTAAGTCGGCATTGTTCCATTTTCATTAAATTCGAATGCAATTTCTGTGTTTCACCGTCAATAAGAAGGTCTAAGGGATACAGTAAACCTGAAGTGAAGCATCGGAATCTAAAACTGGACTCACAGGAGAGGTTCAAATCATAGAGAGTTAGAGTGCCAGTCCTCTTGTACTTCAGTCGGCATTGTGCATTTTGTATTAAATTCGGATGCAATTTCTGTGTTTCACCGTCAATAAGAATGTCAACGGTTACAGTAAACCTGATGTGAAGCATCGGAATCTAAAACTGGACCCACGGAAAAGGTTCAAATCATAGAAAGTTAGAGTGTCAGTCCTGTTGTACTTAAGTCGGCATTGTGCATTTTGTATTAAATTCGGATGCAATTTCTGTGTTTCATCGTCAAAAAGAAGGTCAAAGGGATACAGTAAACGTGAAGTGAAGCATCGGAATCTAAAACTGGACTCATAGGAGAGGTTCCAATCATAGAGAGTTAGAGTGTCAGTCCTCTTGTACTTAAGTCGGCATTGTGCCTTTTGTATTAAATTCGGATGCAATTTCTGTGTTTCCACGTCAATAAGAAGGTCCAAGTTTACAGTAAACCTGAAGTCAAGCATCGAAATCTAAAACCGCACTCACAGGAGAGGTTCAAATCGTTGAAAGTTAGAGTGTCAGTCCTCTTGTACTTAAGTTGGCATTGTGCCTTTTGTGTTAAATTCGGATGCAATTTCTGTGTTTCACCGTCAATAAGAATGTTCAAGGGTTACAGTAAACCTGAAGTGAAGCATAGGAATCTCAAACTGGACTCACAGGAGAGGTTCAAATCATATAAAGTTAGAGTGTCAGTCCTCTTGTACTTAAGTCGGCATTGTGCCTTTTGTATTAAATTCGGATGCAATTTCTGTGTTTCATCGTCAATAAGAAGGTCCAAGGGTTACAGTAAACCTGAAGTCAAGCATCGAAATCTAAAACTGGACTCAAAGGAGAGGTTCAAATCATAGAAAGTTAGAGAGTCAGTTCCCTTGTACTTAAGTCGGCATTGTGCCTTTTGTATTTTATTCGGATGCAATTTCTGTGTTTTATCGTCAATAAGAACGCCTAAGGTGTACAGTAAACCTGAAGTGAAGCATCAGAATCTAAAACTGGACTCACAGAAGAGGTTCAAATCATAGAAAGTTAGAGTGTCAGTCCTCTTGTACTTAAGTCGGCATTGTGCCTTTTGTATTAAATTCGGATGCAATTTCTGTGTTTCATCGTCAATAAGAAGGTCCAAGAGATACAGTAAACCTGAAGTGAAGCATCGGAATCTAAAAGTGGACTCACAGGAGAGGTTCAAATATTAAAAAGTTAAGTCGGCATTGTGCCTTTTGTATTAAATTCGGATGCAATTTCTGTGTTTCATCGTCAATAAGAAGGTCCAAGGGATACAGTAAACCTGAAGTGAAGCAACAGAATCTAAAACTGGACTCACAGGGGAGGTTCAAATCATAGAAAGTTAGAGTGTCAGTCCTCTTGTACTTAAGTCGGCATTGTGCATTATGTATTAAATTCGGATGCAATTTCTGTGTTTCATCGTCAATAAGAAGGTCCAAGGGTTACAGTAAACCTGAAGTCAAGCATCGAAATCTAAAACTGGACTCAAAGGAGAGGTTCAAATCATAGAAAGTTAGAGAGTCAGTCCTCTTGTACTTAAGTCGGTATTGTGCCTTTTTCATTTTATTCGGATGCAATTTCTGTGTTTAATCGTGAATAAGAACGTCCAAGGGATACAGTAAATCTGAAGTGAAGCATCGGAATCTAAAACTGGGCTCACAGGAGAGATTCAAAACATAGAAAGTTAGAGTGTCATTCCTCTTGTACTTAAGTCGGCATTGTGCCTTTCGAATTAAATTCGGATGCAATTTCTGTGTTTCATCGTCAATAAGAAGGTCCAAGGGATACAGTAAACCTGAAGTGATGCATCAGAATCTAAAACTGGACTCACAGAAGAGGTTCAAATCATAGAAAGTTAGGGTGTCAGTCCTCTTGTACTTAAGTCGCCATTGTGCCTTTTGTATTAAATTCGGATGCAATTTCTGTGTTTCATCGTCAATAAGAAGGTCCAAGGGATACAGTAAACCTGAAGTGAAGCATCGGAATCTAAAACTGGACTCACAGGAGAGGTTTTAATCATCGAAAGTTAGTGTGTCAGTCCTCTTGTTCTTAAGTCGGCATTGTTCCATTTTCATTAATATCGGATGCAATTTCTGTGTTTCACCGTCAATAAGAAGGTCTAAGGGATACAGTAAACCTGAAGTGAAGCATCGGAATCTAAAACTGGACTCACAGGAGAGGTTCAAATCATAGAGAGTTAGAGTGTCAGTCCTCTTGTACTTAAGTCGGCATTGTGCTTTTGTATTAAATTCGGATGCAATTTCTGTGTTTCACCGTCAATAAGAATGTCAACGGTTACAGTAAACCTGAAGTGAAGCATCGGAATCTAAAACTGGACCCACGGAAGAGGTTCAAATCATAGAAAGTTAGAGTGTCAGTCCTGTTGTACTTAAGTCGGCATTGTGCATTTTGTATTAAATTCGGATGCAATTTCTGTGTTTCATCGTCAATAAGAAGGTCCAAGGGATACAGTAAAAGTGAAGTGAAGCATCGGAATCTAAAACTGGACTCACAGGAGAGGTTCCAATCATAGAGAGTTAGAGTGTCAGTCCTCTTGTACTTAAGTCGGCATTGTGCCTTTTGTATTAAATTCGGATGCAATTTCTGTGTTTCCACGTCAATAAGAAGGTCCAAGTTTACAGTAAACCTGAAGTCAAGCATCGAAATCTAAAACTGCACTCACAGGAGAGGTTCAAATCGTTGAAAGTTAGAGTGTCAGTCCTCTTGTACTTAAGTCGGCATTGTGCCTTTTGTGTTAATTTCGGATGCAATTTCTGTGTTTCACCGTCAATAAGAATGTCCAAGGGTTACAGTAAACCTGAAGTGAAGCATAGGAATCTCAAACTGGACTCACAGGAGAGGTTCAAATCATATAAAGTTAGAGTGTCAGTCCTCTTGTACTTAAGTCGGCATTGTGCCTTTTGTATTAAATTCGGATGCAATTTCTAAGTTTCATCGTCAATAAGAAGTTCCAAGGGATACAGTAAACCTGAAGTGAAGCATCGGAATCTAAAACTGAACTCACAGGAGAGGTTCAAATCATAGAAAGTTAGAGAGTCAGTTCCCTTGTACTTAAGTCGGCATTGTGCCTTTTGTATTTTATTCGGATGCAATTTCTGTGTTTTATCGTCAATAAGAACGCCTAAGGTGTACAGTAAACCTGAAGTGAAGCATCAGAATCTAAAACTGGACTCACAGAAGAAGTTCAAATCATAGAAGGTTAGAGTGTCAGTCCTCTTGTACTTAAGTCGGCATTGTGCTTTTTGTATTAAATTCGGATGCAATTTCTGTGTTTCATCGTCAATAAGAAGGTCCAAGAGATACAGTAAACCTGAAGTGAAGCATCGGAATCTAAAAGTGGACTCACAGGAGAGGTTCAAATATTAAAAAGTTAAGTCGGCATTGTGCCTTTTGTATTAAATTCGGATGCAATTTCTGTGTTTCATCGTCAATAAGAAGGTCCAAGGGATACAGTAAACCTGAAGTTAAGCAACAGAATCTAAAACTGGACTCACAGGGGAGGTTCAAATCATAGAAAGTTAGAGTGTCAGTCCTCTTGTACTTAAGTCGGCATTGTGCATTTTGTATTAAATTCGGATGCAATTTCTGTGTTTCATCGTCAATAAGAAGGTCCAAGGGATACAGTAAACCTGAAGTAAAGCATCGGAATGTAAAACAGTACTCACAGTAGAGGTTCAAATCATAGAGAGTTAGAGTGTCAGTCCTCTTGTACTTAAGTCGGCATTGTGCATTTTGTATTAAATTCGGATGCAATTTCTGTGTTTCTTCGTCAATAAGAAGGTCCAAGGGATACAGTAAACTTAAAGTGAAGCATCTGAATCTAAAACTGGACTCACAGGAGAGGTTCCAATCATAGAGAGTTAGAGTGTCAGTCCTCTTGTACTTAAGTCGGCATTGTGCCTTTTGTATTAAATTCGGATGCAATTTCTGTGTTTCATCGTCAATAAGAAGGTCCAAGGGTTACAGTAAACCTGAAGTCAAGCATCGAAATCTAAAACTGCACTCACAGGAGAGGTTAAAATCGTAGAAAGTTTGAGTGTCAGTCCTCTTGTACTTAAGTCGGCATTGTGCCTTTTGTATTAAATTCGGATGCAATTTCTGTGTTTCACCGTCAATAAGAATGTCCAAGGGTTACAGTAAACCTGAAGTGAAGCATCGGAATCTAAAACTGGACCCACGGAAGAGGTTCAAATCATAGAAAGTTAGAGTGTCAGTCCTCTTGTACTTAAGTCGGCATTGTGCCTTTTGTATTAAATTCGGATGCAATTTCTGAGTTTCATCGTCAATAAGAAGGTCCAAAGGATACAGTAAACCTGAAGTCAAGCATCGAAATCTAAAACTGCACTCACAGGAGAGGTTCAAATCGTAGAATGCTAGAGTGTCAGTCCTCTTGTACTTAAGTCGGCATTGTGCATTTTGTATTAAATTCGGATGCAATTTCTAAGTTTCATCGTCAATATGAAGTTCCAAGGGATACAGTAAACCTGAAGTGAAGCATCGGAATCTAAAACTGAATTCACAGGAGAGGTTCAAATCATAGAAAGTTAGAGAGTCAGTTCTCTTGTACTTAAGTCGGCATTGTGCCTTTTGTATTTTATTCGGATGCAATTTCTTTGTTTTATCGTCAATAAGAACGCCTAAGGTGTACAGTAAACCTGAAGTGAAGCATCAGAATCTAAAACTGGACTCACAGAAGAGGTTCAAATCATAGAAAGTTAGAGTGTCAGTCCTCTTGTACTTAAGTCGGCATTGTGCCTTTTGTATTAAATTCGGATGCAATTTCTGTGTTTCATCGTCAATAAGAAGGTCCAAGGGATACAGTAAACCTGAAGTGAAGCATCGGAATCTAAAAGTGGACTCACAGAAGAGGTTCAAATAATAAAAAGTTAAGTCGGCATTGTGCCTTTTGTATTAAATTCGGATGCAATTTCTGTGTTTCATCGTCAATAAGAAGGTCCAAGGGATACAGTAAACCTGAAGTGAAGCATCAGAATCTAAAACTCGACTCACAGGGGAGGTTCAAATCATAGAAAGTTAGAGTGTCAGTCCTCTTGTAGTTAAGTCGCGCATTGTGCATTTTGTATTAAGTTCGGATGCAATTTCTGTGTTTCATCGTCAATAAGAAGGTCCAAGGGATACAGTAAACCTGAAGTGAAGCATCGGAATCTAAAACAGTACTCACAGTAGAGGTTCAAATCATAGAGAGTTAGAGTGTCAGTCCTCTTGTACTTAAGTCGGCATTGTGCATTTTGTATTAAATGCGGATGCAATTTCTGTGTTTCATCGTCAATAAGAAGGTCCAAGGGATACAGTAAACTTTAAGTGAAGCATCGGAATCTAAAACTGGACTCACAGGAGAGGTTCCAATCATAGAGAGTTAGAGTGTCAGTCCTCTTGTACTTAAGTCGGCATTGTGCCTTTTGTATTAAATTCGGATGCAATTTCTGTGTTTCATCGTCAATAAGAAGGTCCAAGGGTTACAGTAAACCTGAAGTCAAGCATCGAAATCTAAAACTGCACTCACAGGAGAGGTTAAAATCGTAGAAAGTTTGAGTGTCAGTCCTCTTGTACTTAAGTCGGCATTGTGCATTTTGTATTAAATTCGGATGCAATTTCTGTGTTTCACCGTCAATAAGAATGTCCAAGGGTTACAGTAAACCTGAAGTGAAGCATCGGAATCTAAAACTGGACCCACGGAAGAGGTTCAAATCATAGAAAGTTAGAGTGTCAGTCCTCTTGTACTTACGTCGGCATTGTGCATTTTGTATTAAATTCGGATGCAATTTCTGTGCTTCATCGTTAATAAGAAGGTCCAAGGGATACAGTAAACCTGAAGTGAAGCATCGGAATCAAAAACTGTACTCACAGTAGAGGTTCAAATCATAGAGAGTTAGAGTGTCAGTCCTCTTGTAGTTATGTCGGCATTGTGCATTTTGTATTTAATTCGGATGCAATTTCTGTGTTTCATCGTCAATAAGAAGGTCCAAGGGATACAGTAAACCTTAAGTGAAGTATCGGAATCTAAAACTGGACTCACAGGAGAGGTTCCAATCATAGAGATTTAGAGTGTCAGTCCTCTTGTACTTAAGTCGGCATTGTGCCTTTTGTATTAAATTCGGATGCAATTTCTGTGTTTCATCGTCAATATGAAGGTCCAAGGGTTACAGTAAACCTGAAGTCAAGCATCGAAATCTAAAACTGCACTCACAGGAGAGGTTCAAATCGTAGAATGTTAGAGTGTCAGTCCTCTTGTACTTAAGTCGGCATTGTGCCTTTTGTATTAAATTCGTATGCAATTTCTGTGTTTCATCGTCAATAAGAAGGTCCAAGGGATACAGTAAACGTGAAGTGAAGCATTGGAATCTAAAACTGGACTCACAGGAGAGGTTCCAATCATAGAGAGTTAGAGTGTCAGTCCTCTTGTACTTAAGTCGGCATTGTGCCTTTTGTATTAAATTCGGATGCAATTTCTGTGTTTCATCGTCAATAAGAAGGTCCAAGGGATACAGTAAACCTGAAGTGAAGCAACGGAATCTGAAACTGGACTCACAGGAGAGGTTCAAATAATCGAAATTGAGAGTGTCAGTCCTCTCGTACTTAAGTCGGCATTGTGCCTTATGTATTGAATTTGGATGCAATTTCTGTGTTTCATCGTCAATAAGAAGGTCCAAGGGATACAGTAAACCTGAAGTGAAGAATTATAATCTAAATCTGAACTCACAGGAGAGGTTCTAATCATAGAAAGTTTGAGTGTCAGTCCTCTTGTACTTAAGTCGGCATTGTGCCTTTTGTATTAAATTTGGATGCAATTTCTGTGTTTCATCGTCAATATGAAGGTCCAAGAGTTACAGTAAACCTGAAGTCAAGCATCGAAATCTAAAACTGCACTCACAGCAGAGGTTCAAATCGTAGAATGTTATAGTGTCAGTCCTCTTGTACATAAGTCGGCACTGTGCCTTTTGTATTAAATTCGGATGCAATTTCTGTGTTTCATCGTCAATATGAAGGTCCAAGGGTTACAGTAAACCTGAAGTCAAGCATCGAAAACTAAAACTGCACTCACAGCAGAGGTTCAAATCGTAGAATGTTAGAGTGTCAGTCCTCTTGTACTTAAGTCGGCACTGTGCCTTTTGTATTAAATTCGGATGCAATTTCAGTGTGTCATCGTCAATAAGAATGTCCAAGGGATACAGTAAACCTGAAGTGAAGCATCGGAATCTAAAACTGGACTCACAGGAGAGGTTCAAATCATAGAAAGTTAGAGAGTCAGTCCTCTTGTACTTAAGTTGGTATCGTGCCTTCTGTATTTTATGCGGATGCAATTTCTGTGTTTCATCGTGAATAAGAACGTCCAAGGGGTACAGTAAACCTGAAGTGAAGAATCGGAATCTAAATCTGAACTCACAGGAGAGGTTCAAATCATAGAAAGCTAGAGTGTCAGTCCTCTTGTACTTAAGTCGGCATTGTGCCTTTTGTATTTTATTCGGATGCAATTTCTGTGTTTCATCGTCAATAAGAACGTCCAAGGGATACAGTAAACCTGAAGTGAAGCATCGGAATCTAAAACTGGACTCACAGGAGAGGTTTTAATCATCGATAGTTAGTGTGTCAGTCCTCTTGTTCTTAAGTCGGCATTGTGCCATTTTCATTAAATTCGGATGCAATTTCTGTGTTTCATCGTCAATAAGAAGGTCTAAGGGATACAGTAAACCTGAAGTGAAGCATCAGAATCTAAAACTGGACTCACAGGAGTGGTTCAAATCATAGAGAGTTAGAGTGTCAGTCCACTTGTTCGTAAGTCAGCATTCTGCCTTTTGTATTACATTCGGATGCAATTGCTGTGTTTCATCATCAATAAGAAGGTCCAAGGGATACAGTAAATCTGAAGTAAAGCATCGGAATCTAAAACTGGACTCACAGGAGTGGTTCAAATCATCGAAAGTTAGAGTGTCAGTCCTCTTGTACTTAAGTCGGTATTGTGCCTTTTGTATTAAATTCGGATGCAATTTCTGTGTTTCATCGTCAATAGGAAGGTCCAAGGGATACAGTAAACCTGAAGTGAAGCATCGGAATCTAAAACTGGACTCACAGGAGAGGTTCAAATAATCGAAATTTAGAGTGTCAGTCCTCTCGTACTTAAGTCGGCATTGTGCCTTTTGTATTGAATTTGGATGCAATTTCTGTGTTTCATCGTCACTAAGAATGTCCAAGGGATACAGTAAACCAGAAGTGAAGCATCAGAATCTAGACCTGAACTCACAGGAATGGTTCAAATCATAGAAAGTTAGAGTGTCAGTCCTCTTGTACTTAAGTCGGCATTGTGCCTTTTGTATTAAATTTGGATAAAATTTCTGTGTTTCATCGTCAATAATAATGTCCAAGGGATACAGTAAACCTGAAGTGATGCATCGGAATCTAAAACTGGACTCACAGGAGAGGTTCAAATCATCGAAAGTTAGGGTGTCAGTCCTCTTGTACTTAATCGGCATTGTGCCTTTTGTATTGAATTTGATTGCAATTTCTGTGTTTCATCGTCAGTAAGAAGGTCCAAGGGATACAGTAAACCTGACGTGAAGCATCGGAATCTAAAACTGGACTTACAGGAGAGGTTGAAATCATAGAAAGTTAGAGTGTCAGTCCACTTGTACTTAAGTCGGGATTGTGCCTTTTGTATTAAATTTGGATAAAATTTCTGTGTTTCATCGTCAATAATAATGTCCAAGAGATACAGTAAACCTGAAGTGATGCATCGGAATCTAAAACTGGACTCACAGGAGAGGTTCAAATCATCGAAAGTTAGGGTGTCAGTCCTCATGTACTTAAGTCGGCATTGTGCCTTTTGTATTAAATTCGGATGCAATTTCTGTGTTTCATCGTCAATAAGAAGGTCCAAGGGATACAGTAAACTTGAAGTGAAGCATCGGAATCTAAAACTGGACTCACAGGAGAGGTTTAAATCATCGAAAGTTAGAGTGTCAGTTTTCTTGTACTTAAGTCGGCATTGTGCCATTTTCATTAAATTCGGATGCAATTTCTGTGTTTCATCGTCAATAAGAAGCTCCAAGCGATACAGTAAACCTGAAGTGAAGCATCGGAATCTAAAACTGGACTTACAGGAGAGGTTGAAATCATAGAAAGTTAGAGTGTCAGTCCACTTGTATTTAAGTCGGCATTGTGCCTTTTGTATTAAATTTGGATATAATTTCTGTGTTTCATCGTCAATAATAATGTCCAAGGGATACAGTAAACATGAAGTGATGCATCGGAATCTAAAACTGGACTCACAGGTGAGGTTCAAATAATCGAAATTTAGAGTGTCAGTCCTCTCGTACTTAATCGGCATTGTGCCTTTTGTATTGAATTTGATTGCAATTTCTGTGTTTCATCGTCAGTAAGAAGGTCCAAGGGATACAGTAAACCTGACGTGAAGCATCGGAATCTAAAACTGGACTCACAGGAGAGGTTCAAATCACAGAAAATTTGAGTGTCAGTCCTCTTGTACTTAAGTCAGCATTGTGCCTTTTGCATTAAATTCGGATGCAGTATCTGTGTTTCATCGTCAATAAGAAGGTCCAAGGGATACATTAAACCTGAAGTGAAGCATCGGAATCTAAACCGGACTCACAGGAGAGGTTCAAATCATCGAAAGTAAGGGTGTCAGTCCTCTTGTACTTAAGTCGGCATTGTGCCTTTTGTTTTAAATTCGGATGCAATTTCTGTGTTTCATCGTCAATAAGAATGTCCAAGGGATACAGTAAACCTGAAGTGAAGCATCGGAAACTTAAATTGGACTCACAGGAGAGGTTCAAATCATCGAAAGTTAGAGAGTCAGTCCTCTAGTACTTAAGGCGTCTTTGTGCCTTTTGTATTAAATTTGGATGCAATTTCTGTGTTTCATCGTCAATAAGAAGGTCCAAGGGTTACAGTAAACCTGAAGTCAAGCATCGAAATCTAAAGCTGCACTCAAAGGAGAAGTTCAAATCGTAGAAAGTTAGAGTGTCAGTCCTCTTGTACTTAAGTCGGCATTGTGCCTTTTGTATTAAATTCGGATGCAATTTCTGTCTCTCATCGTCAATAAGAAAGTCCAAGGGATACAGTAAATCTGAAGTGAAGCATCGGAATCTAAAACTGGACTCACAGGAGTGGTTCAAATCATCGAAAGTTAGAGTGTCAGTCCTCTTGTACTTAAGTCGGTATTGTGCCTTTTGCATTAAATTCGGATGCAATTTCTGTGTTTCATCGTCAATAAGAAGGTCCAAGGGATACAGTAAACCTGAAGTGAAGCATCAGAATCTAGAACTGAACTCACAGGAATGGTTCAAATCATAGAAAGTTAGAGTGTCAGTCTTCTTGTACTTAAGTCGGCATTGTGCCTTTTCTATTTAATTCGGATGCAATTTCTGTGTTTCATCGTCAATAAGAAGGTCTAAGGTATGCAGTAAACCTGAAAAGCAGCATCGGAATCCAAAACTGGACTCACAGGAGAGGTTCAAATCATAGAGTTCGAGTGTCAGTCCACTTGTACGTAAGTCAGCATTCTGCCTTTTGTATTGAATTCGGATGCAATTGCTGTGTTTCATCATCAATAAGAAGGTCCAAGGGATACAGTAAATCTGAAGTGAAGCATCGGAATCTAAAACTGGACTCACAGGAGAGGTTTAAATCATAGAAAGTTAGAGTGTCAGTTCTCTTGTACTTAAGTCGGCATTGTGCCTTTTGTATTAAATTCGGATGCAATTTCTGTGTTTCATCGTCAATTAGAAGGTCCAAGGGATACAGTGAACATGAAGTCAAGCATCGAAATCTAAAGCTGCACTCAAAGGAGAAGTTCAAATCGTAGAAAGTTAGAGTGTCAGTCCTCTTGTACTTAAGTCGGCATTGTGCCTTTTGTATTAAATTCGGATGCAATTTCTGTCTCTCATCGTCAATAAGAAGGTCCAAGGGATACAGTAAACCTGAAGTGAAGCATCAGAATCTAGAACTGAACTCACAGGAATGGTTCAAATCATAGAAAGTTAGAGTGTCAGTCTTCTTGTACTTAAGTCGGCATTGTGCCTTTTGTATTTTATTCGGATGCAATTTCTGTGTTTCATCGTCAATAAGAACGTCCAAGGGATACAGTAAACCTGAAGTGAAGCATCGGAATCTAAAACTGGACTCACAGGAGAGATTCAAACCATAGAAAGTTAGAGTGTGATTCCTCTTGTACTTAAGTCGGCATTGTGCCTTTCGTATTAAATTCGGATGCAATTTCTTTGTTTCATCGTCAATAAGAAGGTCCAAGGGATACAGTAAACCTGGAGTGTAGCATCGGAATCTCAAACTGGAATCACTGGAGAGGTTCAAAGCATATAAAGTAAGAGTGTCAGTTTTCTTGTACTTAAGTCGGCATTGTGCCATTTTCATTAAATTCGGATGCAATTTCTGTGTTTCATCGTCAGTAAGAAAGTCCAAGGGATACAGTAAACCTGACGTGAAGCATCGGAATCTAAAACTGGACTCTCAGGAGAGGTTCAAATCATAGAAAGTTTGAGTGTCAGTCCTCTTGTACTTAAGTCAGCATTGTGCCTTATGTATTAAATTCGGATGCATTTTCTGTGTTTCATCGTCAATAAGAAGGTCCAAGGGATACAGTAAACCTGAAGTGAAGAATAGGAATCTAAAACTGAACTCACTGGAGAGGTTCAAATCATAGAAAGTTAGAGTGTCAATCCTCTTGTACTTAAGTCGGCATTGTGCCTTTTGTATTAAATTCGGATGCAATTTCTGTTTTTCATCGTCAATAAGGAGGTCCAAGGGATACAGTAAACCTGAAGTGAAGCATCAGAATCTAGAACTGAACTCACAGGAATGGTTCAAATCATAGAAAGTTAGAGTGTCAGTCCTCTTGTACTTAAGTCGGCATTGTGCCTTTTGCATTTTATTCGGATGCAATTTCTGTGTCTCATCGTTAATAACAACGTCCAAGGGATACAGTAAACCTGAAGTGAAGCATCGGAATCTAAAACTGGACTCACAGGAGAGATTCAAACCATAGAAAGTTAGAGTGTCATTCCTCTTGTACTTAAGTCGGCATTGTGCCTTTCGTATTAAATTCGGATGCAATTTCTGTGTTTCATCATCAATAAGATGGTCCAAGGGATACAGTAAACCTGAACTGAAGCATCTGAATCTAAAACTGGACTCACCGAAGAGGTTCAAACCATAGAAAATTAGAGTGTCAGTCCTCTTGTACTTAAGTCGGCATTGTGATTTTGTATTAAATTCGGATGCAATTTCTTTGTTTCATCGTCAATAAGAAGGTCCAAGGGATACAGTAAACCTGAAGTGAAGCATCGGAATCTAAAACTGGACTCACAGGAGAGGTTCAAAACATATAAAGTTAGAGTGTCAGTCCTCTTGTACTTAAGTCGGCATTGTGCCTTTTGTATTAAATTCGGATGCAATTTCTGTGTTTCATCGTCAATAAGAAGCTCCAAGCGATACAGTAAACCTGAAGTGAAGCATCGGAATCTA
This sequence comes from Schistocerca americana, assembly GCF_021461395.2. Classification (NCBI taxonomy): domain Eukaryota; kingdom Metazoa; phylum Arthropoda; class Insecta; order Orthoptera; family Acrididae; genus Schistocerca; species Schistocerca americana. Next base: position 6,279,534 of record NC_060128.1, on the reverse strand, counting down.
AAACTAGACTTACAGGAGAGGTTGAAATCATAGAAAGTTAGAGTGTCAGTCCACTATTACTTAAGTCGGCATTGTGCCTTTTGTATTAAATTTGTATGCAATTTCTGTGTTTCATTGTCAATAAGAAGGTCCAAGGGATACAGTAAACCTGAAGTGTAGCATCGGAATCTAAAACTGGACTCACAGGAGAGGTTCAAATCATCGAAAGTTAGGGTGTCAGTCCTCTTGTACTTAAGTCGGCATTGTGCCTTTTGTATTAAATTCGGATGCAATTTCTGTGTTTCATCGTCAATAAGAAGGTCAAAGGGATACAGTAAACTTGAAGTGAAGCATCGGAATCTAAAACTGGACTCACAGGAGAGGTTTAAATCATCGAAAGTTAGAGTGTCAGTTTTCTTGTACTTAAGTCGGCATTGTGCCATTTTCATTAAATTCGGATGCAATTTCTGTGTTTCATCGTCAATAAGAAGCTCCAAGCGATACAGTAAACCTGAAGTGAAGCATCGGAATCTAAAACTGGACTTACAGGAGAGGTTGAAATCATAGAAAGTTAGAGTGTCAGTCCACTTGTACGTAAGTCGGCATTGTGCCTTTTGTATTAAATTTGGATATAATTTCTGTGTTTCATCGTCAATAATAATGTCCAAGGGATACAGTAAACATGAAGTGATGCATCGGAATCTAAAACTGGACTCACAGGTGAGGTTCAAATAATCGAAATTTAGAGTGGCAGTCCTCTCGTACTTAATCGGCATTGTGCCTTTTGTATTGAATTTGATTGCAATTTCTGTGTTTCATCGTCAGTAAGAAGGTCCAAGGGATACAGTAAACCTGACGTGAAGCATCGGAATCTAAAACTGGACTCACAGGAGAGGTTCAAATCACAGAAAATTTGAGTGTCAGTCCTCTTGTACTTAAGTCAGCATTGTGCCTTTTGTATTAAATTCGGATGCAATATCTGTGTTTCATCGTCAATAAGAAGGTCCAAGGGATACATTAAACCTGAAGTGAAGCATCGGAATCTAAACCGGACTCACAGGAGAGGTTCAAATCATCGAAAGTAAGGGTGTCAGTCCTCTTGTACTTAAGTCGGCATTGTGCCTTTTGTTTTAAATTCGGATGCAATTTCTGTGTTTCATCGTCAATAAGAATGTCCAAGGGATACAGTAAACCTGAAGTGAAGCATCGGAAACTTAAATTGGACTCACAGGAGAGGTTCAAATCATCGAAAGTTAGAGAGTCAGTCCTCTAGTACTTAAGGCGTCTTTGTGCCTTTTGTATTAAATTTGGATGCAATTTCTGTGTTTCATCGTCAATAAGAAGGTCCAAGGGTTACAGTAAACCTGAAGTCAAGCATCGAAATCTAAAGCTGCACTCAAAGGAGAAGTTCAAATCGTAGAAAGTTAGAGTGTCAGTCCTCTTGTACTTAAGTCGGCATTGTGCCTTTTGTATTAAATTCGGATGCAATTTCTGTCTCTCATCGTCAATAAGAAAGTCCAAGGGATACAGTAAATCTGAAGTGAAGCATCGGAATCTAAAACTGGACTCACAGGAGTGGTTCAAATCATCGAAAGTTAGAGTGTCAGTCCTCTTGTACTTAAGTCGGTATTGTGCCTTTTGCATTAAATTCGGATGCAATTTCTGTGTTTCATCGTCAATAAGAAGGTCCAAGGGATACAGTAAACCTGAAGTGAAGCATCAGAATCTAGAACTGAACTCACAGGAATGGTTCAAATCATAGAAAGTTAGAGTGTCAGTCTTCTTGTACTTAAGTCGGCATTGTGCCTTTTGTATTTAATTCGGATGCAATTTCTGTGTTTCATCGTCAATAAGAACGTCCAAGGGATACAGTAAACCTGAAGTGAAGCATCGGAATCTAAAACTGGACTCACAGGAGAGATTCAAACCATAGAAAGTTAAAGTGTGATTCCTCTTGTACTTAAGTCGGCATTGTGCCTTTCGTATTAAATTCGGATGCAATTTCTTTGTTTCATCGTCAATAAGAAGGTCCAAGGGATACAGTAAACCTGAAGTGTAGCATCGGAATCTCAAACTGGACTCACTGGAGAGGTTCAAAGCATATAAAGTAAGAGTGTCAGTCCTCTTGTACTTAAGTCGGCATTGTGCCTTTTGTATTAAATTCGGATGCAATTTCTGTGTTTCATCGTCAATAAGAAGCTCCAAGCGATACAGTAAACCTGAAGTGAAGCATCGGAATCTAAAACTGGACTTACAGGAGAGGTTCAAATCATCGAAAGTTAGGGTGTCAGTCCTCTTGTACTTAAGTCGGCATTGTGCCTTTTGTATTAAATTCGGATGCAATTTCTGTGTTTCATCGTCAATAAGAAGGTCCAAGGGATACAGTAAACTTGAAGTGAAGCATCGGAATCTATAACTGGACTCACATGAGAGGTTTAAATCATCGAAAGTTAGAGTGTCAGTTTTCTTGTACTTAAGTCGGCATTGTGCCATTTTCATTAAATTCGGATGCAATTTCTGTGTTTCATCGTCAATAAGAAGGTCTAAGGTATGCAGTAAACCTGAAAAGCAGCATCGGAATCTAAAACTGGACTCACAGGAGAGGTTCAAATCATAGAGTTCGAGTGTCAGTCCACTTGTACGTAAGTCAGCATTCTGCCTTTTGTATTGAATTCGGATGCAATTGCTGTGTTTCATCATCAATAAGAAGGTCCAAGGGATACAGTAAATCTGAAGTGAAGCATCGGAATCTAAAACTGGACTCACAGGAGAGGTTTAAATCATAGAAAGTTAGAGTGTCAGTTCTCTTGTACTTAAGTCGGCATTGTGCCTTTTGTATTAAATTCGGATGCAATTTCTGTGTTTCATCGTCAATTAGAAGGTCCAAGGGATACAGTGAACATGAAGTCAAGCACCGAAATCTAAAGCTGCACTCAAAGGAGAAGTTCAAATCGTAGAAAGTTAGAGTGTCAGTCCTCTTGTACTTAAGTCGGCATTGTGCCTTTTGTATTAAATTCGGATGCAATTTCTGTCTCTCATCGTCAATAAGAAGGTCCAAGGGATACAGTAAACCTGAAGTGAAGCATCAGAATCTAGAACTGAACTCACAGGAATGGTTCAAATCATAGAAAGTTAGAGTGTCAGTCTTCTTGTACTTAAGTCGGCATTGTGCCTTTTGTATTTTATTCGGATGCAATTTCTTTGTTTCATCGTCAATAACAAGGTCCAAGGGATACAGTAAACCTGAAGTGTAGCATCGGAATCTCAAACTGGACTCACAGGAGAGGTTCAAAGCATATAAAGTAAGAGTGTCAGTTCATTTCTACTTAAGTCGGCATTGTGCCTTTTGTATTAAATTTGGATGAAATTTCTGTGTTTCATCGTCAATAAGAATGTCCAAGGGATACAGTAAACCTGAAGTGAAGCATCGGAATCTAAAACTGGAATCACAGGAGAGGTTCAAATCATCGAAAGTTAGGGTGTCAGTCCTCTTGTACTTAAGTCGGCATTGTGCCTTTTGTATTAAATTCGGATGCAATTTCTGTGTTTCATCGTCAATAAGAAGGTCCAAGGGATACAGTAAACTAGAAGTGAAGCATCGGAATCTAAAACTGGACTCACAGGAGAGGTTTAAATCATCGAAAGTTAGAGTGTCAGTTTTCTTGTACTTAAGTCGGCATTGTGACATTTTCATTAAATTCGGATGCAATTTCTGTGTTTCATCGTCAATAAGAAGGTCTAAGGTATGCAGTAAACCTGAAAAGAAGCATCGGAATCTAAAACTGGACTCACAGGAGAGGTTCAAATCGTAGAGTTAGAGTGTCAGTCCACTTGTACGTAAGTCAGCATTCTGCCTTTTGTATTGAATTCGGTTGCAATTGCTGTGTTTCATCATCAATAAGAAGGTCCAAGGGATACAGTAAATCTGAAGTGAAGCATCGGAATCTAAAACTGGACTCACAGGAGTGGTTCAAATCATCGAAAGTTAGAGTCTCAGTCCTCTCTCACTTAAGTCGTTATTGTGCATTTTGTATTAAATTCGGATGCAATTTCTGATTTTCATCGTCAATAAGAAGGATTAAGGGATACAGTAAACCTGAAGCACCGGAATCTAAAACTGGACTCACAGGAGAGGTTCAAATAATCGAAATTTAGAGTGTCAGTCCTCTCGTACTTAATCGGCATTGTGCCTTTTGTATTGAATTTGATTGCAATTTCTGTGTTTCATCGTCAGTAAGAAAGTCCAAGGGTTACAGTAAACCTGACGTGAAGCATCGGAATCTAAAACTGGACTCTCAGGAGAGGTTCAAATCATAGAAAATTTGAGTGTCAGTCCTCTCGTACTTAAGTCAGCATTGTGCCTTTTGTATTAAATTCGGATGCAATTTCTGTGTTTCATCGTCAATAAGGAGGTCCAAGGGATACAGTAAACCTGAAGTGAAGCATCAGAATCTAGAACTGAACTCACAGGAATGGTTCAAATCATAGAAAGTTAGAGTGTCAGTCCTCTTGTACCTATGTCGGCGTTGTGCCTTTTGTATCAAAATACGGATGCAATTTCTGTGTTTCATCGTCAATAAGAAGGTCCAAGGGATACAGTAAACCTGAAGTGAAGAATAGGAATCTAAAACTGAACTCACAGGAGAGGTTCAAATTATAGAAAGTTAGAGTGTCAGTCCTCTTGTACTTAAGTCGGCATTGTGCCTTTTGTATTTTATTCGGATGCAATTTCTGTGTTTCATCGTCAATAAGAACGTCCAAGGGATACAGTAAACCTGATGTGAAGCATCGGAATCTAAAACTGGACTCACAGGAGAGATTCAAAACATAGAAAGTTAGAGTGTCATTCCTCTTGTACTTAAGTCGGCATTGTGCCTTTCGTATTACATTCGGATGCAACTTCTGTGTTTCATCATCAATAAGAAGGTCCAAGGGATACAGTAAACCTGAAGTGAAGCATCTGAATCTAAAACTGGACTCACCGAAGAGGTTCAAACCATAGAAAGTTAGAGTGTCAGTCCTCTTGTACTTAAGTCGGCATTGTGCTTTTGTATTAAATTCGGATGCAATTTCTTTGTTTCATTGTCAATAAGAAGCTCCAAGGGATACAGTAAATCTGAAGTGAAGCATCGGAATCTAAAACTGGACTCACAGGAGAGGTTCAAAACATATAAAGTTAGAGTGTCAGTCCTCTTGTACTTAAGTCGTCATTGTGCCTTTTGTATTAAATTCGGATGCAATTTCTGTTTTTCATCGTCAATAAGAAGCTCCAAGCGATACAGTAAACCTGAAGTGAAGCATCGGAATCTAAAACTAGACTTACAGGAGAGGTTGAAATCATAGAAAGTTAGAGTGTCAGTCCATTTGTACTGAAGTCGGCATTGTGCCTTTTGTATTAAATTTGTATGCAATTTCTGTGTTTCATTGTCAATAAGAAGGTCCAAGGCATACAGTAAACCTGAAGTGAAGCATCGGAATCTAAAACTGGACACACAGGAGAAGTTCAAATCATCGAAAGGTAGGGTGTCAGTCTTCTTGTACTCAAGTCGGCATTGTGCCTTTTGTATTAAATTCGGATGCAATTTCTGTGTTTCATCGTCAATAAGAAGGTCCAAGGGATACAGTAAACCTAAAGTGAAGCATCGGAATCTAAAACTGGACTCACAGGAGAGGTTAAAATCATCGAAAGTTAGAGTGTCAATTTTCTTGTACTTAAGTCGGCATTGTGCCATTTTCATTGAATTCGGATGCAATTTCTGTGTTTCATCGTCATTAAGAAGGTCTAAGGGATACAGTAAACCTGAAGAGAAGCATCGGAATCTAAAACTGGACTCACAGGAGAGGTTCAAATCATAGAGAGTTAGAGTGTCAGTCCACTTGTACGTAAGTCAGCATTCTGCCTTTTGTATTAAATTCGGATGCAATTGCTGTGGTTCATCACCAATAAGAAGGTCCAAGGGATACAGTAAATCTGAAGTGAAGCATCGGAATCTAAAACTGGACTCACAGGAGAGGTTCCAATAATCGAAATTTAGAGTGTCAGTCCTCTCGTACTTAAGTCGGCATTGTGCCTTTTGTATTGAATTTGGATGCTATTTCTGTGTTTCATCGTCAATAACAAGGTCCAAGGGATACAGTAAACTTGACGTGAAGCATCGGAATCTAAAACTGGACTCACAGGAGAGGTTCTAATCATAGAAAATTTGAGTGTCAGTCCTCTTGTACTTAAGTCAGCATTGTGCCTTTTATATTAAATTCGGATGCAATTTCTGTGTTTCATCGTCAGTAAGAAGGTCCAAGGGATACAGTAAACCTGAAGTAAAAGCATCAGAATCTAAAACTGGGACTCACAGAAGAGGTTCAAATCATAGAAAGTTATAGTGTCAGTCCTCTTGTACTTAAGTCGGCATTGTGCCTTTTGTATTAAATTCGGGTGCAATTTCTGTGTTTTATCGTCAATAAGAATGTCTAAGGGATACAGTAAACCTGAAGTGAAGCATCGGAATCTAAAACTGGACTCACGGGAGAGTTTCAAATCATAGAAAGTTAGAGTGTCATTCCTCACGTACTTAAGTAGGCATTGTGCCTTTTGTATTAAATTTGGATGCAATTTCTGTGTTTCATCGTCAATAAGAAGGTCCAAGCGTAACAGTAAACCTGAAGTGAAGCATCGGAATCTAAAACTGGACTTACAGGAGAGGTTGAAATCATAGAAAGTTAGAGTGTCAGTCCACTGGTACTTAAGTCGGCATTGTGCCTTTTGTATTAAATTTGGATGCAATTTCTGTGTTTCATCGTCAATAAGAAGGTCCAAGGCATACAGTAAACCTGAAGTGAAGCATCGGAATCTAAAACTGGACTCACAGGAGAGGTTCAAATCATCGAAAGTTAGGGTGTCAGTCCTCTTGTACTTAAGTCGGCATTGTACCTTTTGTATTAAATTCGGATGCAATTTCTGTGTTTCATCGTCAATATCAAGGTCCAAGGGATACAGGAAACCTGAAGTGAAGCATCGGAATCTAAAACTGGACTCACAGGAGAGGTTTAAATCATCGAAAGTTGGAGTGTCAGTCCTCTTGTACTTAAGTCGGCAATGTGCCATTTTCATTAAATTCTGATGCAATTGCTTTGTTTCATCATCAATAAGAATGTCCAAGGGATACAGTAAATCTGAAGTGAAGCATCGGAATCTAAAACTGGACTCACAGGAGTGGTTCAAATCATCGAAAGTTAGAGTATCAGTTTTCTCTTACTTAAGTCGGTATTGTGCCTTTTGTATTAAATTTGGATGCAATTTCTGTGTTTCATCGTCAATAAGAAGGTCCAAGGGATACAGTAAACCTGAAGTGAAGCATCGGAATCTAAAACTGGACTCACAGGAGAGGTTCAAATAATCGAAATTTAGAGTGTCAGTCCTCTTGTACTTAAGTCAGCATTGTGCCTTTTGTATTAAATTCGGATGCAATTCTGTGTTTCATCGTCAATAAGGAGGTCCAAGGGATACAGTAAACCTGAAGTGAAGCATCAGAATCTAGAACTGAACTCACAGGAATGGTTCAAATCATAGAAAGTTAGAGTGTCAGTCCTCTTGTACTTATGTCGGCGTTGTGCCTTTTGTATCAAAATACGGATGCAATTTCTGTGTTTCATCGTCAATAAGAAGGTCCAAGGGATACAGTAAACCTGAAGTTAAGAATAGGAATCTAAAACTGAACTCACAGGAGAGGTTCAAATTATAGAAAGTTAGAGTGTCAGTCCTCTTGTACTTAAGTCGGCATTGTGCCTTTTGTATTTTATTCGGATGCAATTTCTGTGTTTCATCGTCAATAAGAACGTCCAAGGGATACAGTAAACCTGAAGTGAAGCATCGGAATCTAAAACTGGACTCACAGGAGAGATTCAAACCATAGAAAGTTAGAGTGTCATTCCTCTTGTACTTAAGTCGGCATTGTGCCTTTCGTATTACATTCGGATGCAACTTCTGTGTTTCATCATCAATAAGAAGGTCCAAGGGATACAGTAAACCTGAAGTGAAGCATCTGAATCTAAAACTGGACTCACCGAAGAGGTTCAAACCATAGAAAGTTAGAGTGTCAGTCCTCTTGTACTTAAGTCGGCATTGTGCTTTTGTATTAAATTCGGATGCAATTTCTTTGTTTCATTGTCAATAAGAAGGTCCAAGGGATACAGTAAATCTGAAGTAAAGCATCGGAATCTAAAACTGGACTCACAGGAGAGGTTCAAAACATATAAAGTTAGAGTGTCAGTCCTCTTGTACTTAAGTCGTCATTGTGCCTTTTGCATTAAATTCGGATGCAATTTCTGTTTTTCTTCGTCAATAAGAAGCTCCAAGCGATACAGTAAACCTGAAGTGAAGCATCGGAATCTAAAACTAGACTTACAGGAGAGGTTGAAATCATAGAAAGTTTGAGTGTCAGTCCATTGTACTTAAGTCGGCATCGTGCCTTTTGTATTAAATTTGTATGCAATTTCTGTGTTTCATTGTCAATAAGAAGGTCCAAGGGATACAGTAAACCTGAAGTGAAGCATCGGAATCTAAAACTGGACACACAGGAGAGGTTCAAATCATCGAAAGGTAGGGTCCTCAGTCTTCTTGTACTCAAGTCGGCATTGTGCCTTTTGTATTAAATTCGGATGCAATTTCTGTGTTTCATCGTCAATAAGAAGGTCCAAGGGATACAGTAAATCTGAAGTGAAGCATCGGAATCTAAAACTGGACTCACAGGAGAGGTTCAAAACATATAAAGTTAGAGTGTCAGTCCTCTTGTACTTAAGTCGTCATTGTGCCTTTTGTATTAAATTCGGATGCAATTTCTGTTTTTCATCGTCAATAAGAAGCTCCAAGCGATACAGTAAACCTGAAGTGAAGCATCGGAATCTAAAACTAGACTTACAGGAGAGGTTGAAATCATAGAAAGTTAGAGTGTCAGTCCATTTGTACTGAAGTCGGCATTGTGCCTTTTGTATTAAATTTGTATGCAATTTCTGTGTTTCATTGTCAATAAGAATGTCCAAGGCATACAGTAAACCTGAAGTGAAGCATCGGAATCTAAAACTGGACACACAGGAGAAGTTCAAATCATCGAAAGGTAGGGTGTCAGTCTTCTTGTACTCAAGTCGGCATTGTGCCTTTTGTATTAAATTCGGATGCAATTTCTGTGTTTCATCGTCAATAAGAAGGTCCAAGGGATACAGTAAACCTAAAGTGAAGCATCGGAATCTAAAACTGGACTCACAGGAGAGGTTAAAATCATCGAAAGTTAGAGTGTCAATTTTCTTGTACTTAAGTCGGCATTGTGCCATTTTCATTGAATTCGATGCAATTTCTGTGTTTCATCGTCATTAAGAAGGTCTAAGGGATACAGTAAACCTGAAGAGAAGCATCGGAATCTAAAACTGGACTCACAGGAGAGGTTCAAATCATAGAGAGTTAGAGTGTCAGTCCACTAGTACGTAAGTCAGCATTCTGCCTTTTGTATTAAATTCGGATGCAATTGCTGTGGTTCATCACCAATAAGAAGGTCCAAGGGATACAGTAAATCTGAAGTGAAGCATCGGAATCTAAAACTGGACTCACAGGAGAGGTTCCAATAATCGAAATTTAGAGTGTCATTCCTCTCGTACTTAAGTCGGCATTGTGCCTTTTGTATTGAATTTGGATGCTATTTCTGTGTTTCATCGTCAATAAGAAGGTCCAAGGGATACAGTAAACTTGACGTGAAGCATCGGAATCTAAAACTGGACTCACAGGAGAGGTTCAAATCATAGAAAATTTGAGTGTCAGTCCTCTTGTACTTAAGTCAGCATTGTGCCTTTTATATTAAATTCGGATGCAATTTCTGTGTTTCATCGTCAGTAAGAAGGTCCAAGGGATACAGTAAACCTGAAGTAAAGCATCAGAATCTAAAACTGGACTCACAGAAGAGGTTCAAATCATAGAAAGTTATAGTGTCAGTCCTCTTGTACTTAAGTCGGCATTGTGCCTTTTGTATTAAATTCGGGTGCAATTTCTGTGTTTTATCGTCAATAAGAATGTCTAAGGGATACAGTAAACCTGAAGTGAAGCATCGGAATCTAAAACTGGACTCACGGGAGAGTTTCAAATCATAGAAAGTTAGAGTGTCATTCCTCACGTACTTAAGTAGGCATTGTGCCTTTTGTATTAAATTTGGATGCAATTTCTGTGTTTCATCGTCAATAAGAAGGTCCAAGCGTAACAGTAAACCTGAAGTGAAGCATCGGAATCTAAAACTGGACTTACAGGAGAGGTTGAAATCATAGAAAGTTAGAGTGTCAGTCCACTGGTACTTAAGTCGGCATTGTGCCCTTTTGTATTAAATTTGGATGCAATTTCTGTGTTTCATCGTCAATAAGAAGGTCCAAGGCATACAGTAAACCTGAAGTGAAGCATCGGAATCTAAAACTGGACTCACAGGAGAGGTTCAAATCATCGAAAGTTAGGGTGTCAGTCCTCTTGTACTTAAGTCGGCATTGTACCTTTTGTATTAAATTCGGATGCAATTTCTGTGTTTCATCGTCAATATCAAGGTCCAAGGGATACAGTAAACCTGAAGTGAAGCATCGGAATCTAAAACTGGACTCACAGGAGAGGTTTAAATCATCGAAAGTTGGAGTGTCAGTCCCTCTTGTACTTAAGTCGGCAATGTGCCATTTTCATTAAATTCTGATGCAATTGCTTTGTTTCATCATCAATAAGAATGTCCAAGGGATACAGTAAATCTGAAGTGAAGCATCGGAATCTAAAACTGGACTCACAGGAGTGGTTCAAATCATCGAAAGTTAGAGTGTCAGTTTTCTCTTACTTAAGTCGGTATTGTGCCTTTTGTATTAAATTTGGATGCAATTTCTGTGTTTCATCGTCAATAAGAAGGTCCAAGGGATACAGTAAACCTGAAGTGAAGCATCGGAATCTAAAACTGGACTCACAGGAGAGGTTCAAATAATCGAAATTTAGAGTGTCAGTCCTCTTGTACTTAAGTCAGCATTGTGCCTTTTGTATTAAATTCGGATGCAATTTCTGTGTTTCATCGTCAATAAGGAGGTCCAAGGGATACAGTAAACCTGAAGTGAAGCATCAGAATCTAGAACTGAACTCACAGGAATGGTTCAAATCATAGAAAGTTAGAGTGTCAGTCCTCTTGTACTTATGTCGGCGTTGTGCCTTTTGTATCAAAATACGGATGCAATTTCTGTGTTTCATCGTCAATAAGAAGGTCCAAGGGATACAGTAAACCTGAAGTGAAGAATAGGAATCTAAAACTGAACTCACAGGAGAGGTTCAAATTATAGAAAGTTAGAGTGTCACTCCTCTTGTACTTAAGTCGGCATTGTGCCTTTTGTATTTTATTCGGATGCAATTTCTGTGTTTCATCGTCAATAAGAACGTCCAAGGGATACAGTAAACCTGAAGTGAAGCATCGGAATCTAAAACTGGACACACAGGAGAGATTCAAACCATAGAAAGTTAGAGTGTCATTCCTCTTGTACTTAAGTCGGCATTGTGCCTTTCGTATTACAATCGGATGCAACTTCTGTGTTTCATCATCAATAAGAAGGTCCAAGGGATACAGTAAACCTGAAGTGAAGCATCTGAATCTAAAACTGGACTCACCGAAGAGGTTCAAACCATAGAAAGTTAGAGTGTCAGTCCTCTTGTACTTAAGTCGGCATTGTGCTTTTGTATTAAATTCGGATGCAATTTTTTTGTTTCATTGTCAATAAGAAGGTCCAAGGGATACAGTAAATCTGAAGTGAAGCATCGGAATCTAAAACTGGACTCACAGGAGAGGTTCAAAACATATAAAGTTAGAGTGTCAGTCCTCTTGTACTTAAGTCGTCATTGTGCCTTTTGCATTAAATTCGGATGCAATTTCTGTTTTTCCTTCGTCAATAAGAAGCTCCAAGCGATACAGTAAACCTGAAGTGAAGCATCGGAATCTAAAACTAGACTTACAGGAGAGGTTGAAATCATAGAAAGTTTGAGTGTCAGTCCATTTGTACTTAAGTCGGCATCGTGCCTTTTGTATTAAATTTGTATGCAATTTCTGTGTTTCATTGTCAATAAGAAGGTCCAAGGGATACAGTAAACCTGAAGTGAAGCATCGGAATCTAAAACTGGACACACAGGAGAGGTTCAAATCATCGAAAGGTAGGGTCTCAGTCCTCTTGTACTCAAGTCGGCATTGTGCCTTTTGTATTAAATTCGGATGCAATTTCTGTGTTTCATCGTCAATAAGAAGGTCCAAGGGTTACAGTAAACCTAAAGTGAAGCATCGGAATCTAAAACTGGACTCACAGGAGAGGTTAAAATCATCGAAAGTTAGAGTGTCAATTTTCTTGTACTTAAATCGGCATTGTGCCATTTTCATTGAATTCGGATGCAATTTCTGTGTTTCATCGTCATTAAGAAGGTCTAAGGGATACAGTAAACCTGAAGAGAAGCATCGGAATCTAAAACTGGACTCACAGGAGAGGTTCAAATCATAGAGAGTTAGAGTGTCAGTCCACTTGTACGTAAGTCAGCATTCTGCCTTTTGTATTAAATTCGGATGCAATTGCTGTGGTTCATCACCAATAAGAAGGTCCAAGGGATACAGTAAATCTGAAGTGAAGCATCGGAATCTAAAACTGGACTCACAGGAGTGGTTCAAATCATCGAAAGTTGGAGTGTCAGTCCTCTCTCACTTAAGTCGGTATTGTGCCTTTTGTATTAAATTCGGATGCAATTTCTGTGTTTCATCGTCAATAAGAAGGACCAAGGGATACAGTAAACCTAAAGTGAAGCATCGGAATCTAAAACTAGACTCACAGGAGAGGTTCAAATAATCGAAATTTAGAGTGTCAGTCCTCTCGTACTTAAGTCGGCATTGTGCCTTTTGTATTGAATTTGGATGCTATTTCTGTGTTTCATCGTCAATAAGAAGGTCCAAGGATACAGTAAACTTGACGTGAAGCATCGGAATCTAAAACTGGACTCACAGGAGAGGTTCAAATCATAGAAAATTTGAGTGTCAGTCCTCTTGTACTTAAGTCAGCATTGTGCCTTTTATATTAAATTCGGATGCAATTTCTGTGTTTCATCGTCAGTAAGAAGGTCCAAGGGATACAGTAAACCTAAAGTAAAGCATCAGAATCTAAAACTGGACTCACAGAAGAGGTTCAAATCATAGAAAGTTATAGTGTCAGTCCTCTTGTACTTAAGTCGGCATTGTGCCTTTTGTATTAAATTCGGGTGCAATTTCTGTGTTTTATCGTCAATAAGAATGTCTAAGGGATACAGTATACCTGAAGTGAAGCATCGGAATCTAAAACTGGACTCACGGGAGAGTTTCAAATCATAGAAAGTTAGAGTGTCATTCCTCACGTACTTAAGTAGGCATTGTGCCTTTTGTATTAAATTTGGATGCAATTTCTGTGTTTCATCGTCAATAAGAAGGTCCAAGCGTAACAGTAAACCTGAAGTGAAGCATCCGAATCTAAAACTGGACTTACAGGAGAGGTTGAAATCATAGAAATTTAGAGTGTCAGTCCACTGGTACTTAAGTCGGCATTGTGCCTTTTGTATTAAATTTGGATGCAATTTCTGTGTTTCATCGTCAATAAGAAGGTCCAAGGCATACAGTAAACCTGAAGTGAAGCATCGGAATCTAAAACTGGACTCACAGGAGAGGTTCAAATCATCGAAAGTTAGGGGTGTCAGTCCTCTTGTACTTAGGTCGGCATTGTACCTTTTTGTATTAAATTCGGATGCAATTTCTGTGTTTCATCGTCAATATCAAGGTCCAAGGGATACAGTAAACCTGAAGTGAAGCATCGGAATCTAAAACTGGACTCACAGGAGAGGTTTAAATCATCGAAATTTGGAGTGTCAGTCCTCTTGTACTTAAGGCGGCAATGTGCCATTTTCATTAAATTCGGATGCAATTTCTGTGTTTCATCGTCAATAAGAAGGTCTAAGGGATACAGTAAACCTGAAGTGAAGCATCGGAATCTAAAACTGGACTCACAGGAGAGGTTCAAATCATAGAGAGTTAGAGTGTCAGTCCACTTGTACGTAAGTCACCATCCTGCCTTTTGTATTAAATTCGGATGCAATTGCTGTGTTTCATCATCAATAAGAATGTCCAAGGGATACAGTAAATCTGAAGTGAAGCATCGGAATCTAAAACTGGACTCACAGGAGTGGATCAAATCATCGAAAGTTAGAGTGTCAGTCCTCTCTTACTTAAGTCGGTATTGTGCCTTTTGTATTAAATTTGGATGCAATTTCTGTGTTTCATCGTCAGTAAGAAGGTCCAAGGGATACAGTAAACCTGAAGTGAAGCATCGGAATCTAAAACTGGACTCACAGGAGAGGTTCAAATAATCGAAATTTAGAGTGTCAGTCCTCTCGTACTTAAGTCGGCATTGTGCCTTTTGTATTGAATTTAGATGCAATTTCTGTGTTTCATCGTCAATAAGAAGGTCCAGGGGATACAGTAAACCTGACGTGAAGCATCGGAATCTAAAACTGGACTCACAGGAGAGGTTCAAATCGTTGAAAATTTGAGTGTCAGTCCTCTTGTACTTAAGTCAGCATTGTGCCTTTTGTATTAAATTCGGATGCAATATCTGTGTTTCATCGTCAATAAGAAGGTCCAAGGGATACATTAAACCTGAAGTGAAGCATCGGAATCTAAAACTGGACTCACAGGAGAGGTTCAAATCATCGAAAGTTAGGGTGTCAGTCCTCTTGTACTTAATACGGCATTGTGCCTTCTGTTTTAAATTCGGATGCAATTTCTGTCTTTCATCGTCAATAGGAAGGTCCAAGGGATACAGTAAACCTGAAGTGAAGCATCGGAATCAAAAATTGGACTCACAGGAGAGGTTCAAATCATCGAAAGTTAGTGTCAGTCCTCTTGTACTTAAGGCGGCATTGTGCCTTTTGTATTAATTTCGGATGCAATTTCTGTGTTTCATCGTCAATAAGAAGGTCCTAGGGATACAGTAAACCTGAATTGAAGCATCGGAATCTAACACTGGACTCACAGGAGAGGTTCAAATCAAAGAGAGTTAGAGTGTCAGTCCGCTAGTACCTAAGTCGGAATTGTGCCTTTTGTATTATATTCGGATGCAATTGCTGAGTTTCATCATCAATAAGAAGGTACAAGGTATACAGTAAACCTTAAGTGAAGCATCGGAATCAAAAACTGGACTCACAGGACAGGTTCAAATCATAGAGAGTTAGAGTGTCAGTCCTCTTGTACTTAAGTCGGTATTCTGCCTTTTGTATTAAATTCGGATGCAATTTCTGTGTTTCATCGTCAATAAGAAGGTCAAAGGGATACAGTGAACCTGAAGTGAAGCATCGGAAGATAAAACTGGACTCACAGGAGAGGATCAAATCATAGAGTGTTAGAGTGTCAGTCTTCTTGTGCTTAAGTCAGCATTGTGCCTTTTGTATTAAATTCAAATGCAATTTCTCTGTTTCATCGTCAATAAGAATGTCCAAGGGATACAGTAAACCTTAAGTGAAGCACCGGAATCTAAAACTGGACTCACAGGAGACGTTCAAATCATAGAAAGTTAGAGTGTCAGTCCTCTTGTACTTAAGTCGGCATTGTGCCTTTTGTATTAAATTCGGATGCAATTTCTGTGTTTCATCGTCAATAAGAAGGTCCAAGGGATACAGTAAACCTGAAGTGAAGCATCGGAATCTAAAACTGGACTCACAGGAGCGGTTCAAATCATAGAAAGTTAGAGTGTCAGTTCTCTTGTACTTAAGTCGGCATTGTGCCTTTTGTATTAAATTCGGATGCAATTTCTGTGTTTCATCGTCAATTAGAAGGTCCAAGGGATACAGTAAACATGAAGTGAAGCATCGGAATCTAAAACTGGACTCACAGGAGTGGTTCAAATCATAGAAAATTAGAGTGTCAGTCCGCTTGTACTTAAGTCGGCATTGTGCCTATTGTATTAAATTCGGATACAATTTCTGTGTTTCATCGTCAATAAGAAGGTCCAAGGGATACAGTAAACATGTAGTGAAGCATCGGAATCTAAAACTGCGCTCACAGTAGAGGTTCAAATCATAGAGAGTTAGAGTGTCAGTCCTCTTGTACTTAAGTCGGCATTGTGCTTTTTGTATTAAATTCGGATGCAATTTCTGTTTTTCATCGTCAATAAGAACGTCCAAGGGATGCAGTAAACCTGAAGTGAAGCATCGGAATCTAAAACTGGACTCACGGGAGAGTTTCAAATCATAGAAAGTTAGAGTGTCATTCCTCATGTACTTAAGTAGGCATTGTGCCTTTCGTATTAAATTCGGATGCAATTTCTGTGTTTCATCGTCAATAAGAAGGTCCAAGGGATACAGTAAACCTGAAGTGAAGCATCAGAATCTAAAACTGGACTCACAGAAGAGGTTCCAATCATCGAAAGTTAGAGTGTCAGTCCTATTGTACCTAAGTCAGCATTGTGCTTTTTGTATTAAATTCGGATGCAATATCTGTGTTTCATCGTCAATAAGAAGGTCCAAGGGATACAGTAAACCTGACGTGAAGCATCGGAATCTCAAACTGGACTCACAGGGGAGGTTCAAATCATATGAAGTTAGAGTGTCAGTCCTCTTGTAGTTAAGTCGGCTTTGTGCCTTTTGTATTAAATTCGGATGCAATTTCTGTGTTTCATCGTCAATAAGAGGGTCCAAGGGTTACAGTAAACCTGAAGTCAAGCATCGAAATCTAAAACTGCACTCACAGGAGAGGTTCAAATCGTAGAAATTTAGAGTGTCAGTCCTCTTGTACTTAAGTCGGCATTGTGCCTTTTGTATAAAATTCGGATGCAATTTCTGTGTTTCATCGTCAATAAGAAGGTAAAGGGATACAGTAAACCTGAAGTGAAGCCTCAGAATCTAAAACTGGACTCACAGAAGAGGTTCAAACCATAGAAAGTTAGAGTGTCAGTCCTCTTGTACTTAAGTCAGCATTGTGCCTTTTGTATTAAATTCGGATGCAATTTCTGTGTTTCATCGTCAATAAGAAGGTCCAAGGGATACATTAAACCTGAAGTGAAGCATCGGAATCTAAAACTGGACTCACAGGAGAGGTTCAAATCATCGAAAGTTAGGGTGTCAGTCCTCTTGTACTTAATACGGCATTGTGCCTTCTGTTTTAAATTCGGATGCAATTTCTGTCTTTCATCGTCAATAGGAAGGTCCAAGGGATACAGTAAACCTGAAGTGAAGCATCGGAATCAAAAATTGGACTCACAGGAGAGGTTCAAATCATCGAAAGTTAGTGTCAGTCCTCTTGTACTTAAGGCGGCATTGTGCCTTTTGTATTAATTTCGGATGCAATTTCTGTGTTCCATCGTCAATAAGAAGGTCCTAGGGATACAGTAAACCTGAATTGAAGCATCGGAATCTAACACTGGACTCACAGGAGAGGTTCAAATCAAAGAGAGTTAGAGTGTCAGTCCGCTTGTACCTAAGTCGGAATTGTGCCTTTTGTATTATATTCGGATGCAATTGCTGAGTTTCATCATCAATAAGAAGGTACAAGGTATACAGTAAACCTTAAGTGAAGCATCGGAATCAAAAACTGGACTCACAGGACAGGTTCAAATCATAGAGAGTTAGAGTGTCAGTCCTCTTGTACTTAAGTCGGTATTCTGCCTTTTGTATTAAATTCGGATGCAATTTCTGTGTTTCATCGTCAATAAGAAGGTCCAAGGAATACAGTGAACCTGAAGTGAAGCATCGGAAGATAAAACCGGACTCACAGGAGAGGTTCAAATCATAGAGTGTTAGAGTGTCAGTCTTCTTGTGCTTAAGTCAGCATTGTGCCTTTTGTATTAAATTCAAATGCAATTTCTCTGTTTCATCGTCAATAAGAATGTCCAAGGGATACAGTAAACCTTAAGTGAAGCATCGGAATCTAAAACTGGACTCACAGGAGACGTTCAAATCATAGAAAGTTAGAGTGTCAGTCCTCTTGTACTTAAGTCGGCATTGTGCCTTTTGTATTAAATTCGGATGCAATTTCTGTGTTTCATCGTCAATAAGAAGGTCCAAGGGATACAGTAAACCTGAAGTGAAGCATCGGAATCTAAAACTGGACTCACAGGAGCGGTTCAAATCATAGAAAGTTAGAGTGTCAGTTCTCTTGTACTTAAGTCGGCATTGTGCCTTTTGTATTAAATTCGGATGCAATTTCTGTGTTTCATCGTCAATTAGAAGGTCCAAGGGATACAGTAAACATGAAGTGAAGCATCGGAATCTAAAACTGGACTCACAGGAGTGGTTCAAATCATAGAAAATTAGAGTGTCAGTCCGCTTGTACTTAAGTCGGCATTGTGCCTATTGTATTAAATTCGGATACAATTTCTGTGTTTCATCGTCAATAAGAAGGTCCAAGGGATACAGTAAACATGTAGTGAAGCATCGGAATCTAAAACTGCGCTCACAGTAGAGGTTCAAATCATAGAGAGTTAGAGTGTCAGTCCTCTTGTACTTAAGTCGGCATTGTGCTTTTTGTATTAAATTCGGATGCAATTTCTGTTTTTCATCGTCAATAAGAACGTCCAAGGGATACAGTAAACCTGAAGTGAAGCATCGGAATCTAAAACTGGACTCACGGGAGAGTTTCAAATCATAGAAAGTTAGAGTGTCATTCCTCATGTACTTACGTAGGCATTGTGCCTTTCGTATTAAATTCGGATGCAATTTCTGTGTTTCATCGTCAATAAGAAGGTCCAAGGGATACAGTAAACCTGAAGTGAAGCACCAGAATCTAAAACTGGACTCACAGAAGAGGTTCCAATCATCGAAAGTTAGAGTGTCAGTCCTATTGTACCTAAGTCGGCATTGTGCTTTTTGTATTAAATTCGGATGCAATATCTGTGTTTCATCGTCAATAAGAAGGTCCAAGGGATACAGTAAACCTGACGTGAAGCATCGGAATCTCAAACTGTACTCACAGGGGAGGTTCAAATCATATAAAGTTAGAGTGTCAGTCCTCTTGTAGTTAAGTCGGCATTGTGCCTTTTGTATTAAATTCGGATGCAATTTCTGTGTTTCATCGTCAATAAGAGGGTCCAAGGGTTACAGTAAACCTGAAGTCAAGCATCGAAATCTAAAACTGCACTCACAGGAGAGGTTCAAATCGTAGAAATTTAGAGTGTCAGTCCTCTTGTACTTAAGTCGGCATTGTGCCTTTTGTATTAAATTCGGATGCAATTTCTGTGTTTCATCGTCAATAAGAAGGTAAAGGGATACAGTTAACCTGAAGTGAAGCCTCAGAATCTAAAACTGGACTCACAGAAGAGGTTCAAATCATAGAAAGTTAGAGTGTCAGTCCTCTTGTACTTAAGTCAGCATTGTGCCTTTTGTATTAAATTCGGATGCAATTTCTGTGTTTGATCGTCAATAAGAAGGTCCTAGGGATACATTAAACCTGAAGTGAAGCATCGGAATCTAAAACTGGACTCACAGGAGAGGTTCAAATCATCGAAAGTTAGGGTGTCAGTAGTCTTGTACTTAATACGGCATTGTGCCTTCTGTTTTAAATTCCGATGAAATTTCTGTCTTTCATCGTCAATAGGAAGGTCCAAGGGATACAGTAAACCTGAAGTAAAGCATCGGAATCAAAAATTGGACTCACAGGAGAGGTTCAAATCATCGAAAGTTAGTGTCAGTCCTCTTGTACTTAAGGCATCATTGTGCCTTTTGTATTAATTTCGGATGCAATTTCTGTGTTTCATCGTCAATAAGAAGGTCCTAGGGATACAGTAAACCTGAATTAAAGCATCGGAATCTAACACTGGACTCACAGGAGAGGTTCAAATCAAAGAGAGTTAGAGTGTCAGTCCGCTTGTACTTAAGTCGGCATTGTGCCTTTTGTATTAAATTCGGATGCAATTGCTGAGTTTCATCATCAATAAGAAGGTCCAAGGTATACAGTAAACCTTAAGTGAAGCATCGGAATCAAAAACTGGACTCACAGGACAGGTTCAAATCATAGAGAGTTAGAGTGTCAGTCCTCTTGTACTTAAGTCGGTATTCTGCCTTTTGTATTAAATTCGGATGCAATTTCTGTGTTCCATCGTCAATAAGAAGGTCCAAGGGATACAGTGAACCTGAAGTGAAGCATCGGAAGATAAAACTGGACTCACAGGAGAGGTTCAAATCATAGAAAGTTAGGGTGTCATTCCTCATGTACTTAAGTAGGCATTGTGCCTTTCGTATTAAATTCGGATGCAATTTATGTGTTTCATCGTCAATAAGAAGGTCCAAGGGATACAGTAAACCTGAAGTGAAGCATCAGAATCTAAAACTGGACTCACAGAAGTGGTTCCAATCATAGAAAGTTAGAGTGTCAGTCCTATTTTACCTAAGTCGGCATTGTGCTTTTTGTATTAAATTCGGATGCATTTTCTGTGTTTCATCGTCAATAAGAAGGTCCAAGGGATACAGTAAACCTGACGTGAAGCATCGGAATCTCAAACTGGACTCACAGGGGAGTTTCAAATCATATAAAGTTAGAGTGTCAGTCCTCTTGTAGTTAAGTCGGCATTGTGCCTTTTGTATTAAATTCGGATGCAATTTCTGTGTTTCATCGTCAATAAGAAGGTCCAAGGGTTACAGTAAACCTGAAGTCAAGCATCGAAATCTAAAACTGCCCTCACAGGAGAGGTTCAAATCGTAGAAAGTTAGAGTGTCAGTCCTCTTGTACTTAAGTCGGCATTGTGCCTTTTGTATTAAATTCGGATGCAATTTCTGTGTTTCATCGTCAATAAGAAGGTAAAGGGATACAGTAAACCTTAAGTGAAGCCTCAGAATCTAAAACTGGACTCACAGAAGAGGTTCAAATCATAGAAAGTTAGAGTGTCAGTCCTCTTGTACTTAAGTCGGCATTGTGCCTTTTGTATTAAATTCGGATGCAATTTCTGTGTTTCATCGTCAACAAGAAGGTCCAAGGGATACAGAAAACCTGAAGTGAAGCATCGGAATCTCAAACTGGACTCACAGGGGAGGTTCAAATCATATAAAGTTAGAGTGTCAGTCCTCTTGTACTTAAGTCGGCATTGTGCCTTTTGTATTAAATTCGGATGCAATTTCTGTGTTTCATCGTCAATAAGAAGGTCCAAGGGATACAGTAAACCGGAAGTGAAGCATCGGAATCTAAAACTGGACTCACAGGAGAGGTTCTAATAATCGAAATTTAGAGTGTCAGTCCTCTCGTACATAAGTCGGCATTGTGCCTTTTGTATTGAATTTGGATGCAATTTCTGTGTTTCATTGTCAATATGAACGTCCAAGGGATACAGTAAACCTAAAGTGAAGCATCGGAATCTAAAACTGGACTCACAGGAGAGGTTCAAATCATAGAAAGTGAGAGTGTCAGTCCTCTTGTACTTAAGTCGGCATTTTGCCTTTTGTATTAAATTCGGATGCAATTTCTGTGTTTCATCGTCATTAAGAA
The DNA here is from genome assembly GCF_021461395.2 of Schistocerca americana. Taxonomy (NCBI): domain Eukaryota; kingdom Metazoa; phylum Arthropoda; class Insecta; order Orthoptera; family Acrididae; genus Schistocerca; species Schistocerca americana. The sequence continues at coordinate 6,258,049 of NC_060128.1, read as the reverse complement.
GGTCCAAGGGATACAGTAAACCTGAAGTGAAGCATCGGAATCTAAAACTGGACTCACAGGAGAGGTTCAAATCATAGAAAGTTAGAGTGTCAGTTCTCTTGTATTTAAGTCGGCATTGTGCCTTTTGTATTAAATTCGGATGCAATTTCTGTGTTTCATCGTCAATTAGAAGGTCCAAGGGATACAGTAAACATGAAGTGAAGCATCGGAATCTAAAACTGGACTCACAGGAGTGGTTCAAATCATAGAAAATTAGAGTGTCAGTCCGCTTGTACTTAAGTCGGCATTGTGCCTTTTGTATTAAATTCGGATGCAATTTCTGTTTTTCATCGTCAATAAGAACGTCCAAGGGATACAGTAAACCTGAAGTGAAGCATCGGAATCTAAAACTGGACTCACGGGAGAGTTTCAAATCATAGAAAGTTAGAGTGTCATTCCTCATGTACTTAAGTAGGCATTGTGCCTTTCGTATTAAATTCGGATGCAATTTCTGTGTTTCATCGTCAATAAGAAGGTCCAAGGGATACAGTAAACCTGAAGTGAAGCATCAGAATCTAAAACTGGACTCACAGAAGAGGTTCAAATCATATAAAGTTAGAGTGTCTGTCCTCTTGTACTTAAGTCGGCATTGTGCCTTCTGTATTAAATTCGGATACAATTTCTGTGTTTCATCGTCAATAAGATGGTCCATGGGATACAGTAAACCTGAAGTGAAGCATCGGAATCTAAAACTGGACTCACAGGAGAGGTTTAAATCATTGAAAGTTAGAGTGTCAGTCCTCTTGTACTTAAGTCGGCATTGTGCCATTTTCATTAAATTCGGATGCAATTTCTGTGTTTCATCGTCAATAAGATGGTCCATGGGATACAGTAAACCTGAAGTGAAGCATCGGAATCTAAAACTGGACTCACAGGAGAGGTTTAAATCATTGAAAGTTAGAGTGTCAGTCCTCTTGTACTTAAGTCGGCATTGTGCCATTTTCATTAAATTCGGATGCAATTTCTGTGTTTCATCGTCAATAAGAAGGTCTAAGGAATACAGTAAACCTGAAGTGAGGCATCGGAATCTAACACTGGACTCACAGGAGAGGTTCAAATCAAAGAGAGTTAGAGTGTCAGTCCGCTTGAACTTAAGTCGGCATTGTGCCTTTTGTATTAAATTCGGATGCAATTGCTGAGTTTCATCATCAATAAGAAGGTACAAGGGATACAGTAAACCTTAAGTGAAGCATCGGAATCAAAAACTGGACTCACAAGACAGGTTCAAATCATAGAGAGTTAGAGTGAAGTCCTCTTGTACTTAAGTCGGAATTCTGCCTTTTGTATTAAATTCGGGTGCAATTTCTGTGTTTCATCGTCAATAAGAAGGTCAAAGGGATACAGTGAACCTGAAGTGAAGCATCGGAAGATAAAACTGGACTCACAGGAGAGGTTCAAATCATAGAGTTTTAGAGTGTCAGTCCTCTTGTACTTAAGTCGGCATTGTGCCTTTTGTATTAAATTCAAATGCAATTTCTGTGCTTCATCGTCAATAAGAAGGTCGAAGGGATACAGTAAACGTAAAGTGAAGCATCGGAATCTAAAAGTGGACTCACAGGAGAGGTTCAAATCATAAAAAGTTAGAGTGTCAGACTTCTGGTACTTAAGTCGGCATTGTGCCTTTTATATTAAATTAGGATGCAATTTCTGTGTTTCATTGTCAATAAGAAGGTCCAAGGGATACAGTAAACCTGAAGTGAAGCATCGGAATCTAAAACTGATCTCACAGGAGAGGTTCAAATCATAGAAAGTTAGAGTGTCAGTTCTCTTGTACTTAAGTCGGCATTGTGCGTTTTGTATTTTATTCGGATGCAATTTCTGTGTTTTATCGTCAATAAGAAAGTCTAAGGGATACAGTAAACCTGAAGTGAAGTATCGGAAACTAAAACTGGGCTCACGGGAGAGTTTCAAATCATATAAAGTTAGAGTGTCAGTCCTCTTGTACTTAAGGCGGCATTGTGCCTTTTGAATTAAATTCGAATGCAATTTCAGTGTTTCATCGTCAATAAGCACGTCCAAGGGATACAGTAAACCTGAAGTGAAGCATCGGAATCTAAAACTGGATTCACAGGAGAGAATCAAATCATAGAAAGTTAGAGTGTCATTCCTCTTGTACTTAAGTCGGCGTTGTGCCTTTCGTATTAAATTCGGATGCAATTTCTGTGTTTCATCGTCAATAAGAAGGTCCAAGGGATACAGTAAACCTGAAGTGAAGACTCAGAATCTAAAACTGGACTCACAGAAGAAGTCCAAATCATAGAAAGTTAGAGTGTCAGTCCTCTTGTACTTAAGTCGGCATTGTGCCTTTTGTATTAAATTCGGATGCAATTTCTGTGTTTCATCGTCAATAAGAAGGTCCAAGGGATACAGTAAACCTGAAGTGAAGCATCAGAGTCTAAAACTGGACTCACAGGAGAGGTTCAAATCATCGAAAGGTAGGGTGTCAGTCCTCTTGTACTTAAGTCGGCATTGTGCCTTTTGTATTATATTCGAATGCAATTTCTGTGTTTCATCGTCAATAAGAAGGTCCAAGGGATACAGTAAACCTGAAGTGAAGCATCGGAATCTAAAACTGGCCACACAGGAGAGGTTCAAATCATAGAGAGTTAGAGTGTCAGTCCACTTGTACGTAAGTCAGCATTCTGCCTTTTGTATTAAATTCGGATGCAATTGCTGTGTTTCATCACCAATAAGAAGGTCCAAGGGATACAGTAAACCTGAAGTGAAGCATCGGAATCTAAAACTGGACTCACAGGAGAGGTTCAAATCATAGAGAATTAGAGTGTCAGTCCACTTGTACGTAAGTCAGCATTCTGCCTTTTGTATTAAATTCGGATGCAATTGCTGTGTTTCATCACCAATAAGAAGGTCCAAGGGATACAGTTAACCTGAAGTGAAGCATCGGAATCTCAAACTGGACTCACAGGGGAGGTTCAAATCATATATAGTAAGGGTGTCTGTCCTCTTGTACTTAAGTAGGCATTGTGCCTTTTATATTAAATTCGGATGCAATTTCTGTGTTTCATCGTCAATAAGAAGGTCCAAGGGTTACAGTAAACCTGAAGTCAAGCATCGAAATCTAAAGCTGCACTCAAAGGAGAGGTTCAAATCGTAGAAAGTTAGAGTGTCAGTCCTCTTGTACTTAAGTCGGCATTGTGCCTTTTGTATTAAATTCGGATGCAATTTCTTTGTTTCACCGTCAATAAGAAGGTCCAAGGGTTACAGTAAACCTGACGTGAAGCATCGGAATCTAAAACTGGACTCACAGGAGAGGTTCAAATCATACAAAGTTAGAGTGTCAGACCTCTTGTACTCAAGTCGGCATTGTGCCTTTTATATTAAATTAGGATGCAATTTCTGTGTTTCATCGTCAATAAGAAGGTCCAAGGGATACAGTAAACCTGAAGTGAAGCATCGGAATCTAAAACTGAACTCACAGGAGAGGTTCAAATCATAGAAAGTTAGAGTGTTAGTTCTCTTGTACTTAAGTCTGCATTGTGCGTTTTGTGTTTTATTCGGATGCAATTTCTGTGTTTTATCGTCAATAAGAACGTCTAAGGGATACAGTAAACTTGAAGTGAAGCATCGGAATCTGAAACTGGACTCACGGGAGAGTTTCAAATCATAGAAAGTTAGAGTGTCATTCCACATGTACTTAAGTAGGCATTGTGCCTTTCGTATTACATTCGGATGCAATTTCTGTGTTTCATCGTCAATAAGAAGCTCCAAGGCATACAGTAAACCTGAGATGAAGCATCAGAATCTAAAACTGGACTCACAGAAGAAGTTCAAATCATAGAAAGTTAGAGTGTCAGTCCTCTTGTACTTAAGTCAGCATTGTGCTTTTTGTATTAAATTCGGATGCAATTTCTGTGTTTCATCGTCAATAAGAAGGTCCAAGGGATACAGTAAACCTGAAGTGAAGCATCGGAATCTCAAACTGGACTCACAGGGGAGGTTCAAATCACATAAAGTTAGAGTGTCAGTCCTCTTGTACTTAAGTCGGCATTGTGCCTTTTGTATTAAATTGGGATGCAATTTCTGTGTTTCATCGTCAATAAGAAGGTCCAAGGGTTACAGTAAACCTGAAGTCAAGCATCGAAACCTAAAGCTGCACTCAAAGGAGAGGTTCAAATCGTAGAAAGTTAGAGTGTCAGTCCTCTTGTACTTAAGTCGGCATTGTGCCTTTTGTATTAAATTCGGATGCAATTTCTTTGTTTCACCGTCAATAAGAAGGTCCAAAGGTTACAGTAAACCTGAAGTGAAGCATCGGAATCTAAAACTGGACTCACAGGAGAGGTTCAAATCATAGAAAGTTAGAGTGTCAGTCCTCTTGTACTTAAGTCGGCATTGTGCCTTTTGTATTAAATTTGGATGCAATTTCTGTGTTTCATCGTCAATAAGAAGGTCCAAGTTTACAGTAAACCTGAAGTGAAGCATCGGAATCTAAAACTGAACTCACAGGAGAGGTTCAAATCATAGAAAGTTAGAGTGTCAGTCCTCTTGTACTTAAGTCGGCATTGTACCTTTTGTATTTTATTCGGATGCAATTTCTGTGTTTCATCGTCAATAAGGACGTCCAAGGGATACAGTAAACCTGAAGTGAAGCATCGGAATCTAAAACTGGACTCACAGGAGAGGTTCAAATCATAGAGAGTTAGAGTGTCAGTCCACTTGTACGTAAGTCAGCATTCTGCCTTTTGTATTAAATTCGTATGCAATTGCTGTGTTTCATCACCAATAAGAAGGTCCAAGGGATACAGTAAATCTGAAGTGAAGCATTGGAATCTAAAACTGGACTCACAGGAGTGGTTCAAATCATCGATAGTTAGAGTGTCAGTCCTCTCTCACTTAAGTCGGTATTGTGCCTTTTGTATTAAATTCGGATGCAGTTTCTGTGTTTCATCGTCAATAAGAAGGACCAAGGGATACAGTAAACCTGAAGTGAAGCATCGGAATCTAAAACTGGACTCACAGGAGAGGTTCAAATAATCGAAATTTAGAGGGTCAGTCCTCTCGTACTTTAGTCGGCATTGTGCCTTTTGTATTGAATTTGGATGCAATTTCTGTGTTTCATCGTCAATAAGAAGGTCCAAGGGATACTGTAAACCTGACGTGAAGCATCGGAATCTAAAACTGGACTCACAGGAGAGGTTCAAATCATAGAAAATTTGAATGTCAGTCCTCTTGTACTTAAGTCAGCATTGTGCCTTTTGTATTGAATTTGGATGCAATTTCTGTGTTTCATCGTCAATAAGAAGGTCCAAGGGATACAGTAAACCTGAAGTGAAGCATCAGAACCTAAAACTGAACTCACAGGAGAGGTTCAAATCATAGAAAGTTAAAGTGTCAGTTCTCTTGTACTTAAGTCGGCATTGTGCCTTTTGTATTTTATTCGGATGCAATTTCTGTGTTTTATCGTCAATAAGAACGTCTAAGGGATACAGTAAACCTGAAGTGAAGCATCGGAATCTAAAACTGGACTCACGGGAGAGTTTCAAATCATAGAAGGTTAGAGTGTCATTCCTCATGTACTTAAGTAGGCATTGTCCTTTCGTAATAAATTCGGATGCAATTTCTGTGTTTCATCGTCAATAAGAAGGTCCAAGGGATACAGTAAACCTGAAGTGAAGCATCAGAATCTAAAACTGGACTCACAGAAGAGGTTCAAATCATAGAAAGTTAGAGTGTAAGTCCTCTTGTACTTAAGTCGGCATTGTGCTTTTTGTATTAAATTCGGATGCAATTTCTGTGTTTCATCGTCAATAAGAAGGTCCAAGGGATACAGTTAACCTGAAGTGAAGCATCGGAATCTCAAACTGGACTCACAGGGGAGGTTCAAATCATATAAAGTAAGGGAGTCTGTCCTCTTGTACTTAAGTCGGCATTGTGCCTTTTATATTAAATTCGGATGCAATTTCTGTGTTTCATCGTCAATAAGAAGGTCCAAGGGTTACAGTAAACCTGAAGTCAAGCATCGAAATCTAAAGCTGCACTCAAAGGAGAGGTTCAAATCGTAGAGAGTGTCAGTCCTCTTGTACTTAAGTCGGCATTGTGCCTTTTGTATTAAATTCGGATGCAATTTCTTTGTTTCACCGTCAATAAGAATGTCCAAGGGTTACAGTAAACCTGAAGTGAAGCATCGGAATCTAAAACTGGACTCACAGGAGTGGTTCAAATCATAGAAAGTTAGAGTGTCAGACCTCTTGTACTTATGTCGGCATTGTGCCTTTTATATTAAATTAGGATGCAATTTCTGTGTTTCATCGTCAATAAGAAGGTCCAAGGGATACAGTAAACCTGAAGTGAAGCATCGGAATCTAAAACTGAACTCACAGGAGACGTTCAAATCATAGAAAGTTAGAGTGTTAGTTCTCTTGTACTTAAGTCTGCATTGTGCCTTTTATGTTTTATTCGGATGAAATTTCTGTGTTTTATCGTCAATAAGAACGTCTAAGGGATACAGTAAACTTGAAGTGAAGCATCGGAATCTAAAACTGGACTCACGGGAGAGTTTCAAATGATAGAAAGTTAGAGTGTCATTCCACATGTACTTAAGTAGGCATTGTGCCTTTCGTATTAAATTCGGATGCAATTTCTGTGTTTCATCGTCAATAAGAAGGTCCAAGGGATACAGTAAACCTGAGATGAAGCATCAGAATCTAAAACTGGACTCACAGAAGAAGTTCAAATCATAGAAAGGTAGAGTGTCAGTCCTCTTGTACGTAAGTCAGCATTGTGCTTTTTGTATTAAATTCGGATGCAATTTCTGTGTTTCATCGTCAATAAGAAGGTCCAAGGGATACAGTAAACCTGAAGTGAAGCATCGGAATCTCAAACTGGACTCACAGGGGAGGTTCAAATGACATAAAGTTAGAGTGTCAGTCCTCTTGTACTTAAGTCGGCATTGTGCCTTTTGTATTAAATTCGGATGCAATTTCTGTGTTTCATCGTCAATAAGAAGGTCCAAGGGTTACAGTAAACCTGAAGTCAAGCATCGAAATCTAAAGCTGCACTCAAAGGAGAGGTTCAAATCGTAGAAAGTTAGAGTGTCAGTCCTCTTGTACTTAAGTCGGCATTGTGCCTTTTGTATTAAATTCGGATGCAATTTCTTTGTTTCACCGTCAATAAGAAGGTCCAAAGGTTACAGTAAACCTGAAGTGAAGCATCGGAATCTAAAACTAGACTCACAGGAGAGGTTCAAATCATAGAAAGTTAGAGTGTCAGTCCTCTTGTACTTAAGGCGGCATTGTGCCTTTTGTATTAAATTCGGATGCAATTTCTGTGTTTCATCGTCAATAAGAAGGTCCAAGGGATACAGTAAACCTGAAGTGAAGCATCGGAATCTAAAACTGAACTCACAGGAGAGGTTCAAATCATAGAAAGTTAGAGTGTCAGTCCTCTTGTACTTAAGTCGGCATTGTGCCTTTTGTATTAAATTCGAATGCAATTTCTGTGTTTCATCGTCAATAAGAACGTCCAAGGGATACAGTAAACCTGAAGTGAAGCATCGGAATCTAAAACTAGAATCACAGGAGAGGTTCAAATCATAGAAAGTTAGAGTGTCATTCCACTTGTACTTAAGTCGGCATTGTGCCTTTCGTATTAAATTCGGATGCAATTTCTGTGTTTCATCGTCAATAAGAAAGGCCAAGGGATACAGTAAACCTGAAGTGAAGCCTCAGAATCTAAAACTGGACTCACAGAAGAGGTTCAAATCATAGAAAGTTAGAGTGTCAGTCCTCTTGTACTTAAGTCGGCTTGGTGCCTTTTGTATTAAATTTGGATGCAATATCTGTGTTTCATCGTTAATAACAAGGTCCAAGGGATACAGTAAACCTGAAGTGAAGCATCGGAATCTCAAACTGGACTCACAGGGGAGGTTCAAATCATATAAAGTTAGAGTGTCATTCCTCTTGTACTTAAGTCGGAATTGTGCCTTTTGTATTAAATTCAGATGCAATTTCTGTGTTTCATCGTCAATAAGAAGGACCAAGCGATACAGTAAACCTGAAGTGAAGCATCGGAATCTAAAACTGGACTTACAGGAGAGGTTCAAATCACAGAAAGTTAGAGTGTCAGTCCACTTGTACTTAAGTTGCCATTGTGCCTTTTGTATTAAATTTGTATGCAATTTCTGTGTTTCATCGTCAATAAGAAGGTCCAAGTGATACAGTAAACCTGAAGTGAAGCATCGGAATCTAAAACTGGACTTACAGGAGAGGTTCAAATCATCGAGAGTTACGGTGTCAGTCCTCTTGTACTTAAGTCGGCATTGTGCCATTTGTATTAAATTCGGATGCAATTTCTGTGTTTCATCGTCAATAAGAAGGTCCAAGGGATACAGTAAACCTGAAGCGAAGCATCGGAATCTAAAACTGGACTCACAGGAGAGGTTCAAATCATATAAAGTTAGTGTGTCAGTCCTCTTGTACTTAAGTCGGCATTGTGCCTTTTGTATTAAATTTGGATGCAATTTCTGTGTTTCATCGCCAATAAGATGGTCCAAGCGATACAGTAAACCTGAAGTGAAGCATCGGAATCTAAAACTGGACTTACAGGAGAGGTTGAGATCTTAGAAAGTTAGAGTGTCAGTCCACTTGTACTTAAGTCGGCATTGTGCCTTTTGTATTAAATTTGGATGCAATTTCTGTGTTTCATCGTCAATAAGAAGGTCCAAGGCATACAGTAAACCTGAAGTGAAGCATCGGAATCTAAAACTGGACTCACAGCAGAGGTTCAAATCATCGAAAGTTAGGGTGTCAGTCCTCTTGTACTTAAGTCGGCATTGTACCTTTTGTATTAAATTCGGGAGCAATATCTGTGTTTCATCGTCAATAAGAATGTCCAAGGGTTACAGTAAACCTGAAGTGAAGCATCGGAATCTAAAACTGGACTCACAGGAGTGGTTCAAATCATAGAAAGTTAGAGTGTCAGACCTCTTGTACTTATGTCGGCATTGTGCCTTTTATATTAAATTAGGATGCAATTTCTGTGTTTCATCGTCAATAAGAAGGTCCAAGGGATACAGTAAACCTGAAGTGAAGCATCGGAATCTAAAACTGAACTCACAGGAGAGGTTCAAATCATAGAAAGTTAGAGTGTTAGTTCTCTTGTACTTAAGTCTGCATTGTGCCTTTTATGTTTTATTCGGATGAAATTTCTGTGTTTTATCGTCAATAAGAACGTCTAAGGGATACAGTAAACTTGAAGTGAAGCATCGGAATCTAAAACTGGACTCACGGGAGAGTTTCAAATCATAGAAAGTTAGAGTGTCATTCCACATGTACTTAAGTAGGCATTGTGCCTTTCGTATTAAATTCGGATGCAATTTCTGTGTTTCATCGTCAATAAGAAGGTCCAAGGGATACAGTAAACCTGAGATGAAGCATCAGAATCTAAAACTGGACTCACAGAAGAAGTTCAAATCATAGAAAGTTAGAGTGTCAGTCCTCTTGTACTTAAGTCAGCATTGTGCTTTTTGTATTAAATTCGGATGCAATTTCTGTGTTTCATCGTCAATAAGAAGGTCCAAGGGATACAGTAAACCTGAAGTGAAGCATCGGAATCTCAAACTGGACTCACAGGGGAGGTTCAAATGACATAAAGTTAGAGTGTCAGTCCTCTTGTACTTAAGTCGGCATTGTGCCTTTTGTATTAAATTCGGATGCAATTTCTGTGTTTCATCGTCAATAAGAAGGTCCAAGGGTTACAGTAAACCTGAAGTCAAGCATCGAAATCTAAAGCTGCACTCAAAGGAGAGGTTCAAATCGTAGAAAGTTAGAGTGTCAGTCCTCTTGTACTTAAGTCGGCATTGTGCCTTTTGTATTAAATTCGGATGCAATTTCTTTGTTTCACCGTCAATAAGAAGGTCCAAAGGTTACAGTAAACCTGAAGTGAAGCATCGGAATCTAAAACTAGACTCACAGGAGAGGTTCAAATCATAGAAAGTTAGAGTGTCAGTCCTCTTGTACTTAAGGCGGCATTGTGCCTTTTGTATTAAATTCGGATGCAATTTCTGTGTTTCATCGTCAATAAGAAGGTCCAAGGGATACAGTAAACCTGAAGTGAAGCATCGGAATCTAAAACTGAACTCACAGGAGAGGTTCAAATCATAGAAAGTTAGAGTGTCAGTCCTCTTGTACTTAAGTCGGCATTGTGCCTTTTGTATTAAATTCGGATGCAATTTCTGTGTTTCATCGTCAATAAGAACGTCCAAGGGATACAGTAAACCTGAAGTGAAGCATCGGAATCTAAAACTAGAATCACAGGAGAGGTTCAAATCATAGAAAGTTAGAGTGACATTCCACTTGTACTTAAGTCGGCATTGTGCCTTTCGTATTAAATTCGGATGCAATTTCTGTGTTTCATCGTCAATAAGAAAGGCCAAGGGATACAGTAAACCTGAAGTGAAGCATCAGAATCTAAAACTGGACTCACAGAAGAGGTTCAAATCATAGAAAGTTAGAGTGTCAGTCCTCTTGTACTTAAGTCGGCTTGGTGCCTTTTGTATTAAATTTGGATGCAATATCTGTGTTTCATCGTTAATAACAAGGTCCAAGGGATACAGTAAACCTGAAGTGAAGCATCGGAATCTCAAACTGGACTCACAGGGGAGGTTCAAATCATATAAAGTTAGAGTGTCATTCCTCTTGTACTTAAGTCGGAATTGTGCCTTTTGTATTAAATTCAGATGCAATTTCTGTGTTTCATCGTCAATAAGAAGGACCAAGCGATACAGTAAACCTGAAGTGAAGCATCGGAATCTAAAACTGGACTTACAGGAGAGGTTCAAATCACAGAAAGTTAGAGTGTCAGTCCACTTGTACTTAAGTTGCCATTGTGCCTTTTGTATTAAATTTGTATGCAATTTCTGTGTTTCATCGTCAATAAGAAGGTCCAAGTGATACAGTAAACCTGAAGTGAAGCATCGGAATCTAAAACTGGACTTACAGGAGAGGTTCAAATCATCGAGAGTTACGGTGTCAGTCCTCTTGTACTTAAGTCGGCATTGTGCCATTTGTATTAAATTCGGATGCAATTTCTGTGTTTCATCGTCAATAAGAAGGTCCAAGGGATACAGTAAACCTGAAGCGAAGCATCGGAATCTAAAACTGGACTCACAGGAGAGGTTCAAATCATATAAAGTTAGTGTGTCAGTCCTCTTGTACTTAAGTCGGCATTGTGCCTTTTGTATTAAATTTGGATGCAATTTCTGTGTTTCATCGCCAATAAGAAGGTCCAAGCGATACAGTAAACCTGAAGTGAAGCATCGGAATCTAAAACTGGACTTACAGGAGAGGTTGAGATCTTAGAAAGTTAGAGTGTCAGTCCACTTGTACTTAAGTCGGCATTGTGCCTTTTGTATTAAATTTGGATGCAATTTCTGTGTTTCATCGTCAATAAGAAGGTCCAAGGCATACAGTAAACCTGAAGTGAAGCATCGGAATCTAAAACTGGACTCACAGCAGAGGTTCAAATCATCGAAAGTTAGGGTGTCAGTCCTCTTGTACTTAAGTCGGCATTGTACCTTTTGTATTAAATTCGGGAGCAATATCTGTGTTTCATCGTCAATAAGAAGGTCCAAGGGATACAGTAAACCTGAAGTGAAGCATCGGAATCTAAAACTGGACTCACAGGAGAGGTTTAAATCATCGAAAGTTGGAGTGTCAGTCCTCTTGTACTTAAGTCGGCATTGTGCCATTTTCATTAAATTCGGATGCAATTTCTGTGTTTCATCGTCAATAAGAAGGTCTAAGGGATACAGTAAACCTGAAGTGAAGCATCGGAATCTAAAACTGGACTCACAGGAGAGGTTCAAATCATAGAGAGTTAGAGTGTCAGTCCACTTGTACGTAAGTCACCATTCTGCCTTTTGTATTAAATTCGGATGCAATTGCTGTGTTTCATCATCAATAAGAATGTCCAAGGGATACAGTAAATCTGAAGTGAAGCATCGGAATCTAAAACTGGACTCACAGGAGTGGTTCAAATCATCGAAAGTTAGAGTGTCAGTCCTCTCTTACTTAAGTCGGTATTGTGCCTTTTGTATTAAATTTGGATGCAATTTCTGTGTTTCATCGTCAATAAGAAGATCCAAGGGATGCAGTAAACCTGCAGTGAAACATCGGAATTTAAAACTGGACTCACAGGAGAGGTTCAAATAATCGAAATTTAGAGTGTCAGTCCTCTCGTACTTAAGTCTTCATTGTGCCTTTTGTATTGAATTTGGATGCAATTTCTGTGTTTCATCGTCAATAAGAAGGTCCAGGGGATACAGTAAACCTGACGTGAACCATCGGAATCAAAAACTGGACTCACAGGAGAGGTTCAAATCATAGAAAATTTGAGTGTCAGTCCTCTTGTACTTAAGTCAGCATTGTGCCTTTTGTATTAAATTCGGATGCAATTTCTGTGTTTCATCGTCAATAAGAAGGTCCATGGGATACATTAAACCTGAAGTGAAGCATCGGAATCTAAAACTGGACTCACAGGAGAGGTTCAAATCATCGAAAGTTAGTGTCAGTCCTCTTGTACTTAAGGCGGCATTGTGCCTTTTGTATTAATTTCGGATGCAATTGCTGAGTTTCATCGCCAATAAGAAGGTCCTAGGGATACAGTAAACCTGAATTGAAGCATCGGAATCTAACACTGGACTCACAGGAGAGGTTCAAATCATAGAGTGTTAGAGTGTCAGTCCTCTTGTACTTAAGTCGGTATTCTGCCTTTTGTATTAAATTCGGATGCAATTTCTTTGTTTCATCGTCAATAAGAAGGTTCAAGGGATACAGTGAACCTGAAGTGAAGCATCGGAAGATAAAACTGGACTCACAGGAGAGGTTCAAATCATAGAGTGTTAAAGTGTCAGTCCTCTTGTACTTAAGTCAGCATTTCGCCTTTTGTATTAAATTCAAATACAATTTCTCTGTTTCATCGTCAATAAGAATGTCCAAGGGATACAGTAAACCTGAAGTGAAGCATCGGAATCCAAAACTGGACTCACAGGAGAGGTTCAAATCATAGAAAGTTAGAGTGTCAGTCCTCTTGTACTTAAGTCGGCATTGTGCCTTTTATATTAAATTCGGATGCAATTTCTGTGTTTCATCGTCAATAAGAAGGTCCAAGGGATACAGTAAACCTGAAGTGAAGCATCGGAATCTAAAACTGGACTCACAGGAGTGGTTCAAATCATAGAAAGTTAGAGTGTCAGTTCTCTTGTACTTAAGTCGGCATTGTGCCTTTTGTATTAAATTCGGATGCAATTTCTGTGTTTCATCGTCAATTAGAATGTCCAAGGGATACAGTAAACATGAAGTGATGCATCGGAATATAAAACTGGACTCACAGGAGTGGTTCAAATCATAGAAATTTAGAGTGTCAGTCCGCTTGTACTTAAGTCAGCATTGTGCCTATTGTATTAAATTCGGATACAATTTCTGTGTTTCATCGTCAATAAGAAGGTCCAAGGAATACAGTAAACATGAAGTGAAGCATCGGAATCTAAAATTGGACTCACACTAGAGGTTCAAATCATAGAGAGTTAGAGTGTCAGTCCTCTTGTACTTAAGTCGGCATTGTGCTCTTTGTATTATATTCGGATGCAATTTCTGTTTTTCATCGTCAAATAAGAACGTCCAAGGGATACAGTAAACCTGAAGTGAAGCATCGGAATCTAAAACTGGACTCACGGGAGAGTTTCAAATCATAGAAAGTTAGAGTGTCATTCCTCATGTACTTAAGTAGGCATTGTGCCTTTCGTATTAAATTCGGATGCAATTTCTGTGTTTCATCGTCAATAAGAAGGTCCAAGGGGTACAGTAAACCTGAAGTGAAGCATCAGAATCTAAAACTAGACTCACAGAAGAGGTTCCAATCATAGAAAGTTAGAGTGTCAGTCCTATTGTACCTAAGTCGGCATTGTGCTTTTTGTATTAAATTCGGATGCAATTTCTGTGTTTCATCGTCAATAAGAAGGTCCAAGGGATACAGTAAACCTGAAGTGAAGCATCGGAATCTCAAACTGGACTCACACGGGAGGTTCAAATCATATAAAGTTAGAGTGTCAGTCCTCTTGTAGTTAAGTCGGCATTGTGCCTTTTGTATTAAATTCGGATGCAATTTCTGTGTTTCATCGTCAATAAGAAGGTCCAAGGGTTACAGTAAACCTGAAGTCAAGCATCGAAATCTAAATCTGCACTCACAGGAGAGGTTCAAATCGTAGAAAGTTAGAGTGTCAGTCCGCTTGTACTTAAGTCGGCACTGTGCCTTTTGTATTAAATTCGGATGCAATTTCTGTGTTTCATCGTCAATAAGAAGGTAAAGGGATACAGTAAACCTGAAGTGAAGCCTCAGAATCTAAAACTGGACTCACAGAAGTGGTTCAAATCATAGAAAGATAGAGTGTCAGTCCTCTTGTACTTAAGTCGGCATTGTGCATTTTGTATTAAATTCGGATGCAATTTCTGTGTTTCATCGTCAATAAGAAGGTCCAAGGGATACAGAAAACCTGAAGTGAAGCATCGGAATCTCAAACTGGACTCACAGGGGAGGTTCAAATCATATAAAGTTAGAGTGTCAGTCCTCTTGTACTTAAGGCGGCATTGTGCCTTTTGTATTAAATTCGGATGCAATTTCTGTGTTTCATCGTCAATAAGAAGGTCCAAGGGATACAGTAAACCTGAAGTGAAGCATCGGATCTAAAACTGGACTCACAGGAGAGGTTCAAATAATCGAAATTTAGAGTGTCAGTCCTCTCGTAATTAAGTCGGCATTGTGCCTTTTGTATTAAATTCGGATGCAATTTCTGTGTTTCATCGTCAATTAGAAGGTCCAAGGGATACAGTAAACATGAAGTGAAGCATCGGAATCTAAAACTGGACTCACAGGAGTGGTTCAAATCATAGAAAATTAGAGTGTCAGTCCGCTTGTACTTAAGTCGGCATTGTGCCATTTGTATTAAATTCGGATACAATTTCTGTGTTTCATCGTCAATAAGAAGGTCCAAGGGATACAGTAAACATGAAGTGATGCATCCGAATGTAAAACTGGACTCACAGCAGAGGTTCAAATCATAGAGAGTTAGAGTGTCAGTCCTCTTGTCCTTAAGTCGGCATTGTGCCTTTTGTATTAAATTCGGATGCAATTTCTGTTTTTCATCGTCAATAAGAACGTCCAAGCGATACAGTAAACCTGAAGTGAAGCATCGGAATCTAAAACTGGACTCACGGGAGAGTTTCAAATCATAGAAAGTTAGAGTGTCATTCCTCATGTACTTAAGTAGGCATTGTGCCTTTCGTATTAAATTCGGATGCAATTTCTGTGTTTCATCGTCAATAAGAAGGTCCAAGGGATACAGTAAACCTGAAGTGAAGCATCAGAATCTAAAACTGGACTCACAGAAGAGGTTCAAATCATATAAAGTTAGAGTGTCTGTCCTCTTGTACTTAAGTCGGCATTGTGCCTTCTGTATTAAATTCGGATACAATTTCTGTGTTTCATCGTCAATAAGAAGGTCCAAGCGATGCAGTAAACCTGAAGTGAAGCATCGGAATCTAAAACTGGACTTACAGGAGAGGTTGAAATCATAGAAAGTTAGAGTGTCAGTCCACTTGTACTTAAGTCGGCATTGTGCCTTTTGTATTAAATTTGGATGCAATTTCTGTGTTTCATCGTCAATAACAAGGTCCAAGGGATACAGTAAACCTGAAGTGAAGCATCGGAATCTAAAACTGGACTCACAGGAGAGGTTCAAATCATCGAAAGTTAGGGTGTCAGTCCTCTTGTACTTAAGTCGGCATTGTGCCTTTTGTATTAAATTCGGATGAAATTTCTGTGTTTCATCGTCAATAAGATGGTCCATGGGATACAGTAAACCTGAAGTGAAGCATCGGAATCTCAAACTGGACTCACAGGGGAGGTTCAAATCATATAAAGTTAGAGTGTCAGTCCTCTTGTACTTAAGTCGGCATTGTGCCTTTTGTATTAAATTCGGATGCAATTTCTGTGTTTCATCGTCAATAAGAAGGTCCAAGGGATACAGTAAACCTGAAGTGAAGCATCGGAATCTAAAACTGGACTCACAGGAGAGGTTCAAATAATCGAAATTTAGAGTGTCAATCCTCTCGTACTTAAGTCGGCATTGTGCCTTTTGTATTAAATTCGGATGCAATTTATGTGTTTCATCGTCAATTAGAAGGTCCAAGGGATACAGTGAACATGAAGTGAAGCATCGGAATCTAAAACTGGACTCACTGGAGTGGTTCAAATCATAGAAAATTAGAGTGTCAGTCCGCTTGTACTTAAGTCGGCATTGTGCCATTTGTATTAAATTCGGATACAATTTCTGTGTTTCATCGTCAATAAGAAGGTCCAAGGGATACAGTAAACATGAAGTGACGCATCGGAATGTAAAACTGGACTCACAGCAGAGGTTCAAATCATAGAGAGTTAGAGTGTCAGTCCTATTGTACTTAAGTCGGCATTGTGCCTTTTGTATTAAATTCGGATGCAATTTCTGTTTTTCATCGTCAATAAGAACGTCCAAGGGATACAGTAAACCTGAAGTGAAGCATCGGAATCTAAAACTGTACTCACAGGAGAGATTCAAATAATGGGAAATTTAGAGTGTCATTCCTCTCGTACTTAAGTCGGCATTGTGCCTTTTGTATTGAATTTGGATGCAATTTCTGTGTTTCATCGTCAATAAGAAGGTCCAAGGGATACAGTAAACCTGAAGTGAAGCATCGGAATCAAAAACTGGACTCACAGGAGAGGTTCAAATCATAGAAAATTTGAGTTTCAGTCCTCTTGTACTTAAGTCAGCATTGTGCCTTTTGTATTAAATTCGGATGCAATTTCTGTGTTTCATCGTCAATAAGAAAGTCCAAGGGATACATTAAACCTGAAGTGAAGCATCGGAATCTAAAGCTGGACTCACATTAGAGGTTCAAATCATCGAAGGTTAGGGTGTCCCTCCTCTTGTACTTAAGTCGGCTTTGTGCCTTTTGTTTTAAATTCGGATGCAATTTCTGTGTTTCATCGTCAATGAGAAGGTCCAAGGGAAACAGTAAACCTGAAGTGAAGCATCGGAATCTAAAATTGGACTCACAGGAGAGGTTCAAATCATCGAAAGTTAGAGTGTCAGTTCTCTTGTACTTAAGTCGGCATTGTGCGTTTTGTATTTTATTCGGATGCAATTTATGTGTTTTATCGTCAATAAGAACGTCTAAGGGATACAGTAAACCTGAAGTGAAGTATCGGAATCTAAAACTGGACTCACGGGAGAGTTTCAAATCATAGAAAGTTAGAGTGTCATTCCTCATGTACTTAAGTAGGCATTGTGCCTATCGTATTAAATTCGGATGCAATTTCTGTGTTTCATCGTCAATAAGAAGGTATAAGGGATACAGTAAACCAGAAGTGAAGCATCAGAGTCTAAAACTGGACTCACAGAAGAGGTTCAAATCATAGAAAGTTAGAGTGTCAGTCCTCTTGTACTTAAGTCGCCATTGTTCCTTTTGTATTAAATTCGGATGCAATTTCTGTGTTTCATCGTCAATAAGAAGGTCCAAGGGATACAGTAAACCTGAAGTGAAGCATCGGAATGTCAAACTGGACTCACAGGTGAGGTTCCAATCATATAAAGTTAGAGTGTCAGTCCTCTTGTACTTAAGTCGGCATTGTGCCTTTTGAATTAAATTCGAATGCAATTTCAGTGTTTCATCGTCAATAAGCACGTCCAAGGGATACAGTAAACCTGAAGTGAAGCATCGGAATCTAAAACTGGATTCACAGGAGAGGTTCAAATCATAGAAAGTTAGTGTGTCATTCCTCTTGTACTTAAGTCGGCGTTGTCCCTTTCGTATTAAATTCGGATGCAAATTCTGTGTTTCATCGTCAATAAGAAGGTCCAAGGGATACAGTAAACCTGAAGTGAAGCCTCAGAATCTAAAACTGATCTCACAGAAGAGGTTCAAATCATAGAAAGTTAGAGTGTCAGTCCTCTTGTACTTAAGTCGGCACTGTGCCTTTTGTATTAAATTTGGATGCAATTTCTGTGTTTCATCGTTAATAAGAATGTCCAAGGGATACAATAAACCTGAAGTGACGCATCGGAATCTCAAACTGGACTCACAGGGGAGGTTCAAATCATATTAAGTTAGAGTGTCAGTCCGCTTGTACTTAAGTCGCCATTGTGCCTTTTGTATTAAATTCGGATGCAATTTCTGTGTTTCATCGTCAATAAGAAGGTCCAAGGGATACAGTAAACCTGAAGTGAAGCATCGGAATCTAAAACTGGACTCACAGTAGAGGTTCAAATCATAGAGAGTTAGAGTGTCAGTCCTCTCGTACTTAAGTCGGCATTGTGCCTTTTGTATTAAATTCGGATGCAATTTCTGTGTTTCATCGTCAATAAGAAGGTCCAAGGGATACAGTAAACCTGAAGTGAAGCATCGGAACCTAAAACTGGACTCACAGTAGAGGTTCAAATCATAGAGAGTTAGAGTGTCTGTCCTCTTGTACTTAAGTCGGCATTGTGCCTTTTGTATTAAATTCGGATGCAATTTCTGTTTTTCATCGTCAATAAGAACGTCCAAGGGATACAGTAAACCTGAAGTGAAGCATCGGAATATAAAACTGGACTCACGGGAGAGTTTCAAATCATAGAAAGTTAGAGTGTCATTCCTCATGTACTTAAGTAGGCATTGTGCCTTTCGTTTTAAATTCGGATGCAATTTCTGTGTTTCATCGTCAATAAGAAGGTCCAAGGGATACAGTAAACCTGAAGTGAAGCATCAGAATTTAAAACTGGACTCAGAGAAGAGGTTCAAATCATATAAAGTTAGAGTGTCAGTCCTCTTGTACTTAAGTCGGCATTGTGCCTTTTGTATTAAATTCGGATGCAATTTCTGTGTTTCATCGTCAATAAGAAGGTCCAAGGGATACAGTAAACCTGAAGTGAAGCATCGGAATCTAACACTGGACTCACAGGAGAGGTTCAAACCAAAGTGAGTTAGAGTGTCAGTCCGCTTGTACTTATGTCGGCATTGTGCCTTTTGTATTAAATTCGGATGCAATTTCTGTGTTTCATCGTCAATAAGAACGTCCAAGGGATACAGTAAACCTGAAGTGAAGCATCGGAATCTAAACTGGATTCACAGGAGAGGTTCAAATCATAGAAAGATAGAGTGTCATTCCTCTTAAACTTAAGTCGGCATTGTGCCTTTCCTATTAAATTCGGATGCAATTTCTGTATTCATAGTCAATAAGAAGGTCCAAGGGATACAGTAAACCTGAAGTGAAGCCTCAGAATCTAAAACTGGACTCACAGAAGAGGTACAAATCATAGAAAGTTAGAGTGTCAGTCCTCTTGTACTTAAGTCGGCATTGTGCCTTTTGTATTAAAT
This sequence comes from Schistocerca americana, assembly GCF_021461395.2. Classification (NCBI taxonomy): domain Eukaryota; kingdom Metazoa; phylum Arthropoda; class Insecta; order Orthoptera; family Acrididae; genus Schistocerca; species Schistocerca americana. The sequence continues at coordinate 6,238,604 of NC_060128.1, read as the reverse complement.
TCGGATGCAATTTCTGTGTTTCATCGTCAATAACAACGTCCAAGGGATACAGTAAACCTGAAGTGAAGCATCGGAATCTAAACTGGATTCACAGGAGAGGTTCAAATCATAGAAAGATAGAGTGTCATTCCTCTTGTACTTAAGTCGGCATTGTGCCTTTCCTATTAAATTCGGATGCAATTTCTGTATTCATAGTCAATAAGAAGGTCCAAGGGATACAGTAAACCTGAAGTGAAGCCTCAGAATCTAAAACTGGACTCACAGAAGAGGTTCAAATCATAGAAAGTTAGAGTGTCAGTCCTCTTGTACTTAAGTCGGCACTGTGCCTTTTGTATTAAATTCGGATGCAATTTCAGTGTTTCATCGTCAATAAGAATGTCCAAGGGATACAATAAACCTGAAGTGAAGCATCGGAATCTCAAACTGGACTCACAGGGGAGGTTCAAATCATATAAAAATAGAGAGTCAGTCCTTCTGTACTTAAGTCGGATTTGTGCCTTTTGTACTAAATTCGGATGCAATTTCTGTTTCACCGTCAATAAGAAGGTCCAAGCGATACAGTAAACCTGAAGTGAAGCATCTGAATCTGAAACTGGACATACAGGAGAGGTTCAAATCGTAGAAATTTAGAGTGTCAGTCCACTTGTACTTAAGTTGGCATTGGGCCTTTTGTATTAAATTTGGATGCAATTTCTGTGTTTCATCGTCAATAAGAAGGTCCAAGGGATACAGTAAACCTGAAGTGAAGCATCGGAATCTAAAACTGGACTAACAGGAGAGGTTCAAATCATCGAAAGTTACGGTGTCAGTTCTCTTGTACTTATGTCGGCATTGTGCCTTTTGTATTAAATTCGTATGCAATTTCTGTGTTTCATCGTCAATAAGAAGGTCCAAGGGATACAGTAAACCAGAAGTGAAGCATCGGAATCTAAAACTGGACTCACAGGAGAGGTTCAAATCATAGAAAGTTAGAGTGTCGGTCCTCTTGTACTTAAGTCGGCATTGTGCCTTTTGCATTAAATTCGGATGCAATTTCTGTGTTTCATCGTCAATAAGCAGGTCCAAGGGATACAGTAAACCTGAAGCGAAGCATCGGAATCTAAAACTGGACTCACAGGAGAGGTTCAAATCATAGAGAGTTAGAGTGTCAGTCCACTTGTACATAAGCCAGAATTGTGCCTTTTGTATTAAATTCGGATGCAATTGCTGTGTTTCATCATCAATAAGAAGGTCCAAGGGATACCGTAAACCTGAAGTGAAGCATCGGAATCTAAAATTTGACTCACAGGAGAGGTTCAAATCATCGAAAGTTAGAGTGTCTGTCCTCTTGTACTTAAGTCGGCATTGTGCCTGTTGTATTAAATTCGAATGCAATTTCTGTGTTTCATCGTCAATAAGAAGGTCCTAGGGATACAGTAAACCTGATGTGAAGCATCGGAATCTAAAACTGGACTCACAGGAGAGGTTCAAATAATCGAAATTTAGAGTGTCAGTCCTCTCGTTCTTAAGTCGGCATTGTGCCTTTTGTATTGAATTTGGATGCAATTTCTGTGTTTCATCGTCAATAAGAAGGTCCAAGGGATACAGTAAACCTGAAGTGAAGCATCGGAATCTAAAACTGGACTCACAGGAGAGGTTCAAATCGTAGAAAGTTAGAGTGTCAGTCCTCTTGTACTTAAGTCGGCATTGTGCCTTTTGTATTAAATTCGGATGCAATTTCTGTGTTTCATCGTCAATAAGAAGGTCCAAGGGATACAGTAAACCTGAAGTGAAGCATCGGAATCTAAAATTGGACTCACAGGAGAGGTTTAAATCATAAAAATTTAGAGTGTCAGTTCTCTTGTACTTAAGTCGGCATTGTGCCTTTTGTATTAAATTCGGATGCAATTTCTGTGTTTCATCGTCAATTAGAAGGTCCAAGGGATACAGTGAACATGAAGTGAAGCATCGGAATGTAAAACTGGACTCACAGGAGAGGTTCAAATCATAGAAAGTTAGAGTGTCAGTCCGCTTGTACTTAAGTCGGCATTGTGCCTTTTGTATTAAATTCGGATGCAATTTCTGTGTTTCATCGTCAATAAGAACGTCCAAGGGATACAGTAAACCTGAAGTGAAGCATCGGAATCTAAACTGGATTCACAGGAGAGGTTCAAATCATAGAAAGATAGAGTGTCATTCCTCTTGTACTTAAGTCGGCATTGTGACTTTCCTATTAAATTCGGATGCAATTTCTGTATTCATAGTCAATAAGAAGGTCCAAGGGATACAGTAAACCTGAAGTGAAGCCTCAGAATCTAAAACTGGACTCACAGAAGAGGTTCAAATCATAGAAAGATAGAGTGTCATTCCTCTTGTACTTAAGTCGGCATTGTGCCTTTCCTATTAAATTCGGATGCAATTTCTGTATTCATAGTCAATAAGAAGGTCCAAGGGATACAGTAAACCTGAAGTGAAGCCTCAGAATCTAAAACTGGACTCACAGAAGAGGTTCAAATCATAGAAAGTTAGAGTGTCAGTCCTCTTGTACTTAAGTCGGCACTGTGCCTTTTGTATTAAATTCGGATGCAATTTCTGTGTTTCATCGTCAATAAGAATGTCCAAGGGATACAATAAACCTGAAGTGAAGCATCGGAATCTCAAACTGGACTCACAGGGGAGGTTCAAATCATATAAAAATAGAGTGTCAGTCCTTCTGTACTTAAGTCGGCTTTGTGCCTTTTGTATTAAATTCGGATGCAATTTCTGTTTCATCGTCAATAAGAAGGTCCAAGCGATACAGTAAACCTGAAGTGAAGCATCTGAATCTGAAACTGGACATACAGGAGAGGTTCAAATCGTAGAAATTTAGAGTGTCAGTCCACTTGTACTTAAGTTGGCATTGGGCCTTTTGTATTAAATTTGGATGCAATTTCTGTGTTTCATCGTCAATAAGAAGGTCCAAGGGATACAGTAAACCTGAAGTGAAGCATCGGAATCTAAAACTGGACTTACAGGAGAGGTTCAAATCATCGAAAGTTACGGTGTCAGTTCTCTTGTACTTATGTCGGCATTGTGCCTTTTGTATTAAATTCGTATGCAATTTCTGTGTTTCATCGTCAATAAGAAGGTCCAAGGGATACAGTAAACCAGAAGTGAAGCATCGGAATCTAAAACTGGACTCACAGGAGAGGTTCAAATCATAGAAAGTTAGAGTGTCGGTCCTCTTGTACTTAAGTCGGCATTGTGCCTTTTGCATTAAATTCGGATGCAATTTCTGTGTTTCATCGTCAATAAGCAGGTCCAAGGGATACAGTAAACCTGAAGCGAAGCATCGGAATCTAAAACTGGACTCACAGGAGAGGTTCAAATCATAGAGAGTTAGAGTGTCAGTCCACTTGTACATAAGCCAGAATTGTGCCTTTTGTATTAAATTCGGATGCAATTGCTGTGTTTCATCATCAATAAGAAGGTCCAAGGGATACCGTAAACCTGAAGTGAAGCATCGGAATCTAAAATTTGACTCACAGGAGAGGTTCAAATCATCGAAAGTTAGAGTGTCAGTCCTCTTGTACTTAAGTCGGCATTGTGCATTTTGTATTAAATTCGGATGCAATTTCTGTGTTTCATCGTCAATAAGAAGGTCCAAGGGATACAGTAAACCTGAAGTGAAGCATCGGAATCTAGAACTGGACTCACACGAGAGTTTCAAGTAATAGAAAGTTAGAGTGTCAGTCCTCTTGTACTTAAGTCGGCATTGTGCCTTTTGTATTAAATTCGTATGCAATTTCATCGTAAAGAAGGTGGTCCAAGGGATACAGTAAACCTGGTGTGAAGCCTCGGCAACAAAAACTGGACTCACAGGATAGGTTCAAACCATAGTAAGTTAGAGTCTCAGTCCTCTTGTACTTAGGTCGGCATTGTACCTTTTGTATTAAATTCGGATGTAATTTCTGTGTTTCATCGTTTATAAGAAGGTCCAAGGATACAGTAAACCTGAAGTGAATCATCGGAATCTAACACGGGACTCACAGGAGTGGTTCAAATCAAAGAAACTTAGAGTGTCAGTCCTCTTGTACTTAAGTCAGCATTGTGCCTTTTGTATTAAATTCGGATGCAATATCTGTGTTTCATCGTCAATAAGAAGGTCCAAGGGATTCAGTAAACCTGAAGTGAAGCATCGGAAACTAAAACCTGACTCACAGGAGAGGTTCAAATCGTAGAAACATAGAGTGTCAGTCCCCTTGTGCTTAAGTCGGCATTGTGCCTTTTCTATTAATTTCGGATGCAATTTCTGTGTTTCATCGTAAATAAGAAGGTCCAAGGGATACAATAAACCTGAAGTGAAGCCTCCGCAACAAAAACTGGACTCACAGGATAGGTTCAAACCATAGAAAGTTAGAGTGTCAGTCCTCTTGTACTTAAGTCGGCATTGTTCCTTTTTTATTAAAATCGGATGCAATTTCTGTGCTTCATCGTCAATAAGAAGGTCCAAGGGGTGCAGTAAACCTGAAGTGAAACATCGGATTCTAAAACTGGGCTCACAGGAGAGGTTCAAATCATAGAAAATTAGAGTGTCAGTCCTCTTGTAGTTAAGTCGGCATTGTGCCTTATGTATTAAAATCGGATGCAATTTCTGTGATTCATCGTCAATAAGAAGGCCCAAGGGATACAGTAAACCTGAAGTGAAGCATTGGAATCTAAAACTGGACTCACAGGACAGGTTCAAATCAGAGAAAGTTAGAGTGTCAGTCCTCTTGTACTTAAGTCGGCATTGTTCTTTTTTTATTAACATCGGATGCAATTTCTGTGCTTCATCGTCAATAAGAAGGTCCAAGGGATACAGTAAACCTGAAGTGAAGCATCGGAATCTAAAACTGGACTCACACGAGAGTTTCAAGTAATAGAAAGTTAGAGTGTCAGTCCTCTTGTACTTAAGTCGGCATTGTGCCTTTTGTATTAAATTCGGATGCAATTTCTGTGTTTCATCGTCAATAAGAAGGTCCAAGGGATTCAGTACACTTGAAGTGAAGCATCGGAATCTAAAACTGGAATCACAGGAGAGGTTCAAATGAAAGAAAGTTAGCGTGTCAGTCCACTTGTACTTAAGTCGGCATTGTGCCTTTAGAATTAAATTCGGATGCAATTTCTGTGTTTCATCGTCAATAAGAAGGTCCAAGGGATACAGTAAACCTGAAGTGAAGCATCGGAATCTAAAACTGGACTCACAGGAGTGGTTAAAATCAAAGAAAGTTAGAGTGTCAGTCCCCTTGTACTTAAGTCGGCACTGTGCCTTTTGTATTAAATTCGTATGCAATTTCATCGTAAAGAAGGAGGTCCAACGGATACAGTAAACCTGGTGTGAAGCCTCGGCAACAAAAACTGGACTCACAGGATAGGTTCAAACCATAGAAAGTTAGAGTCTCAGTCCTCTTGTACTTAGGTCGGCATTGTACCTTTTGTATTAAATTCGGATGTAATTTCTGTGTTTCATCGTTTATAAGAAGGTCAAAGGATACAGTAAACCTGAAGTGAAGCATCGGAATCTAACACGGGACTCACAGGAGTGGTTCAAATCAAAGAAACTTAGAGTGTCAGTCCTCTTGTACTAAAGTCAGCATTGTGCCTTTTGTATTAAATTCGGATGCAATTTCTGTGTTTCATCGTCAATAAGAAGGTCAAAGGGATTCAGTAAATCTGAAGTGAAGCATCGGAATCTAAAACTGGACTCACAGGGGAGGTTCAAATCATAGAAAATTAAGGTGTCAGACTACTTGTACTTAAGTCGGCATTGTGCCTTTTGTATTAAATTCGGACGCAATTTCTGTGTTTCATCGTCAATAAGAAGGCCCAAGGGATACAGTAAATCTGAAGTGAAGCATCGGAATCTAAAACTGGACTCACAGGGGAGGTTCAAATCATAGAAAGTTAGAGTGTCAGTCCTCTTGTACTTAAGTCGGCATTGTGCCTTTTGTATTAAATTCGGATGCAATTTCTGTGTTTCATCGTCAATAAGAAGGTCCAAGGGATACAGAAAACCTGAAGTGAAGCATCGGAATCTAAAACTGGACTCACAGGAGTGGTTCATATCATAGAAAGTTAGAGTGTCAGTCCTCTTGTACTTAAGTCGGCACTGTGCCTTTTGTATTACATTCGTATGCTATTTTTCTGTGTTTCATTGTCAATAAGAAGGTCCAAGGGATTCAGTAAACCTGAAGTGAAGCATCGGAAACTAAAACCTGACTCACAGGAGAGGTTCAAATCATTGAAACATAGAGTGTCAGTCCCCTTGTACTTAATTCGGCATTGTGCCTTTTCTATTAATTTCGGTTGCAATTTCTGTGTTTCATGGTAAATAAGAAGGTCCAAGGGATACAGTAAACCTGAAGTGAAGCCTCGGCAACAAAAACAGGACTCACAGGATAGGTTCAAACCATAGAAACTTATATTGTCAGTCCTCTTGTACTTAAGTCGGTATTGTGCATTTTGTATTAAATTCGGATGCAATTTCTGTGTTTCATCGTCAATAAGAAGGTCCAAGGGATACAGTAAACCTGAAGTGAAGCATCGGAATCTAAAACTGGACTCACAGGAGAGGTTCAAATCATAGAAAGTTAGAGTGTCAGTCCTCTTGTACTTAGGTCGGCATTGTACCTTTTGTATTAAATTCGGATGTAATTTCTGTGTTTCATCGTTTATAAGAAGGTCCAAGGATACAGTAAACCTGAAGTGAAGCATCGGAATCTAACACGGGACTCACAGGAGTGGTTCAAATTTTAGAAAGTTAGAGTGTCAGTCCTCTTGTACTTAAGTCAGCATTTTGCCTTTTGTTTTAAATTTGGATGCAATTTCTGTGTTTCATCGTAATAAAAAGGTCCAAGGGATACAGTAAATCTGAAGTGAAGCATCGGAATCTAAAACTGGACTCACAGGAGAGGTTCAAATCATAGAGAGTTAGAGTGTCAGTCCTCTTGTACTTAAGTCGGCATTGTGCCTTTTGTATTAAATTCGGATGCAATTTCTGTGTTTCATCGTCAATAAGAAGGTCCAAGGGATACAGAAAACCTGAAGTGAAGCATCGGAATCTAAAACTGGACTCACAGGAGTGGTTCAAATCATAGAAAGTTAGAGTGTCAGTCCTCTTGTACTTAAGTCGGCACTGTGCCTTTTGTATTACATTCGTATGCTATTTTTCTGTGTTTCATTGTCAGTAAGAAGGTCCAAGGGATTCAGTAAACCTGAAGTGAAGCATCGGAATGTAAAACTGGCCTCACAGGAGTGGTTCAAATCATAGAAAGTTGGAGTGTCTGTCCTCTTGTACTTAAGTCGGCATTGTGCCGTTTGTATTAATTTCGGATGCAATTTCTGTGTTTCATCGTCTATAAGAAAGTCCAAGGTATACAGTAAACTTGAAGTGAAGCATCGGAATCTAAAACAGGACTCACAGGAGAGGTTCAAATCATAGAAAGTTAGAGTGTCGGTCCTCTTGTACTTAAGTCGGCATTGTGCATTTTGTATTATATTCGAATGCAATTTCTGTGTTTCATCGTTTATAAGCGTGTCCAAGGGATACAGTAAACCAGAAGTGAAGCATCGGAATCTAAAACGGGACTCACAGGAGTGGTTCAAACCATAGAAAGTTAGAGTGTCATTCCTCTTGTACTTAAGTCGGCATTGTGCCTTTTGTATTAATTTTGGATGCAATTTCTGTGTTTCATCGTTAATAAGCAGGTCCAAGGGATACAGTAAACCTGAAGTGAAGCCTCAGCAACAAAAACTGGACTCACAGGAGAGGTTCAAATCATAGAAATTTAGAGGGTCAGTCCTCTTGTACTTAAGTCGGCATTGTGCTATTTGTATTAAAATCGGATGCAATTTCTGTGCTTCATCGTCAATAAGAAGGTCCAAGGGATACAATAAACCTGAAGTGAAGCATCGGAATCTAAAACTGGACTCACAGGAGAGGTTCAAATCAGAGAAAGTTAGAGTGTCAGTCCTCTTGTTCTTAAGCCGGCATTGTGCCTTTTGTATTAAAATCGGATGCAATTTCTGTGGTTCATCGTCAATAAGGAGGTCCAGGGGATACAGTAAACCTGAAGCAAAGCATCGGAATCTAAAACTGGACTCACAGGAGAGGTTCAAATCATAGAAAATTAGAGTGTCAGTCCTCTTGTACTTAAGTCGGCATTGTGCCTTTTGTATTAAATTAGGATGCAATTTCTGTGTTTCATCGTCAATAAGAAGGTCCAAGGGATACAGTAAACCTGAAGTGAGGCATCGGAATCTACAACTGGACCCACAGGAAGGTTCAAATCATAGAAAGTTGGAGTGTCAGTCCCCTTGTACTTAAGTCGGCATTGTGCTTTTTGTATTCAATTCTGATGTAATTTCTGTGTTTCATCGTCAATAAGAAGGTCCAAGGGATACAGTAAGCCTGAAGTGAAGCATCGGAATCTAAAACGGGACTCACAGGAGTGGTTGAAATCATAGAAACTTAGAGTGTCAGTGTTCTTGTACTTAAGTCGGCAATGTGCCTTTTGCATTAAATTCGGATGCAATTTCTGTGTTTCATCGTCAATAAGAAGGTCCAAGGGATACAGTAAACCTGAAGTGATGCCTCGGAATCTAACACTGGACTCACAGGAGAGGTTCAAATCATAGAAAGTTAGTGTGTCTGTCCTCTTGTACTAAAGTCGGCAATGTGCCTTTTGCATTAAATTCGGATGCAATTTCTGCGTTTCATCGTCAATAAGAAGGTCCAAGGGATACTGTAAACCTGAAGTGAAGCATCGGAATGTAAAACTGGCCTCACAGGAGTGGTTCAAATCATAGAAAGTTGGAGTGTCTGTCCTCTTGTACTTAAGTCGGCATTGTGCCGTTTGTATTAATTTCGGAAGCAATTTCTGTGTTTCATCGTCTATAAGAAGGTCCAAGGTATACAGCAAACTTGAAGTGAAGCATCGGAATCTGAAACTGGACTCACAGGAGAGGTTCAAATCATAGAAAGTTAGAGTGTCGGTCCTCTTGTACTTAAGTCGGCATTGTGCATTTTGTATTAAATTCGTATGCAATTTCTGTGTTCCATCGTCAATAAGAAGGTCTAAGGGATACAGTAAACCTGAAGTGAAGCATCGGAATCTAAAACTGGACTCACAGCACTGGTTCAAATCATAGAAAGTTAGAGTGTCAGTCATTTTGTACTTAAGTCGGCATTGTGAAATTTGTATTAAATTCGGATGTAATTTCTGTGTTTTATCGTTTATAAGAATGTCCAAGGGATACAGTAAACCTGAAGTGAAGCATCGGAATCTACAACTGGACCCACAGGAGAGGTTCAAATCATAGAACGTTAGAGTGTCAGTCCTCTTGTACTGATGTTGGCATTGTGCCTTTTGTATTAAATTCGGATGGAATTTCTGTGTTTCATCGTTTGTAAGAAGGTCCAAGGGATACAGTAAAACTGAAGTGAAGCATCGGAATCTAAAACTGGACTCACAGGAGTGGTTCAAATCATAGAAAGTTAGAGTGTCAGTCCTCTTGTACTTAAGTCGGCATTGTGCCTTTTGTATTAAATTCGGATGCAATTTCTGTGTTTCATCGTCAATAAGAAGGTCCAAGGGATACAGAAAACCTGAAGTGAAGCATCGGAATCAAAAACCGGACTCACAGGAGTGGTTCAAATCATAGAAAGTTAGAGTGTCAGTCCTCTTGTACTTAAGTGGGCATTGTGCCTTTTGTATTAAATTCGGATGCAATTTCTGTGTTTCATCGTCAATAAGAAGGTTCAAGGGATACAGTAAACCTGAAGTGAAGCCTCGGAATCTAACACTGGACCCACAGGAGAGGTTCACATCATAGTAAGTTAGAGTGTCAGTCCTCTTGTACTTAAGTCGGCACTGTGCCTTTTGTATTTAATTCGGATGCAAATTCTGTGTTTCATCGTCAATAAGAAGGGCCAAGGGATACAGTAAACCTGAAGTGAAGCAGCGGAATCTACAACTGGACCCACAGGAGAGGCTCAAATCATAGAACGTTAGTGTGTCAGTCCTCTTGTACTGATGTTGGCATTGTGCCTTTTGTATTAAATTCGGATGTAATTTCTGTGTTTCATCGTTTGTAAGAAGGTCCTACGGATACAGTAAACCTGAAGTGAAGCATCGGAATCTAAAACGGGACTCACAGGTGTGGTTCAAATCATAGAAAGTTAGAGTGTCAGTCCTCTTGTACTTAAGTCGGCATTGTGCCTTTTGTATTAAATTCGGATGCAATTTCTGTGTTTCATCGTCAATAAGAAGGTCCAAGGTATACAGTAAACCTGAAGTGAAGCATCGGAATCTAAAACGGGACTCACAGGAGTGGTTCAAATCATAGAAAGTTAGAGTGTCAGTCCTCTTGTACTTAAGTGGGCATTGTGCCTTTTGTATTAAATTCGGATGCAATTTCTGTGTTTCATCGTTTATAAGAAGGGTCAAGGGATACAGTAAACCTGAAGTGAAGCCTCGGAATCTAACACTGGACTCACAGGAGAGGTTCACATCATAGTAAGTTAGAGTGTCAGTCCTCTTGTACTTAAGTCGGCAATGTGCCTTTTGTATTAAATTCGGATGCAATTTCTGTGTTCCATCATCAATAAGAAGGTCCAAGGAATACAGTAAACCTGAAGTGAAGCCTCAGAATCTAACACTGGACTCACAGGAGAGGTTCAAATCATAGATAGTTAGAGTGTCAGTCCTCTTGTACTTAAGTCAGCATTGTGCCTTTGGTATTAAAATCGGATGCAATTTCTGTGTTTCATCGTCAATAAGAAAGTCCAAGGGATACAGTAAACCTGAAGTGAAGCATCGGAATCTAAAACTGGACTCACAGGAGAGGTTCAAATCAGAGAAAGTTAGAGTGTCAGTTCTCTTGTAGTTAAGTCGGCATTGTGCTTTTGTATTAAATTCAGATTCAAATTTCTGTGTTTCATCGTTAATAAGAAGGTCCAAGGGATACAGTAAACCTGAAGTGAAGCATCGGAATCTAAAACTGGACTCACGGGAGAGGTTCAAATCACAGAAAGTTAGTGTGTTTGTCCTCTTGTATTTAAGTCGGCATTGTGCATTTTGTATTAAATTCGGATGCAATTTCTGTGTTTCATCGTCAGTAAGATGGTCCAAGGGATAGAGTAAACCTGAAGTGAAGCCTCGGCAACAAAAACTGGACTCACAGGATAGGTTCAAATCAGAGAAAGTTAGAGTGTCAGAGCTTTTGTACTTAAGTCGGCATTGTGCCTTGTGTATTAAAATCGGATGCAATTTCTGTGCTTCATCGTCAATAAGAAGGTCCAAGGGATACAGTAATCCTGAAGTGAACCATTGGAATCTAAAACGGGACTCACAGGAGTGGTTCAAGTCATAGAATGTTAGAGTGTCAGTCCTCTTGTACTTAAGTCGGCATTGTGCCTTTTGTATTAAATTCGGATGCAATTTCTGTGTTTCATCGTCAATAAGGAGGTCCAGCGGATACAGTAAACCTGAAGTGAAGCCTCGGAATCTAACACTGGACTCACATGAGAGGTTCACATCATAGAAAGTTAGAGTGTCAGTCCTCTTGTACTTAAGTCGGCATTGTGCCTTTTGTGTTAAATTCGGATGCAATTTCTGTGTTTCATCGTCAATAAGAAGGTCCAAGGGATACAGTAAACCTGAAGTGATGCCTCGGAATCTAACACTGGACTCACAGGAGAGGTTCAAATCATAGAAAGTTAGAGTGTCAGTCCTCTTGTACTTAAGTCGGCATTGTGCCTTTTGTGTTAAATTCGGATGCAATTTCTGTGTTTCATCGTCAATAAGAAGGTCCAACGGGTACAGTAAACCTGAAGTGAAGCATCGGAATCTAAAACTGAACTCACAGCAGAGGTTCAAATCATAGAAAGTAAGAGTGTCAGTCCTCTTGTCCTTAAGTCGGCAATGTGCTTTTTGCATTAAATTCGGATGCAATTTCTGTGTTTCATCGTCAATAAGAAGGTCCAAGGGATACTGTAAACCTGATGTGAAGCATCGGAATCTAAAAGTGGACTCACAGGAGTTGTTCAAATCATAGAAAGTTAGAGTGTCGGTCCTATTGTACTTAAGTCGGCATTGTGCATTTTGTATTAAATTCGGATGCAATTTCTGTGTTTCATCGTCAATAAGAAGGTCCAAGGGATACAGTAAACCTGAAGTGAAGCATCGGAATCTAAAACTGGACTCACAGAAGAGGTTCAAATCAGAGAAAGTTAGAGTGTCAGTCCTCTTGTCCTTAAGTCGGCAATGTGCTTTTTGCATTAAATTCGGATGCAATTTCTGTGTTTCATCGTCAATAAGAAGGTCAAAGGGATACTGTAAACCTGAAGTGAAGCATCGGAATGTAAAACTGGCCTCACAGGAGTGGTTCAAATCATAGAAAGTTGGAGTGTCTGTCCTCTTGTACTTAAGTCGCCATTGTGCCGTTTGTATTAATTTCGGATGCAATTTCTGTGTTTCATCGTCTATAAGAAGGTCCAAGGTATACAGTAAACCTGTAGTGAAGCATCGGAATCTAAAACTGGACTCACAATAGAGGTTCAAATCATAGAAAGTTAGAGTGTCGGTCCTCTTGTACTTAAGTCGGCATTGTGCATTTTGCATTAAATTCGAATGCAATTTCTGTGTTTCATCGTCAATAAGAAGATCCAAGGGACACAGTAAACCTGAAGTGAAGCATCGGAATCTGAAACTGGACTCACAGGAGTGGTTCAAATCATAGAAAGTTAGAGTGTCAGTCATTTTGTACTTAAGTCGGCATTGTGCCTTTTGTATTAAATTCGGATGTAATTTCTGTGTTTTATCGTTTATAAGATTGTCCAAGGGAGACAGTAAACCTGAAGTGAAGCATCGGAATCTACAACTGGACCCACAGGAGAGGTTCAAATCATAGAACGTTAGTGTGTCAGTCCTCTTGTACTGATGTTGGCATTGTGCCTTTTGTATTAAATTCGGATGCAATTTCTGTGTTTCATCGTCAATAAGAGAGTCCAAGGGATACAGTAAACCTGAAGTGAAGCATCGGACTCTAAAACTGGACTCACAGGAGAGGTTCAAATCAGAGAAAGTTAGAGTGTCAGTTCTCTTGTAGTTAAGTCGGCATTGTGCCTTTGTATTAAATTCGGATGCAATTTCTGTGTTTCATCGTCAATAAGAAGGTCCAAGGGATACAGTAAACCTGAAGTGAAGCATCGGAATCTAAAACTGGACTCACAGGACAGGTTCAAATCATAGAAAGTTAGAGTGTCGGTCCCCTTGTACTTCAGTCGGCATTGTGCATTTTGGATTAAATTCGTATGCAATTTCTGTGTCTCATTGTCAATAAGAAGGTCCAAGGGATTCAGTAAACCTGAAGTGAAGCATCGGAAACTAAAACTTGACTCACAGGAGAGGTTCAAATCTTAGAAACTTAGAGTGTCAGTCCTCTTGTACTTAAGTCGGCATTGTGCCTTTTGTATTAATTTCGGATGCAATTTCTATGATTCATCGTCAATAAGAAGGTCCAAGGGATACAGTAAACCTGAAGTGAAGCCTCGGCAACAAAAACTGGACTCACAGGATAGGTTCAAATCAGAGAAAGTTAGAGTGTCAGAGCTCTTGTACTTAAGTCGGCATTGTGCCTTGTGTATTAAAATCGGATGCAATTTCTGTGCTTCATCGTCAATATGAAGGTCCAAGGGATACAGTAAACCTGAAGTGAGGCATCGTAATCTAAAACGGGACTCACAGGAGTGGTTCAAATCATAGAAAGTTAGAGTGTCAGTCCTCTTGTACTTAAGTCGGCATTGTGCCTTTTGTATTAAATTCGGATGCAATTTGTGTGTATCATCGTCAATAAGAAGGTCCAAAGGGTACAGTAAACCTGAAGTGAAGCATCGGAATCTAAAACTGAACTCACAGGAGAGGTTCAAATCATAGAAAGTAAGAGTGTCAGTCCTCTTGTCCTTAAGTCGGCAATGTGCTTTTTGCATTAAATTCGGATGCAATTTCTGTGTTTCATCGTCAATAAGAAGGTCCAAGGGATACTGTAAACCTGATGTGAAGCATCGGAATCTAAAAGTGGACTCACAGGAGTTGTTCAAATCATAGAAAGTTAGAGTGTCGGTCCTATTGTACTTAAGTCGGCATTGTGCATTTTGTATTAAATTCGGATGCAATTTCTGTGTTTCATCGTCAATAAGAAGGTCCAAGGGATACAGTAAACCTGAAGTGAAGCATCGGAATCTAAAACTGGACTCACAGGAGAGGTTCAAATCTTAGAAACTTAGAGTGTCAGTCCTCTTGTACTTAAGTCGGCATTGTGCCTTTTGTATTAATTTTGGATGCAATTTCTGTGTTTCATCGTTAATAAGCAGGTCCAAGGGATACAGTAAACCTTAAGTGAAGCCTCAGCAACAAAAACTGGACTCACAGGAGAGGTTCAAATCATAGAAATTTAGAGGGTCAGTCCTCTTGTACTTAAGTCGGCATTGTGCTTTTTGTATTAAAATCGGATGCAATTTCTGTGCTTCATCGTCAATAAGAAGGTCCAAGGGATACAATAAACCTGAAGTGAAGCATCGGAATCTAAAACTGGACTCACAGGAGAGGTTCAAATCAGAGAAAGTTAGAGTGTCAGTCCTCTTGTTCTTAAGCCGGCATTGTGCCTTTTGTATTAAAATCGGATGCAATTTCTGTGGTTCATCGTCAATAAGAAGGTCCAGGGGATACAGTAAACCTGAAGCAAAGCATCGGAATCTAAAACTGGACTCACAGGAGAGGTTCAAATCATAGAAAATTAGAGTGTCAGTCCTCTTGTACTTAAGTCGGCATTGTGCCTTTTGTATTAAATTAGGATGCAATTTCTGTGTTTCATCGTCAATAAGAAGGTCCAAGGGATACTGTAAACCTGAAGTGAAGCCTCAGCAACAAAAACTGGACTCACAGGAGAGGTTCAAATCATAGAAATTTAGAGTGTCGGTCCTCTTGTACCTAAGTCGGCATTGTGCATTATGTATTAAAATCGGATGCAATTTCTGTGTTTCATCGTCAATAAGATGGTCCAAGGGATACAGTAAACCTGAAGTGAAGCATCGGAATCTAAAACTGGACCCATAGGAGAGGTTCAAATGAGAGAAAGTTAGTGTATCAGTCCTCTTGTACTTAAGTCGGCATTGTGCCTTTTGTATTAAATTCGGATGCAATTTCTGTGATTCATCGTCAATCAGAAGGTCCAAGTGATACAGTAAACCGGAAGTGAAGCATCGGAATCTAAAACTGGACTCACGGGAAAGGTTCAAATCAGAAAAAATTAGTGTGTTTGTCCTCTTGTACTTAAGTCGGCATTGTGCATTTTGTATTAAACTCTGATGCAATTTCTGTGTTTCATCGTCAGTAAGAAGGTCCAAGGGATACTGTAAACCTGAAGTGAAGCATCGGAATCTAAAACTGGACTCACTGGAGAGGCTCCAATCATAGAAAGTTAGAGTGTCTGTCCTCTTGTACTGATGTTGGCATTGTGCCTTTTGTATTAAATTCGGATGCAATTTCTGTGTTTCATTGTCAATAAGAAGGTCCAAGGGATTCAGTAAACCTGAAGTGATGCATCTGAAACTAAAACTTGACTCACAGGAGAGGTTCAAATCATGGAAACTTAGAGTGTCAGTCCTCTTGTACTGAAGTCGGCATTGTGCCCTTTGTATTAAATTCGGATGTAATTTCTGTGTTTCATCGTTTATAAGAAGGTCCAAGGGATACAGTAATCCTGAAGTGAACCATTGGAATCTAAAACGGGACTCACAGGAGTGGTTCAAGTCATAGAATGTTAGAGTGTCAGTCCTCTTGTACTTAAGTCGGCATTGTGCCTTTTGTATTAAATTCGGATGCAATTTCTGTGTTTCATCGTCAATAAGAAGGTCCAACGGATACAGTAAACCTGAAGTGAAGCATCGGAATCTAACACTGGACTCACATGAGAGGTTCACATCATAGAAAGTTAGAGTGTCAGTCCTCTTGTACTTAAGTCGGCATTGTGCCTTTTGTGTCAAATTCGGATGCAATTTCTGTGTTTCATCGTCAAAAAGAAGGTCCAAGGGATACAGTAAACCTGATGTGATGCCTCGGAATCTAACACTGGACTCACAGGAGAGGTTCAAATCATAGAAAGTTAGAGTGTCAGTCCTCTTGTACTTACGCCGGCATTGTGCCTTTGTATTAAATTCGGATGCAGTTTCTGTGTTTCATCGTCAATAAGAACGTCCAAGGGATACAGTAAACCTGAAGTGAAGCATCGGAATCTGAAACTGGACTCACTGGAGAGGTTCAAACCATAGAAAGTTAGAGTGTCAGTCCTCTTGTACTTAAGTCGGCATTGTGCCTTTTGTATTAAATTCGGATGCAATTTCTGTGTTTCATCGTCAATAAGAAGGTCCAACGGATACAGTAAACCTGAAGTGAAGCATCGGAATCTAAAACTGGACTCACGGGAGAGGTTCAAATCAGAGATAGTTAGTGTGTTTGTCCTCTTGTACTTAAGTCGGCATTGTGCATTTTGTATTAAATTCGGATGCAATTTCTGTGTTTCATCGTCAGTAAGAAGGTCCAAGGGATACTGTAAACCTGAAGTGAAGCATCGGAATGTAAAACTGGACTCACAGGAGAGGTTCAAATCATAGAAAGTTTGAGTGTCTGTCCTCTTGTACTGATGTTGGCATTGTGCCTTCTGTATTAAATTCGGATGTAATTTCTGTGTTTCATCGCTTATAAGAAAGTCCAAGGGATACAGTAAACCTGAAGTGAAGCATCGAACCTAAAACTGGACTCACAGGAGAGGATCAAATCTTAGAAACTTAGAGTGTCAGGCCTCTTGTACTTAAGTCGGCATTGTGCCTTTTGTATTAATTTCGGATGCAATTTCTGTGTTTCATCGTCAATAAGAAGGTCCAAGGGATACAGTAAACCTGAAGTGAAGCCTCAGCAACAAAAACTGGACTCACAGGAGAGGTTCAAATCATAGAAATTTAGAGTGTCGGTCCTCTTGTACCTAAGTCGGCATTGTGCATTTTGTATTAAATTCGGATGCAATTTCTGTGATTCATCGTCAATCAGAAGGTCCAAGTGATACAGTAAACCGGAAGTGAAGCCTCGGAATCTAACACTGGACTCACAGGAGAGGTTCAAATCATAGAATGTTAGAGTGTCAGTCCTCTTGTACTTAAGTCGGCATTGTGCCTTTTGTATTAATTTCGGATTCAATTTCTGTGTTTCATCGTCAATAAGAAGGTCCAAGGGATACAGTAAACCTGAAGTGAAGCCTCAGCAACAAAAACTGGACTCACAGGAGAGGTTCAAATCATAGAAATTTAGAGTGTCGGTCCTCTTGTACCTTAGTCGGCATTGTGCATTTTGTATTAAAATCGGATGCAATTTCTGTGCTTCATCGTCAATAAGATGGTCCAAGGGATACAGTAAACCTGAAGTGAAGCATCGGAATCTAAAACTGGACCCATGGGAGAGGTTCAAATCAGAGAAAGTTAGTGTATCAGTCCTCTTGTACTTAAGTCGGCATTGTGCCTTTTGTATTAAATTCGGATGCAATTTCTGTGATTCATCGTCAATCAGAAGGTCCAAGTGATACAGTAAACCGGAAGTGAAGCCTCGGAATCTAACACTGGACTCACAGGAGAGGTTCAAATCATAGAATGTTAGAGTGTCAGTCCTCTTGTACTAAAGTCGGCATTGTGCCTTTTGTATTAAAATCGGATGCAATTTCTGTGTTTAATCGCCAATAAGAAAGTCGAAGGGATACAGTAAACCTGAAGTGAAGCATCGGAATCTAAAACTGGACCCACAGGAGAGGTTCAAATCAGAGAAAGTTAGAGTGTCAGTCCTCTTGTACTTAAACCGGCATTGTGCCTTTTGTATTAAATTCGGATGCAATTTCTGTGTTTCATCGTCAATAAGAAGGTCCAAGGGATACAGTAAACCTGAAGCGAAGCATCGAACCAAAAACTGGACTCACAGGAGAGGATCAAATCATAGAAAGTTAGAGTGTCAGTCCTCTTGTACTTAAGTCGGCATTGTGCCTTTTGTTTTAAATTCGGATGCAATTTCTGTGTTTTATCGTTAATAACAAGGTCCAAGGGATACAGTAAACCTGAAGTGAAGCATCGGAATCTAAAACTGGGCTCACAGGGGAGGGTCAAATCATAGAAAGTTTGAGTGTCAGTCCTCTTGAACTTAAGCTGGCATTGTGCCTTTTGTATTAATTTCGGATGCAATTTCTGTGTTCATCGTCAACAAGAAGGTCCAATGGATACAGTAAACCTGAAGTGAAACCTCGGCAACAAAAACTGGACTCACAGGAGAGGTTCAAATCAGAGAAAGTAATGTGTCAGTCCTCTTGTACTTAAGTCGGCATTGTGCCTTTTGTATTAAATTCGGATGCAATTTCTGTGTATCATCGTCAATAAGAAGGTCCAAGTGATACAGTAAACCGGAAGTGAAGCCTCGGAATCTAACACTGGACTCACAGGAGAGGTTCAAATCATAGAATGTTAGAGTGCAGTCCTCTTGTACTAAAGTCGGCATTGTGCCTTTTGTATTAAAATCGGATGCAATTTCTGTGTTTAATCGCCAATAAGAAAGTCGAAGGGATACAGTAAACCTGAAGTGAAGCATCGGATTCTAAAACTGGACCCACAGGAGAGGTTCAAATCAGAGAAAGTTAGAGTGTCAGTCCTCTTGTACTTAAACCGGCATTGTGCCTTTTGTATTAAATTCTAATGCAATTTCTGTGTTTCATCGTCAATAAGAAGGTCCAAGGGATACAGTAAACCTGAAGCGAAGCATCGAACCTAAAACTGGACTCACAGGAGAGGATCAAATCATAGAAAGTTAGAGTGTCAGTCCTCTTGTACTTAAGTCGGCATTGTGCCTTTTGTTTTAAATTCGGATGCAATTTCTGTGTTTTATCGTTAATAAGAAGGTCC
Organism: Schistocerca americana; assembly: GCF_021461395.2. Lineage (NCBI taxonomy): Eukaryota > Metazoa > Arthropoda > Insecta > Orthoptera > Acrididae > Schistocerca > Schistocerca americana. The sequence goes on along the minus strand of NC_060128.1, from coordinate 6,219,616 downwards.
AAGGGATACAGTAATCCTGAAGTGAACCATTTTAATCTAAAACGGGACTCACAGGAGTGGTTCAAGTCATAGAAAGTTAGAGTGTCAGTCCTCTTGTACTTAAGTCGGCATTGTGCATTTTGTATTAAATTCGGATGCAATTTCTGTGTTTCATCGTCAACAAGAAGGTCCAACGGATACAGTAAACCTGAAGTGAAGCCTCGGAATCTAACACTGGACTCACATGAGAGGTTCACATCATAGAAAGTTAGAGTGTCAGTCCTCTTGTACTTAAGTCGGCATTGTGCCTTTTGTGTTAAATTCGGATGCAATTTCTGTGTTTCATCGTCAATAAGAAGGTCCAAGGGATACAGTAAACCTGAAGTAAAGCCTCGGAATCTAACACTGGACTCACAGGAGAGGTTCAAATCATAGAAAGTTAGAGTGTCAGTCCTCTTGTACTTACGCCAGCATTGTGCCTTTGTATTAAATTCGGATGCAGTTTCTGTGTTTCATCGTCAACAAGAACGTCCAAGGGATACAGTAAACCTGCAGTGAAGCATCGGAATCTAAAACTGGACTCACAGGAGAGGTTTAAATTATAGAAAGCTAGAGTGTCAGTTTTCTTGTACTTAAGTCGGCATTGTGCCTTTTGTTTTAAATTCGGATGCAATTTCTGTGTTTTATCGTTAATAAGAAGGTCCAAGGGATACAGTAAACCTGAAGTGAAGCATCAGAATCTAAAACTGGGCTCACAGGGGAGGGTCAAATCATAGAAAGTTAGAGTGTCAGTCCTCTTGAACTTAAGCTGGCATTGTGCCTTTTGTATTATTTTCGGATGCAATTTCTGTGTTCATCGTCAATAAGAAGGTCCAATGGATACAGTAAACCTGAAGTGAAACCTCGGCAACAAAAACTGGACTCACAGGAGAGGTTCAAATCAGAGAAAGTAATGTGTCAGTCCTCTTGTACTTAAGTCGGCATTGTGCCTTTTGTATTAAATTCGGATGCAATTTCTGTGTATCATCGTCAATAAGATGGTCCAAGGGATACAGTAAACCTGAAGTGAAGCATCGGAATCTAAAACTGGCCTCACAGGAGTGGTTCAAATCATAGAAAATTAGAGTGTCAGTCCTCTTGTACTTAAGTCGGCATTGTGCCTTTTGTATTATTTTCGGATGCCATATTTGTGCTTCATCGTCAATAAGAAGGTCCAATGGATACAGTAAACCTGAATTGAAGCCTCGGCAACAAAAACTGGACTCACAGGAGAGGTTCAAATCAGAGAAAGTTAGAGTGTTAGTCCTCTTGTACTTAAGTCGGCATTGTGCCTTTTGTATTAAAATCGGATGCAATTTCTCTGCTTCATCGTCAATAAGAAGGTCCAAGGGATACAGTAAACCTGAAGTGAAGCATCGGAATCTAAAACTGGACTCACAGGAGAGGTTCAAATCATAGAAAGTTAGAGTGTCTGTCCTCTTGTACTTAAGCCGGCATTGTCCCTTTTGTATTAAATTCGGATGCAATTTCTGTGTTTCATCGTCAATAAGAAGGTATAAGGGATACAGTAAACCTGAAGTGAAGCATCGGAATCTAAAACTGGAATCACAGGAGAGGTTCAAATCATAGAAAGTTAGTTTGTCAGTCCTCTTGTACTTAAGCCGGCATTGTGGCTTTTGTATTAAATTCGGATGCAATTTCTGTGTTTCATCGTCAATAAGAAGGTCCAAGGGATACAGTAAACCTGAAGTGAAACATCGGAATCTAAAACTGAACTCACAGTACAGGTTCAAATCATAGAAAGTTAGAGTGTCAGTCTTCTTGTACTTAAGTCGGCAATGTGCCTTTTGCATTAAATTCGGATGCAATTTCTGTGTTTCATCGTCAATAAGAAGGTCCAAGGGATACTGTAAACCTGAAGTGAAGCATCAGAATCTAAAACTGGCTTCACAGGAGTGGTTCAAATCATAGAAAGTTAGAGTGTCAGTTTTCTTGTACATAAGTCGGCATTGTGCCTTTTGTATTAAATTCGTATGCAGTTTCTGTGTTTCATTGTCAATAAGAAGGTCCAAGTGATTCAGTAAACCTGAAGTGAGGCATCGGAAACTAAAACTTGACTCACAGGAGAGGTTCAAATCTTAGAAACTTAGAGTGTCAGTCCTCTTGTACTTAAGTCGGCATTGTGCCTTTTGTATTAATTTCGGATGCAATTTCTGTGTTTCATCGTCAATAAGAAGGTCCAAGGGATACAGTAAACCTGAAGTGAAGCCTCAGCAACAAAAACTGGACTCACAGGAGAGGTTCAAATCATAGAAATTTAGAGTGTCGGTCCTCTTGTACCTAAGTCGGCATTGTGCATTTTGTATTAAAATCGGATGCAATTTCTGTGCTTCATCGTCAATAAGATGGTCCAAGGGATACAGTAAACCTGAAGTGAAGCATCGGAATCTAAAACTGGACCCATAGGAGAGGTTCAAATCAGAGAAAGTTAGTGTATCAGTCCTCTTGTACTTAAGTCGGCATTGTGCCTTTTGTATTAAATTCGGATGCAATTTCTGTGATTCATCGTCAATCAGAAGGTCCAAGTGATACAGTAAACCGGAAGTGAAGCCTCGGAATCTAACACTGGACTCACAGGAGAGGTTCAAATCATAGAATGTTAGAGTGTCAGTCCTCTTGTACTAAAGTCGGCATTGTGCCTTTTGTATTAAAATCGGATGCAATTTCTGTGTTTAATCGCCAATAAGAAAGTCGAAGGGATACAGTAAACCTGAAGTGAAGCATCGGAATCTAAAACTGGACCCACAGGAGAGGTTCAAATCAGAGAAAGGTAGAGTGTCAGTCCTCTTGTACTTAAACCGGCATTGTGCCTTTTGTATTAAATTCGGATGCAATTTCTGTGTTTCATCGTCAATAAGAAGGTCCAAGGGATACAGTAAACCTGAAGCGAAGCATCGAACCTAAAACTGGACTCACAGGAGAGGATCAAATCATAGAAAGTTAGAGTGTCAGTCCTCTTGTACTTAAGTCGGCATTGTGCCTTTTGTTTTAATTTCGGATGCAATTTCTGTGTTTTATCGTTAATAAGAAGGTCCAAGGGATACAGTAAACCTGAAGTGAAGCATCGGAATCTAAAACTGGGCTCACAGGGGAGGGTCAAATCATAGAAAGTTAGAGTGTCAGTCCTCTTGAACTTAAGCTGGCATTGTGCCTTTTGTATTAATTTCGGATGCAATTTCTGTGTTCATCGTCAATAAGAAGGTCCAATGGATACAGTAAACCTGAAGTGAAACCTCGGCAACAAAAACTGGACTCACAGGAGAGGTTCAAATCAGAGAAAGTAATGTGTCAGTCCTCTTGTACTTAAGTCGGCATTGTGCCTTTTGTATTAAATTCGGATGCAATTTCTGTGTATCATCGTCAATAAGAAGGTCCAAGGGATACAGTAAACCTGAAGTGAAGCATCGGAATCTAAAAGTGGCCTCACAGGAGTGGTTCAAATCATAGAAAATTAGAGTGTCAGTCCTCTTGTACTTAAGTCGGCATTGTGCCTTTTGTATTATTTTCGGATGCCATATTTGTGCTTCATCGTCAATATAAAGGTCCAATGGATACAGTAAACCTGAATTGAAGCCTCGGCAACAAAAACTGGACTCACAGGAGAGGTTCAAATCATAGAATGTTAGAGTGTCAGTCCTCTTGTACTAAAGTCGGCATTGTGCCTTTTGTATTAAAATCGGATGCAATTTCTGTGTTTAATCGCCAATAAGAAAGTCGAAGGGATACAGTAAACCTGAAGTGAAGCATCGGAATCTAAAACTGGACCCACAGGAGAGGTTCAAATCAGAGAAAGTTAGAGTGTCAGTCCTCTTGTACTTAAACCGGCATTGTGCCTTTTGTATTAAATTCGGATGCAATTTCTGTGTTTCATCGTCAATAAGAAGGTCCAAGGGATACAGTAAACCTGAAGCGAAGCATCGAACCTAAAACTGGACTCACAGGAGAGGATCAAATCTTAGAAACTTAGAATGTCAGTCCTCTTGTACTTAAGTCGGCATTGTGCCTTTTGTATTAATTTCGGATGCAATTTCTGTGTTTCATCGGCAATAAGAAGGTCCAAGGGATACAGTAAACCTGAAGTGAAGCCTCAGCAACAAAAACTGGACTCACAGGAGAGGTTCAAATCATAGAAATTTAGAGTGTCGGTCCTCTTGTACCTAAGTCGGCATTGTGCATTTTGTATTAAATTCGGATGCAATTTCTGTGATTCATCGTCAATCAGAAGGTCCAAGTGATACAGTAAACCGGAAGTGAAGCCTCGGAATCTAACACTGGACTCACAGGAGAGGTTCAAATCATAGAATGTTAGAGTGTCAGTCCTCTTGTACTTAAGTCGGCATTGTGCCTTTTGTATTAATTTCGGATTCAATTTCTGTGTTTCATCGTCAATAAGAAGGTCCAAGGGATGCAGTAAACCTGAAGTGAAGCCTCAGCAACAAAAACTGGACTCACAGGAGAGGTTCAAATCATAGAAATTTAGAGTGTCGGTCCTCTTGTACCTAAGTCGGCATTGTGCATTTTGTATTAAAATCGGATGCAATTTCTGTGCTTCATCGTCAATAAGATGGTCCAAGGGATACAGTAAACCTGAAGTGAAGCATCGGAATCTAAAACTGGACCCATAGGAGAGGTTCAAATCAGAGAAAGTTAGTGTATCAGTCCTCTTGTACTTAAGTCGGCATTGTGCCTTTTGTATTAAATTCGGATGCAATTTCTGTGATTCATCGTCAATCAGAAGGTCCAAGTGATACAGTAAACCGGAAGTGAAGCCTCGGAATCTAACACTGGACTCACAGGAGAGGTTCAAATCATAGAATGTTAGAGTGTCAGTCCTCTTGTACTAAAGTCGGCATTGTGCCTTTTGTATTAAAATCGGATGCAATTTCTGTGTTTAATCGCCAATAAGAAAGTCGAAGGGATACAGTAAACCTGAAGTGAAGCATCGGAATCTAAAACTGGACCCACAGGAGAGGTTCAAATCAGAGAAAGGTAGAGTGTCAGTCCTCTTGTACTTAAACCGGCATTGTGCCTTTTGTATTAAATTCGGATGCAATTTCTGTGTTTCATCGTCAATAAGAAGGTCCAAGGGATACAGTAAACCTGAAGCGAAGCATCGAACCTAAAACTGGACTCACAGGAGAGGATCAAATCATAGAAAGTTAGAGTGTCAGTCCTCTTGTACTTAAGTCGGCATTGTGCCTTTTGTTTTAATTTCGGATGCAATTTCTGTGTTTTATCGTTAATAAGAAGGTCCAAGGGATACAGTAAACCTGAAGTGAAGCATCGGAATCTAAAACTGGGCTCACAGGGGAGGGTCAAATCATAGAAAGTTAGAGTGTCAGTCCTCTTGAACTTAAGCTGGCATTGTGCCTTTTGTATTAATTTCGGATGCAATTTCTGTGTTCATCGTCAATAAGAAGGTCCAATGGATACAGTAAACCTGAAGTGAAACCTCGGCAACAAAAACTGGACTCACAGGAGAGGTTCAAATCAGAGAAAGTAATGTGTCAGTCCTCTTGTACTTAAGTCGGCATTGTGCCTTTTGTATTAAATTCGGATGCAATTTCTGTGTATCATCGTCAATAAGAAGGTCCAAGGGATACAGTAAACCTGAAGTGAAGCATCGGAATCTAAAAGTGGCCTCACAGGAGTGGTTCAAATCATAGAAAATTAGAGTGTCAGTCCTCTTGTACTTAAGTCGGCATTGTGCCTTTTGTATTATTTTCGGATGCCATATTTGTGCTTCATCGTCAATATAAAGGTCCAATGGATACAGTAAACCTGAATTGAAGCCTCGGCAACAAAAACTGGACTCACAGGAGAGGTTCAAATCATAGAATGTTAGAGTGTCAGTCCTCTTGTACTAAAGTCGGCATTATGCCTTTTGTATTAAAATCGGATGCAATTTCTGTGTTTAATCGCCAATAAGAAAGTCGAAGGGATACAGTAAACCTGAAGTGAAGCATCGGAATCTAAAACTGGACCCACAGGAGAGGTTCAAATCAGAGAAAGTTAGAGTGTCAGTCCTCTTGTACTTAAACCGGCATTGTGCCTTTTGTATTAAATTCGGATGCAATTTCTGTGTTTCATCGTCAATAAGAAGGTCCAAGGGATACAGTAAACCTGAAGCGAAGCATCGAACCTAAAACTGGACTCACAGGAGAGGATCAAATCTTAGAAACTTAGAATGTCAGTCCTCTTGTACTTAAGTCGGCATTGTGCCTTTTGTATTAATTTCGGATGCAATTTCTGTGTTTCATCGGCAATAAGAAGGTCCAAGGGATACAGTAAACCTGAAGTGAAGCCTCAGCAACAAAAACTGGACTCACAGGAGAGGTTCAAATCATAGAAATTTAGAGTGTCGGTCCTCTTGTACCTAAGTCGGCATTGTGCATTTTGTATTAAATTCGGATGCAATTTCTGTGATTCATCGTCAATCAGAAGGTCCAAGTGATACAGTAAACCGGAAGTGAAGCCTCGGAATCTAACACTGGACTCACAGGAGAGGTTCAAATCATAGAATGTTAGAGTGTCAGTCCTCTTGTACTTAAGTCGGCATTGTGCCTTTTGTATTAATTTCGGATTCAATTTCTGTGTTTCATCGTCAATAAGAAGGTCCAAGGGATACAGTAAACCTGAAGTGAAGCCTCAGTAACAAAAACTGGACTCACAGGAGAGGTTCAAATCATAGAAATTTAGAGTGTCGGTCCTCTTGTACCTTAGTCGGCATTGTGCATTTTGTATTAAAATCGGATGCAATTTCTGTGCTTCATCGTCAATAAGATGGTCCAAGGGATACAGTAAACCTGAAGTGAAGCATCGGAATCTAAAACTGGACCCATGGGAGAGGTTCAAATCAGAGAAAGTTAGTGTATCAGTCCTCTTGTACTTAAGTCGGCATTGTGCCTTTTGTATTAAATTCGGATGCAATTTCTGTGATTCATCGTCATTCAGAAGGTCCAAGTGATACAGTAAACCGGAAGTGAAGCCTCGGAATCTAACACTGGACTCACAGGAGAGGTTCAAATCATAGAATGTTAGAGTGTCAGTCCTCTTGTACTTAAGTCGGCATTGTGCCTTTTGTATTAATTTCGGATTCAATTTCTGTGTTTCATCGTCAATAAGAAGGTCCAAGGGATACAGTAAACCTGAAGTGAAGCCTCAGCAACAAAAACTGGACTCACAGGAGAGGTTCATATCATAGAAATTTAGAGTGTCGGTCCTCTTGTACCTTAGTCGGCATTGTGCATTTTGTATTAAAATCGGATGCAATTTCTGTGCTTCATCGTCAATAAGATGGTCCAAGGGATACAGTAAACCTGAAGTGAAGCATCGGAATCTAAAACTGGACCCACAGGAGAGGTTCAAATCAGAGAAAGTTAGAGTGTCAGTCCTCTTGTACTTAAACCGGCATTGTGCCTTTTGTATTAAATTCGGATGCAATTTCTGTGTTTCATCGTCAATAAGAAGGTCCAAGGGATACAGTAAACCTGAAGCGAAGCATCGAACCAAAAACTGGACTCACAGGAGAGGATCAAATCATAGAAAGTTAGAGTGTCAGTCCTCTTGTACTTAAGTCGGCATTGTGCCTTTTGTTTTAAATTCGGATGCAATTTCTGTGTTTTATCGTTAATAAGAAGGTCCAAGGGATACAGTAAACCTGAAGTGAAGCATCGGAATCTAAAACTGGGCTCACAGGGGAGGGTCAAATCATAGAAAGTTTGAGTGTCAGTCCTCTTGAACTTAAGCTGGCATTGTGCCTTTTGTATTAATTTCGGATGCAATTTCTGTGTTCATCGTCAATAAGAAGGTCCAATGGATACAGTAAACCTGAAGTGAAACCTCGGCAACAAAAACTGGACTCACAGGAGAGGTTCAAATCAGAGAAAGTAATGTGTCAGTCCTCTTGTACTTAAGTCGGCATTGTGCCTTTTGTATTAAATTCGGATGCAATTTCTGTGTATCATCGTCAATAAGAAGGTCCAAGTGATACAGTAAACCGGAAGTGAAGCCTCGGAATCTAACACTGGACTCACAGGAGAGGTTCAAATCATAGAATGTTAGAGTGTCAGTCCTCTTGTACTAAAGTCGGCATTGTGCCTTTTGTATTAAAATCGGATGCAATTTCTGTGTTTAATCGCCAATAAGAAAGTCGAAGGGATACAGTAAACCTGAAGTGAAGCATCGGATTCTAAAACTGGACCCACAGGAGAGGTTCAAATCAGAGAAAGTTAGAGTGTCAGTCCTCTTGTACTTAAACCGGCATTGTGCCTTTTGTATTAAATTCGGATGCAATTTCTGTGTTTCATCGTCAATAAGAAGCTCCAAGGGATACAGTAAACCTGAAGCGAAGCATCGAACCTAAAACTGGACTCACAGGAGAGGATCAAATCATAGAAAGTTAGAGTGTCAGTCCTCTTGTACTTAAGTCGGCATTGTGCCTTTTGTTTTAAATTCGGATGCAATTTCTGTGTTTTATCGTTAATAAGAAGGTCCAAGGGATACAGTAATCCTGAAGTGAACCATTTTAATCTAAAACGGGACTCACAGGAGTGGTTCAAGTCATAGAAAGTTAGAGTGTCAGTCCTCTTGTACTTAAGTCGGCATTGTGCATTTTGTATTAAATTCGGATGCAATTTCTGTGTTTCATCGTCAGCAAGAAGGTCCAACGGATACAGTAAACCTGAAGTGAAGCCTCGGAATCTAACACTGGACTCACATGAGAGGTTCACATCATAGAAAGTTAGAGTGTCAGTCCTCTTGTACTTAAGTCGGCATTGTGCCTTTTGTGTTAAATTCGGATGCAATTTCTGTGTTTCATCGTCAATAAGAAGGTCCAAGGGATACAGTAAACCTGAAGTAAAGCCTCGGAATCTAACACTGGACTCACAGGAGAGGTTCAAATCATAGAAAGTTAGAGTGTCAGTCCTCTTGTACTTACGCCAGCATTGTGCCTTTGTATTAAATTCGGATGCAGTTTCTGTGTTTCATCGTCAACAAGAACGTCCAAGGGATACAGTAAACCTGAAGTGAAGCATCGGAATCTAAAACTGGACTCACAGGAGAGGTTTAAATTATAGAAAGTTAGAGTGTCAGTTTTCTTGTACTTAAGTCGGCATTGTGCCTTTTGTTTTAAATTCGGATGCAATTTCTGTGTTTTATCGTTAATAAGAAGGTCCAAGGGATACAGTAAACCTGAAGTGAAGCATCAGAATCTAAAACTGGGCTCACAGGGGAGGGTCAAATCATAGAAAGTTAGAGTGTCAGTCCTCTTGAACTTAAGCTGGCATTGTGCCTTTTGTATTATTTTCGGATGCAATTTCTGTGTTCATCGTCAATAAGAAGGTCCAATGGATACAGTAAACCTGAAGTGAAACCTCGGCAACAAAAACTGGACTCACAGGAGAGGTTCAAATCAGAGAAAGTAATGTGTCAGTCCTCTTGTACTTAAGTCGGCATTGTGCATTTTGTATTAAATTCGGATGCAATTTCTATGTATCATCGTCAATAAGATGGTCCAAGGGATACAGTAAACCTGAAGTGAAGCATCGGAATCTAAAACTGGCCTCACAGGAGTGGTTCAAATCATAGAAAATTAGAGTGTCAGTCCTCTCGTACTTAAGTCGGCATTGTGCCTTTTGTATTATTTTCGGATGCCATATTTGTGCTTCATCGTCAATAAGAAGGTCCAATGGATACAGTAAACCTGAATTGAAGCCTCGGCAACAAAAACTGGACTCACAGGAGAGGTTCAAATCAGAGAAAGTTAGAGTGTTAGTCCTCTTGTACTTAAGTCGGCATTGTGCCTTTTGTATTAAAATCGGATGCAATTTCTCTGCTTCATCGTCAATAAGAAGGTCCAAGGGATACAGTAAACCTGATGTGAAGCATCGGAATCTAAAACTGGACTCACAGGAGAGGTTCAAATCATAGAAAGTTAGAGTGTCTGTCCTCGTGTACTTAAGCCGGCATTGTCCCTTTTGTATTAAATTCGGATGCAATTTCTGTGTTTCATCGTCAATAAGAAGGTATAAGGGATACAGTAACCCTGAAGTGAAGCATCGGAATCTAAAACTGGAATCACAGGAGAGGTTCAAATCATAGAAAGTTAGTTTGTCAGTCCTCTTGTACTTAAGCCGGCATTGTGGCTTTTGTATTAAATTCGGATGCAATTTCTGTGTTTCATCGTCAATAAGAAGGTCCAAGGGATACAGTAAACCTGAAGTGAAACATCGGAATCTAAAACTGAACTCACAGTACAGGTTCAAATCATAGAAAGTTAGAGTGTCAGTCTTCTTGTTCTTAAGTCGGCAATGTGCCTTTTGCATTAAATTCGGATGCAATTTCTGTGTTTCATCGTCAATAAGAAGGTCCAAGGGATACTGTAAACCTGAAGTGAAGCATCAGAATCTAAAACTGGCTTCACAGGAGTGGTTCAAATCATAGAAAGTTAGAGTGTCAGTTTTCTTGTACATAAGTCGGCATTGTGCCTTTTGTATTAAATTCGTATGCAGTTTCTGTGTTTCATTGTCAATAAGAAGGTCCAAGTGATTCAGTAAACCTGAAGTGAGGCATCGGAAACTAAAACTTGACTCACAGGAGAGGTTCAAATCTTAGAAACTTAGAGTGTCAGTCCTCTTGTACTTAAGTCGGCATTGTGCCTTTTGTATTAATTTCGGATGCAATTTCTGTGTTTCATCGTCAATAAGAAGGTCCAAGGGATACAGTAAACCTGAAGTGAAGCCTCAGCAACAAAAACTGGACTCACAGGAGAGGTTCAAATCATAGAAATTTAGAGTGTCGGTCCTCTTGTACCTAAGTCGGCATTGTGCATTTTGTATTAAAATCGGATGCAATTTCTGTGCTTCATCGTCAATAAGATGGTCCAAGGGATACAGTAAACCTGAAGTGAAGCATCGGAATCTAAAGCTGGACCCATGGGAGAGGTTCAAATCAGAGAAAGTTAGTGTATCAGTCCTCTTGTACTTAAGTCGGCATTGTGCCTTTTGTATTAAATTCGGATGCAATTTCTGTGATTCATCGTCAATCAGAAGGTCCAAGTGATACAGTAAACCGGAAGTGAAGCCTCGGAATCTAACACTGGACTCACAGGAGAGGTTCAAATCATAGAATGTTAGAGTGTCAGTCCTCTTGTACTAAAGTCGGCATTGTGCCTTTTGTATTAAAATCGGATGCAATTTCTGTGTTTAATCGCCAATAAGAAAGTCGAAGGGATACAGTAAACCTGAAGTGAAGCATCGGAATCTAAAACTGGACCCACAGGAGAGGTTCAAATCAGAGAAAGTTAGAGTGTCAGTCCTCTTGTACTTAAACCGGCATTGTGCCTTTTGTATTAAATTCGGATGCAATTTCTGTGTTTCATCGTCAATAAGAAGGTCCAAGGGATACAGTAAACCTGAAGCGAAGCATCGAACCTAAAACTGGACTCACAGGAGAGGATCAAATCATAGAAAGTTAGAGTGTCAGTCCTCTTGTACTTAAGTCGGCATTGTGCCTTTTGTTTTAAATTCGGATGCAATTTCTGTGTTTTATCGTTAATAAGAAGGTCCAAGGGATACAGTAAACCTGAAGTGAAGCATCGGAATCTAAAACTGGGCTCACAGGGGAGGGTCAAATCATAGAAAGTTAGAGTGTCAGTCCTCTTGAACTTAAGCTGGCATTGTGCCTTTTGTATTAATTTCGGATGCAATTTCTGTGTTCATCGTCAATAAGAAGGTCCAATGGATACAGTAAACCTGAAGTGAAACCTCGGCAACAAAAACTGGACTCACAGGAGAGGTTCAAATCAGAGAAAGTAATGTGTCAGTCCTCTTGTACTTAAGTCGGCATTGTGCCTTTTGTATTAAATTCGGATGCAATTTCTGTGTATCATCGTCAATAAGAAGGTCCAAGGGATACAGTAAACCTGAAGTGAAGCATCGGAATCTAAAAGTGGCCTCACAGGAGTGGTTCAAATCATAGAAAATTAGAGTGTCAGTCCTCTTGTACTTAAGTCGGCATTGTGCCTTTTGTATTATTTTCGGATGCCATATTTGTGCTTCATCGTCAATAAGAAGGTCCAATGGATACAGTAAACCTGAATTGAAGCCTCGGCAACAAAAACTGGACTCACAGGAGAGGTTCAAATCAGAGAAAGTTAGAGTGTCAGTCCTCTTGTACTTAAGTCGGCATTGTGCCTTTTGTACTAAAATCGGATGCAATTTCTCTGCTTCATCGTCAATAAGAAGGTCCAAGGGATACAGTAAACCTGAAGTGAAGCATCGGAATCTAAAACTGGACTCACAGGAGAGGTTCAAATCATAGAAAGTTAGAGTGTCAGTCCTCTTGTACTTAAGCCGGCATTGTGCCTTTTGTATTAAATTCGGATGCAATTTCTGTGTTTCATCGTCAATAAGAAGGTTTAAGGGATACAGTAAACCTGAAGTAAAGCATCGGAATCTAAAACTGGGGTCACAGGAGAGGTTCATATCATAGAAAATTAGAGTGTCAGTCCTCTTGTACTTAAGTCGGCATTGTGCCTTTTGTATTAAATTCGGATGTAATTTCTGTGTTTCATCGTTTATAAGCAGGTCCAAGGGATACAGTAAACCTGAAGTGAAGCATCGGAATCTAAAACGGGACCCACAGGAGTGGTTCAAATCATAGAAAGTTAGAGTGTCATTCCTCTTGTACTTAAGTCGGCATTGTGCCTTTTGTATTAAATTCGGATGCAAATTCTGTGTTTCATCGTCAATAAGAAGGTCCAAGGGATACAGTAAACCTGAAGTGAAGCATCAGAATCTAAAACTGGACTCACAGGACAGGTTCAAATCATAGAAAGTTAGAGTGTCGGTCCTCTTGTACTTCAGTTGGCATTATGCATTTTGTATTAAATTCGTATGCAATTTCCGTGTTTCATTGTCAATAAGAAGGTCCAAGGGATTGAGTAAACCTGAAGTGAAGCATCGGAAACTAAAACTTGACTCACAGGAGAGGTTCAAATCTTAGAAACTTAGATTGTCAGTCCTCTTGTACTTAGGTCGGCATTGTGCCTTTTGTATTAATTTCGGATGCAATTTCTGTGATTCATCGTCAATATGACGGTCCAAGGGATACAGTAAACCTGAAGTGAAGCCTGGGCAACAAAAACTGGACTCACAGGATAGGTTCAAATCAGAGAAAGTTAGAGTGTCAGAGCTTTTGTACTTAAGTCGGTATTGTGCCTTGTGTATTAAAATCGGATGCAATTTCTGTGCTTCATCGTCAATAAGAAGTTCCAAGGGATACAGTAAACCTGAAGTGAAGCATCGGAATCTAAAACTGGACTCACGGGAGAGGTTCAAATCAGAGAAAGTTAGTGTGTTTGTCCGCTTGTACTTAAGTCGGAATTGTGCATTTTGTATTAAATTCGGATGCAATTTCTGTGTTTCATCGTCAGTAAGAAGGTCCAAGGGATACTGTAAACCTGAAGTGAAGCGTCGGAATCTAAAACTTGACTCACAGGAGAGGTTCAAATCATAGAAAGTTAGAGTGTCTGTCCTCTTGTACTGATGTTTGCATTGTGCCTTTTGTATTAAATTCGGATGCAATTTCTGTGTTTCATTGTCAATAAGAAGGTCCAAGGGATTCAGTCAACCTGAAGTGAAGCATCGGAAACTAAAACTTGACTCACAGGAGAGGTTCAAATCATGGAAACTTAGAGTGTCAGTCCTCTTGTACTGAAGTCGGCATTGTGCCTTTTGTATTAAATTCGGATGTAATTTCAGTGTTTCATCGTTTATAAGAAGGTCCAAGGGTACAGTAATCCTGAAGTGAACCATTTTAATCTAAAACGGGACTCACAGGAGTGGTTCAAGTCATAGAAAGTTAGAGTGTCAGTCCTCTTGTACTTAAGTCGGCATTGTGACTTTTGTATTAAATTCGGATGCAATTTCTGTGTTTCATCGACAACAAGAAGGTCCAACGGATACAGTAAACCTGAAGTGAAGCCTCGGAATCTAACACTGGACTCACATGAGAGGTTCACATCATAGAAAGTTAGAGTGTCAGTCCTCTTGTACTTAAGTCGGCATTGTGCCTTTTGTTTTAAATTCGGATGCAATTTCTGTGTTTTATCGTTAATAAGAAGGTCCAAGGGATACAGTAAACCTGAAGTGAAGCATCGGAATCTAAAACTGGGCTCACAGGGGAGGGTCAAATCATAGAAAGTTAGAGTGTCAGTCCTCTTGAACTTAAGCTGGCATTGTGCCTTTTGTATTAATTTCGGATGCAATTTCTGTGTTCATCGTCAATAAGAAGGTCCAATGGATACAGTAAACCTGAAGTGAAACCTCGGCAACAAAAACTGGACTCACAGGAGAGGTTCAAATCAGAGAAAGTAATGTGTCAGTCCTCTTGTACTTAAGTCGGCATTGTGCCTTTTGTATTAAATTCGGATGCAATTTCTGTGTATCATCGTCAATAAGAAGGTCCAAGGGATACAGTAAACCTGAAGTGAAGCATCGGAATCTAAAAGTGGCCTCACAGGAGTAGTTCAAATCATAGAAAATTAGAGTGTCAGTCCTCTTGTACTTAAGTCGGCATTGTGCCTTTTGTGTTAAATTCGGATGCAATTTCTGTGTTTCATCGTCAATAAGAAGGTCCAAGGGATACAGTAAACCTGAAGTGATGCCTCGGAATCTAACACTGGACTCACAGGAGAGGTTCAAATCATAGAAAGTTAGAGTGTCAGTCCTCTTGTACTTACTCCAGCATTGAGCCTTTGTATTAAATTCGGATGCAGTTTCTGTGTTTCATCGTCAACAAGAACGTCCAAGGGATACAGTAAACCTGAAGTGAAGCATCGGAATCTAAAACTAGACTCACAGGAGAGGTTTAAATTATAGAAAGTTAGAGTGTCAGTCCTCTTGTACTAAAGTCGGCAATGTGCCTTTTGCATTAAATTCGGATGCAATTTCTGTGTTTCATCGTCAATAAGAAGGTCAAAGGGATACTGTAATCCTGAAGTGAAGCATCGGAATGTAAAACTGAAATCACAGGAGTGGTTCAAATCATAGAAAGTTGGAGTGTCTGTCTTCTTGTACTTAAGTCGGCATTGTGCCGTTTGTATTAATTTCGGATGTAATTTCTGTGTTTCATCGTCTATAAGAAGGTCCAAGGTATACAGTAAACCTGAAGTGAAGCATCGGAATCTAAAACTGGACTCACAGGAGAGGTTCAAATCACAGAATGTTAGAGTGTCGGTCCTCTTGTACTTAAGTCGGCATTGTGCATTTTGTATTAAATTCGAATGCAATTTCTGTGTTTCATCGTCAATAAGAAGGTCCAAGGGATACAGTAAACCTGAAGTGAAGCATCGGAATCTAAAACTGGACTCACAGGAGTGGTTCAAATCATAGAAAGTTAGAGTGTCAGTCATTTTGTACTTAAGGCGGCATTGTGCCTTTTGTATTAAATTCGGATGTAATTTCTTTGTTTTATCGTTTATAAGAATGTCCAAGGGATACAGTAAACCTGAAGTGAAGCATCGGAATCTACAACTGGACCCACAGGAGAGGTTCAAATCATAGAACGTTAGTGTGTCAGTCCTCTTGTACTGATGTTGGCATTGTGGCTTTTGTATTATATTCGGATGGAATTTCTGTGTTTCATCGTCAATAAGAAAGTCCAAGGGATACAGTAAACCTGAAGTGAAGCATCGGAATCTAAAACTGGACTCACAGGATAGGTTCAAATCAGAGAAAGTTAGAGTGTCAGAGCTCTTGTACTTAAGTCGGCATTGTGCCTTGTGTATTAAAATCGGATGCAATTTCTGTGCTTCTTCGTCAATAAGAAGGTCCAAGGGATACAGTAAACCTGAAGTGAAGCATCGGAATCTAAAACTGGACTCACGGGAGAAGTTGAAATCAGAGAAAGTTAGTGTGTTTGTCCTCTTGTACTTAAGTCGGCATTGTGCATTTTGTATTAAATTCGGATGCAATTTCTGTGTTTCATCGTCAGTAAGAAGGTCCAAGGGATTCAGTAAACCTGAAGTGACGCATCGGAAACTAAAACTTGACTCACAGGAGAGGTTCAAATCTTAGAAACTTAGAGTGTCAGTCCTCTTGTACTTAAGTCGGCATTGTGAATTTTGTATTAATTTCGGATGCAATTTCTGTGATTCATCGTCAATAAGAAGGTCCAAGGGATACAGTAAACCTGAAGTGAAGCCTCGGCAACAAAAACTGGACTCACAGCATAGGTTCAAATCAGAGAAAGTTAGAGTGTCAGAGCTCTTGTACTTAAGTCGGCATTGTGCCTTGTGTATTAAAATCGGATGCAATTTCTGTGCTTCATCGTCAATAAGAAGGTCCTAGGGATACAGTAAACCTGAAGTGAAGCATCGGAATCTAAAACTGTACTCACGGGAGAGGTTCAAATCAGAGAAAGTTAGTGTGTTTGTCCTCTTGTACTTAAGTCGGCATTGTGCTTTTTGTATTAAATTCGGATGCAATTTCTGTGTTTCATCGTCAGTAAGAAGGTCCAAGGGATACTGTAAACCTGAAGTGAAGCATCGGAATCTAAAACTGGACTCACAGGAGAGGTTCAAATCATAGAAAGTTAGAGTGTCTGTCCTCTTGTACTGATGTTGGCATTGTGCCTTTTGTATTAAATTCGGATGTAATTTCTGTGTTTCATCGTTTATAAGAAAGTCCAAGGTATACAGTAAACCTGAAGTGAAGCATCGGAATCTAAAACTGGACTCACAGGATAGGTTCAAATCAGAGAAAGTTAAGAGTGTCAGAGCTCTTGTACTTAAGTCGGCATTGTGCCTTGTCTATTAAAATCGGATGCAATTTCTGTGCTTCATCGTCAATAAGAAGGTCCAAGGGATACAGTAAACCTGAAGTGAAGCATCGGAATCTAAAACTGGACTCACGGGAGAAGTTCAAATCAGAGAAAGTTAGTGTGTTTGTCCTCTTATACTTAAGTCGGCATTGTGCATTTTGTATTAAATTCGGATGCAATTTCTGTGTTTCATCGTCAGTAAGAAGGTCCAAGGGATTCACTAAACCTGAAGTGAAGCATCGGAAACTAAAACTTGACTCACAGGAGAGGTTCAAATCTTAGAAACTTAGAGTGTCAGTCCTCTTGTACTTAAGTCGGCATTGTGAATTTTGTATTAATTTCGGATGCAATTTCTGTGATTCATCGTCAATAAGAAGGCCCAAGGGATACAGTAAACCTGAAGTGAAGCCTCGGCAACAAAAACTGGACTCACAGGATAGGTTCAAATCAGAGAAAGTTAGAGTGACAGAGCTCTTGTACTTAAGTCGGCATTGTGCCTTGTGTATTAAAATCGGATGCAATTTCTGTGCTTCATCGTCAATAAGAAGGTCCTAGGGATACAGTAAACCTGAAGTGAAGCATCGGAATCTAAAACTGGACTCGCGGGAGAGGTTCAAATCAGAGAAAGTTAGTGTGTTTGTCCTCTTGTACGTAAGTCGGCATTGTGCCTTTTGTATTAAATTCGGATGCAATTTCTGTGTTTCATCGTCAGTAAGAAGGTCCAAGGGATACTGTAAACCTGAAGTGAAGCATCGGAATCTAAAACTGGACTCACAGGAGAGGTTCAAATCATAGAAAGCTAGAGTGTCTGTCCTCTTGTACTGATGTTGGCATTGTGCCTTTTGTATTAAATTCCGATGTAATTTCTGTGTTTCATCGTTTATAAGAAAGTCCAAGGGATACAGTAAACCTGAAGTGAAGCATCGGAATCTAAAACGGGACTCACAGCAGTGGTTCAAATCATAGAAAGTTAGAGTGTCAGTTCTCTTGTACTTAAGTCGGCATTGTGCCTTTTGTATTATTTTCGGATGCCATATTTGTGCTTCATCGTCAATAAGAAGGTCCAATGGATACAGTAAACCTGAATTGAAGCCTCGGCAACAAAAACTGGACTCACAGGAGAGGTTCAAATCAGAGAAAGTTAGAGTGTCAGTCCTCTTGTACTTAAGTCGGCATTGTGCCTTTTGTATTAAAATCGGGTGCAATTTCTCTGCTTCATCGTCAATAAGAAGGTCCAAGGGATACAGTAAACCTGAAGTGAAGCATCGGAATCTAAAACTGGACTCACAGGAGAGGTTCAAATCATAGAAAGTTAGAGTGTCAGTCCTCTTGTACTTAAGCCGGCACTGTGCCTTTTGTATTAAATTCGGATGCAATTTCTGTGTTTCATCGTCAATAAGAAGGTTTAAGGGATACAGAAAACCTGAAGTGAAGCATCGGAATCTAAAACTGGATTCACAGGAGAGGTTCATATCATAGAAAATTAGAGTGTCAGTCCTCTTGTACTTAAGTCGGCATTGTGCCTTTTGTATTAAATTCGGATGTATTTTCTGTGTTTCATCGTTTATAAACAGGTCCAAGGGATACAGTAAACCTGAAGTGAAGCGTCGGAATGTAAGACTGGACTCACAGGAGAGGTTCAAATCTTAGAAACTTAGAGTGTCAGTCCTCTTGTACTTAAGTCGGCATTGTGCCTTCTGTATTAAAATCGTATGCAATTTGTGTGTTTCATTGTCAATAAAAAAGTCAAAGGGATACAGTAAACCTGAAGTGAAGCATCGGAATCTAAAACTGGACTCACAGGAGAGGTTCAAATCAGAGAAAGTTAGAGTGTCAGTCCTCTTGTTCTTAAGCCGGCATTGTGCCTTTTGTATTAAATTCGGATGCAATTTCTGTGGTTCATCGTCAATAAGAAGGTCCAGGGGATACAGTAAACCTGAAGCAAAGCATCGGAATCTAAAACTGGTCTCACAGGAGAGGTTCAAATCATAGAAAATTAGAGTGTCAGTCATCTTGTACTTAAGTCGGCATTGTGCCTTTTGTATTAAATTAGGATGCAATTTCTGTGTTTCATCGTCAATAAGAAGGTCCAAGGGATACAGTAAACCTGAAGTGAGGCATCGGAATCTACAACTGGACCCACAGGAAGGTTCAAATCATAGAAAGTTAGAGTGTCAGTCCCCTTGTACTTAAGTCAGCATTGTGCCTTTTGTATTAAATTCTGATGTAATTTCTGTGTTTCATCATTTATATGCAGGTCCAAGGGATACAGTAAACCTGAAGTGAAGCATCGGAATCTAAAACGGTACTCACAGGAGTGGTTCAAATCATAGAAAGTTAGAGTGTCAGTCTTCTTGTACATAAGTCGGCAATGTGCCTTTTGCATTAATTCCGGATGCAATTTCTGTGTTTCATCGTCAATCAGAAGGTCCAAGGGATACTGTAAACCTGAAGTGAAGCATCAGAATCTAAAACTGGCTTCACAGGAGTGGTTCAAATCATAGAAGGTTAGAGTGTCTGTCCTCTTGTACTTAAGTCGGCATTGTGCCTTTTGTATAAATTTGGGATGCCATTTCTGTGTTTCATCGTCAATAAGAAGGTCCAAGGTATACAGTAAACCTGAAGTGAAGCATCGGAATCTAAAACTGGACTCACAGGAGTTGTTCAAATCATAGGAAGTTAGAGTGTCGGTCCTCTTGTACTTAAGTCGGCATTGTGCATTTTGTATTAAATTCGGATGCAATTTCTGTGTTTCATCGTCAATAAGAGGGTCCAAGGGATACAGTAAACCTGAAGTGAAGCATCGGAATCTAAAACTGGCCTCACAGGAGTGGTTCAAATCATAGAAAGTTAGAGTGTCAGTCCTCTTGTACATAAGTCGGCATTGTGCCTTTTGTATTAATTTCGGATGCAATTTCTGTGTTTCATCGTCAATAAGAAGGTCCAAGGGATACAGTAAACCTGAAGTGAAGCCTCAGCAACAAAAACTGGACTCACAGGAGAGGTTAAATCATAGAAAGTTAGAGTGTCGGTCCTCTTGTACTAAAGTCGGCATTGTGCCTTTTGTATTAAAATCGGATGCAATTTCTGTGTATCATCGCCAATAAGAAAGTCGAAGGGATACAGTAAACCTGAAGTGAAGCATCGGAATCTAAAACTGGACCCACAGGAGAGGTTCAAATCAGAGAAAGTTAGAGTGTCAGTCCTCTTGTACTTAAACCGGCATTGTGCTTTTGTATTAAATTCGGATGCAATTTCTGTGTTTCATCGTCAATAAGAAGGTCCAAGGGATACAGTATACCTGAAGCGAAGCATCGAACCTAAAACTGGACTCATAGGAGAGGATCAAATCATAGAAAGTTAGAGTGTCAGTCCCCTTGTACTTAAGTCGGCATTGTGCATTTTGTATTAAATTCGGATGCAATTTCTGTGTTTCATCGTCAATAAGAAGGTCCAAGGGATACAGTAACCCTGAAGTGCAGCATCGGAATCTCAAACTGGCCTCACAGGAGTGGTTCAAATCATAGAAAGTTTGAGTGTCAGTCCTCTTGTACATAAGTCGGCATTGTGCCTTTTGTATTAAATTCGTATGCAGTTTCTGTGTTTCATTGTCAATAAGAAGGTCCAAGTGATTCAGTAAACCTGAAGTGAGGCATCGGAAACTAAAACTTGACTCACAGGAGAGGTTCAAATCTTAGAAACTTAGAGTGTCAGTCCTCTTGTACTTATGTCGGCATTGTGCCTTTTGTATTAATTTCGGATGCAATTTCTGTGTTCATCGTCAATAAGAAGGTCCAATTGATACAGTAAACCTGAAGTGAAGCCTCGGCAACAAATACTGGACTCACAGGAGAGGTTCAAATCAGAGAAAGTAATGTGTCAGTCCTCTTGTACTTAAGTCGGCATTGTGCCTTTTGTATTTAATTCGGATGCAATTTCTGTGTATCATCGTCAATAAGAAGGTCCAAGGGATACAGTAAACCTGAAGTGAAGCACCGGAATCTAAAACTGGCCTCACAGGAGTGGTTCAAATCATAGAAAATTAGAGTGTCAGTCCTCTTGTACTTAAGTCGGCATTGTGCCTTTTGTATTATTTTCGGATGCAATATTTGTGTTTCATCGTCAATAAGATGGTCCAATGTATACAGTAAACCTGAATTGAAGCCTCGGCAACAAAAACTGGACTCACAGGAGAGGTTCAAATCAGAGTAAGTTAGAGTGTCAGTCCTCTTGTACTTAAGTCATCATTGTGCCTTTTGTATTAAAATCGGATGCAATTTCTCTGTTTCATCGTCAATAAGAAAGTCCAAGGGATACTGTAAACCTGAAGTGAAGCATCGGAATCTACAACTGCACTCACAATAGAGGTTCAAATCCGAGAAAGTTAGAGTGTCAGTCCTCTTGTACTTAAGTCGGCATTGTGCCTTTTGTATTAAATTCGGATGCAATTTCTGTGTTTCATCGTCATTAAGAAGATCCAAGGGATACAGTAAAGCTGAAGTGAAGCATCAGAATCTAAAACTGGAATCACAGGAGAGGTTCAAATCATAGAGAGTTAGAGTGTCAGTCCTCTTGTACTTAAGCCGGCATTGTGCCTTTTGTATTGAATTCGGATGCAATTTCTGTGTTTTATCGTAAATAAGAAGGTTCAAGGGATACAGTAAACCTGAAGTGAAGCATCCGAATCTATAACTGGGCTCACAGGCGAGGTTCAAATCATAGAAAGTTAGAGTGTCAGTCCTCTTGTACTTAAGTCGGCAATGTGCCTTTTGTATTGAATTCGGATGCAATTTCTGTGTTTCGTCGTCAATAAGAAGGTCCAAGGAATACAGTATACCATAAGTGATTCATCGGAATCTAAAACTGGCCTCACAGGAGTGGTTCAAATCACAGAAAGTTAGAGTGGCTGTCCGCTTGTACTTAAGCCGGCATTGTGCCTTTTGTATTGAATTCGGATGCAATTTCTGTGTTTTATCGTAAATAAGAAGGTCCAAGGGATACAGTAAACCTGAAGTGAAGCATCCGAATCTATAACTGGGCTCACAGGCGAGGTTCAAATCATAGAAAGTTAGAGTGTCAGTCCTCTTGTACTTAAGTCGGCATTGTGCCTTCTGTCTTAATGTGGGATGCAATTTCTGTGTTTCATCGTCAATAAGAAGGTCCAATGGATACAGTAAACCTGAAGTGAAGCCCCGGCAACAAAAACTGGACTCACGGGAGAGGTTCAAATCAGTGAAAGTAATGTGTCAGTCCTCTTGTACTTAAGTCGGCATTGTGCCTTTTGTATTAAATTTGGATGTAATTTTTGTGTTTCATCGCTTATAAGAAGGTCCAAGGGATATAGTAAACCTGAAGTGAAGTATCGGAATCTAAATGGGGACTCACAGGACTGGTTCAAATCATAGAAAGTTAAAGTTTCAGTCCTCTTGTACTTAATTCGGCATTGTGCCTTTCGTATTAAATTCGGATGCATTTTCTGTGTTTCATCGTCAATAAGAAGGTCCAAGGGATACAGTAAACCTGAAGTGAAGCCTCGGAATCTAACACTGGACTCACAGGAGAGGTTCAAATCATAGAAAGTAAGAGTTTCAATCCTCTTGTACTCAAGTCGGCATTGTGCCTTTAGTATTAAAATCGGATGCAATTTCTGTGTTTCACCGTCAATAAGAAAGTCCAAGGGGTACAGTAAACCAAAAGTCAAGCATCGGAATCTAAAACTGGACTCACAGGAGAGGTTCAAATCAGAGAAAGTTAGAGTGTCAGTCCTCTTGCACTTAAGTCGGAGTTGTGCCTTTTGTATTAAATTCGGATGCAATTTCTGTGTTTCATCGTCAATAAGAAGGTCCAAGTGATACAGTAAACTTGAAGTGAAGCATCGGAATATAAAACTGGACTCACAGGAGAGGTTCAGATCATAGATAGTTAGAGTGTCAGTCCTCCTGTACTTATGTCGGCATTGTGCCTTTGTATTAAATTCGGATGCAATTTCTGTGTTTCATCGTCAATAAGAAGGTCCAAGGGATACAGTAAACCTGAAGTGAAGCATCAGATTCTAAACCTGGACACACAGGAGAGGTTAAAATCAGAGAAAGTTAGAGCGTCTGTCCCCTTGTACTTAAGTCGTCATTGTGCCTTTTGTATTAATTTCTGATGCAATTTCTGTGTTTCATCGCCAATAAGAAGGTCCAAGTGATACATTAAACCAGAAGTGAAGCATCGGAATCTAAAACTGGACTCACAGGAGAGGTTCAAATCATAGAAAATTAGAGTGTCGGTCCTCTTGTACTTAAGTCGGCATAGTGCCCTTTGTATTAATTTCGGATGCAATTTCTGTGTTTCATCGTCAATAAGAAGGTCCAAGGGATACAGTAAACCTGAAGAGAAGCCTCGGCAACAAAAATTGGGCTCACAGGAGAGGTTCAAATCAGAGTAAGTTAGAGTGTCAGTCCTCTTGTACTTAAGTCGGCATTGTGCCTTTTGTATTAAAATCGGATGCAATTTCTGTGCTTCATCGTCAATAAGAAGGTCCAAGGGATACAGTAAACCTGAAGTGAAGCATCAGAATCTAAACCTGGACTCACAGGAGAGGTTCAAATCAGAGAACGTTAGGGTGTCAGTCCTCTTGTACTGAAGTCGGCATTGTGCATTTGTTTTAAATTCGGATGCAATTTCTGTGTTTCTTCATCAATAAGAAGGTCCAAGGGATGCAGTAAACCTGAAGTGAAGCAACGGAATCTAAAACTGGACTCACAGGAGAGGTTCAAACCATAGAAAGTTATAGTGTCAGTGCTCTTGTACTTAAGTCGGCATTGTGCCTTTAGTATTAAATTCGGATGCAATTTCTGTGTTTCATCGTCAAAAAGATGGTCCAAGGGATACAGTAAACCTGAAGTGAAGCATCGGAATCTAAATCTGGACTCACAGGAGAGGTTCATATCATAGAAAGTTTGAGTGTCAGTCCTTTTGTACTTAAGTCGGCATTGTGCCTTTTGTATTAAATTCGGATGTAATTTCAGTGTTTCATCGTGAATAAAAAGGTCCAAGGAATACAGTAAACCTGAAGTGAAGCATCTGAATCTAAAACTGGACTCACAGGAGAGGTTCAAATCATAGAAAGTTAGAGTGTCAATCCTCTTGTACTTAAGTCGTCATTGTGCATTTTGTATTAACTTCGGATGCAATTTCTGTGTTTCATCGTCAATAAGAAGGTCCAAGGGATACAGTAAACCTGAAGTGAAGCATTGGAATCTAAAACGGGACTTACAGGAGTTGTTCAAATCATAGAAAGTTAGAGTGTCGGTCCGCTTGTACTTAAGTCGGCATTGTGCATTTTGTATTACATTCGGATGCAATTTCTGTGTTTCATCGTCAATTAGAAGGTCCAAGGGATACAGTAAACCTCAAGTGAAGCATCGGAATCTAAAACTGGACCCACAGGAGTGGTTCAAATCATAGAAAGTTAGAGTGTCAGTCCTCTTGTACATAAGTCGGCATTGTGCCTTTTGTATTAAATTCGTATGCAATATCTGTGTTTCATTGTCGATAAGAAGATCCAAGTGATTCAGTAAACCTGAAGTGAAGCATCGGAAACTAAAACTTGACTCACAGGAGAGGTTCAAATCTTAGAAACTTAGAGTGTCAGTCCTCTTGTACTTAAGTCGGCATTGTGCCTTTTATATTAATTTCGGATGCAATTTCTGTGTTTCATCGTCAATAAGAAGGTCCAAGGGATACAGTAAACCTGAAGTGAAGCCTCAGCAACAAAAACTGGACTCACAGGACAGGTTCAAATCATAGAAAGTTAGAGTGTCAGTCCTCTTGTACTTAAGTCGGCATTGTGCCTTTTGTATTAAATTCGGATGCAATTTCTGTGTTTCATCGTCAATAAGAAGGTCCAAGGGATACAGTAAACCTGAAGTGAAGCATCGGAATCTAAAACTGGACTCACAGGAGAGGTTCAAATCATAGAAAGTTAGAGTGTCGGTCCTCTTGTACTTAAGTCGGCATAGTGCCTTTTGTATTAATTTCGGATGCAATTTCTGTGTTTCATCGTCAATAAGACGGTCCAAGGGAAACAGTAAACCTGAAGTGAAGCCTCGGCAACAAAAACTGGACTCACAGGAGAGGTTCAAATCAGAGATAGTTAAAGTGTCAGTCCTCTTGTACTTAAGTCGGCATTGTGCCTTTTGTATTAAAATCGGATGCAATTTCTGTGATTCATCGTCAATAAGAAGGTCCAAGGGATACAGTAAACCTGAAGTGAAGCATCAGAATCTAAACGTGGACTCACAGGAGAGGTTCAAATCAGAGAAAGTTAGAGTGTCAGTCCTCTTATACTTATGTCGGCATTGTGCCTTTTGTATTAAATTCGGATGTAATTTCTGTGTTTCATCGTTTATAAGAAGGTCCAAGGGATACAGTAAACCTGAAGTGATGCATCGGAATCTAAAACGGGACTCACAGGAGTGGTTCAAATCATAGAAAGTTAGAGTGTCAGACCTCTTGTACTTAAGTCGGCATTGTGCCTTTTGTATTAAATTCGGATGCAATTTCTGTGTTTCATCGTCAATAAGAAGGTCCAAGGGATACAGTAAACCTGAAGTGAAGCCTCAGCAACAAAAACTGGACTCACAGGACAGGTTCGAATCACAGAAAGTTAGAGTGTCAGTCCTCTTGTACTTAAGTCGGCATTGTGCCTTTTGTATTAAAATCGGATGCAATTTCTGTGATTCATCGTCAATAAGAAGGTCCAAGGGATGCAGTAAACCTGAAGTGAAGCATCGGAATCTAAAACTGGACTCACAGGAGAGGTTCAAATCATAGCAAGTTAGAGTGTCGGTCCTCTTGTACTTAAGTCGGCATAGTGGCTTTTGTATTAATTTCGGATGCAATTTCTGTGTTTCATCGTCAATAAGAAGGTCCAAGGGAAACAGTAAACCTGAAGTGAAGCCTCGGCAACAAAAACTGGACTCACAGGAGAGGTTCAAATCAGAGATAGTTAGAGTGTCAGTCCTCTTGTACTTAAGTCGGCATTGTGCCTTTTGTATTAAAATCGGATGCAATTCCTGTGATTCATCGTCAATAAGAAGGTCCAACGGATACAGTAAACCTGAATTGAAGCATCAGAATCTAAACCTGGACTCACAGGAGAGGTTCAAATCAGAGAAAGTTAGAGTGTCAGTCCTCTTGTACTTAAGTCGGCATTGTGCTTTTGCATTAAATTCAGATGCAATTTCTGTGTTTTTTCGTCAATAAGAAGGTCCAAGGGAAGCAGTAAACCTGAAGTGAAGCATTGGAATCTAAAACTGGACTCACAGGAGAGGTTCAAATCATAGAAAGGTATAGTGTCAGTGCTCTTGTACTTAAGTCGGCATTGTGCCTTTAGTATTATATTAAGATGCAATTTCTGTGTTTCGTCGTCAAAATTAAGGTCCAAGGGATACAGTAAACGTGAAGTGAAGCATCGGAATCTAAAACTGTACTCACAGGAGAGGTTCATCTCATAGAAAGTTAGAGTGTCAGTCCTTTTATACTTAAGTCGGCATTGTGCCTTTTGTATTGAATTCGGATGTAATTTCAGTGTTTCATCGTTTATAAGAAGGTGCAAGGGATACAGTAAACCTGAAGTGATGCATCGGAATCTAAAACGGGACTCACAGGAGTGGTTCAAATCATAGAAAGTTAGAGTGTCAGACCTCTTGTAATTAAGTCGGCATTGTGCCTTTTGTATTAAATTCGGATGCAATTTCTGTGTTTCATCGTCAATAAGAAGGTCCAAGGGATACAGTAAACCTGAAGTGAAGCCTCAGCAACAAAAACTGGACTCACAATACACGTTCGAATCGTAGAAAGTTAGAGTGTCAGTCCTCTTGTACTTAAGTCGGCATTCTGCCTTTTGTATTAAAATCGGATGCAATTTCTGTGATTCATCGTCCATAAGAAGGTCCAAGGGATGCAGTAAACCTGAAGTGAAGCATCGGAATCTAAAACTGGACTCACAGGAGAGGTTCAAATCATAGAAAGTTAGAGTGTCGGTCCTCTTGTACTTAAGTCGGCATAGTGGCTTTTGTATTAATTTCGGATGCAATTTCTGTGTTTCATCGTCAATAAGAAGGTCCAAGGGATACAGTAAACCTGAAGTGAAGCCTCGGCAACAAAAACTGGACTCAAAGGAGAGGTTCAAATCAGAGATAGTTAGAGTGTCAGTCCTCTTGTACTTAAGTCGGCATTGTGCCTTTTGTATTAAAATCGGATGCAATTTCTGTGATTCATCGTCAATAAGAAGGTCCAAGGGATACAGTAAACCTGTAGTGAAGCATCAGAATCTAAACCTGGACTCACAGGAGAGGTTCAAATCAGAGAAAGTTAGAGTGTCAGTCCTCTTGTACTTAAGTCGGCATTGTGCTTTTGCATTAAATTCGGATGCAATTTCTGTGTTTTTTCGTCAATAAGAAGGTCCAAGGGAAGCAGTAAACCTGAAGTGAAGCATCGGAATCTAAAACTGGACTCACAGGAGAGGTTCAAATCATAGAAAGGTATAGTGTCAGTGCTCTTGTACTTAAGTCGGCATTGTGCCTTTAGTATTATATTAAGATGCAATTTCTGTGTTTCGTCGTCAAAATTAAGGTCCAAGGGATACAGTAAACGTGAAGTGAAGCATCGGAATCTAAAACTGTACTCACAGGAGAGGTTTATCTCATAGAAAGTTAGAGTGTCAGTCCTTTTATACTTAAGTCGGCATTGTGCCTTTTGTATTAAATTCGGATGTAATTTCTGTGTTTCATCGTTTATAAGAAGGTGCAAGGGATACAGTAAACCTGAAGTGATGCATCGGAATCTAAAACGGGACTCACAGGAGTGGTTCAAATCATAGAAAGTTAGAGTGTCAGACCTCTTGTACTTAAGTCGGCATTTTGCCTTTTGTATTATTTTCGGATGCAATATTTGTGTTTCATCGTCAATAAGAAGGTCTAATGGATACAGTAAACCTGAATTGAAGCCTCGGCAACAAAAACTGGACTCACAGGAGAGGTTCAAATCAGAGAAAGTTAGAGCGTCAGTGCTCTTGTACTTAAATCGGCATTGTGCCTTTTGTATTAAAATCGAATGCAATTTCTCTGCTTCATCGTCAATAAGAAGGTCCAAGGGATACAGTAAACCTGAAGTGAAGCATCAGAATCTAAACCTGGACTCACAGGAGAGGTTCAAATCAGAGAAAGTTAGAGTGTCAGTCCTCTTGTACTTAAGTCGGCATTGTGCTTTTGCATTAAATTCGGATGCAATTTCTGTGTTTTTTCGTCAATAAGAAGGTCCAAGGGAAGCAGTAAACCTGAAGTGAAGCATCGGAATCTAAAACTGGACTCACAGGAGAGGTTCAAATCATAGAAAGGTATAGTGTCAGTGCTCTTGTACTTAAGTCGGCATTGTGCCTTTAGTATTATATTAAGATGCAATTTCTGTGTTTCGTCGTCAAAATTAAGGTCCAAGGGATACAGTAAACGTGAAGTGAAGCATCGGAATCTAAAACTGTACTCACAGGAGAGGTTTATCTCATAGAAAGTTAGAGTGTCAGTCCTTTTATACTTAAGTCGGCATTGTGCCTTTTGTATTAAATTCGGATGTAATTTCTGTGTTTCATCGTTTATAAGAAGGTGCAAGGGATACAGTAAACCTGAAGTGATGCATCGGAATCTAAAACGGGACTCACAGGAGTGGTTCAAATCATAGAAAGTTAGAGTGTCAGACCTCTTGTACTTAAGTCGGCATTGTGCCTTTTGTATTATTTTCGGATGCAATATTTGTGTTTCATCGTCAATAAGAAGGTCTAATGGATACAGTAAACCTGAATTGAAGCCTCGGCAACAAAAACTGGACTCACAGGAGAGGTTCAAATCAGAGAAAGTTAGAGCGTCAGTGCTCTTGTACTTAAATCGGCATTGTGCCTTTTGTATTAAAATCGAATGCAATTTCTCTGCTTCATCGTCAATAAGAAGGTCCAAGGGATACAGTAAACCTGAAGTGAAGCATCAGAATCTAAACCTGGACTCACAGGAGAGGTTCAAATCAGAGAAAGTTAGAGTGTCAGTCCTCTTGTACTTAAGTCGGCATTGTGCTTTTGCATTAAATTCGGATGCAATTTCTGTGTTTTTTCGTCAATAAGAAGGTCCAAGGGAAGCAGTAAACCTGAAGTGAAGCATCGGAATCTAAAACTGGACTCACAGGAGAGGTTCAAATCATAGAAAGGTATAGTGTCAGTGCTCTTGTACTTAAGTCGGCATTGTGCCTTTAGTATTATATTAAGATGCAATTTCTGTGTTTCATCGTCAAAATTAAGGTCCAAGGGATACAGTAAACGTGAAGTGAAGCATCGGAATCTAAAACTGTACTCACAGGAGAGGTTCATCTCATAGAAAGTTAGAGTGTCAGTCCTTTTATACTTAAGTCGGCATTGTGCCTTTTGTATTAAATTCGGATGTAATTTCTGTGTTTCATCGTTTATAAGAAGGTGCAAGGGATACAGTAAACCTGAAGTGATGCATCGGAATCTAAAACGGGACTCACAGGAGTGGTTCAAATCATAGAAAGTTAGAGTGTCAGACCTCTTGTACTTAAGTCGGCATTGTGCCTTTTGTATTAAATTCGGATGCAATTTCTGTGTTTCATCGTCAATAAGAAGGTCCAAGGGATACAGTAAACCTGAAGTGAAGCCTCAGCAACAAATACTGGACTCACAGGACAGGTTCGAATCATAGAAAGTTAGAGTGTCAGTCCTCTTGTACTTAAGTCGGCATTGTGCCTTTTGTATTAAAATCGGATGCAATTTCTGTGATTCATCGTCAATAAGAAGGTCCAAGGGATACAGTAAACCTGAAGTGAAGCATCGGAATCTAAAACTGTACTCACAGGAGAGGTTCATCTCATAGAAAGTTAGAGTGTCAGTCCTTTTATACTTAAGTCGGCATTGTGCCTTTTGTATTAAATTCGGATGTAATTTCTGTGTTTCATCGTTTATAAGAAGGTGCAAGGGATACAGTAAACCTGAAGTGATGCATCGGAATCTAAAACGGGACTCACAGGAGTGGTTCAAATCATAGAAAGTTAGAGTGTCAGACCTCTCGTACTTAAGTCGGCATTGTGCCTTTTGTATTAAATTCGGATGCAATTTCTGTGTTTCATCGTCAATAAGAAGGTCCAAGGGATACAGTAAACCTGAAGTGAAGCATCAGAATCTAAACCTGGACTCACAGGAGAGGTTCAAATCAGAGAAAGTTAGAGTGTCAGTCCTCTTGTACTTAAGTCGGCATTGTGCTTTTGCATTAAATTCGGATGCAATTTCTGTGTTTTTTCGTCAATAACAAGGTCCAAGGGAAGCAGTAAACCTGAAGTGAAGCATCGGAATCTAAAACTGGACTCACAGGAGAGGTTCAAATCATAGAAAGGTATAGTGTCAGTGCTCTTGTACTTAAGTCGGCATTGTGCCTTTAGTATTATATTAAGATGCAATTTCTGTGTTTCGTCGTCAAAATTAAGGTCCAAGGGATACAGTAAACGTGAAGTGAAGCATCGGAATCTAAAACTGTACTCACAGGAGAGGTTCATCTCATAGAAAGTTAGAGTGTCAGTCCTTTTATACTTAAGTCGGCATTGTGCCTTTTGTATTAAATTCGGATGTAATTTCTGTGTTTCATCGTTTATAAGAAGGTGCAAGGGATACAGTAAACCTGAAGTGATGCATCGGAATCTAAAACGGGACTCACAGGAGTGGTTCAAATCATAGAAAGTTAGAGTGTCAGACCTCTTGTACTTAAGTCGGCATTGTGCCTTTTGTATTATTTTCGGATGCAATATTTGTGTTTCATCGTCAATAAGAAGGTCTAATGGATACAGTAAACCTGAATTGAAGCCTCGGCAACAAAAACTGGACTCACAGGAGAGGTTCAAATCAGAGAAAGTTAGAGCGTCAGTGCTCTTGTACTTAAATCGGCATTGTGCCTTTTGTATTAAAATCGAATGCAATTTCTCTGCTTCATCGTCAATAAGAAGGTCCAAGGGATACAGTAAACCTGAAGTGAAGCATCGGAATCTAATACTGGACTCACAGGAGAGGTTCATATCGGAGAAAGTTAGAGTGTCAGTCGTCTTGTACTTAAGTCGGCATTGTGCCTTTAGTATTAAATTCGGATGCAATTTCTGTGTTTCATCGTCAATAAGAAGGTCCAAAGGATACAGTAAACCTGAAGTGAAGCATCGGAATCTAAAACTGAACTCACAGGAGAGGTTCAAATCATAGAAAGTTAGAGTGTCAGTCCTCTTGTATATAAGCCGGCATTGTGCCTTTTGTATTAAATTCGGATGCAATTTCTGTGTTTCATCGTCAATAAGAAGGTTTAAGGGATACAGTAAACCTGAAGTGAAGCATCGGAATCTAAAACTGGACTCACAGGAGAGGTTCAAATCAGAGAAAGTTAGGGTGTCAGTCCTCTTGTACTTATGTCGGCATTGTGCCTTTTGTATTAAATTCGGATGTAATTTCTGTGTTTCATCGTTTATAAGAAGGTCCAAGGGATACAGTAAACCTGAAGTGATGCATCGGAATCTAAAACTGGACTCACAGGAGAGGTTCAAATCATAGAAAGTTAGAGTGTCGGTCCTCTTGTACTTAAGTCGGCATAGTGGCTTTTGTATTAATTTCGGATGCAATTTCTGTGTTTCATCGTCAATAAGAAGGTCCAAGGGAAACAGTAAACCTGAAGTGAAGCCTCGGCAACAAAAACTGGACTCACAGGAGAGGTTCAAATCAGAGATAGTTAGAGTGTCAGTCCTCTTGTACTTAAGTCGGCATTGTGCCTTTTGTATTAAAATCGAATGCAATTTCTGTGATTCATCGTCAATAAGAAGGTACAAGGGATACAGTAAACCTGAAGTGAAGCATCAGAATCTAAACCTGGACTCACAGGAGAGGTTCAAATCAGAGAAAGTTAGAGTGTCAGTCCTCTTGTACTTAATCCGGCATTGTGCTTTTGCATTAAATTCGGACGCAATTTCTGTGTTTTTTCGTCAATAAGAAGGTCCAAGGGAAGAAGTAAACCTGAAGTGAAGCATCGGAATCTAAAACTGGACTCACAGGAGAGGTTCAAATCATAGAAAGGTATCGTGTCAGTGCTCTTGTACTTAAGTCGGCATTGTGCCTTTAGTATTATATTAAGATGCAATTTCTGTGTTTCGTCGTCAAAATTAAGGTCCAAGAGATACAGTAAACGTGAAGTGAAGCATCGGAATCTAAAACTGTACTCACAGGAGAGGTTCATCTCATAGAAAGTTAGAGTGTCAGTCCTTTTATACTTAAGTCGGCATTGTGCCTTTTGTATTAAATTCGGATGTAATTTCTGTGTTTCATCGTCAATAAGAAGGTCTAATGGATACAGTAAACCTGAATTGAAGCCTCGGCAACAAAAACTGGACTCACAGGAGAGGTTCAAATCAGAGAAAGTTAGAGCGTCAGTGCTCTTGTACTTAAATCGGCATTGTGCCTTTTGTATTAAAATCGAATGCAATTTCTCTGCTTCATCGTCAATAAGAAGGTCCAAGGGATACAGTAAACCTGAAGTGAAGCATCGGAATCTAAAACTGGACTCACAGGAGAGGTTCATATCGGAGAAAGTTAGAGTGTCAGTCGTCTTGTACTTAAGTCGGCATTGTGCCTTTAGTATTAAATTCGGATGCAATTTCTGTGTTTCATCGTCAATAAGAAGGTCCAAAGGATACAGTAAACCTGAAGTGAAGCATCGGAATCTAAAACTGAACTCACAGGAGAGGTTCAAATCATAGAAAGTTAGAGTGTCAGTCCTCTTGTACTTAAGCCGGCATTGTGCCTTTTGTATTAAATTCGGATGCAATTTCTGTGTTTCATCGTCAATAAGAAGGTTTAAGGGATACAGTAAACCTGAAGTGAAGCATCGGAATCTAAAACTGGACTCACAGGAGAGGTTCAAATCATAGAAAATTAGAGTGTCCGTCCTCTTGTACTTATGTCGGCATTGTTCCTTTTGTATTAAATTCGGATGTAATTTCTGTGTTTCATCGTTTATAAGAAGGTCCAAGGGATACAGTAAACCTGAAGTGATGCATCGGAATCTAAAACGGGACTCACAGGAGTGGTTCAAATCATAGAAAGTTAGAGTGTCAGACCTCTTGTACTTAAGTCGGCATTGTGCCTTTTGTATTAAATTCGGATGCAATTTCTGTGTTTCATCGTCAATAAGAAGGTCCAAGGGATACAGTAAACCTGAAGTGAAGCCTCAGCAACAAAAACTTGACTCACAGGACAGGTTCGAATCATAGAAAGTTAGAGTGTCAGTCCTCTTGTACTTAAGTCGGCATTGTGCCTTTTGTATTAAAATCGGATGCAATTTCTGTGATTCATCGTCAATAAGAAGGTCCAAGGGATGCAGTAAACCTGAAGTGAAGCATCGGAATCTAAAACTGGACTCACAGGAGAGGTTCAAATCATAGAAAGTTAGAGTGTCGGTCCTCTTGTACTTAAGTCGGCATAGTGGCTTTTGTATTAATTTCGGATGCAATTTCTGTGTTTCATCGTCAATAAGAAGGTCCAAGGGAAACAGTAAACCTGAAGTGAAGCCTCGGCAACAAAAACTGGACTCACAGGAGAGGTTCAAATCAGAGATAGTTAGAGTGTCAGTCCTCTTGTACTTAAGTCGGCATTGTGCCTTTTGTATTAAAATCGAATGCAATTTCTGTGATTCATCGTCAATAAGAAGGTCCAAGGGATACAGTAAACCTGAAGTGAAGCATCAGAATCTAAACCTGGACTCACAGGAGAGGTTCAAATCAGAGAAAGTTAGAGTGTCAGTCCTCTTGTACTTAATCCGGCATTGTGCTTTTGCATTAAATTCGGACGCAATTTCTGTGTTTTTTCGTCAATAAGAAGGTCCAAGGGAAGCAGTAAACCTGAAGTGAAGCATCGGAATCTAAAACTGGGCTCACAGGAGAGGTTCAAATCATAGAAAGGTATAGTGTCAGTGCTCTTGTACTTAAGTCGGCATTGTGCCTTTAGTATTATATGAAGATGCAATTTCTGTGTTTCGTCGTCAAAATTAAGGTCCAAGAGATACAGTAAACGTGAAGTGAAGCATCGGAATCTAAAACTGTACTCACAGGAGAGGTTCATCTCATAGAAAGTTAGAGTGTCAGTCCTTTTATACTTAAGTCGGCATTGTGCCTTTTGTATTAAATTCGGATGTAATTTCTGTGTTTCATCGTCAATAAGAAGGTCTAATGGATACAGTAATCCTGAATTGAAGCCTCGGCAACAAAAACTGGACTCACAGGAGAGGTTCAAATCAGAGAAAGTTAGAGCGTCAGTGCTCTTGTACTTAAATCGGCATTGTGCCTTTTGTATTAAAATCGAATGCAATTTCTCTGCTTCATCGTCAATAAGAAGGTACAAGGGATACAGTAAACCTGAAGTGAAGCATCGGAATCTAAAACTGGACTCACAGGAGAG
This sequence comes from Schistocerca americana, assembly GCF_021461395.2. Classification (NCBI taxonomy): domain Eukaryota; kingdom Metazoa; phylum Arthropoda; class Insecta; order Orthoptera; family Acrididae; genus Schistocerca; species Schistocerca americana. Next base: position 6,185,226 of record NC_060128.1, on the reverse strand, counting down.
GTTCATATCGGAGAAAGTTAGAGTGTCAGTCGTCTTGTACTTAAGTCGGCATTGTGTCTTTAGTATTAAATTCGGATGCAATTTCTGTGTTTCATCGTCAATAAGAAGGTCCAAAGGATACAGTAAACCTGAAGTGAAGCATCGGAATCTAAAACTGAACTCACAGGAGAGGTTCAAATCATAGAAAGTTAGAGTGTCAGTCCTCTTGTACTTAAGCCGGCATTGTGCCTTTTGTATTAAATTCGGATGCAATTTCTGTGTTTCATCGTCAATAAGAAGGTTTAAGGGATACAGTAAACCTGAAGTGAAGCATCGGAATCTAAAACTGGACTCACAGGAGAGGTTCAAATCATAGAAAATTAGAGTGTCCGTCCTCTTGTACTTAAGTCGGCATTGTGCCTTTTGTATTAAATTCGGATGTAATTTCTGTGTTTCATCGTTTATAAGCAGGTCCAAGGGAAACAGTTAACCAGAAGTGAAGCATCGGAATCTAAAACGGGACTCACAGGAGTGGTTCAAACCATAGAAAGTTAGAGTGTCATTCCTCTTGTACTTATGTCGGCATTGTGCCTTTTGTATTAAACTCGGATGCAATTTCTGTGTTTCATCGTCAATAAGAAGGTCCAAGGGATACAGTAAACCTGAAGTGAAGCCTCTAAATCTAACACTGGACTCACAGGAGAGGTTAAAATCATAGAAAGTTAGAGTTACAGTCCTCTTGTACTTAAGTCATCATTGTGCCTTTTGTATTAAAATCAGATGCAATTTCTGTGTTTCATCATCAATAAGAAAGTCCACGGGATACTGTAAACCTGAAGTGAAGCATCGGAATCTAAAACTGGACTCACAATAGAAGTTCAAATCTGAGAAAGTTAGAGTGTCAGTCCTCTTGTATTTAAGTCGGCATTGTGCCTTTTGTATTAAATTCGGATGCAATTTCTGTGTTTCATCGTCATTAAGAAGGTCCAAGGGATACAGTAAAGCTGAAGTGAAGCATCGGAATCTAAAACTGGAATCACAGGAGAGGTTCAAATCAGAGAAAGTTAGAGTGTCAGTCCTCTTGTACTTAAGCCGGCGTTGTGCCTTTTGTATTGAATTCGGATGCAATTTCTGTGTTTTATCGTCAATAAGAAGGTCCAAGGGATACGGTAAACCCGAAGTGATGCATCTTAATCTAAAACTGGGCTCACAGGAGAGGTTCAAATCATAGAAAGTTAGAGTCTCAGTCCTCTTGTACTTAAGTCGGCAATGAGCCTTTTGTATTGAATTCGGATGCAATTTCTGTGTTTTGTCGTAAATAAGAAGGTCCAGGGGATACAGTAAACCTGAAGTGAAGCATCGGAATCTATAACTGGGCTCACAGGAGAGGATCAAATCATAGATAGTTAGAGTGGCTGTCCCCTTGTACTTAAGTCGGCATTGTGCCTTTTGTATTAATTTCTGATGCAACTTCTGTGTTTCATTGTCAATAAGAAGGTCCAAGTGATACATTAAACCTGAAGTGAAGCATCGGAATCTAAAACTGGACTCACAGGAGAGGTTCAAATCATAGAAAGGTATAGTGTCAGTGCTCTTGTACTTAAGTCGGCATTGTGCCTTTAGTGTTATATTAAGATGCAATTTCTGTGTTTCGTCGTCAAAATTAAGGTCCAAGGGATACAGTAAACGTGAAGTGAAGCATCGGAATCTAAAACTGTACTCACAGGAGAGGTTCATCTCATAGAAAGTTCGAGTGTCAGTCCTTTTATACTTAAGTCGGCATTGTGCCTTTTGTATTAAATTCGGATGTAATTTCTGTGTTTCATCGTTTATAAGAAGGTGCAAGGGATACAGTAAACCTGAAGTGATGCATCGGAATCTAAAACGGGACTCACAGGAGTGGTTCAAATCATAGAAAGTTAGAGTGTCAGACCTCTTGTACTTAAGTCGGCATTGTGCCTTTTGTATTATTTTCGGATGCAATATTTGTGTTTCATCGTGAATAAGAAGGTCTAATGGATACAGTAAACCTGAATTGAAGCCTCGGCAACAAAAACTGGACTCACAGGAGAGGTTCAAATCAGAGAAAGTTAGAGTGTCAGTGCTCTTGTACTTAAATCGGCATTGTGCCTTTTGTATTAAAATCGAATGCAATTTCTCTGCTTCATCGTCAATAAGAAGGTCCAAGGGATACAGTAAACCTGAAGTGAAGCATCGGAATCTAAAACTGGACTCACAGGAGAGGTTCATATCGGAGAATGTTAGAGTGTCAGTCGTCTTGTACTTAAGTCGGCATTGTGCCTTTAGTATTAAATTCGGATGCAATTTCTGTGTTTCATCGTCAATAAGAAGGTCCAAAGGATACAGTAAACCTGAAGTGAAGCATCGGAATCTAAAACTGAACTCACAGGAGAGGTTCAAATCATAGAAAGTTAGAGTGTCAGTCCTCTTGTACTTAAGCCGGCATTGTGCCTTTTGTATTAAATTCGGATGCAATTTCTGTGTTTCATCGTCAATAAGAAGGTTTAAGGGATACAGTAAACCTGAAGTGAAGCATCGGAATCTAAAACTGGACTCACAGGAGAGGTTCAAATCATAGAAAATTAGAGTGTCCGTCCTCTTGTACTTAAGTCGGCATTGTGCCTTTTGTATTAAATTCGGATGTAATTTCTGTGTTTCATCGTTTATAAGCGTGTCCAAGGGATACAGTAAACCAGAAGTGAAGCATCGGAATCTAAAACGGGACTCACAGGAGTGGTTCAAACCATAGAAAGTTAGAGTGTCATTCCTCTTGTACTTAAGTCGGCATTGTGCCTTTTGTATTAAATTCGGATGCAATTTCTGTGTTTCATCGTCAATAAGAAGGTCCAAGGTATACAGTAAACCTGAAGTGAAGCCTCGGAATCTAACACTGGTCTCACAGGAGAGGTTCACATCATAGAAAGTTAGAGTGTCAGTCCTCTTGCACTTATGTCGGCATTGTGCCTTTTGTATTAAACTCGGATGCAATTTCTGTGTTTCATCGTCAATAAGAAGGTCCAAGGGATACAGTAAACCTGAAGTGAAGCCTCGGAATCTAACACTGGACTCACAGGAGAGGTTAAAATCATAGAAAGTTAGAGTCACAGTCCTCTTGTACTTAAGTCATCATTGTGCCTTTTGTATTAAAATCAGATGCAATTTCTGTGTTTCATCATCAATAAGAAAGTCCACGGGATACTGTAAACCTGAAGTGAAGCATCGGAATCTAAAACTGGACTCACAATAGAAGTTCAAATCTGAGAAAGTTAGAGTGTCAGTCCTCTTGTATTTAAGTCGGCATTGTGCCTTTTGTATTAAATTCGGGTGCAATTTCTGTGTTTCATCGTCATTAAGAAGGTCCAAGGGATACAGTAAACCTGAAGTGAAGCATCGGAATCTAAAACTGGACTCACAGGAGAGGTTCATATCGGAGAATGTTAGAGTGTCAGTCGTCTTGTACTTAAGTCGGCATTGTGCCTTTAGTATTAAATTCGGATGCAATTTCTGTGTTTCATCGTCAATAAGAAGGTCCAAAGGATACAGTAAACCTGAAGTGAAGCATCGGAATCTAAAACTGAACTCACAGGAGAGGTTCAAATCATAGAAAGTTAGAGTGTCAGTCCTCTTGTACTTAAGCCGGCATTGTGCCTTTTGTATTAAATTCGGATGCAATTTCTGTGTTTCATCGTCAATAAGAAGGTTTAAGGGATACAGTAAACCTGAAGTGAAGCATCGGAATCTATAACTGGGCTCACAGGAGAGGTTCAAATCATAGATAGTTAGAGTGGCTGTCCCCTTGTGTTTAAGTCGGCATTGTGCCTTTTGTATTAATTTCTGATGCAACTTCTGTGTTTCATTGTCAATAAGAAGGTCCAAGTGATACATTAAACCTGAAGTGAAGCATCGGAATCTAAAACTGGACTCACAGGAGAGGTTCAAATCATACAAAGTTAGAGTGTCGGTCCTCTTGTACTTAAGTCGGCATAGTGCCTTTTGTATTAATTTCGGATGCAATTTCAGTGTTTCATCGTCAATAAGAAGGTCCAAGGGAAACTGTAAACCTGAAGAGAAGCCTCGGCAACAAAAATTGGACTCACAGGAGAGGTTCAAATCAGAGAAAATTAGAGTGTCAGTCCTCTTGTACTTAAGTCGGCATTGTGCCTTTTGTATTAAAATCGGATGCAATTTCTGTGCTTCATCGTCAATAAGAATTTCCAAGGGATACAGTAAACCTGAAGTGAAGCATCAGAATCTAAACCTGGACTCACAGGAGAGGTTTAAATCAGAGAACGTTAGAGCGTCAGTCCTCTTGTACTGAAGTCGGCATTGTGCTTTTGTTTTAAATTCGTATGCAATTTCTGTGTTTCTTCGTCAATAAGAAGGTCCAAGGGATGCAGTAAACCTGAAGTGAAGCATCGGAATCTAAAACTGGACTCACAGGAGAGGTTCAAACCATAGAAAGTTATAGTGTCAGTGCTCTTGTACTTAAGTCGGCATTGTGCCTTTAGTATTAAATTCGGATACAATATCTGTGTTTCATCGTCAAAAGGAAGGTCCAAGGGATACATTAAACCAGAAGTGAAGCATCGGAATCTAAAACTGGACTCACAGGAGAGGTTCATATCATAGAAAGTTAGAGTGTCAGTCCTTTTGTACTTAAGTCGGCATTGTGTCTTTTGTATTAAATTCGGATGTAATTTCAGTGTTTCATCGTGAATAAAAAGGTCCAAGGGATACAGTAAACCTGAAGTGAAGCATCGGAATCTAAAACTGGACTCACAGGAGAGGTTCAAATCATAGAAAGTTAGAGTGACAATCCTCTTGTACTTAAGTCGTCATTGTGCATTTTGTATTAAATTCGGCTGCAATTTCTGTGTTTCATCGTCAATAAGTAGGTCCAAGGGATACAGTAAACCTGAAATGAAGCATTGGAATCTAAAACGGGTCTCACAGGAGTTGTTCAAATCATAGAAAGTTAGAGTGTCGGTCCGCCTGTACTTAAGTCGGCATTGTGCATTTTGTATTACATTCGGATGCAATTTCTGTGTTTCATCGTCAATTAGAAGGTCCAAGGGATACAGTAAACCTGAAGTGAAGCATCGGAATCTGAAACTGGACTCACAGGAGTGGTTCAAATAATAGAAAGTTAGAGTGTCGGTCCTCTTGTACTTAAGTCGGCATAGTGCCTTTTGTATTAATTTCGGATGCAATTTCTGTGTTTCATCGTCAATAAGAAGGTCCAAGGGAAACAGTAAACCTGAAGTGAAGCCTCGGCAACAAAAACTGGACTCACAGGAGTGGTTCAAATCAGAGATAGTTAGAGTGTCAGTCCTCTTGTACTTAAATCGGCATTGTGCCTTTTGTATTAAAATCGGATGCCATTTCTGTGATTCATCGTCAATAAGAAGGTCCAAAGGATACAGTAAACCTGAAGTGAAGCATCAGAATCTAAACCTGGACTCACAGGAGAGGTTCAAATCATAGAAAGTTAGAGTGTCAGTCCTCTTGTACTTAAGTCGGCATTGTGCTTTTGCATTAAATTCGGATGCAATTTCTGTGTTTCTTCGTCAATAAGAAGGTCCAAGGGATGCAGTAAACCTGAAGTGAAGCATCGAAATCTAAAACTGGACTCACAAGAGAAGTTCAAATCATAGAAAGTTATAGTGTCAGTGCTCTTGTACTTAAGTCGGCATTGTGCCTTTAGTATTAAATTATGATGCAATTTCTGTGTTTCGTCGTCAAAAATAGGGTCCAAGGGATACAGTAAACCTGAAGTGAAGCATCGGAATGTAAAACTGGACTCACAGGAGAGGTTCATATCAGAGAAAGTTAGAGTGTCAGTCGTCTTGTACTTAAGTCGGCATTGTGCCTTTAGTATTAAATTCGGATGCAATTTCTGTGTTTCATCGTCAATAAGAAGGTCGAAAGGATACAGTAAACCTGAAGTGAAGCATCGGAATCTAAAACTGGACTCACAGGAGAGGTTCAAATCATAGAAAGTTAGAGTGTCAGTCCTCTTGTACTTAAGCCGGCATTGTGCCTTTTGTATTAAATTCGGATGCAATTTCTGTGTTTCATCGTCAATAAGAAGTTTTAAGGGATACAGTAAACCTGAAGTGAAGCATCGGAATCTAAAACTGGACTCACAGGAGAGGTTCAAATCATAGAAAATTAGAGTGTCAGTCCTCTTGTACTTAAGTCGGCATTGTGCGTTTTGTATTAAATTCGGATGTAATTTCTGTGTTTCATCGTTTATAAGCAGGTCCAAGGGATACAGTAAACCAGAAGTGAAGCATCGGAATCTAAAACGGGACTCACAGGAGTGGTTCAAATCGTAGAAAGTTAGAGTGTCTTTCCTCTTGTACTTAAGTCGGCATTGTGCCTTTTGTAATAAAATCAGATGCAATTTCTGTGTTTCATCGTCAATAAGAAAGTCCAAGGGATACTGTAAACCTGAAGTGAAGCATCGGAATCTAAAACTGGACTCACAATAGAGGTTCAAATCCGAGAAAGTTAGAGTGTCAGTCCTCTTGTACTTAAGTCGGCATTGTGCCTTTTGTATTAAATTCGGATGCAATTTCTGTGTTTCATCGACATTAAGAAGGTCCAAGGGATACAGTAAAGCTGAAGTGAAGCATCGGAATCTAAAACTGGACTCACAGGAGAGGTTCAAATCATAGAAAGTTTGAGTGTCAGTCCTCTTGTACTTAAGCCGGCGTTGTGCCTTTTGTATTGAATTCGGATGCAATTTCTGTGTTTTATCGTCAATAAGAAGGTCCAAGGGATACAGTAAACCTGAAGTGAAGCATCGGAATCGAAAACTGGGCTCACAGGAGAGGTTCAAATCATAGAAAGTTAGAGTCTCAGTCCTCTTGTACTTAAGTCGGCAATGAGCCTTTTGTATTAAATTCGGATGCAATTTCTGTGTTTCATCGTCAATAAGAAGGTCCAAGGGATACAGTAAACCTTAAGTGAATCATCGGAAACTAAAACTGGCCTCACAGGAGGCTTAATTTCTGATGCAATTTCTGTGTTTCATCGTCAATAAGAAGGTCCAAGTGATACAGTAAACCTGAAGTGAAGCATCGGAATCTAAAACTGGACTCAAAGGAGAGGTTCAAATCATAGAAAGTTAGAGTGTCGGTCCTCTTGTACTTAAGTCGGCATAGTGCCTTTTGTATTAATTTCGGATGCAATTTCTGTGTTTCATCGTCAATAAGAAGGTCCAAGGGGAACAGTAAACCTGAAGAGAAGCCTCGGCAAAAAAAAATGGACTCACAGGAGAGGTTCAAATCAGAGAAAGGTAGAGTGTCAGTCCTCTTGTACTTAAGTCGGCATTGTGCCTTTTGTATTAAAATCGGATGTAATTTCTGTGCTTCACCGTCTATAAGAAGGTCCAAGGGATACAGTAAACCTGAAGTGAAGCATCAGAATCTAAACCTGGACTCACAGGAGAGGTTCAAATCAGAGAAAGTTAGAGTGTCAGTCCTCTTGTACTTAAGTCGGCATTGTGCTTTTGTATTAAATTCGGATGCAATTTCTGTGTTTCTTCGTCAATAAGAAGGTTCAAGGGATGCAGTAAACCTGAAGTGAAGCATCGGAATCTAAAACTGGACTCACAGGAGAGGGTCAAATCATAGAAAGTTATAGTGTCAGTGCTCTTGTACTTATGTCCGCATTGTGCCTTTAGTATTAAATTCGGATGCAATTTCTGTGTTTCATCGTAAAAAAGAAGTTCCAACGGATACAGTAAACCTGAAGTGAAGCATCGGAATCTAAAACTGGACTCACAGGAGAGGTTCAAATGACAGAAAGTTAGAGTGTCAATCTTCTTGTACTTAAGTCGGCATTGTGCATTTTGTATTAAATTCGGATGCAATTTCTGTGTTTCATCGCCAATAAGAAGGTCCAAGGGATACAGTAAACCTGAAGTGAAGCATCGGAATCTAAAACTGGACTCACAGGAGAGGTTCATTTCATAGAAAGTTAGAGTGTCAGTCCTTTTATACTTAAGTCGGCATTGTGCCTTTTGTATTAAATTCGAATGTAATTTCTGTGTTTCATCGTTTATAAGAAGGTCCAAGGGATACAGTAAACCAGAAGTGATGCATCGGAATCTAAAAGGGGACTCACAGGAGTGGTTCACATCATAGAAAGTTAGAGTGTCAGACCTCTTGTACTTAAGTCGGCATTGTGCCTTTAGTATTAAATTCGGATGCAATATCTGTGTTTCATCGTCAATAAGAAGGTTTAAGGGATACAGTAAACCTGAAGTGAAGCATTGGAATCTAAAACTGGACTCACAGGAGAGGTTCAAATCATAGAAATTTAGAGTGTCAGTCCTCTTGTACTTAAGTCGGCATTGTGCCTTTTGTATTAGATTCGGATTCAATTTCTGTGTTTCATCGTCAATAAGAAGGTTTAAGGGGTACAGTAAACCTGAAGTGAAGCATCGGAATCTAAAACTGGACTCACAGGAGAGGTTCAAATCATAGAAAATTAGAGTGTCAGTCCACTTGTACTTAAGTCGGCATTGTGCCTTTTGTATTAAATTCGGATGTAATTTCTGTGTTTCATCGTATATAAGCAGGTCCAAGGGATACAGTAAACCAGAAGTGAAGCATCGGAATCTAAAACGGGACTCGCAGGAGTGGTTCAATTCATAGAAAGTTAGAGTGTCATTCCTCTTGTACTTAAGTCGGCATTGTGCCTTTTCTATTAAATTCGGATGCAATTTCTGCGTTTCATCGTCAATAAGAAGGTCCAAGGGATACAGTAAACCTGAAGTGAAGCCTCGGAATCCAACACTGAACTCACAGGAGAGGTTCAAATCATAGAAAGTTAGGGTGTCAGTCCTCTTGTACTTAAGTCATCATTGTGCCTTTTGTATTAAAATCGGATGCAATTTCTGTGTTTCATCGTCAATAAGAAAGTCCAAGGGATACAGTAAACCTGAAGTGAAGCATCGAAATCTAAAACTGGACTCACAATAGAGGTTCAAATCCGAGAAAGTTAGAGTGTCAGTCCTCTTGTACTTAAGTCGGCATTGTGCCTTTTGTATTAAATTCGGATGCAATTTCAGTGTTTCATCGTCATTAAGAAGGTCCAAGCGATACAGTAAACCTGAAGTGAAGCATCGGAATCTAAAACTGGGCTCACAGGAGAGGTTCAAATCATAGAAAGTTAGAGTGTCAGTCCTCTTGTACTTAAGTCGGCAATGTGCCTTTTGCATTAAATTCGGATGCAATTTCTGTGTTTCATCGTCAATAAGAAGGTCCAAGGGATACAGTAAACCTTAAGTGAATCATCGGAATCTAAACTGGCCTCACAGGAGTGGTTCAAATCATAGAAAGTTAGAGTGGCAGTCCTCTTGTACTTAAGTCGGCATTGTGCATTTTGCCTTAATTTCGGATGCAATTTCTGTGTTTCATCGTCAATAAGAAGGTCCAATGGATACAGTAAAACTGAAGTGAAGCCCACACAACAAAAACTGGACTCACAGGAGAAGTTCAAACCGGAGAAAGTAATGTGTCAGTCCTCTTGTACTTAAGTCGGCATTATGTCTTTTGTATTAAATTTGGATGTAATTTCTGTGTTTCATCGTTTATAAGAAGGTCCAAGGGATACAGTAAACCTGAAGTGAAGCATCGGAATCTAAAACGGGACTCACAGGAGTGGTTCAAATCATAGAAAGTTAGAGTGTCAGTCCTCTTGTACTTAAGTCGGCATTGTGCCTTTCGTATTACATTCGGATGCAATTTCTGTGTTTCATCTTCAATAAGAAGGTCCAAGTGATACCGTAAACCATAAGTGAAGCCTCTAAATCTAACACTGGACTCACAGGAGAGGTTAAAATCGAGAACGTTAGAGCGTCAGTCCTCTTGTACTGAAGTCGGCATTGTGCTTTTGTTTTAAATTCGGATGCAATTTCTGTCTTTCTTCGTCAATAAGAAGGTCCAAGGGATGCAGTAAACCTGAAGTGAAGCATCGGAATCTAAAACTGGACTCACAGGAGAGGTTCAAACCATAGAAAGTTATAGTGTCAGTGCTCTTGTACTTAAGTCGGCATTGTGCCTTTAGTATTAAATTCGGATACAATATCTGTGTTTCATCGTCAAAAAGAAGGTCCAAGGGATACATTAAACCAGAAGTGAAGCATCGGAATCTAAAACTGGACTCACAGGAGAGGTTCATATCATAGAAAGTTAGAGTGTCAGTCCTTTTGTACTTAAGTCGGCATTGTGTCTTTTGTATTAAATTCGGATGTAATTTCAGTGTTTCATCGTGAATAAAAAGGTCCAAGGGATACAGTAAACCTGAAGTGAAGCATCGGAATCCAAAACTGGACTCACAGGAGAGGTTCAAATCATAGAAAGTTAGAGTGACAATCCTCTTGTACTTAAGTCGTCATTGTGCATTTTGTATTAAATTCGGCTGCAATTTCTGTGTCTCATCGTCAATAAGTAGGTCCAAGGGATACAGTAAACCTGAAATAAAGCATTGGAATCTAAAACGGGTCTCACAGGAGTTGTTCAAATCATAGAAAGTTAGAGTGTCGGTCCGCCTGTACTTAAGTCGGCATTGTGCATTTTGTATTACATTCGGATGCAATTTCAGTGTTTCATCGTCAATTAGAAGGTCCAAGGGATACAGTAAACCTGAAGTGAAGCATCGGAATCCGAAACTGGACTCACAGGAGTGGTTCAAATCATAGAAAGTTAGAGTGTCGGTCCTCTTGTACTTAAGTCGGCATAGTGCCTTTTGTATTAATTTCGGATGCAATTTCTGTGTTTCATCGTCAATAAGAAGGTCCACGGGAAACAGTAAACCTGAAGTGAAGCCTCGGCAACAAAAACTGGACTCACAGGAGTGGTTCAAATCAGAGATAGTTAGAGTGTCAGTCCTCTTGTACTTAAATCGGCATTGTGCCTTTTGTATTAAAATCGGATGCCATTTCTGTGATTCATCGTCAATAAGAAGGTCCAAAGGATACAGTAAACCTGAAGTGAAGCATCAGAATCTAAACCTGGACTCACAGGAGAGGTTCAAATCATAGAAAGTTAGAGTGTCAGTCCTCTTGTACTTAAGTCGGCATTGTGCTTTTGCATCAAATTCGGATGCAATTTCTGTGTTTCTTCGTCAATAAGAAGGTCCAAGGGATGCAGTAAACCTGAAGTGAAGCATCGAAATCTAAAACTGGACTCACAAGAGAGGTTGAAATCATAGAAAGTTATAGTGTCAGTGCTCTTGTACTTAAGTCGGCATTGTGCCTTTAGTATTAAATTATGATGCAATTTCTGTGTTTCGTCGTCAAAAATAAGGTCCAAGGGATACAGTAAACCTGAAGTGAAGCATCGGAATGTAAAACTGGACTCACAGGAGAGGTTCATATCATAGAAAGTTAGAGTGTCAGTCCTTTTATACTTAAGTCGGCATTGTGCCTTTTGTATTAAATTCGGATGTAATTTCTGTGTTTCATCTTTTGTAAGAAGGTCCAAGGGATACAGTAAACCTGAAGTGATGCATCGGAATCTAAAAGGGGACTCACAGGAGTCGTTCAAATCATAGAAAGTTAGAGTGTCGGTCCTCTTGTACTTAAGTCGGCATAGTGCCTTTTGTATTGATTTCGGATGCAATTTCAGTGTTTCATCGTCAATAAGAAGGTCCAAGGGAAACTGTAAACCTGAAGAGAAGCCTCGGCAACAAAAATTGGACTCACAGAAGAGGTTCAAATCAGAGAAAATTAGAGTGTCAGTCCTCTTGTACTTAAGTCGGCATTGTGCCTTTTGTATTAAAATCGGATGCAATTTCTGTGCTTCATCGTCAATAAGAAGGTCCAAGGGATACAGTAAACCTGAAGTGAAGCATCAGAATCAAAACCTGGACTCACAGGAGAGGTTTAAATCAGAGAACGTTAGAGCGTCAGTCCTCTTGTACTGAAGTCGGCATTGTGCTTTTGTTTTAAATTCGGATGCAATTTCTGTGTTTCTTCGTCAATAAGAAGGTCCAAGGGATGCAGTAAACCTGAAGTGAAGCATCGGAATCTAAAACTGGACTCACAGGAGAGGTTCAAACCATAGAAAGTTATAGTGTCAGTGCTCTTGTACTTAAGTCGGCATTGTGCCTTTAGTATTAAATTCGGATACAATATCTGTGTTTCATCGTCAAAAAGAAGGTCCAAGGGATACATTAAACCAGAAGTGAAGCATCGGAATCTAAAACTGGACTCACAGGAGAGGTTCATATCATAGAAAGTTAGAGTGTCAGTCCTTTTGTACTTAAGTCGGCATTGTGTCTTTTGTATTAAATTCGGATGTAATTTCAGTGTTTCATCGTGAATAAAAAGGTCCAAGGGATACAGTAAACCTGAAGTGAAGCATCGGAATCTAAAACTGGACTCACAGGAGAGGTTCAAATCATAGAAAGTTAGAGTGACAATCCTCTTGTACTTAAGTCGTCATTGTGCATTTTGTATTAAATTCGGCTGCAATTTCTGTGTTTCATCGTCAATAAGTAGGTCCAAGGGATACAGTAAACCTGAAATGAAGCATTGGAATCTAAAACGGGTCTCACAGGAGTTGTTCAAATCATAGAAAGTTAGAGTGTCGGTCCGCCTGTACTTAAGTCGGCATTGTGCATTTTGTATTACATTCGGATGCAATTTCTGTGTTTCATCGTCAATTAGAAGGTCCAAGGGATACAGTAAACCTGAAGTGAAGCATCGGAATCTGAAACTGGACTCACGGGAGTGGTTCAAATCATAGAAAGTTAGAGTGTCGGTCCTCTTGTTCTTAAGTCGGCATAGTGCCTTTTGTATTAATTTCGGATGCAATTTCTGTGTTTCATCGTCAATAAGAAGGTCCAAGGGAAACAGTAAACCTGAAGTGAAGCCTCGGCAACAAAAACTGGACTCACAGGAGTGGTTCAAATCAGAGATAGTTAGAGTGTCAGTCCTCTTGTACTTAAATCGGCATTGTGCCTTTTGTATTAAAATCGGATGCCATTTCTGTGATTCATCGTCAATAAGAAGGTCCAAAGGATACAGTAAACCTGAAGTGAAGCATCAGAATCTAAACCTGGACTCACAGGAGAGGTTCAAATCATAGAAAGTTAGAGTGTCAGTCCTCTTGTACTTAAGTCGGCATTGTGCTTTTGCATTAAATTCGGATGCAATTTCTGTGTTTCTTCGTCAATAAGAAGGTCCAAGGGATGCAGTAAACCTGAAGTGAAGCATCGAAATCTAAAACTGGACTCACAAGAGAAGTTCAAATCATAGAAAGTTATAGTGTCAGTGCTCTTGTACTTAAGTCGGCATTGTGCCTTTAGTATTAAATTATGATGCAATTTCTGTGTTTCGTCGTCAAAAATAAGGTCCAAGGGATACAGTAAACCTGAAGTGAAGCATCGAAATGTAAAACTGGACTCACAGGAGAGGTTCATATCATAGAAAGTTAGAGTGTCAGTCCTTTTATACTTAAGTCGGCATTGTGCCTTTTGTATTAAATTCGGATGTAATTTCTGTGTTTCATCTTTTGTAAGAAGGTCCAAGGGATACAGTAAACCTGAAGTGATGCATCGGAATCTAAAAGGGGACTCACAGGAGTGGTTCAAATCATAGAAAGTTAGAGTGTCAGACCTCTTGTACTTAAGTCGGCATTGTGCCTTTTGTATTGTTTTCAGATGCAATATTTGTGTTTCATCGTCAAAAAGAAGGTCCAATGGATATAGTAAACATGAATTGAAGCCTCGGCAACAAAAACTGGACTCACAGGAGAGGTTCAAATCAGAGAAAGTTAGAGTGTCAGTCCTCTTGTACTTAAGTCGGCATTGTGCCTTTTGTATTAAAATCGGATGCAATTTCTCTGCTTCATCGTCAATAAGAAGGTCCAAGGGATACATTAAACCTGAAGTGAAGCATCGGAATCTAAAACTGGACTCACAGGAGAGGTTCATATCAGAGAAAGTTAGAGTGTCAGTCGTCTTGTACTTAAGTCGGCATTGTGCCTTTAGTATTAAATTCGGATGCAATTTCTGTGTTTCATCGTCAATAAGAAGGTCGAAAGGATACAGTAAACCTGAAGTGAAGCATCGGAATCTAAAACTGGACTCACAGGAGAGGTTCAAATCATAGAAAGTTAGAGTGTCAGTCCTCTTGTACTTAAGCCGGCATTGTGCCTTTTGTATTAAATTCGGATGCAATTTCTGTGTTTCATCGTCAATAAGAAGTTTTAAGGGATACAGTAAACCTGAAGTGAAGCATCGGAATCTAAAACTGGACTCACAGGAGAGGTTCAAATCATAGAAAATTAGAGTGTCAGTCCTCTTGTACTTAAGTCGGCATTGTGCGTTTTGTATTAAATTCGGATGTAATTTCTGTGTTTCATCGTTTATAAGCAGGTCCAAGGGATACAGTAAACCAGAAGTGAAGCATCGGAATCTAAAACGGGACTCACAGGAGTGGTTCAAATCGTAGAAAGTTAGAGTGTCATTCCTCTTGTACTTAAGTCGGCATTGTGCTTTTTGTAATAAAATCAGATGCAATTTCTGTGTTTCATCGTCAATAAGAAAGTCCAAGGGATACTGTAAACCTGAAGTGAAGCATCGGAATCTAAAACTGGACTCACAATAGAGGTTCAAATCCGAGAAAGTTAGAGTGTCAGTCCTCTTGTACTTAAGTCGGCATTGTGCCTTTTGTATTAAATTCGGATGCAATTTCTGTGTTTCATCGTCATTAAGAAGGTCCAAGGGATACAGTAAAGCTGAAGTGAAGCATCGGAATCTAAAACTGGAATCACAGGAGAGGTTCAAATCATAGAAAGTTTGAGTGTCAGTCCTCTTGTACTTAAGCCGGCGTTGTGCCTTTTGTATTGAATTCGGATGCAATTTCTGTGTTTTATCGTCAATAAGAAGGTCCAAGGGATACAGTAAACCTGAAGTGAAGCATCGGAATCGAAAACTGGGCTCACAGGAGAGGTTCAAATCATAGAAAGTTAGAGTCTCAGTCCTCTTGTACTTAAGTCGGCAATGAGCCTTTTGTATTAAATTCGGATGCAATGTCTGTGTTTCATCGTCAATAAGAAGGTCCAAGGGATACAGTAAACCTTAAGTGAATCATCGGAATCTAAAACTGGCCTCACAGGAGGCTTAATTTCTGATGCAATTTCTGTGTTTCATCGTCAATAAGAAGGTCCAAGTGGTACAGTAAACCTGAAGTGAAGCATCGGAATCTAAAACTGGACTCAAAGGAGAGGTTCAAATCATAGAAAGTTAGAGTGTCGGTCCTCTTGTACTTAAGTCGGCATAGTGCCTTTTGTATTAATTTCGGATGCAATTTCTGTGTTTCATCGTCAATAAGAAGGTCCAAGGGGAACAGTAAACCTGAAGAGAAGCCTCGGCAAAAAAAAAATGGACTCACAGGAGAGGTTCAAATCAGAGAAAGGTAGAGTGTCAGTCCTCTTGTACTTAAGTCGGCATTGTGCCTTTTGTATTAAAATCGGATGTAATTTCTGTGCTTCACCGTCAATAAGAAAGTCCAAGGGATACAGTAAACCTGAAGTGAAGCATCAGAATCTAAACCTGGACTCACAGGAGAGGTTCAAATCAGAGAAAGTTAGAGTGTCAGTCCTCTTGTACTTAAGTCGGCATTGTGCTTTTGTATTAAATTCGGATGCAATTTCTGTGTTTCTTCGTCAATAAGAAGGTTCAAGGGATGCAGTAAACCTGAAGTGAAGCATCGGAATCTAAAACTGGACTCACAGGAGAGGGTCAAATCATAGAAAGTTATAGTGTCAGTGCTCTTGTACTTATGTCCGCATTGTGCCTTTAGTATTAAATTCGGATGCAATTTCTGTGTTTCATCGTAAAAAAGAAGTTCCAACGGATACAGTAAACCTGAAGTGAAGCATCGGAATCTAAAACTGGACCCACAGGAGAGGTTCAAATCACAGAAAGTTAGAGTGTCAATCTTCTTGTACTTAAGTCGGCATTGTGCATTTTGTATTAAATTCGGATGCAATTTCTGTGTTTCATCGCCAATAAGAAGGTCCAAGGGATACAGTAAACCTGAAGTGAAGCATCGGAATCTAAAACTGGACTCACAGGAGAGGTTCATTTCATAGAAAGTTAGAGTGTCAGTCCTTTTATACTTAAGTCGGCATTGTGCCTTTTGTATTAAATTCGGATGTAATTTCTGTGTTTCATCGTTTATAAGAAGGTCCAAGGGATACAGTAAACCAGAAGTGATGCATCGGAATCTAAAAGGGGACTCACAGGAGTGGTTCACATCATAGAAAGTTAAAGTGTCAGACCTCTTGCACTTAAGTCGGCATTGTGCCTTTAGTATTAAATTCGGATGCAATATCTGTGTTTCATCGTCAATAAGAAGGTTTAAGGGATACAGTAAACCTGAAGTGAAGCATTGGAATCTAAAACTGGACTCACAGGAGAGGTTCAAATCATAGAAATTTAGAGTGTCAGTCCTCTTGTACTTAAGTCGGCATTGTGCCTTTTGTATTAGATTCGGATTCAATTTCTGTGTTTCATCGTCAATAAGAAGGTTTAAGGGGTACAGTAAACCTGAAGTGAAGCATCGGAATCTAAAACTGGACTCACAGGAGAGGTTCAAATCATAGAAAATTAGAGTGTCAGTCCACTTGTACTTAAGTCGGCATTGTGCCTTTTGTATTAAATTCGGATGTAATTTCTGTGTTTCATCGTATATAAGCAGGTCCAAGGGATACAGTAAACCAGAAGTGAAGCATCGGAATCTAAAACGGGACTCGCAGGAGTGGTTCAATTCATAGAAAGTTAGAGTGTCATTCCTCTTGTACTTAAGTCGGCATTGTGCCTTTTGTATTAAATTCGGATGCAATTTCTGCGTTTCATCGTCAATAAGAAGGTCCAAGGGATACAGTAAACCTGAAGTGAAGCCTCGGAATCCAACACTGGACTCACAGGAGAGGTTCAAATCATAGAAAGTTAGGGTGTCAGTCCTCTTGTACTTAAGTCATCATTGTGTCTTTTGTATTAAAATCGGATGCAATTTCTGTGTTTCATCGTCAATAAGAAAGTCCAAGGGATACAGTAAACCTGAAGTGAAGCATCGAAATCTAAAACTGGACTCACAATAGAGGTTCAAATCCGAGAAAGTTAGAGTGTCAGTCCTCTTGTACTTAAGTCGGCATTGTGCCTTTTGTATTAAATTCGGATGCAATTTCTGTGTTTCATCGTCATTAAGAAGGTCCAAGGGATACAGTAAACCTGAAGTGAAGCATCGGAATCTAAAACTGGGCTCACAGGAGAGGTTCAAATCATAGAAAGTTAGAGTGTCAGTCCTCTTGTACTTAAGTCGGCAATGTGCCTTTTGCATTAAATTTGGATGCAATTTCTGTGTTTCATCGTCAATAAGAAGGTCCAAGGGATACAGTAAACCTTAAGTGAATCATCGGAATCTAAACTGGCCTCACAGGAGTGGTTCAAATCATAGAAAGTTAGAGTGGCAGTCCTCTTGTACTTAAGTCGGCATTGTGCATTTTGCCTTAATTTCGGATGCAATTTCTGTGTTTCATCGTCAATAAGAAGGTCCAATGGATACAGTAAACCTGAAGTGAAGCCCACACAACAAAAACTGGACTCACAGGAGAAGTTCAAACCGGAGAAAGTAATGTGTCAGTCCTCTTGTACTTAAGTCGGCATTATGCCTTTTGTATTAAATTTGGATGTAATTTCTGTGTTTCATCGTTTATAAGAAGGTCCAAGGGATACAGTAAACCTGAAGTGAAGCATCGGAATCTAAAACGGGACTCACAGGAGTGGCTCAAATCATAGAAAGTTAGAGTGTCAGTCCTCTTGTACTTAAGTCGGCATTGTGCCTTTCGTATTACATTCGGATGCAATTTCTGTGTTTCATCTTCAATAAGAAGGTCCAAGTGATACCGTAAACCATAAGTGAAGCCTCTAAATCTAACACTGGACTCACAGGAGAGGTTCACATCATAGAAAGTTAGAGTGTCAGTCCTCTTGTACTTAAGTCGGCAGTGTGCCTTTTGTATTAAATTCGGATGCAATTTCTGTGTTACATCGTCTATAAGATGGTCCAAGGGATACAGTAAACCTGAAGTGATGCCTCGGAATCTAACACTGGACTCACAGGAGAGGTTCAAATCATAGAAAGTTAGAGTGTCAATCCTCTTGTACTTAAGTTGGCATTGTGCCTTTAGTATTAAAATCGGATGCAATTTTTGTTTTTTATCGTCAATAAGAAAGTCCAAGGGATACAGTAAACCAAAAGTAAAGCATCGGAATCTAAAACTGGATTCACACTAGAGGTTCAAATCAGAGAAAGTTAGAGTGTCAGTCCTCTTGTACTTAAGTCGGCATTGTGCCTTTTGTATTGAATTCGGATGCAATTTCTGTGTTTCATTGTCAATAAGAAGGTCCAAGAGATACAGTAAACTTGAAGTGAAGCATCGGAATCTAAAACTAGAATCACAGGAGAGGTTCAAATCATAGAAAGTTAGTGTGTCAGTCCTCTCGAACTTAAGCCGGCATTGTGCTTTTTGAATAAAATTCGGATGCAATTTCTGTGTTTCATCGTCAATAAGAAGGTCCAAGGGATACAGTAACCTGAAGTGTAGCATCGGAATCTAAATCTGGACTCACAGGAGAGGTTCAGATCGTAGATAGTTATAGTGTCCGTCCCCTTGTACTTAAGTCGGCATTGTTCCTTTTGTATTAATATCTGATGCAATTTCTGTGTTTCATCGTCAATAAGAAGGTCCAAGTGATACAGTAAAATTGAAGTGAAGCATCGGAATCTAAAACTGGACTCACAGGAGAGGTTCAAATCATAGAAAGTTAGAGTGTCGGTCCTCTTGTACTTAAGTCGGCATAGTGCTATTTGTATTAATTTCGGATGCAATTTCTGTGTTTCATCGTCAATAAGAAGGTCCAAGGCAAACAGTAAACCTGAAGAGAAGCCTCGGCAACAAAAACTGGACTCACAGGATAGGTTCATATCATAGAAAGTTAGAGTGTCAGTCCTTTTGCACTTAAGTCGGCATTGTGACTTTTGTATTAAATTCGGATGCAATTTCAGTGATTCAGCGTGAATAAAAAGGTCCAAGGGATACAGTAAATATGAAGTGAAGCATCGGAATCTAAAACTGGACTCACACGAGAGGTTCAAATCATAGAAAGTTAGAGTGTCAATCCTCTTGTACTTAAGCCGGCATTGTGCATTTTGTATTAAATTCGGATGCAATTACTGTGTTTCATCGTCAATAAGAAGGTCCAAGGGATACAGTAAACCTGAAGTGTAGCATTGGAATCTAAAACGGGACTCACAGGAGTTGTTCAAATCATAGAAACTTAGAGTGTCGGTCCTCTTGTACTTAAGTCGGCATTGTGCATTTTGTATTAAATTCGGATGATATTTCTGTGTTTCATCATCAATAAGATGGTCCAAGGGATACAGTAAACCTGAAGTGAAGCATCGGAATCTAAAACATTCCTCACAGGAGTGGTTCAAATCATAGGAAATTAGAGTGTCAGTCCTCTTGTACATAAGTCGGCATTGTGCCTTTTGTATTAAATTCGTATGCAATTTCTGTGTTTCATTGTCGATAAGAAGGTCCAAGTGATTCAGTAAATCTGAAGTGAAGCATCGGAAACTAAAACTTGACTCACAGGAGAGGTTCAAATCTTAGAAACTTAGAGTGTCAGTCCTCTTGTACTTAAGTCGGCATTGTGACTTTTGTATTAATTTCGGATGCAATATCTGTGTTTCATCGTCAATAAGAAGGTCCAAGGGATGCAGTAAACCTGAAGTGAAGCCTCAGCAACAAAAACTGGACTCACAGGAGAGGTTACAATCATAGAAAGTTAGAGTGTCAGTCCTCTTGTACTTAAGTCGGCATTGTGCCTTTTTATTAAATTCGGATGCAATTTCTGTGTTTCATCGTCAATAAGAAGGTCCAAGGGATACAGTAAACCTGAAGTGAAGCATCGGAATCTAAAACTGGACTCACAGGAGAGGTTCAAAACATAGAAAGTTAGAGTGTCGGTCCTCTTGTACTTAAGTCGGCATAGTGCCTGTTGTATTAATTTCGGTAGCAATTTTTGAGTTTCATCGTCAATAAGAAGGTCATAGGGAAACAGTAAACCTGAAGTGAAGCCTCGGCAACAAAAACTATACTCACAGGAGAGGTTCAAATCAGAGATAGTTAAAGTGTCAGTCCTCATGTACTTAAGTCGGCATTGTGCCTTTTGTATTAAAATCGGATGCAATTTCTGTGATTCATCGTCAATAAGAAGGTCCAAGGGATACAGTAAACCTAAAGTGAAGCCTCGGCAACAAAAACTGGACTCACAGGAGAGGTTCAAATCATAGAAAGTTAGAGTGTCAGTCCTCTTGTACTTAAGTCGGCATTGTGCTTTTGTATTAAATTCGGATGCAAATTCTGTGCTTAATCGTCAATAAGAAGGTCCAATGGATACAGTAAACCTGAAGTGAAGCATCAGAATCTAAACCTGGACTCACAGGAGAGGTTCAAATCAGAGAAAGTTAGAGTGTCAGTCCTCTTGTACTTAAGTCGGCATTGTGCTTTTGTATTAAATTCGGATGCAAATTCTGTGTTTCTTCGTCAATAAGAAGGTCCAAGGGATGCAGTAAACCTGAAGTGAAGCATCGGAATCTAAAACTGGACTCACAGGAGAGGTTCAAAGCATAGAAAGTTAGAGTGTCAGTCCTCTTGAACTTAAGCCGGCATTGTGCCTTTTGAATAAAATTCGGATGCAATTTCTGTGTTTCATCGTCAATAAGAAGGTCCAAGGGATACAGTAACCTGAAGTGTAGCATCGGAATCTAAATCTGGACTCACAGGAGAGGTTCAGATCGTAGATAGTTAGAGTGTCAGTCCTCCTGCATTTATGTTGGCATTGTGCCTTTTGTATTAAATTCGGATGCAATTTCTGTGTTTCATCGTCAATAAGAAGGTCCAAGGGATACAGTAAACCCTAAGTGAAGCATCGGAATCTAAAACTGGCCTCACAGGAGTGGTTCAAATCATAGAAAGTTAGAGTGTCTGTCCCCTTGTACTTAAGTCGGCATTGTTCCTTTTGTATTAATATCTGATGCAATTTCTGTGTTTCATCGTCAATAAGAAGGTCCAAGTGATACAGTAAACCTGAAGTGAAGCATCGGAATCTAAAACTGGACTCACAGGAGAGGTTCAAATCATAGAAAGTTAGAGTGTCGTTCCTCTTGTACTTAAGTCGGCATAGTGCTATTTGTATTAATTTCGGATGCAATTTCTGTGTTTCATCGTCAATAAGAAGGTCCAAGGGAAACGGTAAACCTGAAGAGAAGCCTCGGCAACAAAAACTGGACTCACAGGATAGGTTCATATCATAGAAAGTTAGAGTGTCAGTCCTTTTGCACTTAAGTCGGCATTGTGACTTTTGTATTAAATTCGGATGCAATTTCAGTGTTTCAGCGTGAATAAAAAGGTCCAAGGGATACAGTAAATATGAAGTGAAGCATCGGAATCCAAAACTGGACTCACACGAGAGGTTCAAATCATAGAAAGTTAGAGTGTCAATCCTCTTGTACTTAAGCCGGCATTGTGCATTTTGTATTAAATTCGGATGCAATTACTGTGTTTCATCGTCAATAAGAAGGTCCAAGGGATACAGTAAACCTGAAGTGTAGCATTGGAATCTAAAACGGGACTCACAGGAGTTGTTCAAATCATAGAAACTTAGAGTGTCTGTCCTCTTGTACTTAAGTCGGCATTGTGCATTTTGTATTAAATTCGGATGATATTTCTGTGTTTCATCATCAATAAGATGGTCCAAGGGATACAGTAAACCTGAAGTGAAGCATCGGAATCTAAAACATTCCTCACAGGAGTGGTTCAAATCATAGGAAATTAGAGTGTCAGTCCTCTTGTACATAAGTCGGCATTGTGCCTTTTGTATTAAATTCGTATGCAATTTCTGTTTTTCATTGTCGATAAGAAGGTCCAAGTGATTCAGTAAACCTGAAGTGAAGCATCGGAAACTAAAACTTGACTCACAGGAGAGGTTCAAATCTTAGAAACTTAGAGTGTCAGTCCTCTTGTACTTAAGTCAGCATTGTGCCTTTTGTATTAATTTCGGATGCAATATCTGTGTTTCATCGTCAATAAGAAGGTCCAAGGGATACAGTAAACCTGAAGTGAAGCCTCAGCAACAAAAACTGGACTCACAGGAGAGGTTACAATCATAGAAAGTTAGAGTGTCAGTCCTCTTGTACTTAAGTCGGCATTGTGCCTTTTTATTAAATTCGGATGCAATTTCTGTGTTTCATCGTCAATAAGAAGGTCCAAGGGATACAGTAAACCTGAAGTGAAGCATCGGAATCTAAAACTGGACTCACAGGAGAGGTTCAAAACATAGAAAGTTAGAGTGTCGGTCCTCTTGTACTTATGTCGGCATAGTGCCTGTTGTATTAATTTCGGTAGCAATTTTTGAGTTTCATCGTCAATAAGAAGGTCCAAGGGAAACAGTAAACCTGAAGTGAAGCCTCGGCAACAAAAACTATACTCACAGGAGAGGTTCAAATCAGAGATAGTTAAAGTGTCAGTCCTCATGTACTTAAGTCGGCATTGTGCCTTTTGTATTAAAATCGGATGCAATTTCTGTGATTCATCGTCAATAAGAAGGTCCAAGGGATACAGTAAACCTAAAGTGAAGCCTCGGCAACAAAAACTGGACTCACAAGAGAGGTTCAAATCATAGAAAGTTAGAGTGTCAGTCCTCTTGTACTTAAGTCGGCATTGTGCCTTTTGTATTAAATTCGGATGCAAATTCTGTGTTTCTTCGTCAATAAGAAGGTCCAAGGGATGCAGTAAACCTGAAGTGAAGCATCGGAATCTAAAACTGGACTCACAGGAGAGTTTCAAATCATAGAAAGTTAGAGTGTCAGTCCTCTTGTACTTAAGTCGGCATTGTGCCTTTTGTATTAAATTCGGATGCAATTTCTGTGTTTCATCGTCAATAAGAAGGTCCAAGGGATACAGTAAACCTGAAATGAGGCAGCTGAATCTAAAACGGGACTCACAGGAGTTGTTCAAATCATAGAAAGTTAGAGTGTCGGTCCTCTTGTACTTAAGTCGGCATTGTGCATTTTGTATTAATTTCGGATGCAATTTCTGTGTTTCATCGTCAATAAGAAGGTCCAAGGGATACAGTAAACCTGAAGTGAAGCATCGGAATCTAAAACTGGACTCACAGGAGTGGTTCAAATCAAAGAAAGTTAAAGTGTCAGTCCTCTTGTAGATAAGTCGGCATTGTGCCTTTTGTATTAAATTCGTATGTAAATTCTGTGTTTCATTGTCAATTAGAAGGTCCAAGGGATACAGTAAACCTGAAGTGAAGCCTCGGAATCTAACACAGGATTCACAGGAGAGGTTCACATCATAGAAAGTTAGAGTGTCAGTCCTCTTGTATTTAAGTCGGCATTGTGCCTTTTGTATTAAATTCGGATGCAATTTGTGTGTTTCATCGACAATAAGAAGGACCAAGGGATACAGTAAACCTGAAGTGAAGCCTGGGATTCTAACACTGGACTCACAGGAGAGGTTCAAATCGTAGAAAGTTTGAGTGTCAATCCTCTTGTACTTAAGTCGGCATTGTGCATTTTGTATTAAATTCGAATGCAATTTCTGTGTTTCATCGTCAATAAGAAGGTCCAAGGGATACAGTAAACCTGAAATGAGGCAGCGGAATCTAAAACGGGACTCACAGCAGTTGTTCAAATCATAGAAAGTTAGAGTGTCGGTCCTCTTGTACTTAAGTCGGCATTGTGCATTTTGTATTAATTTCGGATGCAATTTCTGTGTTTCATCGTCAATAAGAAGGTCCAAGGGATACAGTAAACCTGAAGTGAAGCATCAGAATCTAAACCTGGACTCACAGGAGAGGTTCAAATCAGAGAAAGTTAGAGTGTCAGTCCTCTTGTACTTAAGTCGGCATTGTGCTTTTGTATTAAATTCGGATGCAAATTCTGTGTTTCTTCGTCAATAAGAAGGTCCAAGGGATGCAGTAAACCTGAAGTGAAGCATCGGAATCTAAAACTGGACACACAGGAGAGGTTCAAAGCATAGAAAGTTAGAGTGTCAGTCCTCTTGAACTTAAGCCGGCATTGTGCCTTTTGAATAAAATTCGGATGCAATTTCTGTGTTTCATCGTCAATAAGAAGGTCCAAGGGATACAGTAACCTGAAGTGTAGCATCGGAATCTAAATCTGGACTCACAGGAGAGGTTCAGATCGTAGATAGTTAGAGTGTCAGTCCTCCTGTATTTATGTTGGCATTGTGCCTTTTGTATTAAATTCGGATGCAATTTCTGTGTTTCATCGTCAATAAGAAGGTCCAAGGGATACAGTAAACCCTAAGTGAAGCATCGGAATCTAAAACTGGCCTCACAGGAGTGGTTCAAATCATAGAAAGTTAGAGTGTCTGTCCCCTTGTACTTAAGTCGGCATTGTTCCTTTTGTATTAATATCTGATGCAATTTCTGTGTTTCATCGTCAATAAGAAGGTCCAAGTGATACAGTAAACCTGAAGTGAAGCATCGGAATCTAAAACTGGACTCACAGGAGAGGTTCAAATCATAGAAAGTTAGAGTGTCGTTCCTCTTGTACTTAAGTCGGCATAGTGCTATTTGTATTAATTTCGGATGCAATTTCTGTGTTTCATCGTCAATAAGAAGGTCCAAGGGAAACGGTAAACCTGAAGAGAAGCCTCGGCAACAAAAACTGGACTCACAGGATAGGTTCATATCATAGAAAGTTAGAGTGTCAGTCCTTTTGCACTTAAGTCGGCATTGTGACTTTTGTATTAAATTCGGATGCAATTTCAGTGTTTCAGCGTGAATAAAAAGGTCCAAGGGATACAGTAAATATGAAGTGAAGCATCGGAATCTAAAACTGGACTCACACGAGAGGTTCAAATCATAGAAAGTCAGAGTGTCAATCCTCTTGTACTTAAGCCGGCATTGTGCATTTTGTATTAAATTCGGATGCAATTACTGTGTTTCATCGTCAATAAGAAGGTCCAAGGGATACAGTAAACCTGAAGTGTAGCATTGGAATCTAAAACGGGACTCACAGGAGTTGTTCAAATCATAGAAACTTAGAGTGTCTGTCCTCTTGTACTTAAGTCGGCATTGTGCATTTTGTATTAAATTCGGATGATATTTCTGTGTTTCATCATCAATAAGATGGTCCAAGGGATACAGTAAACCTGAAGTGAAGCATCGGAATCTAAAACATTCCTCACAGGAGTGGTTCAAATCATAGGAAATTAGAGTGTCAGTCCTCTTGTACATAAGTCGGCATTGTGCCTTTTGTATTAAATTCGTATGCAATTTCTGTTTTTCATTGTCGATAAGAAGGTCCAAGTGATTCAGTAAACCTGAAGTGAAGCATCGGAAACTAAAACTTGACTCACAGGAGAGGTTCAAATCTTAGAAACTTAGAGTGTCAGTCCTCTTGTACTTAAGTCAGCATTGTGCCTTTTGTATTAATTTCGGATGCAATATCTGTGTTTCATCGTCAATAAGAAGGTCCAAGGGATACAGTAAACCTGAAGTGAAGCCTCAGCAACAAAAACTGGACTCACAGGAGAGGTTACAATCATAGAAAGTTAG
Source organism: Schistocerca americana (assembly GCF_021461395.2). Classification (NCBI taxonomy): domain Eukaryota; kingdom Metazoa; phylum Arthropoda; class Insecta; order Orthoptera; family Acrididae; genus Schistocerca; species Schistocerca americana. The sequence continues at coordinate 6,159,534 of NC_060128.1, read as the reverse complement.
AGTGTCAGTCCTCTTGTACTTAAGTCGGCATTGTGCCTTTTTATTAAGTTCGGATGCAATTTCTGTGTTTCATCGTCAATAAGAAGGTCCAAGGGATACAGTAAACCTGAAGTGAAGCATCGGAATCTAAAACTGGACTCACAGGAGAGGTTCAAAACATAGAAAGTTAGAGTGTCGGTCCTCTTGTACTTAAGTCGGCATAGTGCCTGTTGTATTAATTTCGGTAGCAATTTTTGAGTTTCATCGTCAATAAGAAGGTCCAAGGGAAACAGTAAACCTGAAGTGAAGCCTCGGCAACAAAAACTATACTCACAGGAGAGGTTCAAATCAGAGATAGTTAAAGTGTCAGTCCTCATGTACTTAAGTCGGCATTGTGCCTTTTGTATTAAAATCGGATGCAATTTCTGTGATTCATCGTCAATAAGAAGGTCCAAGGGATACAGTAAACCTAAAGTGAAGCCTCGGCAACAAAAACTGGACTCACAGGAGAGGTTCAAATCATAGAAAGTTAGAGTGTCAGTCCTCTTGTACTTAAGTCGGCATTGTGCTTTTGTATTAAATTCGGATGCAATTTCTGTGTTTCATCGTCAATAAGAAGGTCCAAGGGATACAGTAAACCTGAAATGAGGCAGCTGAATCTAAAACGGGACTCACAGGAGTTGTTCAAATCATAGAAAGTTAGAGTGTCGGTCCTCTTGTACTTAAGTCGGCATTGTGCATTTTGTATTAATTTCGGATGCAATTTCTGTGTTTCATCGTCAATAAGAAGGTCCAAGGGATACAGTAAACCTGAAGTGAAGCATCGGAATCTAAAACTGGACTCACAGGAGTGGTTCAAATCAAAGAAAGTTAAAGTGTCAGTCCTCTTGTAGATAAGTCGGCATTGTGCCTTTTGTATTAAATTCGTATGCAAATTCTGTGTTTCATTGTCAATAAGAAGGTCCAAGGGATACAGTAAACCTGAAGTGAAGCCTCGGAATCTAACACAGGATTCACAGGAGAGGTTCACATCATAGAAAGTTAGAGTGTCAGTCCTCTTGTATTTAAGTCGGCATTGTGCCTTTTGTATTAAATTCGGATGCAATTTGTGTGTTTCATCGACAATAAGAAGGACCAAGGGATACAGTAAACCTGAAGTGAAGCCTGGGATTCTAACACTGGACTCACAGGAGAGGTTCAAATCGTAGAAAGTTTGAGTGTCAATCCTCTTGTACTTAAGTCGGCATTGTGCATTTTGTATTAAATTCGAATGCAATTTCTGTGTTTCATCGTCAATAAGAAGGTCCAAGGGATACAGTAAACCTGAAATGAGGCAGCGGAATCTAAAACGGGACTCACAGCAGTTGTTCAAATCATAGAAAGTTAGAGTGTCGGTCCTCTTGTACTTAAGTCGGCATTGTGCATTTTGTATTAATTTCGGATGCAATTTCTGTGTTTCATCGTCAATAAGAAGGTCCAAGGGATACAGTAAACCTGAAGTGAAGCATCGGAATCTAGAACTGGACTCACAGGAATGGTTCAAATCAAAGAAAGTTAAAGTGTCAGTCCTCTTGTAGATAAGTCGGCATTGTGCCTTTTGTATTAAATTCGTATGCAATTTCTGTGTTTCATTGTCAATAAGAAGGTCCAAGTGATTCAGTAAACCTGAAGTGAAGCATCGGAAACTAAAACTTGACTCACAGGAGAGGTTCAAATCTTAGAAATTTAGAGTGTCAGTCCTCCTGTACTTAAGTCGGCATTGTGCATTTTGTATTAATTTTGGATGCAATTTCTGTGTTTCATCGTCAAAAAGAAGGTCCAAGGGAAACAGTAAACCTGAAGTGAAGCCTCGGCAACAAAAACTGGACTCACAGGAGAGGTTCAAATCTGAGAAAGTTATAGTGTCAGTCCTCTTGTTCTTAAGTCGGCATTGTGCCTTTTGTATTAAAATCGGATGCAAAATCTGTGCTTAATCGTCAATAAGAAGGTCCAATGGATACAGTAACTCTGAAGTGAAGCATCAGAATCTAAACCTGGCCTCACAGGAGAGGTTCAAATCAGAGAAAGTTAGAGTGTCAGTCCTCTTGTACCTAAGTCGGCATTGTACATTTGTATTAAATTCGGATGCAAATTCTGTGTTTCTTCGTCAATAAGAAGGTCCAAGGGATGCAGTAAACCTGAAGTGAAGCATCGGAATCTAAAATTGGACTCACAGGAGGGGATCAAATCATAGAAAGTTAGAGTGTTAGTCCTCTTGTACTTAAGTCGCCATTGTGCCTTTTGTATTAAAATCGGATGCAATTTCTGTGCTTCATCGTCAATAAGAACGTCCAAGGGATACAGTAAACCTGAAGTGAAGCATCGGAATCTAAAACTGGACTCACAGGAGAGGTTCAAATCAGAAAACGTTAGTGTGTCAGTCCTCTTGTACTTAAGTCGGCATTGTGCCTTTTGAATTAAATTCGGATGCAATCTCTGTGTTTCATCGTCAATCAGAAGGTCCAAGTGATACAGTAAACCGGAAGTGAAGCCTCAGAATCTAACACTGGACTCACAGGAGAGGTTCAAATCATAGAATGTTAGAGTGTCAGTCCTCTTGTACTTAAGTCGGCATTGTGCCTTTTGCATTAAAATCGGATGCAATTTCTGTGTTTCATCGTCAATAAGAAAGTCGAAGGTATACAGTAAACCTGAAGTGAAGCATCGGAATCTAAAACTGTACTCACAGGAGAGGTTCAAATCAGAGAAAGTTAGAGTGTCAGTCCTCTTGTACTTAAGCCGGCATTGTGCCTTTTGTATTAAATTCGGATGCAATTTCTGTGTGTCAACGTCAATAAGAAGGTCCATGGGATACAGTAAACCTGAAGCGAAGCAACGGAATCTAAAACTGGACTCACAGGAGAGGTTCAAATCACAGAAAGTTAGAGTGTCAGTCCTCTTGTACTTAAGTCGGCATTGTGCCTTTTGTATTAAATTCGGATGCAATTTCTGTGTTTCATCGTCAATAAGAAGGTCCAAGGGATACAGTAAACCTGAAGTGAAGCCTCGGAATCTAACACAGGATTCACAGGAGAGGTTCACATCATAGAAAGTTAGAGTGTCAGTATTCTTGTACTTAAGTCGGCATTGTGCCTTTTGTATTAAATTCGGATGCAATTTCTGTGTTTCATCGACAATAAGAAGGACCAAGGGATACAGTAAACATGAAGTGAAGCCTTGGATTCTAACACTGGACTCACAGGAGAGGTTCAAATCATAGAAAGTTAAAATGTCAGTCCTCTTGTAGATAAGTCGGCATTGTGCGTTTTGTATTAAATTCGTATGTAATTTCTGTGTTTCATTGTCAATAAGAAGGTCCAAGGGATACAGTAAACCTGAAACGAGGCAGCGGAATCTAAAACGGGACTCACAGGAGTTGGTCAAATCATAGAAAGTTAGAGTGTCGGTCCTCTTGTACTTAAGTCGGCATCTTGCATTTTGTATTAATTTCGGATGCAATTTCTGTGTTTCATCGTCAATAAGAAGGTCCAAGGGATACAGTAAACCTGAAGTGAAGCATCGGAATCTAAAACTGGACTCACAGGAGTGGTTCAAATCAAAGAAAGTTAAAATGTCAGTCCTCTTGTAGATAAGTCGGCATTGTGCGTTTTGTATTAAATTCGTATGTAATTTCTGTATTTCATTGTCAATAAGAAGGTCCAAGTGATTCAGTAAACCTGAAGTGAAGCATCGGAAACTAAAACTTGACTCACAGGAGAGGTTCAATTCAGAGAAAGGTAGAGTGTCAGTCCTCTTGTACTTAAGCCGGCATTGTGCCTTTTCTATTAAATTCGGATGCAATTCCTGTGTTTCATTGTCAATAAGAAGGCCCAAGGGATACAGTAAACCTGAAGCGAAGCATCGGAATCTAAAACTGGACTCACAGGAGAGGTTCAAATCATAGAAAGTTAGAGTGTCAGTCCTCTTGTACTTAAGTCGGCATTGTGCCTTTTGTATTAAATTAGGATGCATTTTCTGTGTTTCATCGTCAATAAGAAGGTCCAAGGGATACAGTAAACCTGAAGTGAAGCATCGGAATGTACAACTGGACCCACAGGATAGGTTCAAATCATAGAAAGTTAGAGTGTCAGTTCCCTTGTACTTAGGTCGGCATTGTGCCTTTTGTATTAAATTCTGATGTAATTTCTGTGTTTCATCGCTTATAAGCAGGTCCAAGGGATACAGTAAAACTGAAGTGAAGCATCGGAATCTAATCCGGAACTCACAGGAGTGGTTCAAATCATAGATAGTTAGAGTGTCAGTCGTCTTGTACTTAAGTCGGCATTGTGCCTTTTGTATTAAATTCGGATGCAATTTCTGTGTTTCATCGTCAATAAGAAGGTCCAAGGGATACAGTAAACCTGAAGTGAAGCCTCGGAATCTAACACAGGACTCACAGGAGAGGTTCACATCATAGAAAGTTAGAGTGTCCGTCCTCTTGAACTTAAGTCGGCATTGTGCCTTGCGTATTAAATTCGGATGCAATTTCTGTGTTTCATCGTCAATAAGAAGGTCCAAGGGATACAGTAAATCTGACGTGAAGCCTCGTAATCTAACACTAGAGTCACAGGAGAGGTTCAAATCATAGAAAGTTAGAGTGTCAGTCCTCTTGCACTTAAGTCGGCATTGTGCCTTTTTTATTAAATTTGGACGCAATGTCTGTGTCTCATCGTCAATAAGAAGGTCCAAGGGATACAGTCAATCTGAAGTGAAGCATCGGAATCTAAAACTGGACTCACAGGAGAGGTTCAAATCATAGAAAGTTAGAGTGTCAGTCCTCTTGTACTTAAGTCGGCATTGTGCCTTTTGTATTAAATTCGGATGCAATTTCAGTGTTTCATCGTGAATAAAAAGGTCCAAGGGATACGGTAAACCTGAAGTAAAGCTTTGGTATCTAAAACTGGACTCACAGGAGAGGTTCAAGTCATAGAAAGTTAGAGTGTCAGTCCTCTTGTACATAAGTCGGCATTGTGCCTTTTGTATTAAATTCGTATGCAATTTCTGTGTTTCATAGTCAATAAGAAGGTCCAAGTCATTCAGTAAACCTGAAGTGAAGCATCGGAAAGTAGAACTCGATTCGCAGGAGAGGTTCAAATCTTAGAAACTTAGAGTGTCAGTCCTCTTGTACTTAAGTCGGCATTGTGCCTTTTGAATTAATTTTGAATGCAATTTCTGTGTTTCATCGTCAATAAGAAGATCCAAGGGATACAGTAAACCTGAAGTGAAGCCTCAGCAACAAAAACTGGACTCACAGGAGAGGTTCAAATCATAGAAAGTTAGAGTGTCAGTCCTCTTGTACTTAAGTCGGCATTGTGCCTTTTCTATTAAAATCGGATGCAATTTCTGTGCTTCATCGTCAATAAGAAGGTCCAAGGGATACAGTAAACCTGAAGTGAAGCATCGAAATCTAAAACTGGACTCACAGGAGAGGTTCAAATTAGAGAAAGTTAGTGTGTCAGTCCTCTTGTACTTAAGCCGGCATTGTGCCTATTGTATTAAATTCGGATACATTTTCTGTGTTTCATCGTCAATCAGAAGGTCCAAGTGATAAAGTAAACCGGAAGTGAAGCCTCGGAATCTAACACTGGACTCACAGGAGAGGTTCAAATCATAGAATGTTAGCGTGTCAGTCCTCTTGTACTTAAGTCGGCACTGTGCCTTATGTATTAAATTAGGATGCAATTTCTGTGTTTCATCGTCAATAAGAAGGTCCAAGGGATACAGTAAACCTGAAGTGAAGCATCGGAATGTACAACTGGACCCACAGGAAATTTTCAAATCATAGAAAGTTTGAGTGTCAGTCCCCTTGTACTTAAGTCGGCATTGTGCCTTTTGTATAAACTCTGATGTAATTTCTGTGTTTCATCGTATATAAGCAGGTCCAAGGGATACAGTAAAACTGAAGTGAAGCATCGGAATCTAAAACGGGACTCACAGGAGTGGTTCAAATCATAGAAAGTTTGAGTGTCAGTCCTCTTGTACTTAAGTCGGCATTGTGCCTTTTGTATTAAATTCGGATGCAATTTCTGCGTTTCATCGTCAATAAGAAGGTCCAAGGGATACAGTAAACCTGAAGTGAAGCCTCGGAATCTAACACTGGACTCACAAGAGAGGTTCACATCGTAGAAAGTTAGAGTGTCAGTCCTCTTGTACTTAAGTCGGCATTGTGCCTTTTGTATTAAATTCGGATGCAATTTCTGTGTTTCATCGTCAATAAGAAGGTCCAATGGATACAGTAAACCTGAAGTGAAGCCTCGGAATCTAACACTGGACTCACAGGAGAGGTTCAAATCATAGAAAGTTAGAATGTCAGTCCTCTTGTATTTAAGTTATCATTGTGCCTTTTGTATTAAATTCGGAAGCAATTTCTGTGTTTCATCGTCAATAAGAAGGTCCAAGGGATACAGTAAAGCTGAAGTGAAGCATCGGAATCTAAAACTGGAATCACAGGAGAGGTTCAAATCATAGAAAGTTAGAGTGTCAGTCCTCTTGTACTTAAGTCGGCATTGTGCCTTTTGTATTAAATTCGGATGCAATTTCTGTGTCTTATCGTCAATAAGAAGGTCCAAGGGATACAGTAAACCTGAAGTGAAGCATCGGAATCTAAAACTGGGCTCACAGGAGAGGTTCAAATCATAGAAAGTTAGAGTGTCAGTCCTCTTGTACTTAAGTCGGTATTGTGCCTTTTGTATTACATTCGGATGCAATGTCTGTGTTTCATCGTCAATAATAAGGTCCAAGGGATACAGTCAATCTGAAGTGAAGCATCGGAATCTAAAACTGGACTCACAGGAGAGGTTCAAATCATAGAAAGTTAGAGTGTCAGTCCTCTTGTACTTAAGTCGGCATTGTGCCTTTTGTATTAAATTCGGATGCAATTTCAGTGTTTCATCGTGAATAAAAAGGTCCAAGGGATACAGTAAACCTGAAGTGAAGCATCGGAATCTAAAACTGGACTCACAGGAGAGGTTCAAATCATAGAAAGTTAGAGTGTCAATGCTCTTGTACTTAAGTCGGCATTGTGCATTTTGTATTAAATTCGGATGCAATTTCTGTGTTTCATCGTCAATAAGAAGGTCCAAGGGATACAGTAAACCTGAAGTGAAGCCTCAGCAACAAAAACTGGACTCACAGGAGAGGTTCTAATCATAGAAAGTTAGAGTGTCAGTCCTCAGGTACTTATGTCGGCATTGTGCCTTTTGTATTAAATTCGTATGCAATTTCTGTATATCATTGTCAATAAGAGGGTCCAAGTGATTCAGTAAACCTGAAGTGAAGCATCGGAAACTAAAACTTGACTCACAGGAGAGGTTCAAATCTTAGAAATTTAGAGTGTCAGTCCTCTTGTACTTAAGTCGGCATTGTGCCTTTTGTATTAATTTCGGATGCAATTTCTGTGTTTCATCGTCAATAAGAAGGTCCAAGGGATACAGCAAACCTGAAGTGAAGCCTCAGCAACAAAAACTGGACTCACAGGAGAGGTTCTAATCATAGAAAGTTAGAGTGTCAGTCCTCATGTACTTATGTCAGCATTGTGCCTTTTGTATTAAAATCGGATGCAATTTCTGTGCTTCATCGTCAATAAGAAGGTCCAAGGGATACAGTAAACCTGAAGCGAAGCATCGGAATCTAAAATTGGACTCACAGGAGAGGTTCAAATCATAGAAAGTTAGAGTGTCAGTCCTCTTCTACTTAAGTCGGCATTGTGCGTTTTGTATTAATTTCGGATGCAATTTCTGTGTTTCATCGTCAATAAGAAGGTCCAAGGGATACAGTAACCCTGAAGTGAAGCCTCGGAATCTAACACAGGATTCACAGGAGAGGTTCACATCATAGAAAGTTAGAGTGTCAGTCCTCTTGTACTTAAGTCGGCATTGTGCCTTTTGTATTAAAATCGGATGCAATTTCTGTGTTTCATCGTCAATAAGAAGGTCCAAGGGATACAGTAAACCTGAAGTGAAGCCTCGGAATCTAACACTGGACTCACAGGAGAGGTTCAAATCATAGAAAGTTATAGTGTCAGTGCGCTTGTACTTAAGTCGGCATTGTGCCTTTTGTATTAAATTCGGACGCAATGTCTGTGTTTCATCGTCAATAAGAAGGTCCAAGAGATACAGTCAATCTGAAGTGAAGCATCGGAATCTAAAACTGGACTCACAGGAGAGGTTCAAATCATAGAAATTAAGAGTGTCAGTCCTCTTGTACTTAAGTCGGCATTGTGCCTTTTGTATTAAATTCGGATGCAATTTCAGTGTTTCATTGTGAATAAAAAGGTCCAAGGGATACAGGAAACCTGAAGTGAAGCTTCGGAATCTAAAACTGGTCTCACAGGAGAGGTTCAAATCATAGAAAGTTAGAGTGTCAATCCTCTTGTACTTAAGTCGGCATTGTGCCTATTGTATTAAATTCGGATGCAATTTCTGTGTTTCATCGTCAATAAGAAGGTCCAAGGGATACAGTAAACCTGAAATGAAGCATCGGAATCTAAAACGGGACTCACAGGAGTTGTACAAATCATAGAAAGTTAGAGTGTCGGTCCTCTTGTACTTAAGTCGGCATTGTGCATTTTGTATTAAATTCGGATGCAATTTCTGTGTTGCATCGTCAATAAGAAGGTCCAAGGGATACAGTAAACCTGAAGTGAAGCATCGGAATCTAAAACTGGACTCACAGGAGAGGTTCAAATCATAGAAATTAAGAGTGTCAGTCCGCTTGTACTTAAGTCGGCATTGTGCCTTTTGTATTAAATTCGGATGCAGTTTCTGTGTTTCATCGTCAATCAGAAGGTCCAAATGATACAGTAAACCGGAAGTGAAGCCTCGGAATCTAACACTGGACTCACAGGAGAGGTTCAAATCAGAGAAATTTAGAGTGTCAGTCCTCTTGTACTTAAGTTGGCATTGTGCCTTTTGTATTAAATAAGGATGCAATTTCAGTGTATCATCGTGAATAAAAAGGTCCAAGGGATACAGTAAACCTGAAGTGAAGAATCGGAATCTGAAACTGGACACACAGGAGAGGTTCAAATCATAGAAAGTTAGAGTGTCAATCCTCTTGTACTTAAGTCGGCATTGTGCATTTTGTATTAAATTCGGATGCAATTTCTGTGTTTCATCGTCAATAAGAAGGTCCAAGGGATACAGTAAACCTGAAATGCAGCATCGGAATCTAAAACGGGGCTCACAGGAGTTGTTCAAATCATAGAAAGTTAGAGTGTCGGTCCTCGTGTACTTAAGTCGGCATTGTGCATTTTGTATTAAATTCGGATGCAATTTCTGTGTTTCATCGTCAATAAGAAGGTCCAAGGGATACAGTAAACCTGAAGTGAAGCATCGGAATCTAAAACTGGACTCACAGGAGTGGTTCAAATCAAAGAAAGTTAGAGTGTCAGTCCTGTTGTACATAAGTCGGCATTGTGCCTTTTGTATTAAATTCGTATGCAATTTCTGTGTTTCATTGTCAATAAGAAGGTCCAAGTGATTCAGTAAACCTGAAGTGAAGCATCGGAAACTAAAACTTGGCTCACAGGAGAGGTTCAAATCTTAGAAACTTAGAGTGTCAGTCCTCTTGTACATAAGTCGGCATTGTGCCTTTTGTATTAATTTTGGATGCAATTTCTGTGTTTCATCGTCAATAAGAAGGTCCTAGGGATACAGTAAACATGACGTGAAGCCTCAGCAACAAAAACTGGACTCACAAAGATGTTCCAATCATAGAAAGTTAGAGTGTCAGTCCTCTTGTACTTAAGTCGGCATTGTGCCTTTTGTATTAAAATCGGATGCAATTTCTGTGCTTCATCGTCAATAGGAAGGTCCAAGGGATACAGTAAACCTGAAGTGAAGCATCGGAATCTAAAACTGGACTCACAGTAGAGGTTCAAATCAGAGAAAGTTAGTGTGTCAGTCCGCTTGTACTTAAGTCGGCATTGTGCCTTTTGTATTAAATTCGGATGCAATTTCTGTGTTTCATCGTCAATAAGAAGGTCCAAGGGATACAGTAACCCTGAAGTGAAGCCTCGGAATCTAACACAGGATTCACAGGAGAGGTTCACATCATAGAAAGTTAGAGTGTCAGTCCTCTTGTACTTAAGTCGGCATTGTGCCTTTTGTATTAATTTTGGATGCAATTTCTGTGTTTCATCGTCAATAAGAAGGTCCTAGGGATACAGTAAACATGACGTGAAGCCTCAGCAACAAAAACTGGACTCACAAAGATGTTCCAATCATAGAAAGTTAGAGTGTCAGTCCTCTTGTACTTAAGTCGGCATTGTGCCTTTTGTATTAAAATCGGATGCAATTTCTGTGCTTCATCGTCAATAGGAAGGTCCAAGGGATACAGTAAACCTGAAGTGAAGCATCGGAATCTAAAACTGGACTCACAGTAGAGGTTCAAATCAGAGAAAGTTAGTGTGTCAGTCCGCTTGTACTTAAGTCGGCATTGTGCCTTTTGTATTAAATTCGGATGCAACTTCTGTGTTTCATCGTCAATCAGAAGGTCCAAGTGATACAGTAAACCGGAAGTGAAGCATCGGAATCTAACACTGGATTCACAGGAGAGGTTCAAATCATAGAATGTTAGAGTGTCAGTCCTCTTGTACTTAAGTCGGCATTGTGCCTTTTGTATTAAATTCTGATGTAATTTCTGTGTTTCATCGTTTATAAGCAGGTCCAAGGGATACAGTAAAACTGAGGTGAACCATCGGAATCTAAAACGGGACTCACAGGAGTGGTTCAAATCATAGAAAGTTAAAGTGTCGGTCCTCTTGTACTTAAGTCGGCATTGTGCCTTTTGTATTAAATTCGGATGCAATTTCTGTGTTTCATCGTCAATAAGAAGGTCCAAGGGATACAGTAACCTGAAGTGAAGCCTCGGAATCTAACACAGGACTCGCAGGAGAGGTTCACATCATAGAAAGTTAGAGTGTCAGTTCTCTTGTACTTAAGTCAGCATTGTGCCTTTTGTATTAAATTCGGATGCAATTTCTGTGTTTCATCGTCAATAAGAGGGTCCAAGGGATATAGTAAACCTGAAGTGAAGCCTCGTAATCTAACACTGGACTCACCGGAGAGGTTCAAATCATAGAAAGTTAGAGTGTCAGTCCTCTTGTACTTAAGTCGGCATTGTGCATTTTCTATTAACTTCTGATGCAATTTCTGTGTTTCTTCGTCAATAAGAAGGTCCAAGGGATATGCTAAACCTGAAGTGAAGCATCGGAAACTAAAACGGACTCACAGGAGTTGTTCAAATCATAGAAAGTTAAAGTGTCGGTCCTCTTATACTTAAGTCGGCATTGTGCATTTTGTATTAAATTCGGATGCAATTTCTGTGTTTCATCGTCAATAAGAAGGTCCAAGGGATACAGTAAACCTGAAGTGAAGCTTCGGAATCTAAAACTGTACTCACAGGAGTGGTTCAAATCATAGAAAGTTAGAGTGTCAGTCCTCTTGTACATAAGTCGGCAATGTGCCTTTTGTATTAAGGGGATACGGAATCACCTATCCCCGCAATGTTAATATATGCCTACTATAGGGAACATTTTCTCACAAACTACTGGAGACAGAGAGGTAAAAATTTTACTGTATGTGCATTCATATGTTACAACAATACTGAAACAACAGTTTATTGTCAAAGTATTTTCTTACAGAGATATTGTACATTTATTTTTAAGTAAATTTTTTCCATCGCTTTTTACTAGACTATCACCCCTAAGTCTTTTGTAAATCAAGTAATTAAAAAATCGTTGTTTCAGTATGTAATAGGGACCTATGTCACTACGTCATAAAAATTTCAGACTTCTAGGTTGACCAGTACCTGAGATAATGTTCCTAGATGAAGTAAAAAGTAAACTTACGGGAAACGGAGAAAGAAGATTAAAACATTCCTGATCCATAGCTAATACCCCCTTCACAGTCTTCATAATCATCTTCAAGTCTTCTTTTGGCACCCCTCTGCACCTGTCTTGCTTTTTTCACTAATGTCTTGATTATATTATCAGCATGCCTTAGTCTGTGCTGATCTAAAAAGAACATAGCACGTACCGTACGGGAACCAACACACATACCCAACTTTTGAAGGACCTGGCATTTAGTTATATTTCCAAGATTGAAGTTTGCCACAGCATCATACACACCAAAATGTAGTGTATTAATTCCGACAAACACTGTTTTTGGGAGACGATGCCATATCACACTATTCAAGCACTCGTTGGGGTTCTGCGTTTTTCCGTGAAGACATTTCATCAGAAGACTTCTGTCAGCCAGATCTCTGAAAATGGGCTTTATTTCTGCCATGATGGCTGATGGTAGACTGTGGTGGTGAATGTATTTCTCTCCTGTTGTTAGTCCCCCCTATTGTATTTACACCAGCTGTTTTCACCTTTGGGGCACAAACCATGTTGTGGATGCTCATCCGTGGATGCGGTGTGGAAATATAAAGCCCATATAGCTCTCCTCATTTCTTCAAGATTGCCTGTATTTTGCCTGATTGCAAGGCCATAGCAGTTCTGAATGTGGTCTATTATGGAATCAGTCAATCTTCCTCTGCCATCCAAGGTTTTCCCATCATCTAGTTTTTTCCCTTTCATAACTGATTTTAACCTTCTCAGCCTGGCACCCATTCTCTTCTGCACATGTCCTATACATTCAAGTTTGCTTATATTTACACTGTTCCCATATGGTTTGCTTTCCAAAACTTCTTTGAATGCTTTAGAGTCACCATCTCCCAGATATTTGACATAGCGAACATTATACCACTGTGAAGAGCGATGAAAAATTTTCTTCACCCCAGCAACCTCCATGCCACCACTACTACCATAATAATTAGCAATACAGTCATCACTGTGTTCATTTTTCAGCCTGCCTGTGCACCTACAGTATTTAGACATTATTGCAACATCAATAACCTTGCCAGTATCAGCACTAGTTGCTGTTACAACACCATTGTTGGAGGTGTGGCCCCTTTTCTGCCACGTGCCATCAAACGCCACTGTGAGGTCACGACTGCCGTCATTTTCTTCCACTGCTTCTTCCACAGCAACCTGCATTGACTTCTGTGCTACATCTTCAACTGCAGATCCTAGTACATAATTGTAAGCTTCAAACTTTGAAGGTGCACTTGGAAGATTTAGAACACCACATAGCATATCACCAGCTGCTTTGCCCTTACCAATTGCTCGCAATCCATAAACTAACCTAATATTTACACTATAAAGTTCAGTTTTCTTGTATCCATTATTTACAGTTACTGAAACCGAACTTGGAAACTTACAGCTGTATTTACAAACACTGCATATTAAATTAAACTGGGCAGCCAGGCCAACATGGGATTCTACTTTCAGAGAAACGTTTCCATGACATTTTTTGCAGCACAAACTGTTTTCAAGAGTTTCACACAATATATTCGTATCAATGAGTTCAAAAACTTCATTCCCTCTATCAAGTAAATTATATTTCTCTTCCAAATCTCTTAGTTTTTTATGAGAAGCACTGTTTTCATTTGGTGTAAGTTCGTTCGGCAAATCAGTAATAAGTGGATTCACATTTTCCAACAGTGATGATGATGAACTGCTTTGCTTTGCTAATGAATCATTATTTCTTTTCTTTTGCCAGTTGACACGCTTTTTAAATACTTTTGCTTTAGCTCTAGGCATTTTCACTGCGAAAAATGAAGCACTAAATACGAAATAACTCAACAACAACTACTTTCTTATATCACACTGTTTACAAAACAGTCCCGCCACAAAGTCAAAGAGTAACTTGAGGAAACCAGAGAGAAACATTTTCGGGCAACTAGTGTATAAATAGTCGCTGGAAACCGGGATATTTGAATTCATGTCACTTTAAAGGTACTGCCAAAAAGTTCATGGTCAGCCACGAGAGACGTGTATAACTAAAGCGCAATACCCGATCTCACAAATATATAAAAATAAAATAGTTATAATTGTAGTAGAGCTATGTATGATACGTCATTTTAAAGAGGAAACATGGCAGAATATAATACGCCAATAAAAAAAAATTCGATTTTTTAACCCAAAATCCGATTCCGTATCCCCTTAAATTCGTATGTAATTTCTGTGTTTCATTGTCAATAAGAAGGTCCAAGTGATTCAGTAAACCTGAAGTGAAGCATCGGAAACTATAACTTGACTCATAGGAGAGGTTCAAATCTTAGAAACTTAGAGTGTCAGTCCTCTTGTACTTAAGTCGGCATTGTGCCTTTTGTATTAAATTCGGATGCAATTTCTGTGTTTCATCGTCAATAAGAAGGTCCAAGGGATACAGTAAACCTGAAGTGAAGCCTCAGCAACAAAAACTGGACTCACAGGAGAGGTTCAAATCATAGAAAGTTAGAGTGTCTGTCCTCTTGTACTTAAGTCGGCATTGTGCCTTTTGTATTAAAATCGGATGCAATTTCTGTGCTTCATCGTCAATAAGAAGGTCCAAGGGATACAGTAAACGTGAAGTGAAGCATCGGAATCTAAAACTGGACTCACAGGAGAGGTTCAAATCAGAGAAAGTTAGAGTGTCAGTCCTCTTGTACTTAAGCCGGCATTGTGCCTTTTGTATTAAATTCGGATGCAATTTCTGTGTTTCATCGTCAATAAGAAGGTCCAACGGATATAGTAAACCTGAAGCGAAGCATCGGAATCTAAAACTGGACTCACAGGAGAGGTTAAAATCATAGAAAGTTAGAGTGTCAGTCCTCTTGTACTTAAGTCGGCACTGTGCCTTTTGTATTAAATTAGGATGCAATATCAGTATTTCATCGTCAATAAGAAGGTCCAAGGGATACAGTAAACCTGAAGTGAAGCATCGGAATCTACAACTGGACCCACAGGAAAGGTTCAAATCATAGGAAGTTAGAGTGTCAGTCCTCTTGTACTTAAGTCGGCATTGTGCCTTTTGTATTAAAATCGGATGCAATTTCTTTGTTTCATCGTCGATATGAAAGTCGCAGGGATACAGTAAACCTTAAGTGAAGCATCGGAATCTAAAACTGGACTCACAGGAGAGGTTCAAATCAGAGAAATTTAGAGTGTCAGTCCTCTTGTACTTAAGCCGGCATTGTACCTTTTGTATTAAATTTGGATGCAATTTCTGTGTTTCATTGTCAATAAGAAGGTCCAAGGGATACAGTAAACCTGAAGCGAAGCATCGGAATCTAAAACTGGACTCACAGGAGACGTTCAAATTATAGAAAGTTAGAGTGTCAGTCCTCTTGTACTTAAGTCGGCATTGTGCCTTTTGTATTAAATTATGATGCAATTTCTGTGTTTCATCATCAATAAGGAGGTCCAAGGGATACAGTAAACCTGAAGTGAAGCATCGGAATCTAAAACTGGACCCAAAGGATAGGTTCAAATCATAGAAAGTTAGAGTGTCAGTCCCCTTGTACTTAAGTCGGCATTGTGCGTTTTGTATTAAATTCTGATGTAATATCTGTGTCTCATCGTTTATAAGCAGGTCCAAGGGATACAGTAAAACTGAAGTGAAGCATCGGAATCTAAAACTGGACTCACAGGAGTGGTTCAAATCATAGAAAGTTAAAGTGTCGGTCCTCTTGTACTTAAGTCGGCATTGTGCCTTTTGTATTAAATTCGGATGCAATTTCTGTATTTCATCGTCAATAAGAAGGTCCAAGGGATACAGTAAACCTAAAGTGAAGCCTCGGAATCTAAAACTGGACTCACAGGAGAGGTTCACAACATAGAAAGTTAGAGTGTCAGTCCTCTTGTACTTAAGTCGGCATTGTGCCTTTTGTATTTAATTCGGATGCAATTTCTGTGTTTCATCGTCAATAAGATGGTCCAAGGGATACAGTAGACCTGAAGTGAAGCCTCGGAATCTAACACTGGACTCACAGGAGAGGTTCAAATCATAGAAAGATAGAATGTCAGTCCTCTTGTACTTAAGTTATCATTGTGCCTTTTGTATTAAATTCGGAAGCAATGTCTGTGTTTCATCGTCAATAAGAAGGTCCAAGGGATACAGTAAAGCTGAAGTGAAGCATCGGAATCTAAAACTGGAATCACAGGAGAGGTTCAAATCATAGAAAGTTAGAGTGTCAGTCCTCTTGTACTTAAGCCGGCACTGTGCCTTTTGTATTAAATTCGGATGCAATTTCTGTGTTTATCGTCAATAAGAAAGTCCAAGGGATACAGTAAACCGGAAGTGAAGCATCGGAATCTAATACTGGGCTCACACGAGAGGTTCAAATCATAGAAAGTTAGAGTGACAGTCCTCTTGTACTTAAGTCGGC
Source organism: Schistocerca americana (assembly GCF_021461395.2). Classification (NCBI taxonomy): domain Eukaryota; kingdom Metazoa; phylum Arthropoda; class Insecta; order Orthoptera; family Acrididae; genus Schistocerca; species Schistocerca americana. The sequence continues at coordinate 6,143,259 of NC_060128.1, read as the reverse complement.
AATGTGCCTTTTGTATTAAATTCGGATGCTATTTCTGTGTTTCATCGTCAATAATAAGGTCCAAGGGATACAGTAAACCTGAAGTGAAGCATCGGAATCTAAAACTGGAATCACAGGAGAGGTTCAAGTCATAGAAAGTTAGGGTGTCAGTCCTCTTGTACTTAAGTCGGCATTGTGCATTTTGTATTAATTTCGGATGCAATTTCTGTGTTTCATCGTCAATAAGAAAGTCCAAGGGACACAGTAAACCTGAAGTGAAGCCTCAGCAACAAAAACTGGACTCACAGGAGAGGTTCAAATCATAGAAATTTAGAGTGTCAGTCCTCTTGTACTTAAGTCGGCATTGTGCCTTTTGTATTAAATTCGGATGCAATTTCTGTGTTTCATCGTCAATAAGAAGGTCCAAGGGATACAGTAAACCTGAAGTGAAGCATCGGAATCTAAAACTGGACCCACAGGATAGGTTCAAATCATAGAAAGTTAGAGTGTCAGTCCCCTTGTACTTAAGTCGGCATTGTGCGTTTTGTATTAAACTCTGATGTAATTTCTGTGTTTCATCGTTTATAAGCATGTCCAAGGGATACAGTAAAACTGAAATAAGCATCGGAATCTAAAACTGGACTCACAGGAGTGGTTCAAATCATAGAAAGTTAAAGTGTCGGTCCTCTTGTACTTAAGTCGGCATTGTGCCTTTTGTATTAAATTCGGATGCAATTTCTGTGTTTCATCGTCAATAAGAAGGTCCAAGGGATACAGTAAACCTGAAGTGAAGCCTCGGAATCTAAAACTGGACTCACAGGAGAGGTTCACATCATAGAAAATTAGAGTGTCAGTCCTCTTGTACTTAAGTCGGCATTGTGCCTTTTGTATTAAAATCGGATGCAATTTCTGTGCTTCATCGTCAATAAGAAGGTCCAAGGGATACAGTAAACGTGAAGTGAAGCATCGGAATCTAAAACTGGACTCACAGGAGAGGTTCAAATCAGAGAAAGTTAGAGTGTCAGTCCTCTTGTACTTAAGCCGGCATTGTGCCTTTTGTATTAAATTCGGATGCAATTTCTGTGTTTCATCGTCAATAAGAAGGTCCAACGGATATAGTAAACCTGAAGCGAAGCATCGGAATCTAAAACTGGACTCACAGGAGAGGTTAAAATCATAGAAAGTTAGAGTGTCAGTCCTCTTGTACTTAAGTCGGCACTGTGCCTTTTGTATTAAATTAGGATGCAATATCAGTATTTCATCGTCAATAAGAAGGTCCAAGGGATACAGTAAACCTGAAGTGAAGCATCGGAATCTACAACTGGACCCACAGGAAAGGTTCAAATCATAGAAAGTTACAGTGTCAGTCCTCTTGTACTTAAGTCGGCATTGTGCCTTTTGTATTAAAATCGGATGCAATTTCTTTGTTTCATCGTCAATATGAAAGTCGCAGGGATACAGTAAACCTTAAGTGAAGCATCGGAATCTAAAACTGGACTCACAGGAGAGGTTCAAATCAGAGAAATTTAGAGTGTCAGTCCTCTTGTACTTAAGCCGGCATTGTACCTTTTGTATTAAATTTGGATGCAATTTCTGTGTTTCATTGTCAATAAGAAGGTCCAAGGGATACAGTAAACCTGAAGCGAAGCATCGGAATCTAAAACTGGACTCACAGGAGACGTTCAAATTATAGAAAGTTAGAGTGTCAGTCCTCTTGTACTTAAGTCGGCATTGTGCCTTTTGTATTAAATTATGATGCAATTTCTGTGTTTCATCATCAATAAGGAGGTCCAAGGGATACAGTAAACCTGAAGTGAAGCATCGGAATCTAAAACTGGACCCACAGGATAGGTTCAAATCATAGAAAGTTAGAGTGTCAGTCCCCTTGTACTTAAGTCGGCATTGTGCGTTTTGTATTAAATTCTGATGTAATATCTGTGTCTCATCGTTTATAAGCAGGTCCAAGGGATACAGTAAACCTGAAGTGAAGCATCGGAATCTAAAACTGGACCCACAGGATAGGTTCAAATCATAGATAGTTAGAGTGTCAGTCCCCTTGTACTTAAGTCGGCATTGTGCGTTTTGTATTAAACTCTGATGCAATTTCTGTGTTTCATCGTTTATAAGCAGGTCCAAGGGATACAGTAAAACTGAAGTGAAGCATCGGAATCTAAAACTGGACTCACAGGAGTGGTTCAAATCATAGAAAGTTAAAGTGTCGGTCCTCTTGTACTTAAGTCGGCATTGTGCCTTTTGTATTAAATTCGGATGCAATTTCTGTGTTTCATCGTCAATAAGAAGGTCCAAGGGATACAGTAAACCTGAAGTGAAGCCTCGGAATCTAAAACTGGACTCACAGGAGAGGTTCACATCATAGAAAATTAGAGTGTCAGTCCTCTTGTACTTAAGTCGGCATTGTGCCTTTTGTATTTAATTCGGATGCAATTTCTGTGTTTCATCGTCAATAAGATGGTCCAAGGGATACAGTAGACCTGAAGTGAAGCCTCGGAATCTAACACTGGACTCACAGGAGAGGTTCAAATCATAGAAAGATAGAATGTCAGTCCTCTTGTACTTAATTTATCATTGTGCCTTTTGTATTAAATTCGGAAGCAATGTCTGTGTTTCATCGTCAATAAGAAGGTCCAAGGGATACAGTAAAGCTGAAGTGAAGCATCGGAATCTAAAACTGGAATCACAGGAGAGGTTCAAATCATAGAAAGTTAGAGTGTCAGTCCTCTTGTACTTAAGCCGGCACTGTGCCTTTTGTATTAAATTCGGATGCAATTTCTGTGTTTTATCGTCAATAAGAATGTCCAAGGGATACAGTAAACCTGAAGTGAAGCATCGGAATCTAATACTGGGCTCACACGAGAGGTTCAAATCATAGAAAGTTAGAGTGACAGTCCTCTTGTACTTAAGTCGGCATTGTGCCTTTTGTATTTAATTCGGATGCAATTTCTGTGTTTCATCGTCAATAAGATGGTCCAAGGGATACAGTAGACCTGAAGTGAAGCCTCGGAATCTAACACTGGACTCACAGGAGAGGTTCAAATCATAGAAAGATAGAATGTCAGTCCTCTTGTACTTAATTTATCATTGTGCCTTTTGTATTAAATTCGGAAGCAATTTCTGTGTTTCATCGTCAATAATAAGGTCCAAGGGATACAGTAAACCTTAAGTGAAGCATCGGAATCTAAAACTGGAATCACAGGAGAGGTTCAAGTCATAGAAAGTTAGAGTGTCAGTCCTCTTGTACTTAAGTCGGCATTGTGCATTTTATATTAATTTCGGATGCAATTTCTGTGTTTCATCGTCAATAAGAAGGTCCAAGGGATACAGTAAACCTGAAGTGAAGCCTCAGCAACAAAAACTGGACTCACAGGAGAGGTTCAAATCATAGAAAGTTAGAGTGTCAGTCCTCTTGTACTTAAGTCGGCATTGTGCTTTTTGTATTAAATTCGGATTCAATTTCTGTGTTTCATCGTCAATCAGAACGTCCAAGTGATACAGTATACCGGAAGTGAAGCCTCGGAATCTGACACTGGACCCACAGGAGAGGTTCAAATCATAGAATGTTAGCGTGTCAGTCCTCTTGTACTTAAGTCGGCATTGTGCCTTTTGTATTAAAATCGGATGCAATTTTTGTGTTTCATTGTCAATAAGAAAGTCCAAGGGATACAGTAAACCTGAAGTGAAGCCTCTGAATCTAACACTGGACTCACAGGAGAGGTTCAAATCATAGAAAGATAGAATGGCAGTCCTCTTGTACTTAAGTTATCATTGTGCCTTTTGTATTAAATTCGGAAGCAATGTCTGTGTTTCATCGTCAATAAGAAGGTTCAAGGGATACAGTAAAGCTGAAGTGAAGCATCGGAATCTAAAACTGGAATCACAGGAGAGGTTCAAATCATAGAAAGTTAGAGTGTCAGTCCTCTTGTACTTAAGCCGGCATTGAGCCTTTTGTATTAAATTCGGATGCAATTTCTGTGTTTTATCGTCAATAAGAAGGTCCAAGGGATACAGTAAACCTGAAGTGAAGCATCGGAATCTAAAACATGGCTCACAGGAGAGGTTCAAATCATAGGAAGTTAGAGTGACAGTCCTCTTGTACTTAAGTCGGCAATGTGCCTTTGTTATTAAATTCGGATGCAATTTCTGTGTTTCATCGTCAATAATAAGGTCCAAGGGATACAGTAAACCTGAAGTGAAGCATCGGAATCTAAAACTGGCCTCACAGGAGTGGTTCAAATCATAGAAAGTTAGAGTGTCTGTCCTCTTGTACTTAAGTCGGCATTGTGCCTTTTGTATTAATTCCGGATGCAATTTCTGTGTTTCATCGTCAATAAGAAGGTCCAATGTATACAGTAAACCTGCAGTGAAGCCTCGGCAACAAAAACTGGACTCACAGGAGAGGTTCAAATCAGAGAAAGTAATGTGTCAGTCCTCTTGTACTTAAGTCGGCATTGTGCCTTTTGTATTAAATTCGGATGCAATTTCTGTGTATCATCGTCAATAAGAAGGTCCAAGGGATACAGTTAACCTGACTGAAGTGAAGCATCGGAATCTAAAACTGGACCTCACAGGAGTGGTTTCAAATCATAGAAAGTTAGAGTGTCAGTCCTCTTGTAACTTAAGCCGGAATTGTGCCTTTTGTATTAAATTCGGATGCAATTTCTGTGTTTTATCGTCAATAAGAAGGTCCAAGGGATACAGTAAACCTAACGTGAAGCATCAGAATCTACAACTGGACCCACAGGAAAGGTTCAAATCATAGAAAGTTAGAGTGTCAGTCCCCTTGTCCTTAAGTCGGCATTGTGCCTTTTGTATTAAACTCTGATGTAATTTCCGTGTTTCATCGTTTATAAACAGGTCCAAGGGATACAGCAAAACTGAAGTGAAGCATCGGAATCTAAAACGGGACTCACAGGAGTGGTTCAAATCATAGAAAGTTAGAGTGTCAGTCCTCTTGTACTTAAGTCGGCATTGTGCCTTTTGTATTAAATTCGGATGCAATTTCTGTGTTTCATCGTCAATAAGAAGGTCCAAGGGAAACAGTAAACTTGAAGTGAAGCCTCGTAATCTAACACTGGACTCACAGGAGAGGTTCAAATCATAGAAAGTTAGAGTGTCAGTCCTCTTGTACTTAAGTCGGCATTGTGCCTTTTGTACTAATTTCATACGCAATGTCTGTGTTTCATCGTCAATAAGAAGGTCCAACTGATAGAGTCAATCTAAAGTGAAAGCATCGGAATCTAAAACTGGACTCACAGGAGAGGCTCAAATCATAGAAAGTTAGAGGTCAGAGTCCTCTTGTACTTAAGTCGGCATTGTGCCTTTTGTATTAAATTAGAATGCAATTTCTGTGTTTCATCGTCAATAGGAAGGTCCAAGGGATACAGTAAACCTGAAGTGAAGCATCAGAATCTACAACTGGACCCACAGGATAGGTTCAAATCATAGAAAGTTAGAGTGTCAGTCCCCTTGTACTTAAAGTCGGCATTGTGCGTTTTGTATTAAATTCTGATGTAATTTCTGTGTTTCATCGTTTATAAGCAGGTCCCAAGGGATACAGTAAAACTGAAGTGAAGCATCGGAATCTAAAACTGGACTCACAGGAGTGGTTCAAATCTTAGAAAGTTAAAGTGTCGGTCCTCTTGTACTTAAGTCGGCATTGTGCCTTTTGTATTAAATTCGGATGCAATTTCTGTGTTTCATCGTCCATAAGAAGGTCCAAGGGATACAGTAAAATCTGAAGTGAAGCCTCGGAATCTAAAACTGGACTCACAGGAGAGGTTCAAATCAGAGAAAGTTAGAGTGTCAGTCCTCTTGTACTTAAGCCGGCATTGTGCCTTTTGTATTAAATTCGGATGCAATTTCTGTGTTTCATCGTCAATAAGAAGGTCCAACGGATATAGTAAACCTGAAGCGAAGCATCGGAATCTAAAACTGGACTCACAGGAGAGGTTAAAATCATAGAAAGTTAGAGTGTCAGTCCTCTTGTACTTAAGTCGGCACTGTGCCTTTTGTATTAAATTAGGATGCAATATCTGTATTTCATCGTCAATAAGAAGGTCCAAGGGATACAGTAAACCTGAAGTGAAGCATCGGAATATACAACTGGACCCACAGGAAAGGTTCAAATCATAGAAAGTTAGAGTGTCAGTCCCCTTGTACTAAAGTCGGCATTGTGCCTTTTGTATAAACTCTGATGTAATTTCTGTGTTTCATCGTTTATAAGCAGGTCCAAGGGATACAGTAAAACTGAAGTGAAGCATCGGAATCTAAAACGGGACTCACAGGAGTGGTTCAAATCATAGAAACTTAGAGTGTCCAGTCCTCTTGTACTTAAGTCGGCATTGTGCCTTTTGTATTAAATTCGAATGCAATTTCTGTGTTTCATCGTCAATAAGAAGGTCCAAGGGATACAGTAAACCTGAAGTGAAGCCTCGGAATCTAACACTGGACTCACAGGAGAGGTTCGCATCATAGAAAGTTAGAGTGTCAGTCCTCTTGTACTTAAGTCGGCATTGTGCCTTTTGTATTTAATTCGGATGCAATTTCTGTGTTTCATCGTCAATAAGATGGTCCAAGGGATACAGTAGACCTGAAGTGAAGCCTCGGAATCTAACACTGGACTCACAGGAGAGGTTCAAATCATTAGAAAGATAGAATGTCAGTCCTCTTGTACTTAAGTTATCATTGTGGCCTTTTCTATTAAATTCGGAAGCAGTGTCTGTGTTTCATCGTCAATAAGAAGGTCCAAGGGATACAGTAAGGCTGAAGTGAAGCATCGGAATCTAAAACTGGAATCACAGCAGAGGTTCAAATCATAGAAAGTTAGAGTGTCAGTCCTCTTGTACTTAAGCCGGCACTGTGCCTTTTGTATTAAATTCGGATGCAATTTCTGTGTTTTATCGTCAATAAGAATGTCCAAGGGATACAGTAAACCTGAAGTGAAGCATCGGAATCTAATACTGGGCTCACAGGAGAGGTTCAAATCATAGAAAGTTAGAGTGACAGTCCTCTTGTACTTAAGTCGGCAATGTGCCTTTTGTATTAAATTCGGATGCAATTTCTGTGTTTCATCGTCAATAATAAGGTCCAAGGGATACAGTAAACCTGAAGTGAAGCATCGGAATCTAAAACTGGAATCACAGGAGAGGTTCAAGTCATAGAAAGTTAGAGTGTCAGTCCTCTTGTACTTAAATCGGCATTGTGCATTTTGTATTAATTTTGGATGCAATTTCTGTGTTTCATCGTCAATAAGAAGGTCCAAGGGATACAGTAAACCTGAAGTGAAGCCTCAGCAACAAAAACTGGACTCACAGGAGAGGTTCAAATCATAGAAAGTTAGAGTGTCTGTCCTCTTGTACTTAAGTCGGCATTGTGCATATTGTATTAATTTCGGATGCAATTTCTGTGTTTCATCGTCAATAAGAAGGTCCAAGGGATACAGTAAACCGGAAGTGAAGCCTCGGAATCTAACACTGGACTCACAGGAGAGGTTCAAATCATAGAATGTTAGCGTGTCAGTCCTCTTGTACTTAAGTCGGCATTGTGCCTTTTGTATTAAAATCGGATGCAATTTCTGTGTTTCATTGTCAATAAGAAAGTCCAAGGGATACAGTAAACCCTGAAGTGAAGCATCGGAATCTAAAACAGGACTCACTGGAGAGGTTCAAATCAGAGAAAGTTAGAGTGTCAGTAATCTTGTACTTAAGCCGGCATTGTGCCTTTTGTATTAAATTAGGATGCAATATCTGTATTTCATCGTCAATAAGACGGTCCAAGGGATACAGTAAACCTGAAGTGAAGCCTCTGAATCTAACACTGGACTCACAGGAGAGGTTCACATCATAGAAAGTTAGAGTGTCAGTCCTCTTGTACTTAAGTCGGCATTGTGCCTTTTGTATTAAATTCGGATGCAATTTCTGTGTTTCATCGTCAATAAGATGGTCCAAGGGATACAGTAAACCTGAAGTGAAGCCTCGGAATCTAACACTGGACTCACAGGAGAGGTTCAAATCATAGAAAGATAGAATGTCAGTCCTCTTGTACTTAAGTTATCATTGTGCCTTTTGTATTAAATTTGGAAGCAATGTCTGTGTTTTCATCGTCAATAAGAAGGTCCAAGGGATACAGTAAAGCTGAAGTGAAGCATCGGAATCTAAAACTGGAATCACAGGAGAGGCTCAAATCATAGAAAGTTAGAGTGTCAGTCCTCTTGTACTTAAGCCGGAATTGTGCCTTTTGTATTAAATTAGAATGCAATTTCTGTGTTTCATCGTCAATAAGAAGGTCCAAGGGATACAGTAAACCTGAAGTGAAGCATCAGAATCTACAACTGGACCCACAGGATAGGTTCAAATCATAGAAAGTTAGAGTGTCAGTCCCCTTGTACTTAAGTCGGCATTGTGCGTTTTGTATTAAATTCTGATGTAATTTCTGTGTTTCATCGTTTATAAGCAGGTCCAAGGGATACAGTACAACTGAAGTGAAGCATCGGAATCTAAAACTGGACTCACAGGAGTGGTTCAAATCATAGAAAGTTAAAGTGTCGGTCCTCTTGTACTTAAGTCGGCATTGTGCCTTTTGTATTAAATTCGGATGCAATTTCTGTGTTTCATCGTCAATAAGAAGGTCCAAGGGATACAGTAAACCTGAAGTGAAGCCTCGGAATCTAAAACTGGACTCACAGGAGAGGTTCAAATCATAGAATGTTAGCGTGTCAGTCCTCTTGTACTTAAGTCGGCATTGTGATTTTTGTATTAAAATCGGACGCAATTTCTGTGTTTCATCGTCAATAAGAAAGTCGAAGGGATACAGTAAACGTGAAGTGAAGCATCCGAATCTAAAACTGGACTCACAGGAGAGGTTCAAATCAGAGAAAGTTAGAGTGTCAGTCCTCTTGTACTTAAGGCGGCATTGTGCCTTTTGTATTAAATTCGGATGCAATTTCTGTGTTTCATCGTTAATAAGAAGGTCCAACGGATATAGTAAACCTGAAGCGAAGCATCGGAATCTAAAACTGGACTCACAGGAGAGGTTAAAATCATAGAAAGTTAGAGTGTCAGTCCTCTTGTACTTAAGTCGGCACTGTGCCTTTTGTATTAAATTAGGATGCAATATCTGTATTTCATCGTCAATAAGAAGGTCCAAGGGATACAGTAAACCTGAAGTGAAGCATCGGAATCTACAACTGGACCCACAGGAAAGGTTCAAATCATAGAAAGTTAGAGTGTCAGTCCCCTTGTACTTAAGTCGGCAATGTGCCTTTTGTATAAACTCTGATGTAATTTCTGTGTTTCATCGTTTATAAGCAGGTCCAAGGGATACAGTAAAACTGAAGTGAAGCATCGGAATCTAAAACGGGACTCACAGGAGTGGTTCAAATCATAGAAACTTAGAGTGTCAGTCCTCTTGTACTTAAGTCGGCATTGTGCCTTTTGTATTAAATTCGAATGCAATTTCTGTGTTTCATCGTCAATAAGAAGGTCCAAGGGATACAGTAAACCTGAAGTGAAGCCTCGGAATCTAACACTGGACTCACAGGAGAGGTTCACATCATAGAAAGTTAGAATGTCAGTCCTCTTGTACTTAAGTCGGCATTGTGCCTTTTGTATTTAATTCGGATGCAATTTCTGTGTTTCATCGTCAATAAGATGGTCCAAGGGATACAGTAGACCTGAAGTGAAGCCTCGGAATCTAACACTGGACTCACAGGAGAGGTTCAAATCATAGAAAGATAGAATGTCAGTCCTCTTGTACTTAAGTTATCATTGTGCCTTTTCTATTAAATTCGGAAGCAGTGTCTGTGTTTCATCGTCAATAAGAAGGTCCAAGGGATACAGTAAAGCTGAAGTGAAGCATCGTAATCTAAAACTGGAATCACAGCAGAGGTTCAAATCATAGAAAGTTAGAGTGTCAGTCCTCTTGTACTTAAGCCGGCACTGTGCCTTTTGTATTAAATTCGGATGCAATTTCTGTGTTTTATCGTCAATAAGAATGTCCAAGGGATACAGTAAACCTGAAGTGAAGCATCGGAATCTAATACTGGGCTCACAGGAGAGGTTCAAATCATAGAAAGTTAGAGTGACAGTCCTCTTGTACTTAAGTCGGCAATGTGCCTTTTGTATTAAATTCGGATGCAATTTCTGTGTTTCATCGTCAATAATAAGGTCCAAGGGATACAGTAAACCTGAAGTGAAGCATCGGAATCTAAAACTGGAATCACAGGAGAGGTTCAAGTCATAGAAAGTTAGAGTGTCAGTCCTCTTGTACTTAAATCGGCATTGTGCATTTTGTATTAATTTTGGATGCAATTTCTGTGTTTCATCGTCAATAAGAAGGTCCAAGGGATACAGTAAACCTGAAGTGAAGCCTCAGCAACAAAAACTGGACTCACAGGAGAGGTTCAAATCATAGAAAGTTAGAGTGTCTGTCCTCTTGTACTTAAGTCGGCATTGTGCATATTGTATTAATTTCGGATGCAATTTCTGTGTTTCATCGTCAATAAGAAGGTCCAAGGGATACAGTAAACCGGAAGTGAAGCCTCGGAATCTAACACTGGACTCACAGGAGAGGTTCAAATCATAGAATGTTAGCGTGTCAGTCCTCTTGAACTTAAGTCGGCATTGTGCCTTTTGTATTAAAATCGGATGCAATGTCTGTGTTTCATTGTCAATAAGAAAGTCCAAGGGATACAGTAAACCTGAAGTGAAGCATCGGAATCTAAAACAGGACTCACAGGAGAGGTTCAAATCAGAGAAAGTTAGAGTGTCAGTAATCTTGTACTTAAGCCGGCATTGTGCCTTTTGTATTAAATTAAGATGCAATATCTGTATTTCATCGTCAATAAGACGGTCCAAGGGATACAGTAAACCTGAAGTGAAGCCTCGGAATCTAACACTGGACTCACAGGAGAGGTTTACATCATAGAAAGTTAGAGTGTCAGTCCTCTTGTACTTAAGTCGGCATTGTGCCTTTTGTATTTAATTCGGATGAAATTTCTGTGTTTCATCGTCAATAAGATGGTCCAAGGGATACAGTAAACCTGAAGTGAAGCCTCGGAATCTAACACTGGACTCACAGGAGAGGTTCAAATCATAGAAAGATAGAATGTCAGTCCTCTTGTACTTAAGTTATCATTGTGCCTTTTGTATTAAATTTGGAAGCAATGTCTGTGTTTCATCGTCAATAAGAAGGTCCAACGGATATAGTAAACCTGAAGCGAAGCATCGGAATCTAAAACTGGACTCACAGGAGAGGTTAAAATCATAGAAAGTTAGAGTGTCAGTCCTCTTGTACTTAAGTCGGCACTGTGCCTTTTGTATTAAATTAGGATGCAATATCTGTATTTCATCGTCAATAAGAAGGTCCAAGGGATACAGTAAACCTGAAGTGAAGCATCGGAATCTACAACTGGACCCACAGGAAAGGTTCAAATCATAGAAAGTTAGAGTGTCAGTCCCCTTGTACTTAAGTCGGCATTGTGCCTTTTGTATAAACTCTGATGTAATTTCTGTGTTTCATCGTTTATAAGCAGGTCCAAGGGATACAGTAAAACTGAAGTGAAGCATCGGAATCTAAAACGGGACTCACAGGAGTGGTTCAAATCATAGAAACTTAGAGTGTCAGTCCTCTTGTACTTAAGTCGGCATTGTGCCTTTTGTATTAAATTCGAATGCAATTTCTGTGTTTCATCGTCAATAAGAAGGTCCAAGGGATACAGTAAACCTGAAGTGAAGCCTCGGAATCTAACACTGGACTCACAGGAGAGGTTCACATCATAGAAAGTTAGAATGTCAGTCCTCTTGTACTTAAGTCGGCATTGTGCCTTTTGTATTTAATTCGGATGCAATTTCTGTGTTTCATCGTCAATAAGACGGTCCAAGGGATACAGTAGACCTGAAGTGAAGCCTCGGAATCTAACACTGGACTCACAGGAGAGGTTCAAATCATAGAAAGATAGAATGTCAGTCCTCTTGTACTTAAGTTATCATTGTGCCTTTTGTATTAAATTCGGAAGCAGTGTCTGTGTTTCATCGTCAATAAGAAGGTCCAAGGGATACAGTAAACCTGAAGTGAAGCATCGGAATCTAAAACTGGAATCACAGCAGAGGTTCAAATCATAGAAAGTTAGAGTGTCAGTCCTCTTGTACTTAAGCCGGCACTGTGCCTTTTGTATTAAATTCGGATGCAATTTCTGTGTTTTATCGTCAATAAGAATGTCCAAGGGATACAGTAAACCTGAAGTGAAGCATCGGAATCTAATACTGGGCTCACAGGAGAGGTTCAAATCATAGAAAGTTAGAGTGACAGTCCTCTTGTACTTAAGTCGGCAATGTGCATTTGTATTAAATTCGGATGCAATTTCTGTGTTTCATCGTCAATAATAAGGTCCAAGGGATACAGTAAACCTGAAGTGAAGCATCGGAATCTAAAACTGGAATCACAGGAGAGGTTCAAGTCATAGAAAGTTAGAGTGTCAGTCCTCTTGTACTTAAGTCGGCATTGTGCATTTTGTATTAATTTCGGATGCAATATCTGTGTTTCATCGGCAATAAGGAGGTCCAAGGGATACAGTAAACCTGAAGTAAAGCCTCAGCAACAAAAACTGGACTCACAGGAGAGGTTCAAATCACAGAAAGTTGGAGTGTCAGTCCTCTTGTACGTAAGTCGGCATTGTGCATTTTGTATTAATTTCGGATGCAATTTCTGTGTTTCATCGTCAATAAGAAGGTCCAAGGGATACAGTAAACCGGAAGTGAAGCCTCGGAATCTAACACTGGACTCACAGGAGAGGTTCAAATCATAGAATGTTAGCGTGTCAGTCCTCTTGTACTTAAGTCGGCATTGTGCCTTTTGTATTAAAATCGGATGCAATTTCTGTGTTTCATTGTCAATAAGAAAGTCCAAGGGATACAATAAACCTGAAGTGAAGCATCGGAATCTAAAACAGGACTCACAGGAGAGGTTCAAATCAGAGAAAGTTAGAGTGTCAGTAATCTTGTACTTACGCCGGCATTGTGCCTTTTGTATTAAATTAGGATGCAATATCTGTATTTCATCGTCAATAAGACGGTCCAAGGGATACAGTAAACCTGAAGTGAAGCCTCGGAATCTAACACTGGACTCACAGGAGAGGTTCACATCATAGAAAGTTAGAGTGGCAGTCCTCTTGTACTTAAGTCGGCATTGTGCCTTTTGTATTTAATTCGGATGAAATTTCTGTGTTTCATCGTCAATAAGATGGTCCAAGGGATACAGTAAACCTGAAGTGAAGCCTCGGAATCTAACACTGGACTCACAGGAGAGGTTCAAATCATAGAAAGATAGAATGTCAGTCCTCTTGTACTTAAGTTATCATTGTGCCTTTTGTATTAAATTTGGAAGCAATGTCTGTGTTTCATCGTCAATAAGAAGGTCCAAGGGATACAGTAAAGCTGAAGTGAAGCATCGGAATCTAAAACTGGAATCACAGGAGAGGTTCAAATCATAGAAAGTTAGAGTGTCAGTCCTCTTGTACTTAAGCCGGCATTGTGCCTTTTGTATTAAATTCGGATGCAATTTCTGTGTTTTATCGTCAATAAGAAGGTCCAAGGGATACAGTAAACCTGCAGTGAAGCCTCGGCAACAAAAACTGGACTCACAGGAGAGGTTCAAATCAGAGAAAGTAATGTGTCAGTCCTCTTGTACTTAAGTCGGCATTGTGCCTTTTGTATTAAATTCGGATGCAATTTCTGTGTATCATCGTCAATAAGAAGGTCCAAGGGATACAGTTAACCTGAAGTGAAGCATCGGAATCTAAAACTGGACTCACAGGAGAGGTTAAAATCATAGAAAGTTAGAGTGTCAGTCCTCTTGTACTTAAGTCGGCACTGTGCCTTTTGTATTAAATTAGGATGCAATATCTGTATTTCATCGTCAATAAGAAGGTCCAAGGGATACAGTAAACCTGAAGTGAAGCATCGGAATCTATAACTGGACCCACAGGAAAGGTTCAAATCATAGAAAGTTAGAGTGTCAGTCCCCTTGTACTTAAGTCGGCATTGTGCCTTTTTTATAAACTCTGATGTAATTTCTGTGTTTCATCGTTTATAAGCAGGTCCAAGGGATACAGTAAAACTGAAGTGAAGCATCGGAATCTAAAACGGGACTCACAGGAGTGGTTCAAATCATAGAAACTTACAGTGTCAGTCCTCTTGTACTTAAGTCGGCATTGTGCCTTTTGTATTTAATTCGGATGAAATTTCTGTGTTTCATCGTCAATAAGATGGTCCAAGGGATACAGTAAACCTGAAGTGAAGCCTCGGAATCAAACACTGGACTCACAGGTGAGGTTCAAATCAAAGAAAGATAGAATGTCAGTCCTCTTGTACTTAAGTTATCATTGTGCCTTTTGTATTAAATTTGGAAGCAATGTCTGTGTTTCATCGTCAATAAGAAGGTCCAAGGGATACAGTAAAGCTGAAGTGAAGCATCGGAATCTAAAACTGGAATCACAGCAGAGGTTCAAATCATAGAAAGTTAGAGTGTCAGTCCACTTGTACTTAAGCCGGCACTGTGCCTTTTGTATTAAATTCGGATGCAATTTCTGTGTTTTATCGTCAATAAGAATGTCCAAGGGATACAGTAAACCTGAAGTGAAGCATCGGAATCTAATACTGGGCTCACAGGAGAGGTTCAAATCATAGAAAGTTAGAGTGACAGTCCTCTTGTACTTAAGTCGGCAATGTGCCTTTTGTATTAAATTCGGATGCAATTTCTGTGTTTCATCGTCAATAATAAGGTCCAAGGGATACAGTAAACCTGAAGTGAAGCATCGGAATCTAAAACTGGAATCACAGGAGAGGTTCAAGTCATAGAAAGTTAGAGTGTCAGTCCTCTTGTACTTAAGTCGGCATTGTGCATTTTGTACTAATTTCGGATGCAATTTCTGTGTTTCATCGTCAATAAGAAGGTCCAAGGGATACAGTAAACCTGAAGTGAAGCCTCAGCAACAAAAACTGGACTCACAGGAGAGGTTCAAATCATAGAAAGTTGGAGTGTCAGTCCTCTTGTACTTAAGTCGGCATTGTGCATTTTGTATTAATTTCGGATGCAATTTCTGTGTTTCATCGTCAATAAGAAGGTCCAAGGGATACAGTAAACCGGAAGTGAAGCCTCGGAATCTAACACTGGACTCACAGGAGAGGTTCAAATCATAGAATGTTAGCGTGTCAGTCCTCTTGTACTTAAGTCGGCATTGTGCCTTTTGTATTAAAATCGGATGCAATTTCTGTGTTTCATTGTCAATAAGAAAGTCCAAGGGATACAATAAACCTGAAGTGAAGCATCGGAATCTAAAACAGGACTCACAGGAGAGGTTCAAATCAGAGAAAGTTAGAGTGTCAGTAATCTTGTACTTAAGCCGGCATTGTGCCTTTTATATTAAATTAGGATGCAATATCTGTATTTCATCGTCAATAAGACGGTCCAAGGGATACAGTAAACCCGAAGTGAAGCCTCGGAATCTAACACTGGACTCACAGGAGAGGTTCACATCATAGAAAGTTAGAGTGTCAGTCCTCTTGTACTTAAGTCGGCATTGTGCCTTTTGTATTTAATTCGGATGAAATTTCTGTGTTTCATCGTCAATAAGATGGTCCAAGGGATACAGTAAACCTGAAGTGAAGCCTCGGAATTTAACACTGGACTCACAGGTGAGGTTCAAATCAAAGAAAAATAGAATGTCAGTCCTCTTGTACTTAAGTTATCATTGTGCCTTTTGTATTAAATTTGGAAGCAATGTCTGTGTTGCATCATCAATAAGAAGGTCCAAGGGATACAGTAAAGCTGAAGTGAAGCATCGGAATCTAAAACTGGAATCACAGGAGAGGTTCAAATCATAGAAAGTTAGAGTGTCAGTCCTCTTGTACTTAAGCCGGCATTGTGCCTTTTGTATTAAATTCGGATGCAATTTCTGTGTTTTATCGTCAATAAGAAGGTCCAAGGGATACAGTAAACCCGCAGTGAAGCCTCGGCAACAAAAACTGGACTCACAGGAGAGGTTCAAATCAGAGAAAGTAATGTGTCAGTCCTCTTGTACTTAAGTCGGCATTGTGCCTTTTGTATTAAATTCGGATGCAATTTCTGTGTATCATCGTCAATAAGAAGGTCCAAGGGATACAGTTAACCTGAAGTGAAGCATCGGAATCTAAAACTGGCCTCACAGGAGTGGTTCAAATCATAGAAAGTTAGAGTGTCAGTCCTCTTGTACTTAAGCCGGAATTGTGCCTTTTGTATTAAATTCGGATGCAATTTCTGTGTTTTATCGTCAATAAGAAGGTCCAAGGGATACAGTAAACCTGACGTGAGGCATCAGAATCTACAACTGGACCCACAGGAAAGGTTCAAATCATAGAAAATTAGAGTGTCAGTCCCCTTGTACTTAAGTCGGCATTGTGCCTTATGTATTAAATTCTGATGTAATTTCCGAGTTTCATCGTTTATAAACAGGTCCAAGGGATACAGTAAAACTGAAGTGAAGCATCGGAATCTAAAACGGGACTCACAGGAGTGGTTCAAATCATAGAAAGTTAGAGTGTCAGTCCTGTTGTACTTAAGTCGGCATTGTGCCTTTTGTATTAAATTCGGATGCAATTTCTGTGTTTCATCGCCAATAAGAAGGTCCAAGGGATACAGTAAACCTGAAGTGAAGCCTCGGAATCTAACACAGGACTCACAGGAGAGGTTCACATAATAGAAAGTTAGAGTGTCAGTCCTCTTGTACTTAAGTCGGCATTGTGCCTTTTGTATTAAATTCGGATGCAATTTCTGTATTTCATCGTCAATAAGAAGGTCCAAGGGAAACAGTAAACCTGAAGTGAAGCCTCGTAATCTAACACTGGACTCACAGGAGAGGTTCAAATCATAGAAAGTTAGAGTGTCAGTCCTCTTGTACTTAAGTCGGCATTGTGCCTTTTGTACTAATTTCGGACGCAATGTCTGTGTTTCATCGGCAAATGAAGGTCCAAGGGATACAGTCAATCTGAAGTGAAGCATCGGAATCTAAAACTGGACTCACAGGAGGGGCTCAAATCATAGAAAGTTAGAGTGTCTGTCCTCTTGTACTTAAGTCGGCATTGTGCCTTTTGTATTAAATTCGGATGCAATTTCAGTGTTTCATCGTGAATAAAAAGGTCCAAGGGATATTGTAAACCTGAAGTGAAGCATCGGAATCTAAAACTGGACTCACAGGAGAGGTTCAAATCATAGAAAGTTAGAGTGTCAATCCTCTTGTACTTATGTCGGCATTGTGCATTTTGTAATTAATTCGAATGCAATTTCTGTGTTTCATCGTCAATAAGAAGGTCCAAGGGATACAGTAAACCTGAAGTGAAGCATCGGAATCTAAAACTGGACTCACAGGAGTGGTTCAAATCATAGAAAGTTAGAGTGTCAGTCCTCTTGTACATAAGTCGGCATTGTGCCTTTTGTATTAAATTCGTATGCAATTTCTGTGTTTCATTGTCAATAAGAAGGTCCAAGTGATTCAGTAAACCTGAAGTAAAGCATCGTAAACTAAAACTTGACTCACAGGAGAGGTTCAAATCTTAGAAACTTAGAGTGTCAGTCCTCTTGTACTTAAGTCGGCATTGTGCCTTTTGTATTAATTTCGGATGCAATTTCTGTGTTTCATCGTCAATAAGAAGGTCCAAGGGATACAGTAAACCTGAAGTGAAGCCTCAGCAACAGAAACTGGACTCACAGGAGAGGTTCAAAGCATAGAAAGTTAGAGTGTCAGTCCTCTTATACTTAAGTCGGCATTGTGCCTTTTGTATTATAATCGGATGCAATTTCTGTGCTTCATCTTCAATAAGAAGGTCCAAGGGATACAGTAAACCTGAAGTGAAGCATCGGAATCTTAAACTGGACTCACAGGAGAGGTTCAAATCAGAGAAAATTAGTGTTTCAGTCCTCTTGTACTTAAGTCGGCATTGTGCCTTTTGTATTAAATTCGGATGCAATTTCTGTGTTTCATCGTCAATCAGAAGGTCCAAGTGATACAGTAAACCTGAAGTGAAGCATCGGAATCTAATACTGGGCTCACAGGAGAGGTTCAAATCATAGAAAGTTAGAGTGCCAGTCCTCTTGTACTTAAGTCGGCAATGTGCCTTTTGTATTAAATTCGGATGCAATTTCTGTGTTTCATCGTCAATAATAAGGTCCAAGGGATACAGTAAACCTGAAGTGAAGCATCGGAATCTAAAACTGGAATCACAGGAGAGGTTCAAGTCATAGAAAGTTAGAGTGTCAGTCCTCTTGTACTTAAGTCGGCATTGTGCATTTTGTATTAATTTCGGATGCAATTTCTGTGTTTCATCGTCAATAAGAAGGTCCAAGGGATACAGTAAACCTGAAGTGAAGCCTCAGCAACAAAAACTGGACTCACAGGAGAGGTTCAAATCATAGAAAGTTGGAGTGTCAGTCCTCTTGTACTTAAGTCGGCATTGTGCATTTTGTATTAATTTCGGATGCAATTTCTGTGTTTCATCGTCAATAAGAAGGTCCAAGGGATACAGTAAACCGGAAGTGAAGCCTCGGAATCTAACACTGGACTCACAGGAGAGGTTCAAATCATAGAATGTTAGCGTGTCAGTCCTCTTGTACTTAAGTCGGCATTGTGCCTTTTGTATTAAAATCGGATGCAATTTCTGTGTTTCATTGTCAATAAGAAAGTCCAAGGGATACAATATACCTGAAGTGAAGCATCGGAATCTAAAACAGGACTCACAGGAGAGGTTCAAATCAGAGAAAGTTAGGGTGTCAGTAATCTTGTACTTAAGCCGGCATTGTGCCTTTTGTATTAAATTAGGATGCAATATCTGTATTTCATCGTCAATAAGACGGTCCAAGGGATACAGTAAACCCGAAGTGAAGCCTCGGAATCTAACACTGGACTCACAGGAGAGGTTCACATCATAGAAAGTTAGAGTGTCAGTCCTCTTGTACTTAAGTCGGCATTGTGCCTTTTGTATTTAATTCGGATGAAATTTCTGTGTTTCATCGTCAATAAGATGGTCCAAGGGATACAGTAAACCTGAAGTGAAGCATCGGAATCTAAAACTGGAATCACAGCAGAGGTTCAAATCATAGAAAGTTAGAGTGTCAGTCCACTTGTACTTAAGCCGGCACTGTGCCTTTTGTATTAAATTCGGATGCAATTTCTGTGTTTTATCGTCAATAAGAATGTCCAAGGGATACAGTAAACCTGAAGTGAAGCATCGGAATCTAATACTGGGCTCACAGGAGAGGTTCAAATCATAGAAAGTTAGAGTGACAGTCCTCTTGTACTTAAGTCGGCAATGTGCCTTTTGTATTAAATTCGGATGCAATTTCTGTGTTTCATCGTCAATAATAAGGTCCAAGGGATACAGTAAACCTGAAGTGAAGCATCGGAATCTAAAACTGGAATCACAGGAGAGGTTCAAGTCATAGAAAGTTAGAGTGTCAGTCCTCTTGTACTTAAGTCGGCATTGTGCATTTTGTATTAATTTCGGATGCAATTTCTGTGTTTCATCGTCAATAAGAAGGTCCAAGGGATACAGTAAACCTGAAGTGAAGCCTCAGCAACAAAAACTGGACTCACAGGAGAGGTTCAAATCATAGAAAGTTGGAGTGTCAGTCCTCTTGTACTTAAGTCGGCATTGTGCATTTTGTATTAATTTCGGATGCAATTTCTGTGTTTCATCGTCAATAAGAAGGTCCAAGGGATACAGTAAACCGGAAGTGAAGCCTCGGAATCTAACACTGGACTCACAGGAGAGGTTCAAATCATAGAATGTTAGCGTGTCAGTCCTCTTGTACTTAAGTCGGCATTGTGCCTTTTGTATTAAAATCGGATGCAATTTCTGTGTTTCATTGTCAATAAGAAAGTCCAAGGGATACAATAAACCTGAAGTGAAGCATCGGAATCTAAAACAGGACTCACAGGAGAGGTTCAAATCAGAGAAAGTTAGAGTGTCAGTAATCTTGTACTTAAGCCGGCATTGTGCCTTTTGTATTAAATTAGGATGCAATATCTGTATTTCATCGTCAATAAGACGGTCCAAGGGATACAGTAAACCCGAAGTGAAGCCTCGGAATCTAACACTGGACTCACAGGAGAGGTTCACATCATAGAAAGTTAGAGTGTCAGTCCTCTTGTACTTAAGTCGGCATTGTGCCTTTTGTATTTAATTCGGATGAAATTTCTGTGTTTCATCGTCAATAAGATGGTCCAAGGGATACAGTAAACCTGAAGTGAAGCCTCGGAATTTAACACTGGACTCACAGGTGAGGTTCAAATCAAAGAAAAATAGAATGTCAGTCCTCTTGTACTTAAGTTATCATTGTGCCTTTTGTATTAAATTTGGAAGCAATGTCTGTGTTGCATCATCAATAAGAAGGTCCAAGGGATACAGTAAAGCTGAAGTGAAGCATCGGAATCTAAAACTGGAATCACAGGAGAGGTTCAAATCATAGAAAGTTAGAGTGTCAGTCCTCTTGTACTTAAGCCGGCATTGTGCCTTTTGTATTAAATTCGGATGCAATTTCTGTGTTTTATCGTCAATAAGAAGGTCCAAGGGATACAGTAAACCCGCAGTGAAGCCTCGGCAACAAAAACTGGACTCACAGGAGAGGTTCAAATCAGAGAAAGTAATGTGTCAGTCCTCTTGTACTTAAGTCGGCATTGTGCCTTTTGTATTAAATTCGGATGCAATTTCTGTGTATCATCGTCAATAAGAAGGTCCAAGGGATACAGTTAACCTGAAGTGAAGCATCGGAATCTAAAACTGGCCTCACAGGAGTGGTTCAAATCATAGAAAGTTAGAGTGTCAGTCCTCTTGTACTTAAGCCGGAATTGTGCCTTTTGTATTAAATTCGGATGCAATTTCTGTGTTTTATCGTCAATAAGAAGGTCCAAGGGATACAGTAAACCTGACGTGAGGCATCAGAATCTACAACTGGACCCACAGGAAAGGTTCAAATCATAGAAAATTAGAGTGTCAGTCCCCTTGTACTTAAGTCGGCATTGTGCCTTATGTATTAAATTCTGATGTAATTTCCGTGTTTCATCGTTTATAAACAGGTCCAAGGGATACAGTAAAACTGAAGTGAAGCATCGGAATCTAAAACGGGACTCACAGGAGTGGTTCAAATCATAGAAAGTTAGAGTGTCAGTCCTGTTGTACTTAAGTCGGCATTGTGCCTTTTGTATTAAATTCGGATGCAATTTCTGTGTTTCATCGTCAATAAGAAGGTCCAAGGGATACAGTAAACCTGAAGTGAAGCCTCGGAATCTAACACAGGACTCACAGGAGAGGTTCACATAATAGAAAGTTAGAGTGTCAGTCCTCTTGTACTTAAGTCGGCATTGTGCCTTTTGTATTAAATTCGGATGCAATTTCTGTATTTCATCGTCAATAAGAAGGTCCAAGGGAAGCAGTAAACCTGAAGTGAAGCCTCGTAATCTAACACTGGACTCACAGGAGAGGTTCTAATCATAGAAAGTTAGAGTGTCAGTCCTCTTGTACTTAAGTCGGCATTGTGCCTTTTGTACTAATTTCGGACGCAATGTCTGTGTTTCATCGTCAATAAGAAGGTCCAAGGGATACAGTCAATCTGAAGTGAAGCATCGGAATCTAAAACTGGACTCACAGGAGGGGCTCAAATCATAGAAAGTTAGAGTGTCTGTCCTCTTGTACTTAAGTCGGCATTGTGCCTTTTGTATTAAATTCGGATGCAATTTCAGTGTTTCATCGTGAATAAAAAGGTCCAAGGGATATTGTAAACCTGAAGTGAAGCATCGGAATCTAAAACTGGACTCACTGGAGAGGTTCAAATCATAGAAAGTTAGAGTGTCAATCCTCTTGTACTTATGTCGGCATTGTGCATTTTGTAATTAATTCGAATGCAATTTCTGTGTTTCATCGTCAATAAGAAGGTCCAAGGGATACAGTAAACCTGAAGTGAAGCATCGGAATCTAAAACTGGACTCACAGGAGTGGTTCAAATCATAGAAAGTTAGAGTGTCAGTCCTCTTGTACATAAGTCGGCATTGTGCCTTTTGTATTAAATTCGTATGCAATTTCTGTGTTTCATTGTCAATAAGAAGGTCCAAGTGATTCAGTAAACCTGAAGTAAAGCATCGTAAACTAAAACTTGACTCACAGGAGAGGTTCAAATCTTAGAAACTTAGAGTGTCAGTCCTCTTGTACTTAAGTCGGCATTGTGCCTTTTGTATTAATTTCGGATGCAATTTCTGTGTTTCATCGTCAATAAGAAGGTCCAAGGGATACAGTAAACCTGAAGTGAAGCCTCAGCAACAGAAACTGGACTCACAGGAGAGGTTCAAAGCATAGAAAGTTAGAGTGTCAGTCCTCTTATACTTAAGTCGGCATTGTGCCTTTTGTATTATAATCGGATGCAATTTCTGTGCTTCATCTTCAATAAGAAGGTCCAAGGGATACAGTAAACCTGAAGTGAAGCATCGGAATCTTAAACTGGACTCACAGGAGAGGTTCAAATCAGAGAAAATTAGTGTTTCAGTCCTCTTGTACTTAAGTCGGCATTGTGCCTTTTGTATTAAATTCGGATGCAATTTCTGTGTTTCATCGTCAATCAGAAGGTCCAAGTGATACAGTAAACCGGAAGTGAAGCCTCGGAATCTAACACTGGACGCACAGGAGAGGTTCAAATCATAGAATGTTAGAGTGTCAGTCCTCTTGTACTTAAGTCGGCATTGTGCCTTTTGTATTACAATCGGATGCAATTTCTGTGTTTCATCGTCAATACGAAAGTCGAAGGGATACAGTAAACCTGAAGTGAAGCATCGGAATCTAAAACTGGACTCACAGGAGAGGTTCAAATCAGAGAAAGTTAGAGCGTCAGTCCTCTTGTACTTAAGCCGGCATTGTGCCTTTTGTATTAAATTCGGATGCAATTTCTGTGTTTCATCGTCAATAAGAAGGTCCAAGGGATACAGTAAACCTGAAGCGAAGCATCGGAATCTACAACTGGACCCACAGGAATGGATCAAATCATAGACAGTTAGAGTGTCAGTCCCCTTGTACTTAAGACGGCATTGTGACTTTTGTATTAAACTCTGATGTAATTTCTGTGTTTCATCGTTTATAAGCAGGTCCAAGGGATACAGTAAAACTGAAGTGAAGCATCGGAATCTAAAACGGGACTCACAGGAGTGGTTCAAATCATGGAAAGTTAGAGTGTCAGTCCTCTTGTACTTAAGTCGGCATTGTGCCTTTTGTATTAAATTCGGATGCAATTTCTGTGTTTCATCGTCAATAAGATGGTCCAAGGGATACAGTTAACCTGAAGTGAAGCCTCGGAAGCTAACACTGGACTCATAGGAGAGGTTCAAATCATAGAAAGTTAGAATGTCAGTCCTCTTGTAGTTACGTTACAATTGTGCCTTTTGTATAAAATTCGGAAGCAATTTCTGTGTTTCATCGTCAATAAGAAGGTCCAAGGGATTCAATAATGCTGAAGTGAAACATCGGAATCTAAAACTGGAATCACAGGAGAGGTTCCAATAATGGAAAGTTAGAGTGTCAGTCCTCTTGTACTTAAGCCGGCATTGTGCCTTTTGTATTAAATTCGGATGCAATTTCTGTGTTTTATCGTCAATAAGAAGGTCCAAGGGATACAGTAAACCTGAAGTGAAGCATCGGAATCAAAAACTGGGCTCAAAGGAGAGGTTCAAATCATAGAAAGTTAGAGTGTCAGTCCTCTTGTACTTAAGTCGGCAATGTGCATTTTGTATTAAATTCGGATGCAATTTCTGCGTTTCATCGTCAATAATAAGGTCCAAGGGATACAGTAAACCTGAAGTGAAGCATTGGAATCTAAAACAGGCCTCACAGGAGTGGTTCAAATCATAGAAAATTAGAGTGTCTGTCCTCTTGTACTTAAATCGGCATTGTGCCTTTTGTATTAATTTCGGATGCAATTTCTGTGTTTCATCGTCAATAAGAAGGTCCAATGTATACAGTAAACCTGAAGTGAAGCCTCGGCAACAAAATTTGCACCCACAGGAGAGGTTCAAATCAGAGAAAGTAATGTGTCAGTCCTCTTGTACTTAAGTCGGCATTGTGCCTTTTGTATTTAATTCGGATGCAATTTCTGTGTATCATCGTCAATAAGAAGGTCAAAGGGATACAGTTAACCTGAAGTGAAGCATCGGAATCTACAACTGGACCCACAGGAAACGTTCAAATCATAGAAAGTTAGAGTGTCAGTCCCCTTGTACTTAAGTCGGCATTGTGCCTTTTGTATTAAATTCTGATGTAATTTCTGTATTTCATCGTTTATAAGCTGGTCCAAGGGATACAGTCAATCTGAAGTGAGGCATCGGAATCTAAAACTGGACTCACAGGAGAAGTTCAAATCATAGAAAATTAGAGTGTCAGTCCTCTTGTACTTAAGTCGGCATTGTGCCTTTTGTATTAAATTCGGATGCAATTTCAGTGTTTCATCGTGAATAAAAAGGTCCAAGGGATATTGTAAACCTGAAGTGAAGCATCGGAATCTAAAACTGGACTCACAGGAGAGGTTCAAATCATAGAAAGTTAGAGTGTCAATCCTCTTGTACTTAAGTCGGCATTGTGCATTTTGTATTAAATTCGGATGCAATTTCTGTGTTTCATCGTCAATAAGAAGGTCCAAGGGATACAGTAAACCTGAAGCGAAGCCTCAGCAACAAAAACTGGACTCACAGGAGAGGTTCAAATCATAGAAAGTTAGAGTGTCAGTCCTCTTGTACTTAAGTCGGCATTGTGCCTTTTGTATTATAATCGGATGCAATTTCTGTGCTTCATCTTCAATAAGAAGGTCCAAGGGATACAGTAAACCTGAAGTGAAGCATCGGAATCTAAAACTGGACTCACAGGAGAGGTTCAAATCAGAGAAAGTTAGTGTGTCAGTCCTCTTGTACTTAAGTCGGCATTGTGATATTTGTATTAAATTCGGATGCAATTTCTGTGTTTCATCGTCAATCAGAAGGTCCAAGTGATACAGTAAACCGGAAGTGAAGCCTCGGAATCTAACACTGGACTCACAGGAGAGGTTCAAATCATAGAAAGTTAGAGTGTCAGTCCTCTTGTACTTAAGTCGGCAATGTGCATTTTGTATTAAATTCGGATGCAATTTCTGCGTTTCATCGTCAATAATAAGGTCCAAGGGATACAGTAAACCTGAAGTGAAGCATTGGAATCTAAAACAGGCCTCACAGGAGTGGTTCAAATCATAGAAAATTAGAGTGTCTGTCCTCTTCTACTTAAATCGGCATTGTGCCTTTTGTATTAATTTCGGATGCAATTTCTGTGTTTCATCGTCAATAAGAAGGTCCAATGTATACAGTAAACCTGAAGTGAAGCCTCGGCAACAAAATTTGCACCCACAGGAGAGGTTCAAATCAGAGAAAGTAAAGTGTCAGTCCTCTTGTACTTAAGTCGGCATTGTGCCTTTTGTATTTAATTCGGATGCAATTTCTGTGTATCATCGTCAATAAGAAGGTCAAAGGGATACAGTTAACCTGAAGTGAAGCATCGGAATCTACAACTGGACCCACAGGAAACGTTCAAATCATAGAAAGTTAGAGTGTCAGTCCCCTTGTACTTAAGTCGGCATTGTGCCTTTTGTATTAAATTCTGATGTAATTTCTGTATTTCATCGTTTATAAGCTGGTCCAAGGGATACAGTCAATCTGAAGTGAGGCATCGGAATCTAAAACTGGACTCACAGGAGAAGTTCAAATCATAGAAAATTAGAGTGTCAGTCCTCTTGTACTTAAGTCGGCATTGTGCCTTTTGTATTAAATTCGGATGCAATTTCAGTGTTTCATCGTGAATAAAAAGGTCCAAGGGATATTGTAAACCTGAAGTGAAGCATCGGAATCTAAAACTGGACTCACAGGAGAGGTTCAAATCATAGAAAGTTAGAGTGTCAATCCTCTTGTACTTAAGTCGGCATTGTGCATTTTGTATTAAATTCGGATGCAATTTCTGTGTTTCATCGTCAATAAGAAGGTCCAAGGGATACAGTAAACCTGAAGCGAAGCCTCAGCAACAAAAACTGGACTCACAGGAGAGGTTCAAATCATAGAAAGTTAGAGTGTCAGTCCTCTTGTACTTAAGTCGGCATTGTGCCTTTTGTATTATAATCGGATGCAATTTCTGTGCTTCATCTTCAATAAGAAGGTCCAAGGGATACAGTAAACCTGAAGTGAAGCATCGGAATCTAAAACTGGACTCACAGGAGAGGTTCAAATCAGAGAAAGTTAGTGTGTCAGTCCTCTTGTACTTAAGTCGGCATTGTGATATTTGTATTAAATTCGGATGCAATTTCTGTGTTTCATCGTCAATCAGAAGGTCCAAGTGATACAGTAAACCGGAAGTGAAGCCTCGGAATCTAACACTGGACTCACAGGAGAGGTTCAAATCATAGAATTTTAGAGTGTCAGTCCTCTTGTACTTAAGTCGGCATTGTGACTTTTGTATTAAAATCGGATGCAACTTCTGTGTTTCATCGTCAATAAGAAAGTCCAAGTGATACAGTAAACCTGAAGTGAAGCATCGGAATCTAAAACTGGACCCACAGGAGAGGTTCAAATCAGAGAAAGTTAGAGCGTCAGTCCTCTTGTACTTAAGCCGGCATTGTGCCTTTTGTATTAAATTCGAATGCAATTTCTGTGTTTCATCGTCAATAAGAAGGTCCAAGGAATACAGTAAACCTGAAGCGAAGCATCGGAATCTAAAACTGGACTCACAGGAGAGGTTAAAATCATAGAAAGTTAGAGTGTCAGTCCTCTTGTACTTAAGTCGGCACTGTGCCTTTTGTATTAAATTAGGATGCAATTTCTGTGTTTCATCGTCAATAAGAAGGTCCAAGGGATACAGTAAACCTGAAGTGAAGCATCGGAATCTACAACTGGACCCACAGGAAAGGATAAATCATAGAAAGTTAGAGTGTCAGTCCCCTTGTACTTAAGTCGGCATTGTGACTTTTGTATTAAACTCTGATGTAATTTCTGTGTTTCATCGTTTATAAGCAGGTCCAAGGGATACAGTAAAACTGAAGTGAAGCATCGGAATCTAAAACGGGACTCACAGGAGTGGTTCAAATCATAGAAAGTTAGAGTGTCAGTCCTCTTGTACTTAAGTCGGCATTGTGCCTTTTATATTAAATTCGGATGCAATTTCTGTGTTTCATCGTCAATAAGAAGGTCCAAGGGATACAGTAAACCTGAAGTGAAGCCACGGAATCAAACACTGGACTCATAGGAGAGGCTCACATCATAGAAAGTTAGAGTGTCAGTCCTCTTGTACTTAAGTCAGCATTGTGCCTTTTGTATTAAATTCGGATGCAATTTCTGTGTTTCACCGTCAATAAGAAGGTCCAAGGGGTACAGTAAACCTGAAGTGAAGCCTCGGAATCTAACACTGGACTCATAGGAGAGGTTCAAATCATAGAAAGTTAGAATGTCAGTCCTCTTGTACTTACGTTATCATAGTGCCTTTTGTATTAAATTCGGAAGCAATTTCTGTGTTTCATCGTCAATAAGAAGGTCCAAGGGATACAGTAAAGCTGAAGTGAAGCATCGGAATCTAAAACTGGAATCACAGGAGAGGTTCAAATAATAGAAAATTAGAGTGTCAGTCCTCTTGTACTTAAGCCGGCATTGTGCCTTTTGTATTAAATTCGGATGCAATTTCTGTGTTTTATCGTCAATAAGAAGGACCAAGGGATACAGTAAACCTGAAGTGAAGCATCGGAATCTAAAACGGGACTCACAGGAGTGGTTCAAATCATAGAAAGTTAGAGTGTCAGTCCTCTTGTACTTAAGTCGGCATTGTGGCTTTTGTATTAAATTCTGATGTAATTTCTGTATTTCATCGTTTATAAGGAGGTCCAAGGGATACAGTAAAACTGAAGTGAAGCATCGGAATCTAAAACGGGACTCACAGGAGTGGTTCAAATCATAGAAAGTTAGAGTGTCAGTCCTCTTGTACTTAAGTCGGCATTGTGCCTTTTGTATTAAATTCGGATGCAATTTCTGTGTTTCATCGTCAATAAGAAGGTCCAAGGGATACAGTAAACCTGAAGTGGAGCCTCGGAATCTAACACAGGACTCACAGGAAAGGTTCACATCAATCAAAGTTAGAGTGTCAATCCTCTTGTACTTAAGTCGGCATTGTGCCTTTTGTATTAAATTCGGATGCAATTTCTGTGTTTCATCGTCAGTAAGAAGGTCCAATGGATACAGTAAACCTGAAGTGAAGCCTCGTAATCTAACACTGGACTCACAGGAAAGGTTCAAATCATAGAAAGTTAGTGTCTCAGTACTCTTGTACTTAAGTCGGCATTGTGCCTTTTGTATTAATTTCGGATGCAATTTCTGTGTTTCATCGTCAATAAGAAGGTCCAATGTATACAGTAAACCTGAAGTGAAGCCTCGGCAACAAAAACTGGACTCACAGGAGAGGTTCAAATCAGAGAAAGTAATGTGTCAGTCCTCTTGTACTTAAGTCGGCATTGTGCCTTTTGTATTAAATTCGGATGCAATTTCTGTGTATCAGCGTCAATAAGAAGGTCCAAGGGATACAGTTAACCTGAAGTGAAGCATCGGAATCTAAAACTGGCCTCACAGGAGTGGTTCAAATCATAGAATGTTAGAGTGTCAGTCCTCTTGTACTTAAGCTGGCATTGTGCCTTTTGTATTAAATTCGGATGCAATTTCTGGGTTTTATCGTCAATAAGAAGGTCCAAGGGATACAGTAAACCTGACGTGAAGCATCAGAATCTACAACTGGACCCACAGGAAAGGTTCAAATCATAGAAAGTTAGAGTGTCAGTCCCCTTATACTTAAGTCGGCATTGTGCCTTTTGTATTAAATTCTGATGTAATTTCTGTGTTTCATCGTTTATAAGCAGGTCCAAGGGATACAGTAAAACTGAAGTGAAGCATCGGAATCTAAAACGGGACTCACAGGAGTTGTTCAAATCATAGAAAGTTAGAGTGTCAGTCCTCTTGTACTTAAGTCGGCATTGTGCCTTTTGTATTAAATTCGGATGCCATTTCTGTGTATCATCGTCAATAAGAAGGTCCAAGGGATACAGTAAACCGGAAGTGAAGCCTCGGAATCTAACATAGGACTCACAGGAGACGTTCACATCATAGAAAGTTAGAGTGTCAGTCCTCTTGTACTTATGTCGGCATAGTGCCTTTTGTATTAAATTCGGATGAAATCTCTGTGTTTCATCGTCAATAAGAAGGTCCAAGGGATACAGTAAACCTGAAGTGAAGCCTCGTAATCTAAAACTGGACTCACAGGAGAGGTTCAAATCATAGAAAGTTAGAGTGTCAGTCCTCTTGTACTTAAGTCGTCATTGTGCCTTTTGTATTAAATTCGGACGAAATGTCTGTGTTTAATCGTCAATAAGAAGGTCCAAGGGATACAGTAAACCTGAAGTGAAGCATCGGTATCTAAAACTGGCCTCACAGGAGTGGTTCAAATCATAGAAAGTTAGAGTGTCTGTCCTCTTGTACTTAAGTCGGCATTGTGCCTTTTGTATTAATTTCGGATGCAATTTCTGTGTTTCATCGTCAATAAGAAGGTCCAATGTATACAGTAAACCTGAAGTGAAGCCTCGGCAACAAAAACTGGACTCACAGGAGAGGTTCAAATCAGAGAAAGTAATGTGTCTGTCCTCTTGTACTGAAGTCGGCCTTGTGCCTTTTGTATTAAATTCGGATGCAATTTCTGTGTATTATCGTCAATAAGAAGATCCAAGGGATACAGTTAACCTGAAGCGAAGCATTGGAATCTAAAACTGGCCTCACAGGAGTGGTTCAAATCATAGAAAGTTAGAGTGTCAGTCCTCTTGTACTTAAGCCGGCATTGCGCCTTTTGTATTAAATTCGGATGCAATTTCTCTGTTTTATCGTCAATAAGAAGGTCCAAGGGATGCAGTAAACCTGACGCGAGGCATCAGAATCTACAACTGGACCCACAGGAAAGGTTCAAATCATAGAAAGTTAGAGTGTCAGTCCCCTTGCACTTAAGTCGGCATTGTGCCTTTTGTATTAAATTCTGATGTAATTTCTACGTTTCATCGTTTATAAGAAGGTCCAAGGGATACAGTAAAACTGAAGTGAAGCATCGGAATCTAAAACGGGACTCACAGGAGTGGTTCAAATCATAGAAAGTCAGAGTGTCAGTCCTCTTGTACTTAAGTCGGCATTGTGCCTTTTGTATTAAATTCGGACGCAATGTTTGTGTTTCATCGTCA